>NW_028230447.1:11078934-11757443 GCF_043228905.1 Azolla caroliniana
CAATTGCGAGAAGGTTCTACAAAGACTCGAAGATGCACACTTGACCTTCTCGGGTGAGAAATCAACATTTGGCCAACCAGAGATTCTTGTGGTGGGACACTTGTGCAGGGTGTACGGACGGAAGCCATCCCTGGAAAAGGTGGACGCCATCACAGACATGAGGGAAGAATGTAAATCGCAAATAGAGGTGAGGTGATTTCTTGGTGCTTGTGCATTCTACCACATCTGGATCCCACACTATGCTCACCTAGCTGAGCCCTTGTATGGGCTACTCAAGAAGGGGTGGAAGTTCAAGTGGGAGGAAGAGCACACAGAGGCAATGAAGAGGCTCAAAGGAATGTTGGTAGCGGCACCAACTTTATGAAAACCCATATACAAGGAAGGGGTGCCCATCTACGTGACGGTAGATGCGAATTCAACAGGGATTGGATGGGTCATCAACCAAGAAGGAGAGGATGGGTCGTGTTGTACCTGGTGTTGGCACGCTCGCTACAAGAGTTGACCCACCACAAGACAGAGTCTCGAAGTAGTCAACAAGATGATGAAATGAGGGTAGCTAGGCCTCTTATTTATAGTGATACCCAAGGCCCCCAGGCAAGTTCACACTTGGCCTAATGGGTTGTCTCAATCCCGAGGATTAAAAGTAATCCTCTCCTTCTTTACACTCTCATTTAACCCTCACACTTATCCACGTGTATAGAATACTATAGTAAATTCTCAACACGGGATATTATATGGTCATGCCCGTAACACTACCAATGCATACTTTTTGCTCTCCAATTCACGTAGTAGCTGGTGTTATCGACTGAAGTGTTGTTGCAGTTCAGTGTGCTCATTTTGGATAACTAGGAGTTGGTCATTTGTTATTGCGGAACCCATTGATATCTCATTGATCTTGGCAACTGATATCTCGTTGGTGGTCTTAAGAGCAATCATGCCTTGTGCTTCCATATCATGGCAGCGGCTTCGTCGTTGGCGACCTGAAGAGCTGTCACGGCTTTCACTTCCATTTGTTGGAGGGTTTTCATATACTCGGCCGTTCGTGCGTCGAGTTGGTGCTGTAGTTCGGCTTCTCGTTTTAGAGCCTCCTCGAGGATGCGATTGATTTCCTCCTTGGCCTCCTGGTACCGTTCTTTGGCCTTCTCGGCAATCACCATTTGGGCTGTAAGTTCTTCTTCATAGTGTGGTGGCGACACCATTGCCGTGACGGGAGGTAGGAATGTGTCATGTTAGGTAGTGGTGACCGGTTCGGGTGTCTCCTCGGTGTATGTGTAAGCATCCACCTGACTAGTGTGTGGAGTGCGAGAGGGTCATTTTGCCCCACGTTTTCGATTTCTTGGAGCTTTCCTTCGAGCTCGGCTATTTGGTTTTTCGAAGCCTGCCATAGCTCTGTCGCCATCTTAGCTTGCATGCATGCCTCTTTGCTACATCTAGCCATATCCTTGGCCTGCGGGTTTTTTTGTCCAAGTCTCGGAAGGCTTCCACTAAAGCCGTGTTTAGCTCGGGTAGCTCGATGAGGAGGCGACTGCTCTTGTTCTGCCATTTTTCGGTCGATTTTCTACAACACGGGCTCTTCGTCCGACTCGAGTTCTCTTGCAAGAGCTCGTTGGACCATCTATTTCTTTGCATGTTCTTGTTGGGATACAGGTCCCTCCGGATGGGTTCTGGATGAGAACCAGATGAGCTGAAGGAAGGAACCGGATCGAATGGATCCGGTATGAACCAACAAATAGGAACATATTAGTAAATATGTTCAAACATGATTGTAAATAGTCCCAAAGTTATATAAGTATAAATATAACTAGGGAAACATTGTTATGTGTGTAGTAGTTATTATCGTTGTACAAAGCGTGAGAGATAGAGAGATACAGAAAGTTTATTTCTGTTGTAACCGCATGTTGGTGAAGATATAGAGCTTGAGGTCGTTGCCTCTGAGTCTCATTCTGGTGTATCCCATCTCTATAGTGATTCCTTGATAAGGGTTTCCACGTTAACATCATGTGTCGACCCATTTTGTATGTAAGTGTGTTGATCTTATTTTTGTTCTGATTCTTACAGTGGGATTAAGACTCAGTTGTGGCCGAGCAGAGTTTTCTTCAAACTGGTATCACGTCGAAGTTCTAAACTTCAAACAAAGAAAGAAGATGGAAGAGTCATTCGGTAGCATGTGCAAGCTCACTAGCTCCAACTACCCAGTGTGGAAGTAGAAGATGAGATCTTTGGTTGCCCGTACAGTTTGGTGAGAAAAGACCGGACAAGATCGATGTCATGACCTGGGAAGTAATGCACATGAAGACGACGACATACATTTGGTCCGTCATCAACATGAGCTTGTAAAAAACCTTTAATTAAGAGAACAAGGCCAATGAGCTATGGGAGAAGATCGGCATGATGCTGGAGAACAAGAACATCATAAATCGGGTCTCGGTATTCTAGAAGATAGTGAGGCTTTGGTATCAAAACGACACCCGCATGGTAGAGCATATCACACCTTCTACGGGCTGATAAACCAGACTATCTCGCTCAAAGTACCGCTAACCGACGAGGTACTGACATTGTTATTGTTCGAGTCCCTCCTAGATAGCTGGGAGACATTGGTTGTCACTCTGGGCAATGCCGGACCGGAAGGAAAGAACTTATCTCTGGAGAGAGTGAAATCAAGCTTGCTAAATGAAGAAGCTCGCCGGAAGGACCGGGAGTCTAGAAGCGATCCGAAGGCCTTGGTTACAGAAGACGACCATAACCGGGGAAGGGGCAGGAGTCGGAGTTCTCAGAACCGGGACAAATTGGGGACGAGGTCGAAGTCAAAGGGGATGCCCACTTGCTTTTATTGTGGAAATTCGGGGCACTTCCAGAAGAATTGCTGACACTTCCAGAAAGCCAAAGGGGGAGCCAACATTTCGGCACCGAAGAAGAGTTTGGAAAGGAGAGGAACGTCGGCAATCGCGAAAAGTGAAGAAGAGTTGTTGCTGATCACTAGGAGAGTGAGTTGCATCTTGTTAGTGATGAAATGACGTGGGTGGCCGACTCCAACGCGTCGTTTTATCTGACCCCCAACCGGAAGTGCTTTTGATCCTACAGAGCCGGAGATCATGGTTGTGTCCAAATGGGGAATGAAAGTGCATGCCGAATTGTCAGCATAGGAGATGTGTTTCTCATGACGTCAACTAGGTGCAAGTTGCTACTGAAAGATGTCCGAGGTGTTCCCGAGGTTTGGTTGAACCTTACATGGGTAACATCTGGAACAGAGTCATGAAGTTCAGCAAAGGAAGCTTGATCGTAGCCCGAGGCCGGAAGATCAACACTTTGTACCTTATGCATGGCCGGATTTGATGGGAAGAAATGGATGTGGTATCCCACACTCCAGGTGAGTTGGGGCACAAGAGGTTGTGTCACATGAGCCAGAATAGAATGTGGAGACTTGCCGAAGATAACCTTTCCGAAGGTGAAAGACTTGCAGCTTGAGAAGTGCACCGATTGTTTGACGGAAAGAAAAACCGAACCTCTTTTTGAACCTGACCACCATTGAGAAGGAATGCACCACTGGAACTTGTGCATACCGATGTATGGCAAGTGGACATGAAGTCACATGCTGGGCCGCAGTACTTCATGACGTTCATAGTTGACCACAATCGGAAGTTGTGGGTCTCACCACTGAAGATGAAGGATCAGGTACTATCCATCTTCAAAGAATTCTACGTGAGAGTGGAAAGAGAATCTGGTTGGAAGCTGAAGGCGGTTCAAGCAAACAACGGAGAAAAATGAAGAGAATTGCGCAGAATATTGCTCGGCACAACTGAGCCTTGAATCACTTCAATGAGAATGAAACACAAAAATAGGAAATAGAGAGTACATAGGATGTTTACGTGGAAAACCCTAATAGGGAAAAACCATGGGAGCCCACAGACTCCGAACTATCACTATATGAGAAAGGTACAATCAGAGACTCTGAGGTGACGACCTCGAGCTTTGTTTCTTCGCCAAGCGATGTTTACAACAGAGACCGTTTTGTATCTCACTCTCTGTCTATCAATTGCTCTATACAACAGTTATACATGCAACAATATGACAACATTCATAACACTTTAGAGTGATTGCCCTAAGTCGTATTTATACTTCTATCAACTTAGGGATATTTACAAATATAGCCTCAATAGGCTTACTCAAAACATATTTACAAATATGTCTTCTCTTCCGGTTCTCACCGGGTCCATCTGATCCGGTTTCCGGATCTCTTCCGGTTCTCACTGGGTCCTCTTCATTCATAACCGGATCCCATCCGAAAGGATCGATTTCCCAACAATCTCCCCCTTCACTCCGGCATGGGATGTCTCGCAAGCCCGATCCGCTTTTGGCACGCATCCAGCTTGTTGGTTGTCAACACCTTGGTCAGCATATCTGACCCCTTCTCCTCCGTGTGGATCTTGGTCAACACGAACTCCTGATCTTCTAATCTTTCCCAGATCCAGTGGTAGTCCGCTGGATATATTTTCTCCAGGAGTGGTAGGCCACGTTCTTTGCAAGGTGGATGGCACTTTGACTATCACAATAGAGCCGATATTCCTCTTGTTGGATACCTAGCTCTTCGATGAAGTTCTTCATCTAGATTATCTCCTTGCCGGCTTCTACAGCTGCCATGTACTCCGCTTCCGTGGTTGACAACGCAACTGTCTTCTGCAGCCTCAACTGCCATGAAACAGCTCCCCCTGCATAAGTCATGACATATACGGATGTCGACCGGTTGGTATCCACATCAGCTGACATATCCGAATCCGTGAACCCGTCAAGTTGGGGATTACCAGAGCTGAATCAGAGACACATGCACGACATGCCTTTCAAATACCAAACTATCCACTTGACCGCGTTCTAGTGCTCTCTTCTAGGATTGCTCATGAACCGGCTCACCACTTCGACAACATATCCGATATCTGGCCAGGTACATACCATCGCATACATCAAGCTTCCGACAGTAGAGGCATATGGAATCTTCATCATATCTGTCTTCTCCGCCTTTGTCCTCGGGCTTTGTTTTCCAGATAGCTTGTAGTTTTGCCGGAAGTGTCGATTCGACCGGCTTCGCCTCGACATGTTGAACCGTTGAAGCACCTTTGTCACGTACTTCTCCTGTGACAACCACAACAGCTTCTTCGACCGGTCCCGGATGATGTGCATTTCCAATATCTGTCTTGCTAGACCCAAGTCTTTCATTGAGAAGGTCCGGTTCAGAGCGTTCTTCAACATCTGAATCTTGCATTGGTCTCGTTCGATGATCATCATATCATCCACATATAGGAGGAGTATCAGGAAATCTCCTCAGTCGAATTTCTTCACAAACATGCAATGATCGGCCTGTGTCTTGTGGTACCCTTGGTCGTTCATGAAGGAGTCAAACTTCCGGTACCATTGCCGGGGGCTTGCTTCAATCCGTATTCTTTAGCCGGCACACCAGGTACTCCTTCCATTTCTTCTCAAATCCTTCCGGTTGATGCATGTAGATCTCCTCTTCGAGGTCACCATGGAGAAATGCCGTCTTGATGTCCAATTGCTCTACCTCGAGGTCCATGCTTGCCGCTATGCCCAATACCGTCCGGATGGATGTCATCTTTACTACTGGGGCAAAGATCTCATCGAAGTCCACTTTTTTGTTCTGTTGGAAGCCCTTCACCACGATTTGGGCCTTATACCTTGGTGGATTTTTGGCATCTCCCGATTTTAGCTTGTACACCCACTTGTTTCGGAGTGCTCTCTTCCCTTTCGGCAACTTCGTTAGTTCATACGGTGTGGTTCTCATGCAGGGAATCCATCTCATCTTGCATGGCACTCAACCACTTGCAACTGTGGGTGTCTCTTTTGCTTCTCAGAAGCTTTCCAACTCCCCCTTATCGGTTAGTAACACATGCTTTGCATTCAGAAATCTCCGGGGGGTTCTTCTCTCTCAGAGAGGATATCTTCGTCCTTGGTTTCTAACTACCGGTTCCTCCATTTGTTCCTCATCCTCATCCGATTCGAGATCTTGTCTAGTTCCGGTGTCTTCTTCTTCTTCTTCGGTCGGTTCGGTTTTGTCATGATATGGCAAGACTCGAGCCCATGAACATGCTTTGCATCCAGAAATCTCCGGGGGGTTCTTCTCTCTCAGAGAGGATATCTTCGTCCTTGGTTTCTAACTATCGGTTCCTCCATTTGTTCCTCATCCTCATCCGATTCGAGATCTTGTCTAGTTCCGGTGTCTTCTTCTTCTTCTTCGGTCGGGTCAGTTTTGTCATGATATGGCAAGACTCAAACCCATGATCTTATGCTACATGGGTCGAGTTCTTGACCATTAGACCATACATTGTAAACGTAGAATATTATTTTCATTTATATTTTATTATAGAAAATTGATGTATATTCCAGATTTCTCTAAAACATTCTAGAAACTTCAGGAGTATTCCTGAGAACACTATAAAAGGAGGCACAAGGCATTATTTCGAACCAAATCGGTTCAACACCACTCTTAAGCCTCCTAGCTACTATTGTATACTCTCTTCACATAATATATATCTTTATCATCATTCTCTCACCCTTTCTCTCTCTCGCTCACTCTTTCCTTCTCTCGAGAGTTCTACACCTCTCTTAGTACTAATCCTCATCTTTTAGTACTAATTCCTTCTCTGTCTTAGTACTGATCCTGACAGTTTGAACTGATTTTCCGTCCTCCTTCCGTCTCCTCCTTTCCTCTTCCTTTTATCTTCTTACATATCCCCTTTTTCCGGTCTTCTTTTCGGTTTCCCTCATCTTCTTACCCCGTTCTTCCTTTCATACTAATCCTTTTATCCTCCCTAGTAAAATTGAAACTGTTAGCGCTCAGGAATACCAATCTGTTTTCTCGGAGCTCCAGTGCTTAAAGGAGAAATTCGTAGCACTAGAACAAGAAAATCACCGTTTGTTGGGGGATCTTCAACAAATAGTGCTGGAAAAACAACAACACAAGGAGCTGACGTTGTATGTGCAACAACTCGAAGCAACCATCGTAGTGATGTAACAAAAAGGACCCGAAACACAAGGGATTCATAAAGAACCCAAGATCGGACTTCCCATGAAATTTGATGGAACGTGATGGCAGTTTAGAGGGTTCCTTATTCAAATGCATCCTTCCCGATATCCCACCGATGCATCATGAGTGGGTTTAGTAGGCACGTTTTAAGTGGCTCAACGTTGGCATGGTTTGCTCCATTGTTAGAAAAAGAATCTCCATTATTAAACAATTTTGAAGAATTTATAAGTGAGTTTAAAGCCTGTTTTGGAGATACTGACAGCATAAGGACATCAATCAACAAAATCCGACAACTATGTCAAGGCAATCGTCCAGCCTCCACATACGCTGCAGATTTTTGCCTACTCGCCTTCGATATCCCCTGGGATGATCAAGCGTTAATGGAGCAATTTCGTTATGGTCTACATAACGATGTCAAAGATTTACTCTTAACCTTTCCCAAAGAACCAAAGTCATTAATAGAAGCAATTAGTCGCGTAGTGAGATGCGACAATCGCCTCTTCGAACGACGTTCGGAACGTCAGTTCTAGATGCCAAGGGAAAGATTTGAGCCTACCTACGCCACCGTGGTAGCGAAACCTTTTCCGAGGGAGTCATATAATGTGACTCCAGTAAGTACTCCAACTCTGATGGAAATTGACATCACACATCGTTGTGGACTACTATCAAAAGAAGAAAAGCAACGACGCCGAGCAAACCGACTATGTCTTTATTGCGGTGGACCAGGGCATATCGCGGTAAATTGCTCCCATAGGCCAAGAAGGCAGGTAAACCAAATAGTTGCTAGTTCTAATTGTACTAAACCCGAGTCTATTTCAGCAGGGATATTTGATAGTCTTAATAGTACTAATAGCCCAAAATCTGGTGAACAAATTTGATGTCCTTAGTAAACTCGAAGAAGAGTTAAACGACTAAGTCCAACCAAAATAGGAGCCGTTTGGTTGGACAGCCCTAGATCTGTGCAACCCATTAGTGGTTCCATTCCCTCTAAGCAAGTTAGCAATGTGTTCGTAGCCCAAGTAACAGTTAGTACTAAAAGTACCCCTCAAGTACATGTCTTAGCACTTCTAGATTCCGGAGCTAATTCTTGCTTCATGGATAGGAACTTTGCCCAAGCTCATGAGATATCACTCAGAAAACTCCTATGTCCAGCCTCTATAGTAGTCATTGATGGTCGTCCCATTGCTTCCGGAAATATCATAGAAAAGTTAGAGCCCGTTAATATTGTCCTAGATAATCTAGCATGTGTAGTATCATTTAATATAATTAGCATCCCAGAACACCCCATTGTTTTAGGATTACCATGGTTCAAATTACATAACCCAGACATAGATTGGAGAACAAGAGAAATCCGGTATCGAAAAGCCAGAGGGTCTACTCATGAGATTGCAACCATTTCGCTACATCAGTTGCAAGAAGAAGGACACAAGGAAGAAATGTTTCTCTTCGCAATATCGGTAAAGCCCTCAGACACCATTAAAGAGGAGTCCACTGCTCAACTTCCAAAGAAGTATCATCATTATGCCGATGTGTTCGATAAAGTACAAGCCAATACGCTTCCACACCATCGACCGTATGATTGCCCCATCGATTTACAACCGGGGAAAGAGCCACCATGGGGACCAATCTACAATTTGTCACCAACCGAGCTAGAAGTCCTGCGAGCCTATATAGAGGAGAATTTGGAAAATGGTTTCATTCGACATTCGAAATCTCCAGCCGGCGCACCCATTATCTTCGTCAAGAAAAAGGATGGATCACTTCGTCTCGTTGTAGATTACCGTGGCTTGAATAAGGTTACAATCAGAAATAGGTATGCACTTCCCCTTATCTCAAGTCTTTTAGAATGGATCAATGGTGCCAGTTTCTTCACGAAGATCGACTTACAGGGAGCCTATAACCTCGTACGGATCCGAGCAGGAGATGAATGGAAGACCGTGTTTCGCACCAGATATGGGCACTTCGAGTATATGGTCATGCCGTTTGGCCTCACTAATGCGCCAATAGTCTTCTAGCACATGGCAAATGATATATTCCGAGATCTCTTGGATGTTTGTTTGATCATCTATTTGGAGGATCTATTGGTTTATTCGAAGACCCAAGAAGAGCATGATTCTCATGTACTGTTAGTACTAAAACGACTTCGAGAACATGGTCTTTATGCAAAGTTGGAAAAATGTAGTTTTGGATGCAACCAGGTGGAATTTCTGGGCTATGTCATTTCCTCGGAAGGCATCTCCATGGCCCCAGCTAAGGTCAAAACTGTAGTAGAGTGGTAGACTCCGCGTTCGGTACGAGATGTGCAAACCTTTTTAGGCTTTGCTAATTTTTACCGGAAGATCATACAAGATTACTCAAAGCTCGTTCTGCCTCTCACATAGCTTACCAGGAAGGGACAATCGTTCGTTTGGTCTAAAGAAGAGGACATGGCTTTCGAGAGTCTTAAAAAGGCATTTACATCGGCTCCAATTCTAGCTTAATGCCTTGTGCCTCCTTTTATAGTGTTCTCAGGAATACTCCTGAAGTTTCTAGAATGTTCCAGAGAAATCTGGAATATACATCCATTTTCTATAATAAAATATAAATGCAAATAATATTCTACGTATTACAATGTATGGTCTAATGGTCAAGAGCTCGACCCATGTAGCATAAGGTCATGGGTTCGAGTCTTGCCATATCATGACACTATCCCCCCTTTAAAACAACGAGCGTCACGAGTCGTTTTGGATTGGTGTTCCGATCTGGCTCCTCACTGACATCCTCTAGGTGCACGATATATTGGGAGACCGCTTTGGCAACGTCTACTTTCTTTGGTCCTGGAGTTCGGTGACATTTCGTTTGTTCACTTTTTCGATCCATTCTATGGCTTGTTTTCAGATAGTTTCCTGAGTCTCCCATTCAGCCATCTTCCCTTTCGACTGGGTGGTGACTTGTTGGATGTCGGCCACCTCTGCGACCACCATGTTGACTATCAGCCGTTTTTTGTTAGTCTTCACTGGACACTGATTGTTGTAGTGCCCGTCCTACCGGCAATAGTAGCAATACACCTTCCGTGTATTGCTAGACTCTACTTTTGGCGCGTTACCCAACTGAAAACCAGGTGATGCCCAATTGGGCTCCTCTATTCTTCGTTGTTCTGATTGAGCGCTAGTTATGCTACTATCCGGCCCCCGTTGGTAATCCTTCACCCGTTTCCGACGCTCCTCTTTTTGAGCGTTCCGTTTTTTATTAAAACGTCGGTTGTTTCGATATCCTTGCTGGCACCGATCATCATAGTCTCCCCATTGATCCGCTCTCCTACGATTGTAGTCGGGGGAGTAATCTCGATCATAACGATCACCGTTATAGTCCCGACTTCGATCATTCCGGTTCCGGTCATAATCGTCCCGTCTATCACTGTATCAAACATCTTGTATCGGTCTGTACCGATCGTCTCGGCGAAATCGTTCTTCTTCGTCTTCTTGGTCGTTCCGGGTTTCGATGTGCCGGATTGGTGCAACTTGCCAATTTAGTAGGTTGTATTCACAGCGGTGTCATGAAGATTCCGGGCCATAAGCGGAAACAAGGTGAAACGTGTAGGGACACTGGTGTACGCGAGTGCACACCCCGAGGGAATTAAATAGGACAAGTACTAGGCATAAGTATAAGGAGGGGTACTAGGTAGTTAGAGCATTAAAGAAGATATAGACATCGCATAAGTAGGGAGAGTTACGAGGATAGTAAATCAGGGGAGAGAATCTAGGATGAAAAGTGACGAGTCATGAATGCTTGTAACGGTCACTCCTTGTGCTATAAAAGGGGCGACCTTTGACTGTCTTCGGAATGCCATCTAGAGAAAAGGATATACAGAGAAGGACCGACGACTGATCGCGGAAGAAGGCGTTTCCCCTGCTCGCGTCTGAAGCCCGAGTGCTCCCGACCTGGGGATTGACCTTCTACGCACTGACTTCTCTTTGTATCTGGCTATTACCAAGCTCCACGCTCCATCACCGACTTTGATCCGACTGTAATCACCCACCGCACTGTGCACCTGTGTTGTTTACCAAGCTCCACCCTCCATCACTAGCTCTGATCCGACTGTAATCACCAACCGCACTGTGCACTTGTGTTGTTTAATAGAAACCCTCTTTGTGTAACAAACGTTTTTCTCAGTGTCTTGCCCGTGTCTGCGTCTACGCACGACTCTTTTACCCTCTCTCGGTCGCTAGCATTACTTGTTTTCCTACGGTCCCAAGACCTACACAATTCTCAAAAGGCTCCCTTCTCGTTTCCTCAATTCCTCGGTTCGAGACCCCCGTGGTCTTGCCCGAATTCCACGCATCCACGAGGATAACCTCAACATCATTGGTGAACCCGACGTGAAAAAGGGTGGCAAAGGAATCTGGAGATGAGAGGAAGCAAACTTGCAGAAGCAATGGCGGTGGCGGTAGACCGCCTGGATAGTGCTCACGAGGGCACGAGTGCCCTCGACCAGGTCATAGAGGCAACAATCGGCAAGATAGGCTGGTTCGGTGGAAAGGACGCCATGAGTTACTTAGAGGCCTACAAATCTGAAATGTAGATGAGGAACATACCCGAAGATAGATGGCTAGCGGGGTTTCCCCGGATTGTAACACCACACATCCATACAGAGATGGTCGAGATACAAGCGGGCTGTCACGATTGGGTGGAGTTCTCAAAGGAAGTTCTCAAGAGGTACAGCTATGATGATTCGCTCCGGCTATCAAGAAAGGATTTTATGGACTAGGTCAACAACCCCGACAAGGTTCAGAACGCTTCTGCGCTCCTCCAGGAGTTCGAGTCACGGTTCGCACGACTCTCTAGGTTGGAACGAACCGTGCTCGAAATGAGCAAGGTTCTATTTTTTGTCACTTTGTTCGACTCACGCGTCCGGGAAAGCGTGGGTCTTCTTCAAGAAACCAACCAAGCCCTCACGACTGACTGGGCAACCGTCAAGGAAGCATGCAACAGGATTGACAAACGCCGGGACTGGAAAGAAAATGGTTCCTCATCGGTCGAACCGGTTGTCGAAATCAGGGCCGAACCAATGCCGACCCGAATGGAAGAAACGAGGAGGTGGCTCAAGCTAGGCCCACCCCCGGCGAACATAGTCGCGGGACCTGCAGGTGGCGCCAGGCTAGAAGAACTGACAAGGATCGTGCGCGACCTCCTATAAGGGAAATGATGAAACAAGAACCAATTCCGTCAGGAAGGCTTCATGATGTTTAGCAACTTGTGGCCATACTTGTCTAAGGTTCTCTTAAGGAAATTCTTTATACATCATGGGTGGAAGATACGCGCGGCTATAAGAGCCACGGAAGAGCTACATGGGGCTTGCCCGAACGTCAGGGTGAGCGTCGTCGACATAAACCAACACTTTTTCGTGCAAGAGACGTCCTCTCACCCGGTCATCCTTGGGGAACCATACATCACGGCGGCTAGAATGGAAACAAAAGTGTTGGACAATGGTTCAGCCTACGCGAGGGTAAAAAGTTAGGATAGCCGTCACTCCGTTTAATTTTTGACCGTTCGGAAGAACCACGAACGAAATCTGGACACCCTCGGAAATGATAACAAGCCGGATTTGTGAAAAGGGCTATCAAGGCGTGGGGCCATTATAGTATGGATAACCGGAAAGCTCCCCACACTTGTAAAATAGGTAGGAAAGTTTTGTTCTCCGACAACGGAGGATGTACCATAGTCAGCATCAGTGGTCGAGAAAGAAAACAGGCTGAGATACGCTTAAAGGTGTGCGGAGCCTTGAGCCGTGACGAAGGAATTGGGGAAGCCGTGGAGGCGGTCTCGTTCGATGACACCCTGGGGGAAATCGGGAAGGTAGTCGAAGGAGGTCTAAGCGAAGACCGAGTCATACCGGTCAACTCGATCGACATGTATGCAGTCATTGCGGAGTTCGAAAGAGGAACCCGGGCGCATCGGATCGCCCGAGTAGACACGAAATACAAGACTGTGGATCGGAAGGTGAAGCCCGTCGCGGCTCCCTTGCCGGAGGGCAGCCGGGAACGAATAAAGGGGGTCGCTATCGACCCCAACTTACGGGATCCGGCCGGCATAGGGCACCGTTTCACCGACAAAACGCTACGAGAGCTGAAGATCGGTGGGGGTGGTTTCCTGCTTCCGGCAGAAGAGGATCGGTTTAGAAGGATGCTCGAAAGGCACGGAAAGGCCTTCACATTCTCACCAGGAGAGATCGGGTGCGTCGACCCGACCATCGTCGAGCCAATGGTAATCTTTACGGTACCACATGTACTATGGAGCCTCAAGCCAATCCAAGTACCGAGGGCTCACATGCCGATGCTGATGGAGCTCCTTAAATAGAAAGTAGAGCTGGGCATCCTCGAACTGTCGAGTGCCCCCTATTCTAACCGGTGGTTTACGGTATCGAAGAAGAACGGTACGCTGTGGTTCATCCAAGACTTACAACCGGTCAACAAAGTGACCATCCGAAATACGGGAGTCGAACCGTCGATCGATGAGTTCGCGGAAGCCTTCACTAGAAGGTCCATATACTGAGTCGGAGAACTTTACTCAGGATACGACCAATTCCAGCTGGCCATGGAAAGCAGGGACATCACAACGATGCGAACCCCTCTCGGTCTAGTTCGGATGTGCACCTTACCACAAGGAGGAACCAACTCGGTTGCACACATGGTGAATGCTATGAACAGAGTTCTGAGGGATTGCATTCCGGACATCACCATGCCTTTCCTGGATGACATCCCTATCAAGGGGTGTCCGAAGGACACCAAGGATGACTCGATCGGCGCGGACGGGTGCCGAAGGTTTGTCACGGACCACATTTCCTACTACGAAAAGATACTACAGAGGCTCGAAGGCGCGCGGCTTACCTTCTTGGGAGAGAAGTCGGCCTTCAGGCAACAAGAGATATTAGTGGTTGGCCACCTATGTGGGTCGTACGGCCGGAAGCCATCGCTGACCAAGGTAGAGGCCATCTCGGCAATGAGGGAGGAGTGTGGATCCGTCACAAAGGTCCGATGATTCTTAGGGGCATGCACCTTCTACCACATATGGATCCCTCACTATGTGCACGTCGCCGAACCGCTCTACGGCCTGCTAAAGAAGAGCAGGAAATTCAAATGGGCAAAGGAACATACGGAGGCAGTCCGGAGGCTAAAACGAACGCTGGCCGCGGCACCGGCTTTCCGCAAAGCGGAATACGCACCAAGTACTCCGGTCTACATCATAGTGGACACCAGCCCGACCAGGATTGGATGGGTCGTGAATCAAGAGGACGAAGACGACACGCGCTTCCCTATCCAGTTCGGTGCGAAGGTACTAAGTGAACGACAGCGAGGATACGCCCAAGTCAAGCGCAAGCTGTGGGGTATCGTTTCGGCGGTTAAGGTCGACAAAGACTACTTAATTGGGGCGGAAGTAATTATAGAAACGGACTGCTTGCCGATTCTCGGTATGGTCTTCGGATGCATGACCCCTGACCTGGCCATGCTCAAGTGGATTGCGTACATCAAGTCCTTGAACCCGGAGATACGACACATCTCGGGTAAAGACAACGCCATGGCCGACATGCTTTCCAGAGCAAGATTCGAGGACGAGGACGACATTGAATCGGAGAACGAAGAAGTCGGCGCGGACTTCTTCAAATCGGCGAGGATGAGTTTAAAAAGACGAAGCACTCTGCCAGTAAATGAATTCGACGAGGACGGCTACGATGGAGAATGGCTTCTAATCGGGAAGTTTCTAAAGACAATGACTAGGGAGGAGGCCGGACAGCTCCGGAAGAAGGCATACAGATATTTCCTACGGAACAGGAAAATCTGGAGGGTTCCAAAAAGGCGAAATGACACGCCGCTCCGGGTAATAGCGCGGACGAATGAACAACAGAAGCTGATGTCAGAGTTCCACGAGAGCCCTTGGTCTGGACACCGGGGTACATGGGCTACATTCGAGAAGTTAAAGGAAAAATACTGGAAAAATGTGAAAGCTGCCAGATGCACTCGGTGGTTTAGCACCGCGACGAACTACACCCGACTTATCCTCCGACCGTGCACTTCAACTGGATGGTTGACTTAGTTATGATGCCGATGGGCAAAGGGCAGAAGCGATACCTAGTGCTGGCTAGAGAGGACCTAACCAACCAGGGAGAGGGACGAGCACTAACGAACAAGACCATCGCGGTAGTATGTAAGTTTCTGATCGAGGATGTCATATGCCGATATGGGTGCGTGGGGAAAATCGTGGCTGACCGAGGAGAGCTAGACGTGGAAGAGGCCGAGGAACTGTTCGATCAGTTAGGCGTAAAACTGTCCCTCACAACGTCATACAACCTAGAGGCAAATGGAAAGATTGAACGGGGCCACCGTCCGATCGTAAAGGCCATTGTACGCGCGTGCAAAGGTCGAGCCGGCAACTGGTTGAGGTTGCTCCCATACGCGCTGTGGGCGGACAGGACCACCCACAGTTCGGTGACAGGGTACATGCCGGCGGAGCTAATGTACGGATAGAAACCCATCATGCCAGTTGAGAGAACGATCGCCTCGTGGACAACAATCGATTGGTCTAACGAAATGAGTAGAGAAGAGCTGCTAGCGGCACGAATTCGGCAATTCGAGCGAAGACCGGAAGACGTGGAACGAGCCACGGTAAAGGTAAAAGAAGCGTGGATCCGAAACAAAGGCCAATTCGACTGAACGCACCGACTCCGGCCAAGGAAGATCGAGGAAGGTGATTGGGTGTTAGTCTACGACAACAGCCTCGACAACCAACATAGGTCTACACGCAAGTTTGCGAAGTGTTGGTTCGGATTGTACATGGTAAATAGCGTCAATAACAACGTGACGTATCATCTCGTGGAGCTTGACGGGACGCGGATAACGACTCCGGTGGCTGGGAAGCGGATAAAAGCCTTCAAGAGATGGAACAAAGCAGAACCGAACCTGGGAGCCGAAAGCGCCAGTTCAGGAGAGGATGACGAGTAACTGATGGCCCGGAATCCCTCACTAAATTCGCAATCCGGCACATACCGGAGGATGTGCGATTTAGTGGGGGTGGATGTCGTGAAGATTCTGGGCCATAAGTGGAAACAAGGTGAAACGCGCAGGGACACTGGTGTACGCGAGTGCACACCTCGAGGGAATTAAATAGGACAAGTACTAGGCATAAGTATAGGGAGGGGTACTAGGTAGTTAGAGCATTAAAGAAGATATATACATCGCATAAGTAGGGAGAGTTACGAGGAGAGTAAATCAGGGGAGAGAATCTACGACAAAAAGTGACGGGTCATGAATGCTTGTAACAGTACCTCCTTCTGCTATAAAAGGGGCGACCTTTGACTGTCTTCGGAATGCCATCTAGAGAAAAGGATATACAAAGAAGAACTGTTGTCCGCCGGAATAGAAATGGACAGACAAGCGCGTAGGAATAAGAAATAATATAAGATCATAACGCATGTAACGGTTCACGTAGGAAGCGTGAACAGCTAAATAGACCCTGCATATATAAAGGGCAAAAAACCTCTGATAGAGGGAGCGTGTATTTTGGAATGTAAAGAGCGTATCCTAATAGAATTCTATCTTCTCTGAAAATCTGTGTATAGCGACGACTAATCTACTATGTGTATAGAACACCTGAGAGTGTAAGAACGTGAGTGTAACCACTGCTAAGGACTCGGTTGTAGCCGTCTCCCTTATACGCTGCTAGGTTACGGGGAACATACCCCTACGTATACGCATAAACGCCACCATTTGTTGTTTCACAATCACTTGTAGGTCTAGGTCGAAGGACTGACCGCAGACTGTTGTCGTGAAAATCCGTCACTATGTGCGGATTGTGAGCCGGAATCGCTGGGGTTCTGGACTAGAAGGATTTAGAGCAACATGTACAACACAAGCAAGCTTTAAGCATAAGACAAGTGGGAGAGACAACATTAGTTTATTGCAAAAGAAAATCGATTCTTTGTAATTTTAGAATCGTGTTACAATGGGTTGGGTATGGAAATGAGAGATTAATTTTTCAAAGAAAGGAGCCAACAACCATGCAAGGAGTGGTCCGATATGAATACGAGAGATAATTTTTGACAAGAAAGATCAAGGAAACAAAGCTAGGAGTTTGATATCAATATGTGAGATAATTTGTTTCTCGAATCCGAGAGGGAAGAAGAAAAAAAAGGGGAAAAAAAACTAGGAGGGAAAAAATGGGACATATATCGAGCTCCTCGTTGATCCTCCTCCCCAATGTTACTTTGCATGCCCACTTTTAGTTGGATGGCCTCTATTTTTAATTGCATGGCCTTTGCTTTTAGTTGCATGCTTCCATTTTTAGATGCATGCCTTTTACTTTTAGTTGCATGGCCTTGGCTTTTGGTTGCATGCGATTGTCCATATAATTCGGCCAAATGACACAATCATCCATAAAGTTTAGCCTGTGCGCAATCCGTATGTGCATCGCAACCAAACCATAGACGCGTCCACGCGCAAAAGTCCCGACCGCGTAGTAGCTTACGCATCCACGCATGCGTGCGTCCCGACCGCGCCGTAGTGTACGCATCCACGCATGCGCACACACGCATCGGCGCGCGTGTCCGCACATACGCGTCCGTCCGAAACGTCCACGCGTACGCCCAAAACTTGCACACGCGCGTACATCTTAAGACGTCCATGCGCGCGTACATTCGAAAACGTCTAGTCGGCCATGCACACGCACCTACGCCCGAAGAGTGCACACCACACAATGTAGCCCAAGTCACCTTGAACATTCTATGTTCCACACATTGATAGAATGAATATGTTTTGGTTTCCCTTATATATCCTGGGTTCTAATGTTGTCCTATCTATGTGGGATATCTCACAATTTTGTCTTTTCTTTCTTCTTCTTCAAACTTCACAGTCACATAGCTTGATACTTGTTTATCCGTTTCATGCGTAGTAAAATACGCTATGAAACTCTTGAAGACATCTATCTATATGAATACATTAAGCTAATCTTCAATAATTATTTTACTAGTTTTCATATTGTGTGTGAAAAACCACACGACACCTGTTCCTAATCGGTAACACTTTTGGCACGCTTGGTGATCTGTGTCTTCTCCCAGACAAACAACGACGAATGGATGTTTAGCCGTAGACGCCCCAGGGAATCAACACGACAAGACCGACCAATCACAAGGTCCGTCATACGCCAAACAGAGGAACGCGCACGACAAAAGCCTCGCCTCAGCGACCCCAGTACTACCTGCCGTGATTACAAAGGTACGCGGGCAGTACGGTCACCACAAATGTGACCCGCCGTAGCCCCCAGCATGGCCTTAGCCTATCCCTGCTTTAACGGCGAAACTGACGCCGCAACCCATATTCGCATGTTCCTCAATGTCTAGAATGCTAACCACATGGCGTAGAGCCTTTCGGAGGCGGTAGCGCACCAGTCGAAAATGACGGAGTTCGGGTTAACATTGGATGGGCGAGCTACATTATGGCATTCACAGATGGATTTACCAACAATCACAACCTTCGATCAGTTGCAGTCTGCCTTCTTGCGGTTCTTCCATCGGAGGGTTCCACAACGCGAAATCCTCAGATAGTTCTACACGATTAAGCAACTGCCGACCGAGACGATCGCGAACTTCAGCTTACGTTTCCAAAATTTACGGCGGAAACTGGAACGGAGCCCCGCGGAGGACGAGGCTCGCAAGACATTTCGGGCAGCATTACGCCGACCCATATGGGCAACGCTCAACAACAATAACGTGAAAGGGGAAACGGCGGATATGGTCATTGAACGAGCGTTACAACTCGAATTGGAGGAGGAGGAAAGGTTTTCTATGTCCAACACGTTTGCGTTCACAAGTGGAAGGATCGCGCACAAGTGGAAGGATAAGGAATATTCCGTTTGATTTTGGGGTTTTTTTTGCCATTTCACAAAACATCTTGATACTAGTATCACATGTTCACCAAAACTTGATGAAAAAGTTGAAAATTTCACCATTTGGTAAAATTGAAAAATGCCAAATTTGGGTAAAATATGAAAAGTAACTTTGTGGATTTTTAAAGAAAAATGACAACTAATAAGTTTTTAGATCTTAAAGAAATCAAAGTAGAATATTTCAAAACAATGAACGTTTTTATTCCATTCGATAAAATGTTGTCTAAATTTGTTACATATAGTTGCACAACAAATACATTTGGGAGTTATTTGCATGACTATCATCATTCTTTTCATGAGACTCACTACTATAGATAATATACAATTGTGACTCTTCCTCCTCATCTTCCAATGTACCAATCAAATCATTGTCTTCACCAAATGGTATCTCCAAATTTTGTGCAATAAATCTTCTTCACCTTCAATCTGAGATATCTTCTAGACTTGCTAATATCTCTTTTATTATGCATATCGTTGTTGTCCTTATACATCCAACTTTTGTTTGTGTAAAGTCATACATAATGATATCCACCTCATTAATGTCAATGATAGATGTATTACAAACTTTTAATACATCATCACTTCCAAAACTTTACCAATGCAGAATTGGTACCCTAGGTCATGGCCATCTACAAGTGTAGCTATTAATATCCCCATCTTGAGTTCTTGCAAGTTTCCTTGTCATCTGAGTTATACTTGTGTTGTCATCCTTCATTCCAACTATAAAGATTAACATTAAGTAGTGATTAAGAACCACGTGAACACACTTATGGACCATGTAAATGGCATTTGCAAGGTTCAATTACCATCAACACAATTATTAATAGTTTTTTGTTAATCAATGATGCACATGTTCACCATAAAGTATCTTGTTGTACAACATACTTGTTTGCACTATCGATATGCATCTTTTTCTCTTGTTAAAACAAACATTTTAGTATGATTCAAGTTCATGTTTAAAAAACCTCTTTTATTTGAAAAAGAACAAGATTTTAAACATTAAGTCGATATGTTATATCGAGTTGATGTAAAAAATAGAGTTTTCATCATAATTCCATACAATGTATTGAATTCTTGCTCAAAGTTTTTTTTACTGGATTTAAAAAATAAAAATAAAAATAAATTGTGCTTGAGTTCATCTAGAAAACCATAATTTTCATCACAATTCGATATAATGTATTGAGTTCATGCTTAAAGTAATTTTTTCTAATTGTTTTCAATTTTGTTTCAATTTTTTATTGATTTTGTTTTATTTTTTAAACATCAATTTGATACATTGTATCGACTTGTGATAAAAGCTCTGGTTTTTTCATCACTTATTAAACCTCAATTTTGTTTTAGAAAAAAAAACAAAATACAAAAATAAAATAGAAAAAAATGTAATTATTTTTTAAAAAAAATCCAAAATTAAACTTTTCATGTCATGATATGGTAGGACTTGAACCCATGACCTAATGTTACATGGGTCAAGCTCTTGACCATTAGACCATACATTGTAATACATAAAATATTATTTTTATCACTTATTAAAGCTTAATTTCTTTTTAGAAAAAAAACAAAACACCATAATAAAATAGGAAAAAATGTAATTATTTTAAAAAAAAATCTGAAATAAAACTTTAAACATGAACTCGATACACCGTATCGGGTTCATGTAAAAAAGTTAGCTTTTCAAGATGAACTCGATACGGCGTATCGAGTTCATGTTGAAAAGGCGTATCGAGTTCATATAAAAAAGTTAACTTAGTTCATGTCATGATTTGGTAGGACTCAAACCCATGACCTTATGCTACATGGGTCAAGCTCTCAACCATTAGACCATACATTGTAATACATAAAATATTATTTTCATCACTTATTAAAGCTTAAAGTTTTTTAGAAAAAAACAAAATACCAAAATAAAATAGGAAAAAATGTAATTATTTTTAAAAAAAAATCCGAAATAAAACTTTAAACATGAACTCGATACGCCGTATCGAGTTAATGTAAAAAATCTAGCTCAGTTCACGTCATGATATGGTAGGACTCGAACCCATGACCTTATGCTACATGGGTCAAGCTCTTGACCATTAGACCATACATTGTGATACATAAAATATTATTTTCATCACTTATTAAAGCTTAAAGTTTTTTAGAAGAAAAAACAAAATACCAAAATAAAATCGAGTCCTACCATATCATGACATGAACGAAGCTAGCTTTTTTACATGAACTCAATACGCCTTTTCAACATGAACTCGATAAGCCGTATCGAGTTCATGTAAAAAAGTTAGCCGTATCGAGTTCATGTAAAAAAGCTAGCTTAGTTCATGTAAAAAAGCTAGCTTAGTTCATGTCATGATATGGTAGGACTCAAACCCATGACCTTATGCTACATGGGTCAAGCTCTTGACCATTAGACCATACATTATAATACGTAAAATGTTATTTTCATCACTTATTAAAGCTTAAAGTTTTTTAGAAAAAAAAAGAAAATACCAAAATAAAATAGGAAAAAATGTAATTATTTAAAAAAATAAATCCGAAATAAAACTTTAAACATGAACTCGATACGCCGTATCGAGTTCATGTAAAAAAGTTAGCTTTTCAACATGAACTCGATACGGCGTATCGAGTTCATGTTGAAAAGGTGTATCGAGTTCATGTACAAAAGTTAGCTTTTCAACATGAACTCGATACACATGAACTCGATACGCCGTAGATTAACTCATGTCATCATCATTCCCTCTCAGTCCCTCTCTCTCTCTCACTCTCTCTCTCTCTTCTTTTCTCAAGTGTTCTACACCTTAAATTCTTCTTAGTACTAATATTTCTCTCTTAGTACTAATTTCGTCTTTGTCTTAGAATTTTGTTTTGGAGCTTTAATAAGTGATGGAAAAACCAAAGTTTTTATCACAAGTCGATACAATGTATCGAGTTCATGTTTAAAATTATTATTTTTTCCATAAAAAATAAAAAAAATAAAAAAAATTGAAAAAAACAAAAAAAATTTGAAACAAATTGAAAATGTTTTTTTAAAAATTAGAAAAAATTACTTTAAACATGAACTCAATACATTGTATTGAATTGTGATCAAAATTCTGGTTTTTCTATGAACTCAAGCTTAATTTATTATTATTATTATTTTTTAAATCCGGTAAAAAAACTTTGAACATGAATTCAATATATTGTATAGAGTTATGATGAAAACTCTATTTTTTACATCAATTCAATACAACATATCGTGTTCATGTTTAAAACTCTTGTTGTTTTTCAAATAAAAGAGGTTTTTTAAAGATGTATGTTGCACAACAAGATACCTTATGGTAAATATGTGCTTCATTTATTAGAAGAAAACCATTAATAATTGTGTTGATGGTAATTGAACTTTGCAAATGCCATTTACTTCACAAAATTTGAAGGGGAATTCTTATAAGTAAGGAGATTATAACATTGTAGATACCTTGATAACTATGTGTTATGTTCAAATTGATATATTAATGTTCACATCTAAAGTTTCACAATTTATGAATATCGTCTACATTTTAGGAGTTGTGGATTTATCAAAATTGTTTATAAATTTTGTCTACATTTCTTGAGTTGTGAATTTTATGGATGTTAATGAGCACTAATTTATAGATGATGACATTAAGGATTGCAATATTACCTTTTATACTTAAAACATTTTCAAGTCTAACAATAGATGTAACCTTAATCTTCTCAAGACAGTGAAACCATTAATCTTAACTTGTGCCTTGAGTTGACCATAATTGTGATTTTCATTAAGTTAACTACATTTCATATCTGTAAACGATCAACATTTAAACATTATCCCTAAACTATTCAATTTTAGAAATTATCATTTTGAAATTTGTTAAATCTCAAAAAATTAGCAAAATTTACATGCTATTTAAAACATGTGATACTAGTGTATCAAGTTTTTGGAAATTGTCTAAAATCGCAAGATTATAAAAGGAATCTATAAGTGGAATGCGCAATCCTTCCACTTGTGAATGCAAAGGTGTTGTCCTCCTTACGACAAGCGTTACCCTAGGATGAGGAACGCCGGTTTCGTCAAGCAATCCAGTGCACGATTTGCTTGAACTCGGGGCATTCCGCAGTGGAGTGCAACATGCGAATCCACTGCCCAATCTACCACCATGATGGCTCACTGCCCAATGAACCCTAAGCCACGAAAAGAAGGAAATAGAAGATCTGCTGCACAAAACAGAAACCCACCTTCTAACTATCAGCGCTCCCATCACTCCTCCCCCTCACCTTCTCCTCCATCCTATCACAGAGCTCCAACCCACCGCAACCACCAATCTTCTTCCCACGAGCCTACTCTGGCGATGCCGATCTTCATCTCTACAGCCTTACGCTGATGGCTCGTGGAGAAACGCCTGGATGGGTAAATCCGGGTCGTAGAGGCATCCCCACACCCGGATGCCATCGACATCGCCAGGAAGCTTAACATCGGCATGGTCACCAACTCTTCCATCCGGAAAAATTTGGACCTGTCATCGCTAGGCAAAAGGCATTTCGAAATCCCTCCTGCAGAGGCGCTGCAGAGATATTTTGGGCCATATTCCTCCTCCGCCAAGGCCTATAGAACGAAACAGATTTCGGATCCCTTCTTCCGTGAAGTTGCCAAGTTCCTGTTAGAGGTCGGCTGTGTACATGTCAATGCATATGGGATGCCCAAACAGAAGGCGGGCATCATTATTGATACCTTTGAAGGGCGTGCGGTGCATGCGTATCAGACAAGCAAAAAGCTCAGGCCGATCATACAAGAGTACCTTACGGTGCTATTTCCACCCCGAGGCCTATCGGCACCGTAGCCTAGTCGACCCATGCCCTCGCCCCGATCCGCGAAGCGCAGGTTAGCGGAGTTAGTGGCCCTAGAGTGGGACGAGGAACCCCAACCCACCGAGCCAAACACACGGACAACGCAGGAGGAACAGCCGGCACGTTCCGTGCAAGCAGCCCCAGAGCTAGACACCAAAACACGGCAGGATAGCCCCAGACTAAAACGGCGTAGATTGGACAGGAAAGATGGGCGGGGATTGGTCAAAGACGTCCCCACGGTGGTAGAGAAAATGACCTAAGGTGATGGCTTCACATCTACGGAACCCAATACCACCTTTGAAATCATCTGGGAGCCACGACCAATCATTACGACCCAGTCCCAACGAGGGAAATCCGTATTGACAGCGGAAAGCGAGGTTTTGGCATATATCCAGATATCCCGAATACGGCCCATGAGTTCAACGCCCTCTTACAGTTCGGAACCTCTTACAGTTTGGAGCTCATGGAATTCCTGGCAACACAACAGATCAAGGCCTCCCAACGAATGGCCGAGGAGCACGTGGAGCGCCAGATGATCGAGCGCGCCCTAACACAAATGGCGGAGAGCGACGATGAGGACCGGCTAGCCAGGGTCGGCAGACAGAGGAACACCAGGGTACGCCGAGTGGGGATGGAGCTACCCCCATTAAACACGGCCCTAGTCGAAGTCCATAGGGAACTGGCAAAGGTCGGCACGGGCGCCAAGGAGATGGCCATTAAAAATAAGAATGTCTGGAAGAAGGTGAAAATGACCCAAGCCGAGTTGCAAAAAGCCAACGAATGCATCGGGGAGTTGGAAGCTAATGCGACTACGGCGCAACACGCAACTCCGCCACAAAACCACACCATTGACACTTTGAAGAAAGAAATTGAGGCTCAGACCGCCATCGCCTCAAAAACAAAAAGGGTCGTGTAACTAGCGGAATCAGAAATTGACCGCATTCGAGTTGAACTGCGCCAATCCTCAGACAGAGAAAAGGAGATTCGGGCTAATGGCCGGAAGGCAGTAAAAACCCTTGAAGAGAAACTCACTATAGAGGTAGCTCAACACATCCGGACAAAAGACGAAAACGCCCAATTACGGGATGAAGCGAAGAAATCGGAGGCGGCAATCGCGAGACTCCGGGCCTTATAGGAGAAAAAGAAGGTATGGTTCGACGAGCAGCTGGTGGTGGAACAGGAAAGAAGGCATCAGTTCGAAATCCGCCTAAACAAGGAAATGGGGAAATTAGAAGAACAACATGCAAAGGAATCCCAGTTGTGGGCGGGCCTGAAGGCCACGTATGAAGAAGCGGCGGCGGTTAGGCAACAAGAAATTGCAAACCTCCAGAAGTCGATGAAGGACGCACGCAACCGTTGCCAGGCCATCACAGACAACATGTGTATCCTTCTCCAAACAAATCGGGAGAGGTTCACAATGCAATTGAAAACGGCGTTTTACAAAGGATGGATGGCGTGGGCATCCCAAGCAGCGGAACTGCACGCGTATTGTGCGGACTGGGAGAACCGGCGAAAAGACGGCCGAGGTTCCTATAAACTAAATGAGGAGAGCATTGCGGCCGTACGCGAGGACCTAGCGCAAGACTATCGTGTGCTAGCGGACCAACATTCCGAAGAACTCGCATAGCTCTTAGATGATTTTGGTGAAAGCCAAAGGAGCTATTTCACCAGATCACACAAGCCGGCAATACGTGAACAAATGATGAATCCAGCGCGATGCCAATTCAGGGCACGACCGAAGAAGAGGAACCTCAGGCTAGAACACCAGAAATTACAACAATGGTGAACAACGCGGACCGACGAGCGGAGTCCCCCACAGTACCAGACAGTGAAACTGCTACCCAAGAGGAGCTCCATCCGCAAGAGCCCACGCTATCGGTGGACCACACAGAGAACGTTGTGGGCCAGGCGGAATTGCAGCCCCACTCTCAGGAGCGTACAAAGACGGCCGACACCACGGAAGGAGTAACGATGGAGACAGAGCCGTGGCCGACCGCAAGCTCGACGACAACAGAGCCCAACCCACTAGCTCAAGAAGAGCCCACTATACCCGGACCGCCCACACACGACGACAGCGACACCGGGAGAAACCATTCTGACCAAACAAGGGAGCCACACCACGATGCACCTACGGGCCCTACGTCGCCTCCAGACGCGGACATTGTAACAGAGCCAAACATCCGAGCCATTTTGGAAGAAGATTAACAGGATGGGTCCGACGTGCTAGGGCACTATCCCACAGGCGTGCCAGGTGTTGTCAGCCGGAATAGTAACCGACGGACAAGCGCGTAGGAATAAGAAATAATATAAGATCATAACGCATGTAACGGTTCACGTAGGAAGCGTGAACGGCAATAGTAATGATGTTCGGATTAAAAATATCTCCGACAAAATTTCAAAGGGTTATACAGGAAATCTTTCCGGAATACATTCCTGCATTTATGAAAGTTTTCCTGGATGATTTCGCTGTGTATAGTCGGAAAGTGGAACATTTCAAACATTTACGACTATGTTTGGAGCAATGTCGGAAAGGTCGGCTCAGCTTGAATCTGGCAAAATGCGCATTCGGAGTTACTAGTGGGACACTGTTAGGCCATATTGTCGGCCAACAAGGAATTGCAATTGACCCAGACCAGGTCAGGACCATATTAGAAGCACCAGCACCTACAAATGCTAAGGGCCTTAGTCGGTTCTTGGGGTAGATTAGATGGCTTAGTAGGATGATTAGATATCTTGTGGATGTTGTCATTCCTCTACACACAGCGGTGCATAAAGTTCCTTTTCAATGGACAAGTGTGGAATAGGACGTGTATGAGTGTCTCAAGAAAATGTTATCTAAAGTTCTGGTGCTTCAACCACCTGACTAGAATAAACCATTCCATGTGTTTGTTGATGCATCCGATATAGCAATCGGCAGTGCACTTATGCAGTTATCCGAACCAAACTGGTATAGACCAGTGTATTACTCTAGTCGGAAACTCTCCATAGCGGAAGGAAATTATTCAACAACCGAGAGGGAAGCGTTCGGAATGATTTATAGTATCAATAAATTTCGCCACTACCTTTTGGGCAAGAAATTTACATTCCATGTCGATCATTCTGCTCTTCTCTATTTGGTCTCTAAACAAGAATTAACTGGTAAGCTAGCACGATGGACATTATTACTACAAGAATTCGAGTTTGACATTTTACATCGGCCAGGAGTACAGCATGCGATTATTGATTATCTTAGCCGACTAGAGTCGGGAGAAGAAGGCATAAGTGTGGCAGATGATTTTCCGGATGGAAGCAGTACGGGTACAAGAAATAAATGAGGAAGGCAAGGATGCTTGGATCTTTGAGATGACAAGAATCTTACAACAGAGCTACCACCTGTCATGATAACAGTCACATCATGCATCGAAAGGATCATGACACTCACATTATGACTCGAAAGGATTTGAACCCACGACCTTGTTGTACACATGTCAAATCCTTAACCATTGTATTAATATTCTTATATGTATAGTCTTTAGAATATGAAATCTAATATCATAGGAATATTCTATATTACTCTACATTCTAGAATGACCTAGAATATTCTAGAGTGTTCTATACCACTAGAACCTTCTAGAATACTCTAGAGATCTTCTAGATTACTCTACATTCTAGGATAACCTAGAATATTCTAGAGAGTTCTCTATTACTTATAAATAGGGATCTACCACCCATCCCAAACCTAAATTGGTTCAACGCCATTTTGTAGCCTACTCTTTGTAATCCATTTTACGCTTCAATATAATAATTCTCTTTCAATTATCTCTCTATCTCTTTTTCTCTCTCTTTCTCTCTCTCAGTCTTGACACCACCCAAGCATTTATCGGCGGAGGAAAGGAAAAGGTTAGCCGTTCGTAGTCGGAATTTCTGTTTTTTGAACGATACTCTCTATCCTAAAGGTGCAAACGGAATTTGGAGAAGGACAGTACGACAATTTGAGAAATTGATAATTTTGCGAGAATCCCACTATGGTATTGCAGGTGGGCATTATGCCGGAGAAACTATAGCCAGAAAGATATGGAACAGTGGCTTATGGTGGCTGACAGTAATGAAGAATGCAATGGATTATTGTTGAAAATGTGATCTATGTCAAAGACTGGGGCAACCCATAGAAAAGGACAGAATGCCTTTCCAACCCGTTTTGCCTTTGGAGCCATTTCAAAAATGGGGATTGGATTTTGTCAATCCGTTTAAACCAGCAGCCATACGCATAGGTAATCGTTACCTCATAGTCACCACAAATTACTGTACAAAGTGGGTAGAAGCTAAACCTCTCAAGGACAATACGACAGCATCAACAACAAAAATTTTATACAAAAATATATGGTGTTGGGTGATAGAATTAGTAAGCGATCAAGGTACACATTTTATTAATAAAATTGTACATGAGCTATCCACATATTATGCGGTGGTTCATAAAAAGAGCACTCCTTACTATCCACAAGCAAATGGATTAGTAAAATCGACAAATAAAACATTGTAGACAATACTCAAAAAGATAGTCAAGGAAAATCGTACAGATTGGGATCAAAAGTTTCAGAGTGCTTTATGGGCATATCAGACGTCTTATAAAACATCTATTAAATCAACTCCTTTCCAAATGGCTTTCGGATTAGAAGCCATAATGCCAGTAGAATTTCAGATTCTAACACTCCGAATACAAGCAACTGAAAAATTAAATGAACTGCAGTCGGAACAAATTCGGAAAGAAGCCTTATCACTGTTAGAGGAAGAAAGAATACAAGCCATGTCAGCTTTGGAACACAAGCAAAGACAAACAAAGGCATTTGTAAATCGTCACAGACGTCAGAACGAAATACAGTTCGAAATCGGTACTAGTATTCCAAACTAAGATGGGGGCAATGCCAGGAAATTTACAATTTCAGTGGACAGGACCAATGTGGATTGTCAATAGCAAGAATGGGACGTATCAAGTGTGTACATTTTACCAAAATGGGTAAATGGTTTCCGGCTTAAACCGTATCACGAGCCAATGCCGGAAAACCCATTTCAACTCGAAACTGATGCAAATTGAGGTGGCATACATCACACACACACAAAAACTAACTATAGAAAATCTTGGCCAAAACAACTAACTATCAAAAAGAAAATCTTGGAAAAGACTTAGACAGACTATAAGTAAAGGACTAGTGGAGACATGCAACTAACACTCATTATTGCTATTCTTAACTTTTTCATTAATAGTATCTTTTCTATTCCCTAGGCATCATGCAACGCGTTATTTCCTTAAAAGTTATTTCTGCAATGTTTGTTTCACCACAGAAACAGAAGCATATACGTGTTGAACAATTTTCTGCTCTCTCTCGCCCTAGCCTAAAACTCTGCTCTGATTCGTCTCCAACACAGAACTTCGATTCATCAGTTGACGAAGAGAATATGGCGATTTATGTTTCTGACAACTTGCGATAGTGGCTCGCCAACAAAAATCTGCAAGTGTTCATCAAAGTTGCAAAGGCAGAACCGCAGCCTCGTGCTGTAGAAATTCTGCAGCAAATCGACGTACCCAAAATCACCAATAAAAAGGTACGTTCTAGTTTGGAATTAAAAAGAGAAGGTTTCGATGTTGTCCAGAAAATGGACAAGGATGTGCTCAGGTCGTATTTCGGGGAATATTCTCCCTTTGCGAAGGCTTTTCAAACGCAAGGTCGTGTAGATGAATTTTTTAATGAAGTCGCAAAATTTTTGATGGAAGTAGGGTTTGTCAGTCCCAGGTTTTATTATATGCCCAAGAAGCGGGCCAGATTCATAATCACCACATATGAGGGTGAAATTTTTTATTGGGCGTTGTTGTCAGCAAACGCTCTACGAGAGCAACTGTATGGGGTGTAGCAAGGGAAACCAATGAAACCGATATTTGATTGGTGGTTGTCAGTATTGTTTCCGTCTCAGAGATCGGAAAGCCAACCGCAAGAACAAAGGCCGCCATGGCCACAAGCACCTCGACCCCGAAGACAAGTGCAATGAGAAGAGTAGCAGTAAGAAGAATCGACGCATGTCGACACCACTCAATCAGAACCTGAACAACAACCGGTCGCACCACAACCTCAAAAACAGCCAACCACGCACCCAGAATCTGGACAACAATCGGATCCCAGGACGACTACACCACTATAATCACAAGCACAACAAAAATCAACACTTGTCGGAGCTGAACAGTCGACACAACGACCAAGAAGGATGAAACAAAGATCCCAACGATTTTTCAGACTCAGCAAGAGGAACCTGCACAGAAGAAACAAAGAACCGACGATCAAGCCACAAAGAGTGCACAAATACCTCGGGTCAATCCTAATGACACGACCAGAGTTCAGAAAGGGCAATCATCAATAACAACAATACGAGAAGCAGTAGGCTTTATCGACATTCCTCCAGCGGCACATGAATTGGCAGCTATTCTACAATTCGGAACATCATACGAGCTAGTAGAATGGTTAGCATGAAGATTACAGGAGGTGTCGGAAAGAATGGCACAGGAGCACTAGGATCAAATAATGATCCAAAAATCATTGAATGGAGCTATCGAGCCAGAAGAACAACAGGAATTAGATTGAATCGATAGACAGCGTAGTGCGAGAAACAGGGCGAGGCTATACAGATGCCACCATTACATGAGGCTCTGGTAGAAGTACATAGAGAATATGAAAAAGCCAACCGAGCAGCCAAAGATATGGCTGATTTATACAAAAAATCAGCAGTGGCGTCTGAAGTACTACATGCACAATGTACAAACATGAAAACTAAAAACCTGCACAACTCCGACAAACAGAAGACCAATTACAGAAAATAAGGGATGAACTATTGCAGAAGGACTCAAGAAGACCTTTGGAGGTTGATCAAGAATTGCAACAAAAGCTACAACAAGTAGAACCAGCATTCAAGGTGGCGGAAGTTAGAGCCGAAAAAGTTGAAATCCGATCCAAGAAACTGGAGGATCGGATACAACTGGCAAAGATGGAAATCGGAAAATGGCTCGATGCAAAGGATGAATTAATTCAACAGCTATGCTGAAAGTTAGCACAACAACAAGAAAGCACACGCCAAAACGTTGAGCAAGTGGAGGAACTTGAAGAATATGTAAATGTACAAACAGAATATTTTGCAGAGGAGATGGTTGGAAAAGACACCTTGCTTAAGGAAACCAACGAAAAATATAACAAACAACAGGAAGAATGGGAAGCAGATAGGGCAGTTCTCAAAAGACGGTGTTTAGAAGTAGAAGCCCTGTCTGGAAAAAGGTGACTTGACCTATTACTCACGCAAAACAAGCTGTTGCAGACAGAAGCAGAAAATAATGCTCAAATTGATGATTTACAAAGAACATTGGCAGCAACACAGTTTTAGGCAAGTATAACCGAGGAAAGAATTCGAGATATCCTAAGACGCCATAAACTTAACACCTTGAAAATAGTGAATGAGTCCATCGATAACGGCTGGAAAACCTGGTCGGCACAAGCAGCCAAACTTCATTTGTCATGGGCTGATAGAGACAATAGGAAGACTCACGGTCAAGGTTTCTTCAAAATGATGAAAGAAGCAATATCAACTGTTTAGGAGGATAATATATTGCTAAAGACTTGTATGAGATAGCAGCGTGTCACCGAGAGGAAGTTAGTCGAATTATGCAAGAATTCGACAAACATGATGTCGACACAGTTGTCCAGCTAGATAACCTTGAATCCGAAAGGCGAGATCAGACCCTAGGACTTGAAGCACCAGCAACAGAGAAACCAAGACAATCGACCTCAGATACAAACATGTTTACAGAATCTGAAGACGAAGACAAAGAAGACATACAGCAACTCAAACCTTCATTGTTCGATATTCTACAGGATGACGCAGAGGATGAATTAGATTAGGACCTTCCTTCAGAAGAACAGGAGTAGAAGGATACCGTGGGGTTCGCCGGACAAAGCCCTGGCCCACGGGCGTGCCAAGTGTTACCTAGACAAGTGGGGAAGTGTCGGAGTCGGAGTCGGATTCGGATCGGTATAGAGGATCGATGAGTCAGCATCTGGCTGAAGTAAATTGAAATTGAAATTATAAGTTAGTTAAAGATTTTGTAGTTCTTGCCATGTTTGGCAATATGTTTTCTTGATGAGGAAGTCCTTCCGGTTGCCTATAAAAGGAACCGAAGGCAGTGTAAAGAGCCATTGTTTTATTTAGTAATATAAAGTTAGTTTTAGGAAATCTCTGTGTACGAAATGCTCTGTCAATCTATTTCCTTTCTGTTATAACTTATTACATAAATAGCGATCACGATGACTGTTGAACATCGATAAGTTTACAACCATTTGTAGTATCTATTCGTCTACACCATAATTCATTGATAGAACATTTGGTGAGCAACATTCGACCTATACTGTGTCGGCAATAGTTATTGTCGACCGAACAACAAGAATTGCCAGAACCAAGGATAAAAGATAAAGTGATGGAAGAAGGATATTAGAGAACACGAGAAGAAAGGAACCAAATACTAAGAGAAGAATGGATGTATAAGATAGAGAAAGAAAGAGAATGGATACAAGATATGTAATGAGAGCTAAAGACTGGTGTTGATTCGAATTGATTTGAGAATACATGTATGCGCTTATTTATAGGTTCCTATAGAATAGCTTAGAGATTTCTAGAATGTTCTAGAATGTTCTAGAGCTAGAATGCTCTAGGACATTCTAGAACATTCTAGAATAATCTAGAGTTTTTACAATAATCAATGTAATACAAGAAGTAGCTTTTATTGCTTCATATAACAATAAGCTATCTTAATGGTTGAGGTTTTCAAGTATGAATTACAAGGTTCGAGGTTCAAGTCCGGGTGACGCCATAATGGTCATTGTCATGGCCGAGACAGAGCATCTGCTTTCCCTTGTTGTTTTCCGGGGCGAAAAATGATCTTGAAATCGAAACGCGTTAGAAATTGGGCCCACCGAGTTTGTCGTCTATTTAATACTCGAGCTGTTTGAAAATATGTGAGATTTTTGTGATCACTATAAATGATAATCTGATGAGGTGATCCTTCTAGAAAATGACGCCATTGCTCGAATGAGTTGACCACAGTTAGTAACTCCTTGTCATGCACCTCATAGTTTATCTCCGAAACAATAAATTTTCTCGAGTGAAACGCGACTGGATGTATCTGCCCGTCCTCGCCTGGTTGCGATAGGATACTCCCCAATGCAAAGTCTGATGCATCCGCCTCAATAGTAAATGGCTTTTCAGGATCAATATGTGCTAGGATGGGTGCTGATGTGAATGCCTCTTTCAGCTGCGTAAAATCCTTGTCCGCTTCGATACTCCAAAAAAATGCTTGATTTTTCTTGGTGAGTTGAGTAAGGGGCAACACAATGCTTGAATAATTATGTATGAATTTGCGATAGAAGTTTGCAAATCCGAGGAAACACTGGACATCCCGAACTGAGCATGGGGGTTTCCATTCCAATATTGTTTGGACTTTTGCCGGGTCCATGAAAACACCCTCGGATGAAATAGTGTATCCTAAAAATTCGACTTGTTTGCAATCAAAACTGCATTTCTCAAGTTTGGCGTAAAGACCATACTTCCTTAGGCGTTCAAGTACTTGCCGCACATGTATATCATGCTCCCCCTGTGTTTTAGAGTAAATCAATAGATCATCTAGGTAGATGATTAGAAAAATATCCAAGAAATCCCAGAAGATGTCATTTGCCATATGTTGGAATACGGTAGGTGCATTTGTGAGCCCGAAAGGCATGACTGTATACTCGAAATGACCATACCGAGTACGAAATGTTGTTTTCCACTCATCTCCCGGCCGAATTCGAACAAGATTATATGCACCCCTTAGATCAATTTTGGTAAAATGCTTTGCCCCACCAATGCGCTCTAAGAGATTGGAGATTAAAGGTAAAGCATACATATTCCTTATGGTGACTTTATTTAAGCCTCGATAGTCCACGACCAAACGAAGGGAGCCGTCCTTTTTCTTCACAAAAAAGATAGGAGCACCAGCTGGAGACTTTGAATGTCGAATAAACCCATGTGCAAGATTTTCCTCGATGTATGCTCGAAGAACCTCAAGCTCAGTGGGTGATAAATTGTAAATCGGACCCCACGGAGGCTCTTTTCTTGGTTGGAGATCAATAGGACAGTCGTACGGCCGATGCTTTGGAAGAACACTAGCTTTGACTTTGTCGAAAACATCAGCATAGTCTTGATATTTTTTGGGAATTTGGATGTCTGAATTCCCTTGAGTGACACTAGAAGGTGTCACTGATACTGCAAATAAGAAAAGGTCCTCCTTGCCTCCCACTTGGTGCAATTGTTGCTTTTCATCTGAAATTTGATGAGAAGGATATGGTGCATCGGTAGAACTATATACTTTGGGAGGATAATCCCGAGTTCGACCCTTGACAATGATATTTTCTGCTAAAGGGCACCTAATTTCTCGCTTCCTCCAATCGATTCTAGGGTTATGTAGCTCGAACCATGGCAAACCGAGGACAATTGGATGCTCAGGACTACGGATTATGTTAAAGGAAACTACACATCCTAAATCACCCAAGAGTATGTGTATTGGCTCAGACTCTTCAAATATCTTCCCGGAAGCTATGGGGCGTCCATCAATCACTACTACGGAAACTAGACAAGGAAGTGTATGCAAGGATATTTGGTGTTTTTGGGCAAAATCTCTATCCATGAAACAAGAATTGGCTCCGGTATCTAAGAGGGCTTGGACTTGAAGTTGACAACTGGGTGTCCTAACTTGTACTAGGGTTGAGAAGACTCTACTAACATGCTTGGAAGAAATGGAACCCACACTAGGTTGTACATATCTAGGGTTGTCCAACCAAATGGCTCCTATTTTGGCCGGACTTATTCGTTTGACTCCTCTTCTAATTGGCTTAGGACCTCAAATTTATTGGACAAGGGTGGATTATTCATAATATTCGATTCACTAACTACTTCTAAAATGTTGGACTCATTTTTATTATCATAGTGAATTTGATTTACCTGACGTCTCGGCCTACGGGAGCAATGAATGGCTATATGTCCTGGACCTCCACAATATAAGCACAGATGGTTTGCTCGACGACGTTGCTTCTCTTCGTCTGACAATGGTCCTCGTCGTTGAGTCATATCGATCTCCATGGGTGTAGAACTATCCATTGGGACTGGACTACGTGTTTGCCTTGGAGTTGGAGCAGGGCTATACATTTGCCTTGGGGATGATTGCGCCGTTACTGATGCATAAGTTGGTGTGAATCTAGATCTCGTTATTTGTTGTTGTCGCTCACATCGACGCTCAAAAAGGCGATTATCACACCGTATTGCTCGACTAATAGCTTCTGTAAGTGACCTTGGATCCTCGGGGAAGGTAATAAGTAAGTCTTTGACATCACTACGAAGGCCTGAACGGAATTGCTCCATTAGGGCTTGTTCATCCCAAGGAATATCGCTTGCGATGAGATGGAAATTGGCAGCATATGTTGAAGCTAGTTGATCACCTTGACGAAGTGTACGAATCTTGTTGATAGTTGTTCTCGCCCCATCAGTATCTCCGAAACAAGCCTTAAATTCCTTGATAAATTCCTCGAAATTATTCAGTAGAGGAGAATTGGTCTCTAGCAATGGAGCAAACCACGACAACGCTATGCCAGTCAATAAAGTGCCCACTAGCCCGACTCGTGATGCATCTGTTGGATAACATGCGGGATGCATTTGAATCACCAACCGTACTTGATTCAAAAAACCTCGGAAATGCGCCCTCGACCCATCAAATTTAGTTGGGAGGCTAATTTTGGGCTCCTTGATAAGTCCCTGACCTTCAACCCTTTGTTGTTGTAACACGATGATTGTCGACTCTAACTGTTGCACTCGTCGCGTGAACTCCTCTTGTTGTTGTTGCTTCTCTATAGTAACCTTTTGTAGATCCCCAAGTAGACGTTGATTCTCTACTTCAAGAGATGCAAACTTGGATTTAAGGTTCTCCATTTCTGCAACAAGGGTGAGATATTCTTCTAAGTTAATGGCAGCCATGGTTTCAGGATGGTTACAAAGGAGGATAAGAGAGAGAGAGAGAGAGAGAGAGAGAGAGAGAGAATTCGAATCAAACTGTCAAAACCAAGGATAAAAGATAGAGTGATGGAAGAAGGATATTAGAGAACACGAGAAGAAAGGAACCAAATACTAAGAGAAGAATGGATGTATAAGATAGAGAAAGAAAGAGAATGGATACAAGATATGTAATGAGAGCTAAAGACTGGTGTTGATTCGAATTGATTTGAGAATACATGTATGCGCTTATTTATAGGTTCCTATAGAATAGCTTAGAGATTTCTAGAATGTTCTAGACCTAGAATGCTCTAGGACATTCTAGAACATTCTAGAATAATCTAGAGTTTTTACAATAATCAATGTAATACAAGAAGTAGCTTTTATTGTTTCATATAACAATAAGCTATCTTAATGGTTGAGGTTTTCAAGTATGAATTACAAGGTTCGAGGTTCAAGTCTGGGTGACGCCATAATGGTCATGTATTCATGACAAGAATTGTTCCAGTTCGCGCCACAACTGGTGCAGCCAGGACCGGAGAGGGTCAGTCTCCCGGTGTCCATCTCTTCCTCGTCCGAGACCCCCGTGGTCCCGCCCCTTTCGACACATACTCGCGGATTACGGCGACATCTTTGGTGAACCCGACATGAAAGAGCAGCAAGGGAGGATGGAATTGGAAGACGAAGACTTCACGGAGATGGTGGCCTAAGTGGTGAAGGAGTTCAGACGAGTGACGATAATACGGGAAGTGGCGTAGCAATCTATTGAGTGAGTGGTCGAAAGAGTTAGTCGTTTCAACGGGGACAAAGTCCCATTCTACTTGGAAGCCTACAACACAAAAATGGAGGTGTGAAGCATAGACGAGGTGTTGAGGCTAGAGTTCTTCTGTCGGGTCGTCGTTGTCCGTATACACGCGGAAGTAAAGGAGCTCCGAGAAGCTCATAGTTTGTGGGAGGCCTTTGAAGAGGCGCTCCTGTAGGCATACGGAGGACGGCGGAAGAGTCGTGGATGATGCGACTTCGACCAGTGGGTTGCATCAGCGTAGACCCACCGGGGCACAACGAAGGCGTTCCGAGAGTTTGAGCGGCGGCTTGCTCTGCTCCCGGAGCGGGAGCAAAGGCTGGTGGGGGTGGACAAAGTCCTGTTGTTCGTTAGGTCATTCAACCAAGCGGAATGGGAGGCCATTGGAATTGAGCTCGAAGACGATGACGGAGCGAATGGCCTTACCGAGGACTGGTCGGAAGTCAAACGAGTATGTCGACGATTGGATGAGGAGCGGTCCGCAAAGGGAAAAAGGAAGATAACGTGCAACATCATGTCATCATGGCACGAAGCGGGCACGCAACAAGAAGGATCGGTGAAGCTCGATATCGAAGCCTTGGTCTGAGAAGCGTACGAGGATCTGAAGGCGATGGTCGACGAAGAAGAGATATCCAGCACGCGGCCGGATTCCGAAGACTCGGAGCTAGTCGGCCTTCCGAACAAAGCGGACATGGCCTAGGCAAAGGCCGAAGAATGGTACGACAGTACCGCGGGAGAAGGTGTGGAGCGAGACGCCCTCTCGACTTGCGAAGAAAGACTGGTTGAGGAGGAGGTCGGGAGCGGAGAAGAGCCCTCCACGCGGATTCCGATGACTCCGGCAGTCGACCCCGTGTGCCGGCATAAGACTAGAGAGATGGAAGGCGCCAGCGAGGAGTCCTAGCACGATGCTAGTGAAGATGGATGGGAAACGGCCTGCGAGGAGGTCGAGGACAGAGCCGCAGCAAAGAAGAAGGACGAGATGAGAGGTGGCACCGAGGGGAGCAGAATCGGAAGTCGACCCGACCAGGAATCAAACTGGTCGGCATTCCGATTCGGTTGGAGCACGATCCAGATGTGTGGGTCATTCAACTGAAACCCGGCCCGAGACACGGAAGAGACAAGGGAGAGGCAGTAGAGCCGATCAAACAAGGGTTGGGTTCGGTATGAAGGTGCAGATATGGGAGAGGGTGCAGGACGAGCCGCCCTCTTTTACATGGGGAGAAAGATCGATCGGGCAAAGGTCGGGAATCAGGAAGAAGATGATGGAGGGTATGGAACAAGTCCAGCAGGATCGGCATCGGAGCCGAAACTCCAGACATTGGAGAATCAAGCCCAGGCGGGGCTTGATCGATCATAGAGCGGATGCTTTCCACCGACACCACTAAAAGGGTTGGTGGCCTCAGACAAGTTGCCGAGAGTCGTTTCGGAATTGGTATCCCCACATCTCATCCAGAGACTCCAACAGCTGGCTTGAGAGCCGGCATGAAACCTAGAGAGAAGGAAGATGGAGGCGGGAGCACAACAAGGAGCTCGAAGACGAGTTCGAGAGAAGTACATCGGATGTGGAAAAATTGAAGACCGGTCCTATGGGTCACCTCACACCGGGCTAGAGACTTTGGCGGTTGGCATCGGATCCGACGTAAGACCAAGATATTGACGGCGGCGGCAGGAGAATGGGACCCAGCAATGTAGAGTGACGAACGTACTCGGACGAGAACCAGGCATAGCAGACTTCCGGATAACCGATCCGAAGGGGAGGAAGAGATAGGCCTACGGGGAGGCCGGAACACGGTACATCGGTACCATGGGAGAGGGTGTGGAGCGAGCCACCCTTTCAACTTGAGGAGAAGGACGACCTGGGATAGGGTCAGGAAAGACGAGAGGCCCTACGAGGATCCTTCACACCAGGCTAGAGACTTCGGTAGTCGGCAATGGAACCGACGTAAGACCAAGAGACTGACAATGGCAGCGAGGGGGCGAGGGCAAAGGCAACGATGGGACGGTCCTACAACGATCCTCACACAGGGCTAGAGACTTCGGCAGTCGGCATCGGATCCGACATAAGACCAAGATACTGACGTTGATGGTAGGTGAACGGGATCCGACAAAGAAGTACAAAATGAAGAGCGGAATGAGAAGCGTGCAATATGGTCGTGTAAGGGCCAAGTAGCGAGCACGGAGGGGATCAACAGTGGTGGGGAGAGACGGTAGAGGCGGGTGACTTGAAGTATGGGTCCTCCACACTCGTTCCCAAGACTTAGGTGGTTGCGTCCGAGAACCAACGAAAGACCTAAGAGACGGAAAGTGGCGGCGAGGATGTGGAGGTCACGGCCTTTACAAGTGACGGAAGTGGAGGAACGACGACCGGTCCTATGGGTCACCTCACACCGGGCCAGAGACTTCGGCCGTCGGCATTGAAATCTGACGTAAGATCAAGATACTGACGGTGGCGGCATGAGAACGGGATCCGGTAATGCAGAGAGAGGTCAGACGAGCCCGAATGAGGACCGGAAGACAACGCGGAAGAAGATTGGAGTGGGGGCTAGTCAACCGAGCCCAAACCGAAGAAGAGCCGGCAAGATGGGGATTGTTCGGCCAAACCCGTACCGGCCGGTTATGATCTTGTTTCCTTAAAAAGAGCAAAAAGAACATAATAAATTTTCCAGAAAGCTGGAGAAAGAAGTACCTATTTCTACTGATGTTGTTTGAGAAATGGCATGGAAGTGAAGTAATTTTATGAGGAGTTGATGTGGCTATTAGTTCAGTTGATATGCCTAGAGTCTAGAATAATTAGAAATTCCTCTTTAGAAAAACAACTTCGAATCAAGATTGCTCCCCCCCAAGACATACTTACTACATCATGTAATATTTTCCTCTAACAGCATGTAGAAAGTCCTACCAACATCATGGAAGAGAGCCGACCAAACCGGAACCCGATCGGCCCGGTCGATACCGATCCGGGCAAGGGCTATGCCGACATGATTGGAGGTCGAGGTACACGAGCGACGACTATGATCCGGTGGGAGACCGGGAACAAGAGGAACCCTCCACACCTATTCTAGAGACTTCGGCAGTTGTGGATCAATGTAAGACCGGAGAGACGGCGGGTGGCAGCGAGGAGTCGGAGGCCGGAGCGGATGAGGTTACCGGAATGGGTATCCGGTGCAGAAAGACGGACGAGCGGGGCCAATAGGGCCAAATGGAGCCGGAAAGGACTACGACGACGAAGGAAGAAGAGGCCGACACGGAGGTCGGGACTACGACGAGTGAAGGGCGTGAAACAGAGCATGCACTATGGCCGGCAAAGGGGCAAGAAACAAGCATGCACCCGGAAGAGCAGCAACGAGTGACCGGTGATAGTGGTCCGGTCGGGCCTTTGAGAGGCAAGCATGAGTCGGGAAGGCGGTCGGGTGCCAGGACGACGGAGAACCCGGTTGATCACCATCGCCGAAATCTCTCACCTATTCCTTTCATGGCACATACCGGTGTATGTGCAGTTTGGTGGGGGTGGATGTCGTGAAGATTTCCGGCTTTTGTGTGAAACCGGGATGGAATGGGCAAGTCGGCAATGTGCAACATGTGCACATGTATAGTAGGAAAATGGTGTATAGAATAAGGGGGAGAATTTATCCCATATTGTAACATCCCTCCCTCCTTGGGCTATAAAAGGAAGGGAGGGGTCCCTTGTAAAAGGGTTGCCCATTTTGAGTTAGGAGGGTATACCATTAGGTCCAAGGTATGATAATCTTTCTTCTTTTTACTTTCTTGTTTTCTGTTAGGGTTCTTCGAGTTCTTCTTCTTCTTCGTCGTCATGTGGGTTGAGTCTTCGTGTTTGTTTAGGGTTTAGTACGGTTAGGAGCTCGTATGTCTAAAGGGGTTTAGGCTTCTACCTTGTCTCCTGTGCAAGACCCCGCTCGGCACGACGAACCCGAGATCTCCCCGATCGGTGGCTTGGCAGCAAACTGTTGTTGTAAGCTAACCTACCTTGGTCCGGCTTGAAGCCAGGGTTGCATTTTACTCTTGTACATATATAGTGAAGTTTTGTGCATCTGTGTTTGTGTCTGCATCTTCAAAGTTTCTTCTTTCCTTTTCTGTACATAAGTAGTGTGCGTTGAGTCGGTGTTCCATGTATTCTTTGTCTCTCTCTCCCTCTCTCGTGTTCGAGAGCCTTCGGTATGCATCTGGAATCGTTTCGGTTCGTACCACAACCGATGCAGTCGGGACCGGAGAGGGTCGGTCTCACGGCATCCATCTCTTCCTCGTCCGAGACCCCCGTGGTCCCGCCCCTTTCGACACATACTCGCGGATTACCGCGACATTGTGGCGAGAGAAGATCTAGATGGACGTAAAGACGGCATTCCTACACAGAGATCTGGAAGAAGACATATATAGGTCTCAACTGGCAACCTTCACGGCGACGGGGGAGGATAGTCACCTTGTATGTCGACTAAAGAAAAGTCTATATGGCCTAAAACAAGCGCTGAGAATGTGGTACCAAAAGTTTGAGTCCTACATACGGCAACTTGGATACAATGGATTGGACTCTGAGCCATGCATGTATGTTAGGCAACTGGCCGACGAGTCAAGGATCTATCTGATCCTATACGTCGACGACATGTTGATTGCAAGAAGCAATCAAGCAGAGATCGGTAAGCTAAAGCGGAACCTTCACACAAAGTTGGCAATGAAGGAACTCAGACAAGCCCAACATATACTGGGCATGAGGATAGAGTGAAATCGGACGACCAAAACTCTTCGACTCTCCCAATCCGAATACATCCACAAGGTGTTGAAGCGCTTCAACATGGAGAATGCGAAGCTAGCACCGACACCGCTTCCGATGTCAAACAGACTATCGGACAGAGACTCTCCCGCAACGGACAAGGAGAGAGAGCTTAATGGAAAGATACCATGTGCATTGGCACTAGGAAGTATCATGTACGCAATGGTGGCCTATGTCGTAGGGGTGGTCAGTCGGTACATGTCAAACCCAGGAAAGAAGCATTGGGAGGACGTCCAGCACATCCTTAGGTATCTAAAAGGAACCTTGAATGCACAGCTGACTTTCGGATTGACAACCTCAACCAAAGTCAAAGGCTACACCGATTCCGACTACACTGGAAACACAGATAATCGGAAATTGACATCAGGCTACATCTTCACATATGGTGGCGGTGCGATATCATGGAGGTCGAAACTTCCAGAGTGCACGGCTCTCTCTACCACAGAAGTTGAGTACATAGCAACATCAGAAGCACCGAAGGAAGCGATCAGGCTGCACCAATTGACTGCCGACTTCGGAACTGCAAACCGAAACAACCGACCAACGCCGACCATCTATTGCGACTCACAGAGCGCAATACACCTCATCAACAATCCCGTCTATCATGCGAAGACGAAGCACATTGAGGTGCGGTATCATCATATCTAGGAGCTCGTGAGCGAGAAGAAACTTGAAATTCGGAAGATCGACACCGAGGTGAACATTGCCGATTGCCTGACGAAACCACTCCCAGATCTACGCTTTAGAACACTAAGGACGAAAATGGGGCTACGACAAGAGACCGAGCAAAAGAAAGCTAAACGATGAGCAGAAGGTAAGATTTGATCAGAACAGTAATGACACTTCCTATACATCTGCCGACTCGGCTGCATGCCGACCGACTTGTAACATATAAACTTAGATCAATTTTGTAATCTAGGCTTACGGGGAGATAACCCCAAATACTTGTACATGCAAGAAAGAGTAGTCCTTTTACGAGGGAGTTTGTTGGCATAAAATGCCGACTCCTTCCAAATTGTATCCATCCGAGTGTGAACTCGTTAATAAGTTAGGGCTTAGTATAAAAGCGAATACCTAACATTGTAATGAGTGATGAGGAGAAGAGTATTGTATCTCTAAGTGAGAACGAAGTAATAAGAAGCTTTCCATTAAAGCTCGATCTACTGTCTTCAGTCTTCATTCACTATATTTTCTGTGTGTTGTTTTCTGAGCATAAGCGAATAGGTCCTCAAACGTTTCCGCATATATATATACATACATATATATATATACCGACATTTAGTGCCACCAACATACCTGAGTATTTGGTGCGCACACTGAAGGTGTTGCACGGTTGGATGCACAATAAATTAACTAATCAATCTAACCGGATAGTTGAGATCCGGCCGAGTGATGGTCAAATATATAAGACTTCTAACTATCTATCGGAACCTTTTCGGGTCACATGTTGTTCCAGAGCCGGGGCGAAGCTTCACAATGCGGTCTAGAGGAGTCGAGACGGATTTGCATTCAGTCATACGGAATTTGAAGAGCATACTCAACACATAGTGGCGTTGACTGATGAGTATGCCTTCCAAAGTGCGAATCACTTCGATCCCGAGGAAGTAATGAAAGTCCCCAAGATCCTTCATGTCAAACAATGCCACAAGTTTGGACTTGACGCGGTCGATTTCGTCCAGGTCGGCACCGGCGATGACAAGATCATCCACATAGAGCAATATGCTCGCCGGCCCGTTCCGACCTTGCCGGATGAAGAGTGAAGAGTCCGAGTTCGACAGAGCAAACCCCATCCGACGCAGTCTCTGCGTGATCGTTGCGTTCTAGGTGCGCACGGCTTGCGCGAGTCCGTACAGGGACTTCTTCAATTGGCATACAACCAATATGTTCACTCTGGAATGAAATCTGGGGGGCTGAACCATAAACACTTGTTCCTCAAGATCACCACGCAGGAACGCATTTTTCACATCCATTTGATGTAGATGTCACCCCTTCGTTGTTGCCACCGCAAGCAGGACACGGACATTTGTCATCTTCGCGCTGTCGTGAAGATTTTCGTCCATAGGCGGAAACCGGGGTGGGAAGGGCAAGTCGGTGGTGTGCTACATGTGCACATGTAAACTAGGATATGGTGTATAGAAAGAGAGGGGAAATTTTATCCCACATTATAAGGTCCCTCCCTCGGGCTATAAAAGGAAGGGAGGGGTCACTTATGAAGGGTCGCCTATTTTGAGGGAGAGAGGCATACCACTTAGGTCGAGGGTTTCCTATTCGGTTTTAGGGTTTCGGTTAGGGTTTTCTTCTTGGGTTTTCTTTAGGGTTTTCTTATAGTCGTTTGGTGCGGCCATGGCGGCCACCATTGTTGTAATCATTCATTTCTTAATAGAACTTCTTGTTGAGTATCTTGATTGCATCTTCTTCTTCTTCTATCATAATGTCATATTTGTTCTCTTCTCCTCTTGAGCTAATCTTTCTCCTCCACTCCCTAGTCCAAGACCCCGTGGTCCCGCCCTTCTACACGCATGCGTGTAACAACGCGACATCTTTGGTGAACCCGACGTGAAGAGGCGGCAAGGGAGGGCGGATATGGAAGAAGACTTTGACTTCGAGGAGATGATGGCAAAGATCGTAATGGATGCACGAAGGAAAAAGGGGAGGCGAGATGCGGCTCAACAAGCCGTCAAGAGGGTGGTCGATCGAGTCGGCCGATTCAACGGGGACGATGTCCCAAGGTTCTTGGAAGCGTACGATGCCGAGATGACGGAGTGGGGCGTGGACGAAGCGATGCGGCTAGAGTATTTTCGTCGAGTGGCGGCCGTATCGGTGCATAAAGAGGTCAAGGAGCTTCAAGAAGCTCACGAGTCGTGGGAGTCCTTCAAGGGAGCTCTAATGGAGGCATACGAATACGCGAAACCAAAGTGGGTATGCCGGCAATATGATGGGGAGCGGTCGGCAACGACTTGGCTCACGAGCGACGGAAAAGAGAGGGCGGTGGGCGGCTACACACCACCCCCGGAAAAGAGCTTGACGCGCGATCAACCGGAGGAGTACGACTTCGAGGCGTTGGTATGGGAGGCGTGCGAGAGCGTGAAGGTGAAGTTCAAAGCCGAGGAAGGGCTTATTACGGAGTTGGGCCCAAGCGGATCGAAGGATGCGGAGGAAGAAGCCTCCCTACGTGTGGAGGACGGGGCCTATGTTGAGGCCGAAAGAGCGTGCGACGGCGACATGGGAGAAGGTGCGGAGCAAGCGACCCTCTTGTCTTGCGGTGAAGGGACGGCCATGGAGGCCGGCAACTACGGATTCGGGACATGGCGGCCTGAAACATCGAGTGAGGAGGAAACAAGCTTCGGTGCCGCGACCGTACACGCACCGGCCCTACAGACTCCGCCATCCGGCCCGGGAGCTTGTGTGGAACCTAGAGTGACGGACGGTGGCGGCGGCAAGGCGGGCAACCGAGACGACGACATGGAAGAGACGGTACCAAGCGTAAATGAAGACGGGTTAGCCGCAGACAACAATGTCCGAACGGAGGTGGCTACGGACACAACGAGCGGCGGTGCCAGGTCCTTACCCACACCAGTCCTACAGGCTCCGGCGGCCGGCCCGAGTGCCGGCGTGAGACCTAGAGCGACGGGCGGTGGCGGCGGCAAGGCGGGCAACCAAGACGACGGCAAGGAGATCGAGGAAGAGGAGGCGCCAAGTGTAATCGAGGCGTCCGCGATTGGAGACGGGGTAGCCACGGACAATGACGTCCGGATAGAGGTGTCTACGGACATAACCTGCGGCGGTGCTGCGACCTCTCACACACCGGCCCTAGAGGTTCCGGCGGTCAGCCCGAGTGCCGGCATGAGACCTAGAGTGACGGGCAGTGGTGGCGGCAAGGCGGGCTACCATGGCGACGAAGAGAAAGAGAAAGAGATAGCCACGGACCACGGCGTCCGAACGAAGGTGGATACGAACATGGCATCGGCGAGTAACGGTACCGGGACTTTTCCCACACCTATTCTAGAGACTTCGGCGGTCGGCCCAGAGAGCCCACGTGAGACCGGAGAGACGGAAGGTGGCGGCGGCAAAGCGGACGATCGAAACGACGACAAGGAACGTCATAGCGGACGGAGGCAAGACCTCTCGACACCGAGACCGGAGACTACGGCGGTTACGCTCGAATGCCAACATAAGACCGGAGAGAAGGGCGGTGGCCGTGAGGAGGCGTGGCCCACAGCGAACCCGTACGAAGATGAGGATGCGAGGCCCGGAACGGGCATATACGAGAGGACCGACGGAGAGGTCGGGAGCGGCAAAGAGGAGAGAGTCGGGAACCGACCCGACCGGAAGATGAACCAGTCGATAATCCGACACGACCGGAAGACGACGCGGAAGAAGATTGGAGCGGGGTCCGGTCAACCGGGCCCGAACCGAAGAAGAGCCGGCAAGGCAGGATTTGTTCAGACAAACATGTACCGGCCGGTTACGATTACGGAAGGGAGCCGACCAAACCGGAACTCGATCGGCCGAGACCGATTCGGGCAAAGGCTAAGTTGGCATGATTGGAGGTCGAGGCGAACGAGCCACAACACCCGGTGGGAGCCGGTGAGCACGAGAAGGAGGCCAAGCATGCACAAGGAGTATGACTTGGTGGGAGGCCAAGAGCAAGAGGGACCCTCCTCACCTATTCTTGAGACTTTGGCGGTTGCAGATCAACGTAAGACCAAAGAGATGGCGGAAGGCAGCGAGGAGTCGAAGACCGGAACGGACGAGGCTACCAGAACGGGTACCCGGTGCGTGAAGGCGGACGAGCACGGCCAAGACGGCAAGCCGGAGTCGAAAGGGGCTACGGCAACGAAATACGAAGAGGCCGACGCAGAGGTCGGGACTACAACGAGGGAAGCGTGTAACATGAAGCATGCATTACGGTGTAGAACGGAGCGTGCACTACGGCTGGCGAAGGGCCAAGAAGCAAGCATGCACCCGGAAGAGCCGCAACGAGTGACCGACGATGACGGTCGGAGGAAGCCTTCAAGAGGCAAGCGCGGGATGACGGGCGGTGCGACGAGACGCCAAGATCAACAGAACGAGACGGGCGTGATCGGCGTGAACGAAGGGTTGTGTCTGGGAAAACGGAGGGGATTCGCGGAGAACAACGGGGTACACACAGGGAAGAGAAAACGTGGCGGCTTCCCAGAGGGCATACAAGGCCAAGTGGGCCAAGAGGGTGCAAGTCGAGGCAAGGCGATAACGAGAGCCTCGAGGGACACCGACACGGAGGTCGGGATGACGGTACGCCCTACGGCGAGAGAGCACGACGGGCAAAGGAGAGGCATGTGGAATGGGGCCGCCTAAGGGCCAAAGAATGAGCGCATATTCGGGGGACAACATCGATGCATGGGAAGAGCCTACGGAAGGCAAGCGCAGAGCGGGAAGAGTCGACACACCGAGGTGTTCAACATGCGGAGACGATAAAACCAAAGGAGCGGCACGCTGTCGTGAAGATCCGTCACTACACGCGGATCGTGAGGTGGAACCGTCGGGGTTCTGGACCGGAAGGATTCAAAGTCGGTACAAGCTTTGGCGCAAGCTTTAGCGAGAAAGTACTTAAGATAGATTGGGAAAGAGAGAAGTTGAGATTACACGATTGAGAGAGATTGATTGAACTTTTAACTTTAGATTTAAGAAACAAGTTACACGATCAATTTGATAACGAATTTCTTCCTCTTAATTTTCATAAAAAAAACCGTCCTTTTTTCTCCTCCCCCTTCCTTCTTTTATAGATGCTCTCATGCATATGATACATGTGAGGGTACAAGACATGCATAAATTGCATGTTTGCCATTTGGCGCTTATGTATTGCATGTGGTGCATGATAACCATGTCACTCATTTGAGCTCTCATGTATGAGAATTTACATGTAAAAGTACAATGATAGAAATATAAATTTAACTAAATAGCATGGCTTAATGGTAAGCCAATTGACTCCTAACTTGGAGGTGCAAGGTTTGAATCCTTACTTGTCCTCCTTGTATATGTATATATGTATATATTTATTTATCTAGTCGCCGGACGCCGGTTCGTCGGATGCCGCCACCGGATCACCGGCTCCATCGTCGGTCCGGTTTTGGTTGGCCAAAACCCTTTACGAGTAGCTAGCCCACCTCCACTCTTAGTTCAAGTTACCTTGAACTCTCTATGCTCCACACATAGACACAAAGATAATATCTTTTGCTCCACCTTATATATGATGAGAGCCGTATTTGTCGTGCCTATGTGGGATATCTCACAATTTTCTCTTTTCCTTTCATAAACTTTATACCCTCATATCTTGACATTTAGTTGTCCGTTTCTCGTGTAATAAAGTGCATTCGAAACCTCCATCATTTTGTACTTAGATATTAAATTTATTTAAAATGTTATCTTCACAATTATTGTATTATGTGATTTATACTTGATTTTGTACGTTTTATGGGATTTTCACACTATTGCAGAAAATCTTCACGACAACGCAAAGGGCGGAAACCGGAGTGCGACATGAGAGATCCGGAGCGCATCCGGAGGACATGCGAGGTGGACCAAGAGGGTGTACCTCGGGGTGAAGCGGCAACATCGGAAGTTGCGGAGGACACCGAAGACGAGAGCACCGACACGGATGTCGAGGAAGCAACGTACCTTTTCGAAAGGGTATGCAGAGTGGAGCGGAGTGCGAGACGTGCGATGTGGCCGCGTAAGGGCCAAACGACAAGCACGAGGATGATCGGCGAGCATGGAAGGCTATGTCTTGAGAACCGGAGGAGGTGCGTGGAGAGCAACGAGCTACGGAAGCGCGGCGTCTTGGAAGGCATGCGAGGCCAAGCGGGCCAAGAGGACGAGAGACGAGATGAATCGGTGACGGGATGACGGTACGCTCTACGGCGAGAGAGCACGGCGCGCAACGGAGAAGCGAGGAGCGTGTAATGAGGTCGTCGAGGGACCGAAGAACGAGCGCATGTTCGGGAGACAACAAGGGCCCACGGAAAGAGCCTACGGAACGTGAGCGCGAAACGAAGGGAATCGGCACGAGGTGTTCGAGACGAAGGGAGGATCGAGCCAGAGATAGAACACAAGCGGTATGCGAGGGGCAGAATCCGGCGAGTAAATGGGGTGACCAAGGGCTTAATCGGAGGACCTACGTGGTGGACAAAGAAAGAGTCACCGGATCGGCAATGATGTTCGGGAGGACCGACCGGGGAGGAAGGCGCGTGTGGTGGATATGGCGGTTCGGATGGAGCCGCCGTTTCGAGGACACACGGTGGACGTGGTGGATAGGATGGAGCTGACGGGTAGGGGCCGGTAAGGAGCCGGCAAGATGGATCGGCGCCGGCAAGGGACCGGGAAGACGGTTGGGTGCCGATAAGGCGAAAGACCTAGTTGATCACCGTCGCCGAAATCTCTCACCCTTTTCCTTTCTTGGCACATACCGGTGGATGTGCGGTTTGGTGGGGGTGGATGTCGTGAAGATTTTCGTCCATAGGCGGAAACCGGGGTGGGAAGGGCAAGTCGGTGGTGTGCTAAATGTGCACATGTAAACTAGGATATGGTGTATAGAAAGAGAGGGGAAATTTTATCCCACATTGTAAGGTCCCTCCCTCCTCGGGCTATAAAAGGAAGGGAGGGGTCACTTATGAAGGGTTGCCTATTTTGAGGGAGAGAGGCATACCACTTAGGTCGAGGGTTTCCTATTCGGGCCTTGTACCTATTGAATGAGTCGTCGGCGTTGTATTTCAATTTGTATACCCATCCGACTCAACTCGACCGGCGTCGTACTCCGGCGTCTTCTTCTTCCCCTTTTCTTTGCGCTTGAACCATCTCCTCGATTCCTTGCGCGGGGAGAGCACGGCCTAGTCTTCACTACTCACAGCCTCGTCATCCGGTTGACCATTCCAGCTCAACTAGTCCAGATTCGGTCCACTCATCCAAAGAGAAGTCGAACTATCCGGATGTTCGAATTCCATGTCGCTTCTGTATGTTCCGGATTCCACCGGATCATCAATAGCAATCGGCTCAAACTCGGGTGGAGAGAAGTACCAGGATGTTGATTCATTGAAAACAACATCTCAGCTAACTTAGACCACTATTGATCGGGGGTTATAACACTTATAACCCTTCTGTTCATCCGAGTAGCCGACGAGAATGCACTTTTCAGCTTTCGTGTCTAACTTCCTCGTTTTTTCCTTACATGCACATATGCAATGCTCTTGAACACCCAAAGGTGTGCCAAATTCGGCTTCCGCTCGAAATACAATTCGTGCAGTGACACCTTTGTCCCTGAGGCTGATATGTGATTCTATACATAGACAGCCATATGGATTGCTTGGCCCAATAAAATTTCGGCATATGCTTCTCCTCGAGCATTTCCATGGCTGCTTCTGCCAACGTCCTATTTTGATGCTTGGCCATGTTGTTTTGCTCCGGCGTGTATCTGCAAGAGAACTCCCGTCGGATTCCTTTCATCTGCAGATAATTTGTGAATTGGTCGAAAAAGTATTCTTTTCCGCCATCTGATCTCAGACATTTGATCTTTCTTCTGGTCTCGCGTTTGACATGATTCTTTAGGTCCCAGAAGCATGAGAAAACTTTTCTCTTCTTCTCAATCAAATAGATCCAAGTGTGTCGACTGAAATCGTCAATGAAGGAGACGAAATACCAACTCCCACCAATGCTCACATTCTGTGCCACTCCACACACAACCAAATGAATGAGATCGAGCCAATTCCGGCTCCGGTTCTTCTGATTGGGGAACGAAAGCCTATGTTGCTTGCCGAGTTGGCAGGTTTCACATATTTGCCCTTTCCGGCCACTGAACTTCGGCCACCCGAAAACTATGTGTTCCAACTGCAACACCTGAAGCTTCCGAAAGTTGATGTGGTCGATCCGCTTATGCCACAGGTCGATGTCCGACTCGACCTTTTACCCTTTTGCGAACATAGCGGTGCCAACATCATTCATCTCGAGGATAAACATCCTCCCGTCTCGGCGCCCTTGTGCGATGACTTTGCCATCTTCTTCAATGAAACACCTGAGGTGTGTGAACCGGACCTGCATCCCTTGGTTGACAAGCTGTCCGACTAACACAAGATTCTTTGTGATTGTCGGGACATTGTTGCACAAGAATTTGCCTCTCAAAACTCTAGCACAATACATCTAGAAACACACAAGGCACATCATCATAGGGCACCATAACAACATCTTTGAGTTTAAGAAAGACCACAAACACAAAAGGAGATGAATGGGTAGGACAAAGACAATCAATGAAGAAATATGAAAGGGGAGGATCTCTATCAAGAGTATATATATAAATTCTAATTACACCAAAGAGGGTTTACAACATTTTATGATAATCATTCATGTACAACAAATAGGAGATTGGAATTGACAAAGATATGTATCATAATCTATGAAAGAAGGAAAGGAGAATGAAGATAGAGTATTTATTAAGAAGACAGATATAAAACACACACTACATCAAGAGAGATATTCTATGGCTATCCTATTCCCAAGGCTTTCACACTCATACTTATATACAATAGGGGCTTAATTGTTAGTTCTTGCATGTATCTTGCCACCTGTCCCACATGTAACACTTCAACCACTTTCCTTTGCATGTAACCGATAGATCTTCTATTTTGGGTATGAAGACGCTTGATTCTATCCACGACCCCTTCTAGACATTTGTAGCACATCGAGCAAGCTTTCCAAAGAATGTTTATTTATTGAAATCCAATATTCCCTTGAAATATTACGACTAAAACATTGACTGCCTATTGTAAACGCACTCTTTGATTATGTCACATCAATTCATCTTGATTCTTCACATCTACTTTCGACTAAAGCATCCACCATCATGCCTAAAGTGTCATAACTAGCTTGTGTCCATATTTTACTATCTTCCAACCACTTTGTTGAGCAAAAGTATTTACAACACAACACTTTAGCCCCCTCCAAGGAAAGCTTTGATAAAGTCAAAGCTTTTTCTAGTTGAACACTAGTAAACTACCAATATCCTCTATATATACCTTATCCTTGTCTCGAGCAGCAAATACCTAAAAACAGTTCACAAATATGTACAAGTAAACGTTTCATTCTTTGTACTTTAAGAAGCCATTGTCATTGAGGAACTCATTATGCATAAATGATATGGCTTTAATCTCACCCCATTGATCCTTTCTCTCATTAATGACCCATCCATACTCTTTAGCTCATATGTACCATTGGTAAACCTCTTGTGGATTACATAAGGTCCATCCCACCTATGCTTGAATTTTCTTTGAAAATTCTTATCCAAGGAACTATTATATATTAAGACCAACATACCCTCCATGTTTTTTTTTCCTTGCTAGTGCTTGACTTCTTTTATCCCGTCGTTGACACAAGTCTTCATAGAAATGTATTGCGTCATCTCTTTTCCAAAATAAATCATGCATAGCTTCTTTTCTTACATCCATTTGAAATTCATCATGCACTCCTAAACACTCCATCATTTGAATAGAAGGAAACAACACATTTGCAGGCATCATTGCATCCTCCCCATATACTAAGTGGAAGGGAGTAAAACCTGTGGAAAGCTTATGTGTCATCCTACATGCCCATAGTGCTTTGTTTAACTCTTTATCCCAACTCCGTGGATACAAGTCCACAAGCTTGAACAATAGCTTCTGTATAGTCCCATTAAAGGACTCCACCAATCCACTACATTGTGGGTGATATGGAGTAGCTCTTTTATGTGGAATCTCCAAATGAGTTACCAAATCTTTAATAAAATCTCCTCTAAACTCAGGACCATTATCTGTAACTAACTCCAAAGGCACACCAAATCTACATACTACTTGTTCAAAAACCAACTTTGCCATTTCTTTGCTTGTTGCAATACACATAGCCCGTGCGTCTAGCCATCGTGAAACATATTCTACTGTTGACATAATGTATACTTTGCCACTAGTAGAACTCGGTAATGGCCCAATGACATCTAAACCCCACTTAGAGAATATCGTATAGCTAATAATCCTCCCTGGAGGTTCAGGCATTAATCTTCTTTGTTGATATAATTGACATTCATGACATGACCTATACCAATGTACCACATCCCTATACATGCTTGCCCATTTTACTTGAGTTTGCATGGTCTTCCTTTTAGTATATTCTATTCCAAAATGGCCTCCACATCCTTCCTCGTGACACATAGACAAACACTCTTGAATCTCATCATGCCATAATACACGTTTAAGCACCCCATCTATATCTTTCAAATAAAGATCATCATGTATTTATCACATACCTTTGTGCACGATGTGTTAGGGCAAGACGCCTATGATATGGGAGCTCTTTTCTAGCCCTTCCTATCCTTAAAACATATTCGTCCTCTTCTAGGCTCTCTCGACCTTTTTATGATGGCATATTTATAACATGCACTCCCATTTCTTGTGCTACTATCTTGCTTGCTAGCTCATGAGCCCTTGCATTCTTATCTCTTGCGATATGCTGAAATTGACATTCCAAGAATTGGCGTTGCAATTGCATCACTTGTTGGAGAAGGGGACGAAGACTAGCCTTTTGCACCTTCCACACACCCTGCACTTGTCTTATAATCAACAATGAATCTCCCTTTACCATCAAACTTCTAATTCCTTTTTCCATGCATACTTGTAAGGCATGAATTAAGCTAGGATACTCAGCCTCATTGTGACTATTTGCTTCAATGTGATCACTTCCACTCCATAACTCATGGCATTCTCTATTCATGAAAGCATATCCAATTCTTGCAATCTTTGTTTTTTGCTTAAAAGCACCATCAAAATATAATACCCCTTCAAATTTTTTCAACATTATTTCAGATTCATTGATTGGTTCAACATGATCATCTATCTGTTGGGAGACAGGTCCCTCAGGATGGGAAGGGAGAAGAACAGTGCTGATGAGCAAACTCGGCCAAGGCCGATAGGCCGAGGCCGAAACCGGATGAGGAGTACTCGGCTACGGAGAGCCGGATGGTACAGAACTGATGAGAACTGGATGAGGAGTACCCGGCTACAGAGAGCCGAATGGTACAAACCCAGTGAGAACCGGATGAGGAGTACTGGCTACGGAGAGCCGGATAGCGCAGACCTGATGAGAACCGGATGAGGAGTACCCGGCTACAGAGAGCCGGATAGTGCAGACCCGGTGAGAACCGGATGACGAGTGCCCGGCAAGATCCGGATGATGCAGGCCCGGTGAGGAGTGCTCTGTAGATGAACAAACATTTTCGTAAATATGTTTCTGAGAGTCCATCGTGGCTATATTTGTAAATAGCCGAAAAGTCATATTAGTATAAATATGACTTAGGAAAAACTTTTGATACTGTTGTTGTCATTCTTGTTGGTGCAAGAAGAGAGAGCTCGTAACAGTGTACAGAGAGTGAGAGAGAGGAAGAGGTCGTTGCCTCTGTTGTAACCGCCGTCTGTGGCGAAGGTCGTGAGCGCGAGGTCGTTGCCTCCGTGAGCTCACTGTTGTAATCATTGTGATATAGTGATAGTTTGGAGTCTGTGGACTCCCGTGGTTTTTCCCTCTCAGGGTTTTCCACGTTAAACATCATGTGTACTCTTCTCTCCTTTGTGTCGTGTGTTTTTTTCGTTTCCCGTGTTTTGTGTATGATTCTAAGCTCGGTTGTGGCCGAGCGTTGCGCATAGGGAAGGGAGTGTGCAGTTCTTGACAAAGTGGTATCAGAGCGAAACGACATAGAAAATGGACGATTCGTTGGGAGGCATGTTCAAGCTTACCCGCTCCAACTATTGGGTGTGGAAGTCGAAGATGAGGGACATGCTCGTGGTTAAAGAGCTTTGGTTGCCGGTTCAGTTCAGGGAGAAGAGACCGGAATAAATCGACACCACGATATGGGAGGTGATGCACATGAAGACAACGGCGTACATACGGTGCTTCATCAACATGAGCCTATACAACAACTTCAATGAAGAGAGCAAGGCTCATGAGCTCTGGGAGAAGATCGGCATCATGTTTCAAAACAAAAATGTTGTTAATCAGGTTTCGGTATTCTGGAAGCTAGTAAGACTCCGGTACCAAGACGGCTCCCGCATGGCGAAGCACATGAATGCCTTCCAGGGGCTGATCCACCAGGCAACTTCATTAGAAGTACCTCTCGCCGATGAGGTACTAGTGCTGCTCCTGCTCGATTCCCTCCCAGATAGTTGGGAGACGTTGGTTGTCACCTTGGGCAACGTCGGGCCGGAAGGGAAACGGTTATCCCTAGCAAGAGTGAAGTCGAGCTTGCTAGATGAGGAGGCGCATCGGAAAGATAAGGATACGAGCTCCGACTCCAAAGCGCTCCTTACCGAATCGGAACGCGGAAGACATAGAAACTGTAGTCCCCAGAACCGGGAAAAGTTGGGGACACGGTCAAAGTCAAGGGGGAGGCCTACTTGCTTCTATTGTGGCAAGCCGGGACACTTCCAGAAGAACTGTCGCCATTTCCGGAAAGACAAGGAAACCGACGGTACCGATTCGAAGGGGACACTGGACCAGAACGGTAAAGACTGGAGGGGAACGGACCGGAAGGGAACGACGGCAATCGCGACAAGTGAAGAAGAGTTGATGCTCATCACTGAGGGGAGTGAGATAAACCTTGCCGGCGACGAGATGACCTGGGTGGTCGACTCCGGAGCGTCGTTCCACCTTACCCCGGACCGTAAATGCTTCTCATCCTACACATCCGGTGATCACGGTTGTGTCCGGATGGGGAATGAAGGTACATGCCGAATTGTCGGCTTAGGAGACGTGTGGCTGACGACACCAACCGGATGCAAGATGCTGCTAAAGGATGTCCGACACGTTCCGGAGGTTCGCCTGAACCTATATCAACCGGTCGACTAGATGATGAAGGCTACACGGGTAGCATTCGGAACGGTGTCATGAAGTTCAGCAAAGGGAGCATGATTGTGGCTCGGGCCCGGAAGGTAAACACATTGTACCTGATGAATGCCCGGTTATGTCCGGAGGAAGTGAACGTGGCATCCGACACTACCAGTGAGCTGTGGCACAAGAGGCTGTGTCACATGAGCGAGAAGGGGATGAAGAGGCTTGCTGACGACAACCTCATTCCAGTGAAGAATGTGCACTTGGAGAAGTGCACTGATTGTCTGGCCGGTAAACAAAACCGAACCTCCTTCCGATCAAGGCCACCGATGAGACGTAATGCGCCACTGGAGTTGGTGCATACGGATGTGTGTCAAGTGGACACGAAGTCACATGCCGGACCGCAGTACTTCGTGATGTTGATAGATGACCACAGCCGGAAGTTGTGGGCCACACCATTGAAGACGAAGGATAAGGTGCTATCCGTCTTCAAAGAGCTCCACGCGAGAGTGGAAAGAGAAACCTGCCGGAAGCTGAAGGCAGTTCGAGCAGATAATGGAGGTGAATACCGGGGGTAGTTCGAGGAGTACTGTCGCTCGAAAGGAATCCGGCTCGAATTTACCGTGCCAAAGACGCCGAAACTAAACAGGCTGGCCGAGAGGATGAACCGGACCATAATGGAGAGGGTCTGGAGTATGCTAGCGCATGCAAAACTACCCAAGAAGTTTTGGGTTGAGGCATTGTAGACGGCGACATATGTGATAAACAGATCACCCTCAGTACCCTTGGACGGAGACACGCCACAGAGAATATGGACCGGTAAGGAAGTGTCCTACCGGCATCTGAAGGTATTCGGGTGTCTCGCGTACGTGCATGTAGCTAAGGACCGGAGAGAAAAGTTAGATCCAAAGACCCGGCCATGCATATTCCTCGGTTATGGCAACGATGAGTTCGGCTACCGAGTGTGGGACCCGGTCGACAAGAAGGTATTCCGGAGTCGAGATATTATCTTCATGAAGGACAAGACGCTCGCCGACTGGGAGTCGGAGAAGAAGATAAGGAACTCCGAGTCGACCGGCAAGGATCGATTCTACGATGAGCAGACCCAACCGGCAAGAGACCGGTTAGCATTCGAGGAACTAGCCGGTTACGGTGAGGATACCGAACCGGCAGAAGAAGAAGTAGAGGAAGCTGAAACCGGAACCGGCCAAGACCCCGAATCGGATTCGGATGAAGAGCAAATGGAGGAGCCGGTTACCGAAGCCCAAAGACGGAGATATCCTCTCAGAGAGAGAAGAGCCCCCCGGAGATTTCCAGATGTAGAGCATGTGCTGCTAACCGATGAGGGGGAGCCAGAAAGCTTCGTAGAGGTGAAGGATGACACCCACAGCCGCGAATGGTTAAGTGCCATGCAGGATGAGATGGATTCCCTGCATGAGAACCATACGTACGAATTGGTGGAGTTGCCGAAAGGAAAGCGGGCATTCCGAAATAAGTGGGAGTACAAGTTGAAACCGGGAGATGCCGGCAACCCCCCGAGATACAAAGCCAGGATCGTGGTGAAGGGGTTCCAGCAGAAGAATGGCGTCGACTTCGACGAGATATTTGCCCCGGTAGTAAAGATGACCTCCATCCGGACGGTGCTGAGTATAGCGGCAAGCATGGACCTCGAGGTATAGCAGCTGGACGTGAAGACGGCATTTCTTCATGGTGACCTCGAAGAGGAGATCTACATGCAGCAACCGGAAGGATTCATGGTGAAAGGGAAGGAGCACCTGGTATGCCAGTTGAGGAAGAGCCTGTACGGACTGAAGCAGGCTCCCCGACAATGGTACCGAAAGTTCGACTCCTTCATGACCGATCAAGGGTACCACAAGACACAGGCCGATCACTGCGTGTTTGTGAAGAAATTCGAAGGAGGCAACTTCCTAATACTCCTTCTGTACGTGGACGACATGCTGATCGTCGGAGGGACCAAGACAAAATACGGATGCTGAAGAAGGCTCTCAACCGGACCTTCTCAGTGAAAGACTTGGGTCCAGCAAGACAGATGTTGGGGATGCATATCATCCGGAACCGGTCAATGAAGCAATTAGGGTTGTCACAGGAGAAGTATGTGACAAAGGTGCTTCAGCGGTTCAACATGTCAGATGCAAAACCGGTCGGATCGACACTTCCGGCAAACTGCAGGTTATCCGGCAAGCAGAAGATGGTTGCGTTGTCAACCACGGAGGCGGAGTACATGGCGGCTGTCGAAGCCGGAAAGGAAATATTATGGATGAAGGACTTTATCGGAGAGCTCGGTATCAGGCAAGATGAATATTGGCTCTACTACGATAGTCAAAGTGCCATCTACCTTGCTAAGAATGCGGCCTACCATTCCCGGATGAAGCATATCTAGCGAAGGTATCACTGGATCCGGGAAAGAGTAGATGACCAGGAGTTCGCGCTCACGAAGATCCACACGGCCGAGAACGGGTCAGATATGCTGACCAAAGTACTGATACCCGACAAGCTGGATGCATGCCGGAAGCGAGTCGGACTAGTCAGACACCCCATGCTGGAGTGAAAGGGGAGTTTGTTGGGAGACAGGTCCCTCCGGATGGGAAGGGAGAAGAACAGTGCTAATGAGCAAACTCGACCGAGGCCGAAACCGGATGAGGAGTACCCGGCTACAGAGAGCCAGATGGTGCAGACCCGGTGAGAACCAGATGAGGAGTACCCCGCTACGGAGAGCCGGATGGTACAAACCCAGTGAGAACCGGATGAGGAATACCCGGCTACGGAGAGCCGGATGGTACAGACCCGGTGAGAACCGGATGAGGAGTACCCGGCTACGGAGAGCCGGATAGCGCAGACCCGATGAGAACCGGATGAGTACCCGGCTACAGAGAGCTAGATGGTGCAGACCCGGTGAGAACCGGATGAGGAGTACTCGGCTACGGAGAGCCGGATGGTACAGACCCGGTGAGAACCGGATGAGGAATACCCGGCTACGAAGAGCCGGATGGTACAGACCCGGTGATAACCGGATGAGGAGTACCGGCTACGGAGAGCCGGATAGTGCAGACCCGATGAGAACCGGATGAGGAGTACCCGACTACGGAGAGCCGAATAGTGCAGACCCGGTGAGAACCGGATGACGAGTGCCCGGCAAGATCCGGATGATGCAGGCCCGGTGAGGAGCGCTCTGCAGATGAAGAGACATTTTCGTAAATATGTTTCTAAGAGTCCATCGTGGCTATATTTGTAAATAGCCGAAAAGTCATATTAGTATAAATATGACTTAGGGCAAACTTTTGATACTGTTGTTGTCATTCTTGTTGGTGCAAGAAGAGAGAGCTCGTAACAGTGTACAGAGAGTGAGAGAGAGGAAGAGGTCGTTGCCTCTGTTGTAACCGCCGTCTGTGGCGAAGGTCGTGAGCGCGAGGTCGTTGCCTCCGTGAGCTCACTGTTGTAATCATTGTGATATAGTGATAGTTTGGAGTCTGTGGACTCCCGTGGTTTTTCCCTCTCAGGGTTTTCCACGTTAAACATCCTGTGTACTCTTCTCTCCTTTGTGTCGTGTGTTTTTTTCGTTTCCCGTGTTCTGTGTATGATTCTAAGCTCGGTTGTGGCCGAGCGTTGCGCATAGGGAGTGTGCAGTTCTTGACACTATCTCTTTTACATTCTTAGTTGGCACAAGCTCCTTATAGCTAAACAAATCCGCCATCTTAGACCTAGTAGTTTCTTCTTTAATAAAACTTACTTCAAACTCTTGTATACTCATTATCCACCGTTTCATACGTGGGCTATCTCCTGGAAATCTTAACATATGAGGGATCAAAGCACATGAAATTAAAATGATTGTGATTCTTCCTAACAAATACAACTTCTATTTTTGGAGGGAAAACACCAATGCCCATACAAGTTTTTCTTCTTCTCTACCATTGACATCTTCCTACTAATATAATATATTGGACGCATATATGATTGCTTAATACCTTTTTGCATTAATACTGCACCTACTGCTTCAACACCCACACTCAAACTAACATAGAATGGTTGATCCCAATTAGGTGGCATTAGGATGGGTAGAGTACTCAATCTATATTTTACTTCTTCAAAGGCATTTTGCTCCACTCTTCCCCACGCAAATGGATCTCTCATTGAGGCTCTTTCTAGTGGTTGAATATACTCTACTAACATTTGAAATGAACGTGAAAGATATCGTACCTTTTGAACGAAACTTAACAATTGCTTTGTAGAAGTCGGAGCATCCATCAATAGTAAAGATTCTACTTTACTTGGATCAAGGGCAATCCCATTAGTACTAACTTCATGCCCAAGTAGAATAATTTTACTATGTGCAATTTTTCACTTATTAGGATTCAATTGACCTCCATCTTCATCTATTTTAGCAAAAATTTGATCAAGCTTTTCTACATGACTCTTTCTATCACTATATATTCCTATGTCATCCATAAATGACATTGCAAATTTTCCAAAGAAAGGACTTAACAACCTATCCATCCATTCTTGAAAAGTTGCATAAGCATTAACCAACCCAAAAGGCATCCTAGTGTAACAAAATACACCCCATGGAGTGATGAAACTAGTCAACTTTTGATCTTCGGGTGCAATCTCTATTTGAAAATATCCATAAAAACCATCACATATTGAATACCTTTCATGTCCCACCACTTCATCCAATATTTCATCTTGGAAAGGCATTGGGCAATGATGTCTCTTGGTTGCCGCATTTAAAGGTCTGAAATCCACACATACTCTCCACTTGCCACTCTTCTTAGGCACTATAACCACTGGGGATATCCAATCAACATCATCTACACGTCGAATAAATCCAGCAGCCAACAACTTGCTTACCTCTTCCTCCAAAATCTCTCTTCTTATATTTCCTAACCTTCTGAGATTTTGAGGAACTAGCATTGCATTGCTATGCAACTTTATCTCGTGTAACACAGAATGTGTTCCCCTCATCTGAGTATATGCTCCGTAGCAAACAACTTAGGATACTTATCGAATAACATGGAATATTGGTTTCTCTCTTCTTCAGTCAAATTAGGGGATAACATTACCATGAGTTCCTCCTTGGGCACATTGGGCTGACTTTTGGTGGGTTCTAACCCAATACCACATAGGTCGACTCCTATGTGTAATTCCTCATACTCATCGTCAACCTCATCATCTTCACTTGAAGAAAAGGATTCCTCATCTGAAAAAATTTCAACATCATCTTGCCCTTCTTATTCTAGTCTACCATCTGGGAAATAAAGTAATTGTCCTGTCTTCATATCACACTTCACTCTTTGACCATGAGGCTTATTGGTGAACAATTCTAATTCCCCACGATGCCAATCTTGTCTCACTTTCGTACCCATCAACCATGGTATTCCTAGTATTAGTGGATAAGCCCTTGGTCTTGCTAGCATGACGTGCAAATCCACCAATACTTGTTGCCCTAACACATACAACTTTACTTGCTCTGCTACTCCCACACATCGCACTACTGCATTATTTGGCATATTCATGTTATATGCATGTTTTCTATTAATCTTTAATTGTAATCTGCTTGTCGTATCCTCCATTATGACACATACTTGTGCACCACCATCTACATATGTTGGGGCCACCACTTGCCCTTGACACTGGCAACAAATCTTTTTCATGATTGTAACATATTCGAGGAATATCTTGAGTATCTACTCTACCTATAGTATTGGTTGCCCTTCTACCCTTCTTAGAAATACTCACCATTTTCCTCCACTCTCTACGTAGCTTAGGAACTAATTCTAAAGCTTGGGCAAAGGTCATATCCACTTTTCTTTCTTTCAAGTCATTCAACAAGGAATATGATTCTTGATTTAAACCTAGTGGATAATCCTTGATAGCTATCCTCCTCTTTGACTCTAGAGATTTCATTCATTGCTTATCCCTATGCTTACTAGGTTCTCCCTCTTGTGATATTGCTCCATCTTTCACCTTATTATGCAACCTAGTTCGCATTCTTGATCCTCCCTCGTGGTCTTCTACACGAGCTCTCTTTCCCACTAAAACATCATATGAATCCCCATCTAACATGACCTTCCCACATGTTGTATTTAATGCATCCTTTACATTATCATTCTTCTTAAACTCAATCAAATTAACACCATGAGAATTTACTTGATTTTGTGACCTTTGCTCTTCTACTCGTCTTGGAATCGGGGCAATACCTCCTCCTTCGTGCTTAGGATGTGGGCAATTTGGTGAAATATCTCCTCGTTCAAAACCATTATAACACTGCACATTGGGATTCGGCCTCCCAATATCTTTCTTTTGTTGAGAAACTTGCATAGACCTTGTAAGTTCATCTTGGTTGATACAAAGCTTACTTACTTCATCAGCCATCTTTGCCACTTGTTGTGCAAGATCCATGGCCCCACTTGTAGAAGACTCTCGCCGTGAAGACACATCAGGACTTTTCTCATGTACCCTGTGAATGTATGATGTCGCACCTTCAATAGCTTCATCATCTTCTTTCATGTCCCTCCCAAGCTTTCTAATCCTCTTTCTCCATTTACTTATTGCCACTTCTTTTTCCTTTCAAAAGATTCAAGTTCCTTATCATCTACCTTCTCTTTAATATCCTCATGCAAGGCCACGATAAATTGGTCATGCTTCATAAAATCGGGTGGAACTTGATCATTTCCTAATCTCTCCAATCTCCTATATAAATCTTCAAACCTCCTAATAAAATCCCTAATATCCTCCCCATACCCTTGCCTTACTCTTCTAATATCCTTCCAAATAGCTTCTGGAGTCTCAGTTTTTTGAAATTGGGTTAACAATGCTTGTTGTAAACGTGCCCAATCATTCTTTACCTCTATAGGCACTAACCTTACATACCAATCTAAAGCCGGACCATCCAACAAAAGGCTTACCATTATCGCGACATCAGCATCACTCTTCCTAGCATGTAGAGCCCAAATCTTCAACCGACGCACGAATTGCACAACATCACTATTCGTCCCAGTGAAAGGCTCACTAAAGAGATCCGCCATTATTTCGAAACACCCAAGTGCCAAAATATGCAAAACAAGCAATAATACCACCAATTCCAATATTAAAATACTTGGCCTTGATTATGACAAAACCGAAAGTCCTCGATAGTTGTCAAGATTGTTCCTCAGTGGGGGCACCAAAACGTGTTGCGCAAGAATTTGCCTCTCAAAACTCTAGCACAATACATCTAGAAACACACAAGGCACATCATCATAGGGCACCATAACAACATCTTTGAGTTTAAAAAAGACCACAAACACAAAAGGAGATGAATGGGTATGACAAAGACAATCAATGAAGAAATATGAAAGGGGAGGATCTATATCAAGAGTATATATATAAATTCTCACTACACCAAAGAGGGTTTACAACATTTTATGATAATCATTCATGTACAACAAATAGGAGATTGGAATTGACAAAGATATGTATCATAATCTATGAAAGAAGGAAAGGAGAATGAGGATAAAGTATTTATTAAGAAGACAGATATAAAACACACACTACATCAAGAGAGATATTCTATGGCTATCCTATTCCCAAGGCTTTCACACTCATACTTATATACAATAGGGGCTTAATTGTTAGTTCTTGCATGTATCTTGCCACCTGTCCCACATGTAACACTTCAACCACTTTCCTTTGCATGTAACCGATAGATCTTCTATTTTGGGTATGAAGACGCTTGATTCTATCCACGACCCCTTCTAGACATTTGTAGCACATCGAGCAAGCTTTCCAAAGAATGTTTATTTATTGAAATCCAATATTCCCTTGAAATATTACGACCAAAACATTGACTGCCTATTGTAAACGCACTCTTTGATTATGTCACATCAATTCATCTTGATTCTTCACATCTACCTTCGACTAAAGCATCCACCATCATGCCTAAAGTGTCATAACTAGCTTGTGTCCATATTTTACTATCTTCCAACCACTTTGTTGAGCAAAAGTATTTACAACACAACAACATGCAGGACGTTCCTCAGCTTTCCCTTCCGCCCGACATGGTTGAGGGGAACCTCTCCGATGTGCTCGATGGTATGTGGGGTGTCGTTTCCGGTTTCGACCACCCTTGGTTGTTCCGGTTTTTCTAGATAAGCAAACCACTCCGCGTGGCTTGTCATATGGTTTGATGCTCTGGAATCGACGTACAATACCTCGTTCAGTTTCGAGGTGTTTTTCTTCATCGAGTTAGCCTTGTGTTTCATCACAAAGGCTAGGTCCGAACCATTTATAGAACCGGATCCTTCCGGTCCTTCCGAGTAGTGCGAGCTTTGCCGGCTTCCCCGTTCGGCCTTGCGGGATCCGGACTTTTCCGAATCAACACGCTTTTTCCACACTCACTCTCTCTGTGACCCTTCCGGCCATAGTACCAACATTCCATTACATTCTTCTCTTGCCAGTTTCCAGCGGCACTTTGACTCCCCCTACTTACGGAGGATCCAAAACTATTGTTGGCACCCGCATGGTTCTCCCCTACTAGGAGCATCGAATGTAATTCGAAAAACAAGGGCGTATTCTCCCTTGTACAGACTGTAGTCCGGAATGCTCCAAACTTTTACGCCAGGCCCTTGAGACAAACATGCACCATCTCATCTTCCTCGACGGTTATGTTGATAGAAGCAAGTGAGTCGCAGATGTCTTTGATCCGGGCCGTATAGTCGGCCACTGACATGTCCTTCTGTCAGATATTACTCAACTCCTATCGAAGTTGCAGCTTCTGGGTCGTGGTGCTTGTGGCAAAGACCTTCAGGTTTCCCCAAGCTTCCTTCGGCGTCTTGGTGTCCCGGATATGGCTCAGCAGCCGGTTGTCGACATTGGACGCAAAGCAGTACATAACTCTACTTGTTGCTTGTTCCCAAATCGGGAAGTCCCTGTGTGCCGCATCAGGCGCCATATCATTAGCTTCGTTGACATAACTCGAATAGCCATGCCCGAGCAGGTACTGTTGCATCTTGTACGACCAAGATGCGTAGTTGGATCTGTCAAGCTTCTATGTCGGGAGCGAGCTAGTCATTCCTCTGTCCATTCTGACCTTCTTTTTTTGTTCTCTACCAAGTGTTAGGGGTTTGTCTTTGGAAATCGCTCGTCGGTTGTAGAGGTTCTCAACCCTCACGCTCTAATACCATGTGAAAGAGAATATGCGGAAGCTAAGACTGAACCGGCTCAACCGGATAGCAACAGAATACATACAAGTTTAATGGAACCTTGAATCACAGAGTACACAGGAGAAACAGAGTTAGAGCAGAACACAGAAAACATGTATATTCCAAAACACTAAAATGTCTCTGTACATACAATGTGCTAAGTGAGCACTTTTATACAAGTCCATGAAAGGACTGGTAGAAGGTACTGACATGTACTTCAATGCTCATACGAGCGATTGACACTTAACTCCAAGGAATCTACCACGTACTAGGCTAAGATTGTAGACCTCCAACGGCCTACTGGATATAATCCGATCCGGCTCTTGATTCCAGACACCGATCCGGATTCGGTTGAGTTTGTCCGCTCAACAAAAAGGATATGCTCAAACGTACGGACTCAATTATGAGGAGACCTTTGCCCTGGTGGCAAAGATGACAATTGTTCGGAGAGTCATTGCACTCACAGCTACTAGAGGGTGGCACCTCCATCAAATGGATGTGAAGAACGCCTTTCTTTTCCTGAAAAGCGTTCATCATGCATCCGCCCGCTTGACACAGCACTCACCCCTTGACATAACTGAACGATTAACTTTAGGTTAGTGGTAAATCATTTAGGTCCAGCAACATGGACTCCACAGTTTTCTTCCGTTACACAAGATCACCTACAGTCTCCATTTCTTTACAACAACATTCCACCACGAGGCTGTAATTCTCGTTTTCCCATGGTATATACCAACCTTTTCCACAAAATAACTAATTATTTCTACCCAAGGTACCTATGCACATACCTTTTAAAAGATTGAATCTTTGAGCCACCATATGATCTTCTAAATTTAATAATGCAACTCCCATTTGGGGTACATATATTGTTCCATGATACCCAACTCATAGCAATTTTATATTCTCTCTCTCTCTCTCTCCTAGGGATCGGCAACAGCTCGGCGTAGACTTGAGCCTGCCTAAAATGTTTGAGCTCGGTTTGGCTTGGCTTGAACCTTGCCTAACTAGCTCAAACCGGTTAAGCCGTTTAATATGTGATTTAATAATTAGGTTAGAGTCTTAGTTAAATAAAAACTTAAAGTTAGAAATTAGATGGTTAGAAAGTTAGTAAATCAATGTCTAAATTTGGTAAATCAAGCCCAAAATCTGGTATACCAATGGTAATCCAAGCCCAAAGCTTTGTAAATCAATGTTAAAATGTGATACATTAATGGTAAATCTTGTATTTGGTGCTGTTAACATTTTCCATCTATTTTTCTGATCTTAACATCTTTCATACCTTTAAGCTCCAAACTTAAATTTCCATCTGTTTTTCTAATCAGAAACTTACATCTTTTTTCTTTCTAACCTTAAACTCCCACCTTTCTTTTACTTTTTAACATCCATAGATCTGATCTTCAATGCTTCATCTTTGTTGATCTTAAAGCTTGCACAGCTCTGCTCTTGAAATTCTCTAATGTCTTTTAATCTTAAGCTTCTGGTATTCAACTTTCATTTTTTTCTAATCTGATATTTTCAACATCTCAACCCTTCAATTTTCATTTTTCTAATCTTAAAAACTTCTATATCTCTGATCTCAAGAATTCCAAGATTACTTATTTCTCTTCGTCAAAGTACAAGCACCTAACAAGACGAAGAGGTTATCTACTTCCATCTCATTTTCTCATCTCAAAGTTTCATACCTCTGATCGTAAAATTTTCATGCCTCTGATCTTCCCCTTTCATGTAATGATTTCCTCAAAACAATGGACTACCTCTCTAAAGTTGTATATGAGTTCTAATAGTATTGTAGTTTTGTCCCAAACTGGTTTAGGGATCGGATAGGTTTGGTTTGGTAGTTTGAGAACCCCAAAATGGTTTAGGCTTAACCGGTTTGGCTTGGATAAGGCCAAACCAGGTAAGCCTAAACCGAACCGTTGCCAATCCCTACTCTCTCCTATGATTCTACACTAAGAATATTTGAGATGCATAGACATCTTAGGTGTATTGTCATCGAGGTGCTCCATGGAGGTTATTATAAACATAACCTCATTTGCAGTTATTCATTCCAAGGAGGTCCCACATGCATGCTAAGGTGTTACCATAGTAACTATGTTAATGATACTTAGTGACTACTATTATCTTTAAGTCAAATATTATAGTAGTGTAGTCAATCAAGAGAGATCAAAGGGACATGACAATTCTACCATGTAACTATTGAGCATTTGCAGTTATCGTTGCCCAATAGTAGTGAATATCATAAAGGTACCCAATACTATTCTATTGCTTGTTTGATCAATTCAATTAATTTGCATTGCTTGATTGAATAGTTTGGCCAACAAACACGAAAGAACTATAAAATATATATAAGGGTTACTGGCAATTAAGAGTTAAATATTATATTCTGCAAGGACCTAGGTTTTAGCACTGCTTTTATTTTCTCGTAACTACCAAAAGCTGATAGATGTATTACCTCAAATTATTTACAAGCTTGATTGGCAGGTATGAAGCTTGTTTACTTACTAATGCCCCCCACAGGACAAAAAAACTCCAAACATAGATACATAGATATACATGGATCCATAGGTATATATACACATACTCTGAAAGAGCACCATTTCTATCACGGATTCTGACTTAGAATGCATGGAGCATACAATAAAAATCTCTTCACGGGGGGGGGGGGGGGGGGAATACAATACAGTATGATAATGCCGTTGCTAACTCTTTTTACAAGACTATACATGAGACAATAAGGAATCAGGCATCATCACTTGTGCTTTATGTTGGTTTTCCCCACCTTCCTGGTATTTCTTCTTTGTAAGATTTGATTCCTGTAATAATAATAATATTCTCCAGTTAATAATAATGTAATAATATTTTCCTATACGTATATATTGTGTGGCTCTAAACAAAAAAACGTCTACAAAAGTTTCCATACAAAATTGTAGCCTCTATGTTTCATTTTAATAGAAGTGCCTCAAAAAATTGTTCAAACTAAAGACTCGTTGGTGCAGATGAGCAATCACACGTAATTAACAGAACATTCTCATCCCGATTTCATTTAGTAATACAATTAATTTTTAAATTATACGGAAGTTTGGAGATGCCTACAATATCTCTCAGCTAGCTAGAGCTGTGCGGATTTCTGGTGTCACCTAAACAAATAGTTCAATCTAAAATAATTCAAAGTTTGATTTCACAATGAACTGTCCAAAATACCACAGTTAAACCAGATATAAATAATCATTTTTCAGAGTTGCCAGACGCTATCAAACTTTCAACAAGCAATATGCAATGAAAACTTCAAAATAAATTTAGAGAACACTACATATTAATTTTGCAAGTGCATATAAAACAAAATCAAAGCTTTAGGCTTAACCTTGAGAAATCCAGGTGTTGTGTGACAATACCATGCAATATGAGCTCTGTAGAATACACTCTAAAGCCTGCATAATCAAACCTTCCATTATAACCATATCAAACCATATTTACAGATAACAAAGCTACCAAAATCATATAATCAAAGTACTCAAAGTAAAGGAAAACACAGCAGCAAATTGTTTTTAAAAATATCTACTCCAAACCAGAATGATATAATTACTTAAGTCAACTACCATATCTAGAATTTAGAGATAAATTTGAACTATATGCATCACAATACCATTCTCTAGGAACTGAAGGCAATAATCATAATCCTTATCATCTGCAATTACAAGCTTTCCCCCTTGGCTGGCATCTGATTGGAGAAATTCTAAAGTATTTTGGACAACCTGTAACCATTTCGAGCACATTACAAAACATACACCGAGAAGCTTCAGCAAAAACGAGCACAAACTATGATATATCTGTCACCACTTGAAATTTCACACAAATCATCAAAAAGGAAAACTTAAAATCACGCGATGACACAATAGAATTGGTTAACCAAATGGATACATATGTGAAATGCTTGCTGACAAACACTCTTAAAGAGTGTTGTTCTCCAATGTTGAATGAACACAGAACATTGTAGAGTATGATGACATCAGGCAGACATTAAATATATGATATAGACTTATTGAATAAGAATAACACTAAGACAGGTGAGCTATAGCAAAGCACGATGGAGATTAAACAAGCCGAGATGCATGGACCTTATTCAGAAAGAATCTGACACCTTTATTTCTATGTTTAACAATGAAATGTTATATGGAATATGATATCATTAATAACGCATCATTATAATCTTTTACCACCTCATAAGCTGATAAATTGCGACAACAATGACACTCAATGTTTCCGATATAAATGCTAACGTGAGGTCATACAATGATTGTGCTGAGCAATGTTTTGGAAACAACAAATGGATCCAATTATCTAGCATTTAGTTATTGACTTATGAATATGCAGTACTGATATAACAAGTGTCTGCACATACCTTACCACCAGCAGTTTCAATTATTTCTTTCATAGCCTCAGGATCAGGAGTTGTATTTGGAGTCACAACAATGTCAAGGCCCTGAAATAAAAACAAAAAGGAAATGTGAGGATATTAAATTAGTGAGACTTCATTTGCATGTTTCTTTTACTTTTTAAAATTGTAGGAAAACAAAAATGAAATGGGCAACCTTTACTTCTAGATTTTCCACTCAAACATAAGTCTAACCACAGTTTAGTGACTTCATATTTATATTCAAGATTATTCACATTTTTAGTAAACCACAGCAACTTTGTGACAAGTTCTCATTTTGTTCTATAAATGGGATTCCCTACAAATCAGAGCTGTGATGTTTCAATCTGCCTCATGAAACCCTAATTATAGTTCTTTGGATGCAAACCCTATTCTTTACTTGCAGACAATTCCTAATTTAAAAAAGAACAGAAATGTTGGTGCATAACAGTAAATTACAAGAGAAATAAGCCATGATTTAAATAAATGTCTTGCTCAAAATGTGATGAACTCTCATTTATTATAGCTTTTCTGCCTTCGATTTTCTATGTTTGCGGGTTTTCCTTTTTATTCTCTGCTTCAACCATAAGAATTCTTTTGCACAGAATCATGCCTTGTGTCGGTCCTTCCTTTAATAGCACATTGCAGGCTCTAATGTTACCTTGCTATTTTCTAGTCTGATTCTTCTAGCTACAGGAGGATCATATTGAGTCACATAGATTCTGCTTTGAGATTTGTTTTATATTGAAATCATCTTTATTTCAATCTGAATTTTACAAACCAACTATTTTCTATATCATAATGGCCCATCTTCTCCTCTATGCATTTTTGAGTTTTCACCATTATCTCATGGATACCTTCAGAAGTGGCTTGCGGCGGGCTGCAGCTAGTGATGAGTGCATAGAGAAACCCAACTCTTTCTCTTTTTTCTCATCCCGCAAAATAAAGTTTTGTTCATCCACAAAGTAATGAACCTGACTGCAGCTCTCCAACCATTGGGGTGTTGCAACCACTTTTCCAGAAGCCATGCTTACTAGCATATTCCTTGTTCGAACAAAGCTGCAGGAAATAAAATGAGTGCATCCAGAGGCTGATGTTGCAATATGCCCCCCCAGCTTTGTTAGTATCTATAGTTGACAAAGGAAAAATATTATCCATGTGTTCAAGCACACACATACTGTAAAAGATTTCCTAGTATCTTTATTGAATCTTATGCTGACCTTCTTTTGGTTTTTGGTTATTTCTTCAGGCAAACTGTGACTAAACAGCACTCGAATGCAGCTTGGATTTCGCTTTTGCCTCCTTCGTTCGTCCAGAAAAACTGAGCTATCTAAATTTGATACAATTTCAGAGATAGGGGTTCTTCTGTTTCCTCTTGTATTTGGCTTACTTTTATGTCCTTGACAAGCTTTTTCTGAATTAAGCGTGTCAGTTTTCTTTCCTTTTGTTTCTTCTTTGTCTTCAGGATGAACCTCTAGCTTTTTTCCACTACCTGTGGGTTTCTGCACAAAATTTTTATTGATAATGTCATTTCTTTCTTTGCATAAGATTGGAGCTTCAATATCCACGTTTTTCAACTTATTGGAGCGAAGGATTTTACTCTTCGGCAAAGATGCATCACTCTCTGTTTTCTGACATTTGAATGTCTGAACATTACACTCAGATACAGCCTTCCTTTTCCTCTTACGCTCTACCAGAGTTGTCTCTTCTTTGTTATTAGTGGACATGAGTATCTCAGAATTATACTTTGTGGCTATAATAGAATTTTCTCTTTTATCATGCATCTTGCTTTTGGCATCTAGAGCTTTTGATCTTGTCTTAGGACCCCTTTTCATCGTGTCTATCTTCTCCTTTTCCTTTAGAAGGTTTTCTAGAACATCTCCATTTCTGCTGTCGGAACTAACTTTTCTGCCCCCCAGCTTAATTGTTCTTGCAGGTCGTATGCTTTCATTCTTTTTCAAATTTTGGGTGGTATCATCACTTAATGAGTTTCTCTTTTTCAAGGTCTTCACAACAGGTTTTTTCACATCTGTTTCCACTATTGCTTCTCTGGAAGTTTGGATTACACAACCAAGCTCTGATTCATTAGATGCCTTCATATGCTCTGATGGTGTGATTTCAATAATTTCCTTCACTTCAATGACCTTATTAGTTTTCTGTTTCTGCAACAATCTAGCTGACAGACGCTCTGATTCAAATGCGTTCTTTTTAGACACAGTTTTTCTTTTGCCATACGAAGCAACTCTAAGCTTGCGTGAAGGAGACTCTAATCTACTTCTATTTTTAAGTCGTGTAGTTAATAAAGTATGCATTATCAAACCCTGCTCAGCACTAGGTTCCATATTCTTGACTGATGCTAGTTTTATAGCAGAGGACTGAACAACTGCAGGATAACTAATGGCATTTTCCACTCGAATATTAGGCTCTGCAATTTGTTTATAATTTCCATTCTGTTTTATCTTACGAGAACTGAAATGTTTTTTCATACATGCAATTAACTTGGAAGCCCCTACCTGTTTACTATGTTCTTTGTCCTTATCAGAGATATCTTTGCCAGCCAAAGGTGATTCTTCTTCTGCTTGGCTATCAATCCAATCAAACACATCCATCTTCTCATGCAATGCCTTCATTTGAGCTGCTTGAGCCAGAGACTTAAGACCAGACGTACCCAAATGACCTTCTCCAGAAAGAAGCACAGGTTCATTATTCCTTAATGTTTCTTGAGGTGTGCAAGTTACATCAAGCCAAACCAGTTTATCAACCACATCTAAAGCATTTCTTTGTGACTCCTCACCTGGTTCTTGCGATTCAAGACAAGTCAAATTTGTAGATACATTGATTCCAGACGCCAATGACATTGTTTGCTCCAATGGAGACAGATTCATGTGTTTTTTCTGATCTACTTGGAGAGACATGGATTCCACTTTTTCATCACTATTTTCTAGTTTATAATTTGAGAAAACAGGCATTTCCTCCTTGGAATCAAATACAAGCTTCCGTGCCTTTTGTCTAGACTTTGACTGACTAAACTCAGTGCTCAACCTATTCAACTTCAGTCTCGATGTAGACATGCGAGGAGAAAATTTATTTGCATTATCAGGTCCCATCGTAATCTTTGGTGGGGTTTGAGTTACAGAGATATCACATACTTGACTTGTATCATGTAAAAGTTCTGTCCCTACAAACTCAAAACTTTGTTTCTCTAATTCATCATTGACACCCTTATGGGTGAATTCATGGGTATTAGCTGCTGATTCAATTCTATAATCATCCTTACCAGTCCTTAGGAATTCAGTAACAACTTTACTAGATGAACTCGCCCTTGCATTCTCAATAGCTGCCCTCAGACCTGATGCACGCAATGAAGCTGCCCTTACAGAACCTATGCTTTTGGGCCTCAAACCAGATGCATACAAAGTAGTTGGTGAATCCTTATCACTGCTATCTTGAAGTTTTTGTGTACTCGCTAACAACACATTGTTATCTTCCTCATGGTTGTGTAAGTTGATGTCATGAAAGTTGGACTTATGAGGTACATTATTGTCTGAAATAGTATCTGCATTAAAAGAATAAAAATGAATGCTTGAAAGTATATATGTACAGGAAATTGTATACCTCCATATCTACACAAAACAAACAAAATTAGTTACCGTTTCTTCCCTTGAATGGAGGCGTGGTAGTTGTTTCAAGGCATGCATTATCAGCATCTTTTCTATGTTCATATTCTTTATATTCGTCTTCTCTTTCTTCTTCTGTTGTAGCATCGGAATCATATTTAAATATATCAAAGTCATGAACTTTAGTGACGTTTCCACCTCCAAGTTCATTGATCGATTTACTTACATCGAGCGACCTGTGTTTTCTTGACAAGGACAGATCACTTTTCTCTTTTACGGATTGATCAATTTTTCCTTTTACGAAGAATACATCATTTTTGCTTTGTAAAGCCAATAAATCCTCATGTTTGAGGGCAGATTGAACATTACTACCACATTCACCATCATCATCGTCATCATCATTGTGAGGGAGAACTTCAGTATCCCCTGATCTCTCATCATCATCATCATCATCAACACTATCATTGATCATAGTATCTCCACCACAAATATTTGCTTGAGAATCATGGTGAATCAATTGTGTGAATTCACGAATATCAGTAGAATCAGAATCGATTGGTAGGGTTTGGGTTTGGGTTTGGGTTTGGGTTTGGGTTTGAGTTACCTGGCTTCGTGTGCATCTCTTCAGAGTATTATGAATCCCTCGCGTACCTTTCTTCTCCATGGTATCTATCATAAACAAAGCAAAAACAACGAAACCTACCTGCGTTCGTCAGTGAACAGCAAGAAAAGCTCGAAGAGGAGGAGGGGAAAGGATTTGAAAGAAGAAATAGAAAGGCCAGTCCCAGTCCCACACCCACTGGGCCACTAGTAAGAAAGTACATACACATACATACATACATACATACATACATACATACATACATGGATGCATACTAATTACATACATACATACATACATACATACATACATACATAGTGTAGTGTAGTGTAGAGAAGGAAGGGTTTGCACCCCAAAATCAAGCACGCGACGTGTCTATTTGCACCCCATAATCAAATGATAAAGAGGCCGGCCGCTTGGTGAGGGAATCATAAACGACGGTGCAAGACGCTTAGCTAAAAGGCGCATGCCATCTACACTACCAGTTGTCACCCGACCCGTCATTATCCAAACGCCCTACTCGCACCCTTCACACACCGCGCTCCTTCGTAGATGCCCTACCCCTACTCACACCTTGCAAACACCCAACTCATACTAGGAAGGTGCCCTACTCACACCTTGCCGACACCCTACTCCACAGAGGACGCCCTACTTATAATTACACAAACACCCTACTCCGTACAAAACACCCTACTTATATTAGTAAGACACCCTGCTCCACTTCGTAGAAGACACCCTACCCTACTTACGATTATTCAGACACCCTAGATGCCCTACTTATAATTATTGGGACATCTGATTTACCAGGGTTTAGGGTATAAAACCAAGCGCGTGTCAATGTTTCGACATTTTTCAAATCAAAGATTGTGCTATTTGGAGGGATTTTTGACAATCATCCATGTGCAACATTACGATCAACATCGTCACCCTCATTACGATCAACATTGCCACTTGCAAATCATTCAGGTATGTATTTTATTGCAGCCTTTTGTATTTTGCTATTTGAGTAAGTATTTTGAAATATTCGGGTTTTGTGTTTTCCAAATCGAAAAATGTTCAATGAGTTAGGGTTTTCTGTTAAAATGTTGAAATGGGTTGCATAACTTTATTAAACTTGTTTACATGTTAAAATGGATTGTTAAATTGGAAGTTAAAAATGCATTGTTAAAATGGATTAGGTTTAGGGCTTGTTAAAATGGATTGTACATATTTAAATAATCTTGAAAATGTGAAGATCATAAATGTGGCTTTTCCAATCCAATCTCAACGAACATGTTGACATTAGTTAGGCATAATTCCAATGAAATAATGTTAAAACGTTAAAATGGCACAATGTTAAAATGGAAGTTAAAATGGATTTGGTTTAGGGTTTGTTAAAATGGATTTTCTAAATTTAAATAAGAATGAAAATGTGAATGATAACAAGTGTGGCTTTTCCAATCCAATCTTCAAGAACATGTTGACATTGGTTTATGTTTTCGGGGGTTAAGGGTTAACATATTTGGTTACATATTTGGCATACGTCCAATCTAGTAGACGTATATGAACATTTGTATACGTTCACGTATAATACGCGATATTCGTTTCGTTTCGTTTTCTTTAATGAGAAAGAGGTCACACGAACAATTTAGGCTCCTCTTGCTGCGTTTAGAGAAAATACTAATTGTGGCTAGGATCAAGGGGCGGTTGAGATGTGGGATTAGTTAATTAAGTGCTTTTAATGAGCTAAAAGCTCTGGATCAATGCAAGAAATCAAAGACAGAACTGTAATCAGATGTGGGTTCTGGTAATGACGAAGTGCCTTTTAATGGGCTGAAAGCTCAAGAACAAAGAGAGACCTATAATTAAGGGGTAAATGATGATCAATGAGATAATTAGGATAATTAATGAGGTGATCAGGAGATTGTGCAGGTGATTAAGAGTTTTAATCGGCTAGTAAAATGCATAGGAATTTGAGCTACACTCTCTATACACAGAATCGCCATGGAAAGAAAAAGAGCTTAAATACAAATAGTAAAAGCAAAGTGGCATACACACACAAATATATATATATATATTTCTTTTTCCTAAGAATGAGCTCTAATGGGTGCTTGCCAGTTGCTTTTTCTTGTGAATGACCTCTAATGGGTGCTTGCTAGTTGCTTTTTCTTGAGAATGAGTTGTAATGGGTGCTTGCCCGTTGCTTTTTCTTGAGAATGAACTCTCTAATAGGTGCTTGCCAAGTTGCCTTTTCCTAAGAATGACCTCTAATGGGTGCTTGCCAGTTGTGACTTTATAAGCATTTAGTTTTTTTTTGTAATGTAGAGAAAAAAGCTTTGATAATGGCATATGTGTGCAATATAAACTATATATATTTTCTTCATAATTATATTGGCTTTGTTTCCTTAGACACTAAATAGAATCTTTTTTTGTACAAATGGATTTCAATCATACTTGGAGCCATTTCATGTATGAGTATGATACGAATATTCACGTATGAGTATGGCATGAATAACTAGAACTATGCATATTGCTTGACATAGATTGTTGTGAAGTCCAAAGACTTCAAAATGGAAGATGTTGACCTCATGTGAACATATTCTATTGTTTAAGGGGAATTATGTTGACTCGCTTCTCAAACCAAGTAACCACTGGTAGCTAATTTGACACTTTCAAGTGAGTTGGAGGGTGCCCTTTATAATTAACATGGTTTTACACAACCTAAAAACTTCCAGAACATGGGTATGCATTTCATTCTGAAGGGAGGTATGTCACTTCCTCATACTTGCTTTGGAACAAAAATTATGCATGTGCGCTAACTTTTGTTTTGGACTTAGGGTTTTTGTTAGAAGGGGTCAAGAAAGAACACATCCACGAAGATGGAGGCTCGAAACAACATGGAGACGGCAATGACAGTTTGAAGCCTTCAGTTGGACCTCATGCCAAAACATGCCTAGTTGAGGAGGTATGTATATACCTTCCTTGAAAGATTCTAATGCATATGTCCTATTAGATGTACTTGCCCATGCTTCCTCTTCAAGTGTGGTTGAGATTCAATGGGGATCAAATCTCGATCATGTATAGTGCACAGGTCATGTCGGCAAGAGGAATGGTGGTTTAGGAATAAATCAAAGACGGAGGCACATTTTCAGAAGGTATAATGTACATAGTATCAATGTAGTGCTTCCAAGAGGCCTTCAGATAGAGGAAGATGAGCAAACAACTCTAGGAAGAATGATGGCGTGACATGGTCTCTATCAACGTGTATTACGGAGTATTTTATCCACCCCTTTTCTTTTCTTTTTTAAGCCAAGGGAATAATAAAATAATTGAATTCTAAAATAGACGCCTCTCTTTCCTCTATAAGAAGGGAATATTTTATTCACCCCTTTTCTTTTCTTTTTTAAGCCAAGGGAATAATAAAAGAATTGAATTCTAAAATAGACGCCTCTCTTTCCTCTATAAGAAGGGAAGAAGAGGGTTTATTTCAAGGTCACCCATTTTGCCTGAAGGGTGTACCATTTAGGGTTTGAGAGACTCTCTTTCTCCTTCTTCTTGGGTTAGGGTTTGAGAGCTTCTTTTTTCTCCTTTTCTTCATTTTTCCTCAACATACTAGAGGACTCAAAGGTTTAGGGTTTCTAGGATCCTTGTGAGCATCTAGGGTTTTTCTTTTCGCATGGGTTTAGGGTTGTGAGTTTTGGTTTCCTCTCTCTTCTTACTTGAGAGTTTTTTGGGTTAAGGCTCCTTCTATAACTGCTTCTTCGACATCTCTGTGGTGGTCAACTCGATGGCTCGGTTGTCTTCTCCACAATGGGCTAACTCGATGGCTGGTTGCGGAAGGGAGGTTGTAGTGCCATGAGAGCTACTATATCAAGACAACGTAGCTGTTGGAGATGTCATGATATGGCATGGTATGGCTCCGAAAGGATTTGAACCCATGACCTTGTATTACAAGGGTTGAATCCTTACCATTAAACCATGCATTGTAATATGAAAGTTATTATTTTCATTTATTATTTCACAATAGAAAATTCATGTATATTCTAGATTACTCTAGAACATTCTAGAAACTTCGGGAGTACTCCTGACAATACTATAAATAGAGGCACATGGCATCATTCAGAACCAATTCGGTTCAATGCTAGTCTTAAGCCTCCTAGTTGTTCTTGTATCTTTCTTCATATAATATACTTCTTGTTGTCATCACTCTCTCCCTCTCTCTCTTTCTTCCCCTCTCGTGATTCTCACACACTCTTTCCCTTCTTAGTACTAATCCTCATTCTTCTCCTCTATCTTTAGTACTAATTCTCTTTGAGCCTCTAGTACTGTCCCTGACAGTGTGAACCGAATTTCTCATCTTCTTATCCCGCCTTCCCTTCATACTAATCCTTTTATCCTTCCTTCCTCCAATACTAAATGGCGACTGTTAGCGCTCAAGAATACCAATCCGTTTTCTCGGAGCTCCAATGCTTAAAAGAAAAGTTTGTAGCATTGGAACAAGAAAATCATCGTTTGTTTGGGGGTCTTCAACAAATAGCTCGATGGAACACGATCACAGTTTAGAGGATTTCTTAATCATGTATGTTTGGTGATTCCAATGCATCCTTCTTGATATCCCATTGATGCATCACGAGTGGAACTAGTAGGCACGCTACTTAGTGGCACAACTTTGGCATGGTTCACCTCTTTGTTAGAAAAAGATTCTCCTTTGTTAAATAAATTTGAGGAGTTTATTAGCGAGTTTAAAACATGTTTTGGAGATACTGATAGAGTTAGGACGACAATCAACAAAATCCGAAGACTGTGTCAATGTGATCGGCCGGCCTCAACTTATGCCGCGGATTTCCGTCTTCTCGCCATCGATATTCCCTGGGATGACCAAGCATTGATGGAGCAATTTCACTCTGGCCTACATAATGACGTCAAGGATTTACTCTTGACTTTCCCCAAAGAACCAAAGTCGTTCACAGAAGCAATCAATCGAGCGGTACGATGCGATAACCGGCTTTTCGAATGACGTTCGGAATGATAGTTCCAAATGCCAAGGACAAGATCAGAGGCCACCTACGCCTCAGTTGTAGCAAAACCTTTTCCAAGGGAGTCATATAATGCGTCTCCGGAAAATACTCCAACGCCAATGGAAATTGACACCACACGTCATCGTGGATCATTATCGGAAGAGGAAAAGCAATGACACTGTTGGGAGACAGGTCCCTCCGGATGGGAAGGGAGAAGAACAGTGCCGATGAACAAACTCAGCCGAGGCCGAAACCGGATGAGGAGTACCTGGCTACGGAGAGCCGGATGGTACAGACCCGGTGAAGACCGGATGAGGAGTACCCGGCTACGGAGAGCCGGATGGTACAGACCCGGTGAAGACCGGATGAGGAGTACCCGGCTACGGAGAGCCGGATGGTACAGACCTGGTGAAGACCGGATGAGGAGTACCCGGCTACGGAGAGCCGGATGGTACAGACCCGGTGAAGACCGGATGAGGAGTACTCGGCTACGGAGAGTCGGATTGTGCAGACCCGGTGAGAATCGGATGAAGAGACATATTCGTAAATATGTTTCTGAAAGTCCATCGTGGCTATATTTGTAAATAGCCGAAAAGTCATATTAGTATAAATATGACTTAGGGCAAACTTTTGTTGTTGTTGTTGTTACTGTTGTATGCGCGAGATCAGAGCGCGTAACTGTGTACAGAGAGAGTGAGAGAGAGGAAGAGGTCGTTGCCTCAGTTGTAAGATCGTGAGCACGAGGTCGTTGCCTCCGTGAACTCACTGTTGTACATTCTAACATAGTGATAGTTTGCAGCCTGTGGGCTGCTGTGGTTTTTCCCTTAGTTTGGGTTTTCCACGTAAACATCCTGTGTACTCTTCTCTTCTTTGTGTCGTGCATTCTTTATTTCCCGTTTTCTGTGTATGATTCTAAGCTCGGTTGTGGCCGAGCGCTGCGCATAAGGAACGAGTAGCTCCCGTCAGACACCGAACAAACCGACTATGTCTTTATTGTGGTGGACCGAGGCATATTGCAGTGAATTGTCCCCATAGGCCAAGAAGACAGGTAAATCAAATAGCCATTAGTACTAATAATACTAAACTCGAGTCTATTCCATTAGGAGTGTATGATAGTCCTAATAGCCCAAGCCTATCAAACAAATTTGAAGTCCTTAGTAAACTAGAACAAGAGTTAAACGACTAAGTCCAACCAAAATAGGAGCCGTTTAGTTGGACATCCCTAGATCTGTGCAACAGATTAGTGGTTCCATTCCCTCTAATCAAGTTAGCAATGTCTTCCTAGCTCAAGTAGCAATTAGTACTAAAAGTAACCCTCTAGTACATGTCTTAGCACTCCTAGATTCCGGAGCCAAATCTTGCTTCATGGATAAGAATTTTGCCCAAGCTCATCAGATATCCCTATGAAAACTCCCTTGCCCAACTTCTGTAGTAGTCATTGATGGTCGCCCCATTGCGTCTGAAAATATCATAGAAGTGTTAGAGCCGATTAGTGTTGTCCTAAATAATTTGGTGTGTGTGGTATCATTTAATATAATTAGTAGTCCATAACATCCAATTGTTTTGGGGTTACCATGGTTTGGATTACACAATCTGAGCATAGATTGGAGAACAAGAGAAATCAGGTATCGACAAATCTCAAGAATCTACTTGACACAAGATTTCAACCATTTCGCCACATCAATTGTGTGAAGAAGGACGCAAGGAATCAATATTTGTATTCGCAGTATCAGTGAAACCTTCCAACACCGCTAAGGAGGAGTCAACAATTCAACTTCCAAAGAAGTATCATCATTACCCCGACGTTTTTGATAAGGTAAAAGCTTGTACTCTTCCTCACCAATGACCGAATGATTGTCCCATTGATTTACAACCAAGTAAAAAGCCATCGTGGGGACTGATCTATAACTTGTCACCAACCGAACTTGAAGTTCTTTGAGCCTACATAGAGGAAATTTTGGCAAACGGGTTCATTTGACATTTGAAATCTCTAGCTGGTGCACCTATTTTCTTCGTCAAGAAAAAAGATGGCTCACTTTGTCTAGTCATGGGTTACCGTGGCATGAATAAGGTCACCATCAGGAATAGGTATGAACTTCCCCTGATCTTGAGTCTTTTAGAAAGGATGAATGGCGCAAAGTTTTTCACAAAAATTGACTTACGAGGAGCATATAACCTCGTACAGATTCGACCAAGAGACGAATAGAAGATAACTTTCTGCACCTGATATGGGCTCTTCGAGTTACGGTTATGCCATTTGGCCTCACCAATGTGCCAATAGTCTTCCAACACATGGAAAATTATATATTTCGAGATCTTTTGGACATCTGTTTGATCATCTACTTGGATGATCTACTAGTTTATTCAAAGACACATGAGGAACATGATTCTCATGTACTATTAGTACTAAGACGACTACGAGAACATGGTCTTTATGCAAAGCTGGAAAAGTGTAGTTTTGACTATAACCAGGTGGAATTTCTAGGCATATCTATGGATCCAGCTAAAGTCCAAACTATGTTAGAGTGGCAAACTCCATGTTCATTGCGAGATGTGCAATGCATTTTAGGATTTGCAAATTTCTATCGCAAGTTTATACAAGACTACTCAAAGCTTATTTTACCGCTCACATAGCTTACAAAGAAGGGACAATCTTTTGTTTGGTCTAAGGAAGAGGGCATGACTTTTGAAGGTCTCAAGAAAGCATTTACATCAGCTCTTGTTCTAGCTCATGTTGATCCGCAAAAACCATTTACCATTGAGGCAGACATGTTAGATTTCACCCTCGGTAGTATTTTTTCACAACAAGATGACAATGAGAAGCTACATCCCGTGGCTTTCCACTCGCGCAAATTTGATGCCGCCGAAATCAACTACGAGATACATGACAAGGAGCTATTAGTGATAGTGGACTCTTTTGCATAATGGAGGAATTTTTTAGAAGGATCTCCTCATCAAGTCACTGTATTTAGTGATCACAAGAATCTTGCCTACTTCCAGAATGCTTGCATGTTAAATAGACGACAAGCTCAGTGGGCTCGGTTCCTCACTCATTTCGACTTCAAGATTACATATTGGCCGGGCAAGCAATAGGGGAAGGCAGATGCATTATCACAATGCTCGTATCTAGCTCTTCGTCCTGGTGATCCATCCTTCAACAATCAAAAGAAAGTAATCCTGGGTCCAACACGATTTCAAGCAACATGGGTTTTTGACACTCCATTGGATTCTCACATTATCGATACCATACATGAAGATTTGAAGACAGATGTTTTTGCTCAAGTTATTCTAGATCAAATCGATCCCTCTCGAGCATCTTGTTCATGGTCATACCATTCTACGCTTATACCGGCTATCATCCTCGCCGGTGTGTGTTAGAAACTCCTGAATTACCCACAAATCCTAGTGCAAAGGATCATTTGTAGCGGCTATGATGAATTCTGGCAGAACTATCTATCCATCTACGTCGCACCCAACAAACACAGAAGGACTATGCGGATCGACACCGGCTTCCATCCTCTTTTGATATTGGAGATCGAGTATGGCTATTATGATAACACATCAAGATTACTCGACCATGTGACAAACTGGATTAATGATGTCACTTTTCACCTTGATCTACCTCCGCAACTACGGATACATCCGTTATTTCATAGTTCTCTTCTAGAATCATGTTGCCTTCCTCTTTGGAAGCGACACCTTCGATTCCTAACCGGAATTGGACCAAAGGACTGTGGTACATGGTGGTCAGATCGCTTTTATGAAACGGAATGACACCCTACAGATTACATAAGAGGAAACCTCAACTATGCATACACGATAGGGAGAGACAAGTTACTTAACAATTATTAAAAGTGAACAATGACACAAAATAGACCCAACACTGTTTAGATTACGGAATGAGTAGTGATTACAGTTACATGGCTAACTGCCAGAATGTATCCGATACACTGTAGAAGGATTAATTACGTAGTAACGTTAGAATTCTCCCCTATATATCTCCCCTTTCTTCCTTCGATCTACTACTCCTTATATAGATGTTCCTTTGTGTGCTCCTTCTCCTTCCACGTTTTTGGCTGTGTTTATTTTAGCTGCTTCTGATTGCTTTCGGTTGTTTACCTACTGCTACCTAATTCCTATTGCGATTCTCATATGTTACTATTTTGGCCCACAAACAACACTTGGCACGCCTGTGGGACAGTGCCTTGGCACGTTGAACCCAACAAATCAAAATTTCCCATTCGTAAAGAAAACGTTGTTGAAATGAATTTAGTATATATTATAGTTAATCCTCGGTCAAAATGTGTGACGTGGAATACGCAGATTAATCTCCAGCCACAACCGAAGCGTAGATCACTTGATGACAATCAAAACACAGACGAAATGGGAATGGTGGTAAGTACACAAGACAGAAAGAGAATACAGAGGATATTAACGTGGAAAAACCTAAGAGGGAAAAACCACGGGAGTCCACAGACTCCAAACTATCACTCTGTAAAGAAATACAACATGGAGCACAGAGGCAACGACCTCTTGCTCACAATCTTCGCCTAGCGGCGGTTACAACAGAGACACAATCTCTGTATATCGCTCTCTCTCTCTCTCTCTCTCTCTCTCTCTCTCTTACGCACTATACAGAGGTTACACCAATAACTCTATCATCCTTACTATTAAGTTTGCCCTAGGTCATATTTAACTAATATGACTTTCGGGCTATTTACAAATATAGCCCCAGTGGGCTCTCTGGAACATATTTACATATATGTCCCTTCCATTCGATGAGATGTTCTCACCGGGCCTGCAACATCCGGTTCTCACCGGGTCTTCCGTTGCCGGGTACTCCACATCCGGTTCTCACCGGGTCTTCCATTATCGGGTACTCCACATCTGGATTCGGCCTCGACCGAGTTGCTCATCAACACTGTTCTTCTCACTTCCCATCCGGAGGGACCTGTTTCCTAACAAACTCCCCCTTCACTCTGGCATGGGATGTCTTACTAGTCCGATCCGCTTCCAACATGCATCCAACTTGTCGGGTATTAGTACTTTGGTCAGCATATCTGACCCGTTCTCGGTCGTGTGGATCTTCGTCAGCGCGAACTCTCGATCTTCTACACGCTCCCGGATCCAATGATACCTACGCTGGATGTGCTTCGTCCTAGAATGGTACGCTGCGTTCTTAGTAAGGTGGATGGCACTTTGACTGTCGCAATAGAGCCGGTATTCATCTTGCCGGATACCGAGCTCACCGATGAAGTCCTTCATCCATAATATTTCCTTGCTAGCTTCCATAACCACCATGTACTCCGCCTCTGTGGTTGACAACGCAACCGTCTTCTGCAGCCTCGACTGCCACGAAACAACTCCCCCTGCATATGTCATTACATACCCGGATGTAGACCGACTGGTATCCACATCAGCCGACATATCCGAATCGGTAAAACCGTCAAGTTGAGGTTTACTAGAGCCGAATTGGAGACACATATTCAAAGTGCCCTTCAAGTACCGAAGTATCCATTTGACCGCGTCCCAATGCTCCTTGCCGGGATTGCTCATAAACCGGCTCACCACTTCGACTGCGTATCCAATATCCGACCGAGTACACACCATTGCGTACAACAAGCTCCCGACGGCAGAGGCATATGGAACCTTCACCATATCCTCCTTCTCTACTTTCGTCTTCGGGCTTTGCTTACTTGATAGTCTGCAGTTTTCCGGGAGTGTCGATTCGACCGGTTTTGCTTCTAACATGTTGAACCACTGAAGCACCTTTGTCATGTATTTCTCCTGTGACAACCACAATTGCTTCTTTGACCGGTCCCGGATGATGTGCATCCCCAGTATCTGTCTTGTCGGGCCCAAGTCTTTCATTGAGAAAGTTCGGTTGAGAGCCTTCTTCAGCATCCGTATTTTGGCTTGGTCCCATCCGACTATCAACATGTCGTCCACGTACAGGAGTATTAGGAAGTCACCTCCTTCGAACTCCTTCACAAACACGTAGTGATCGGTTTGCATTTTGTGATACCCTTGGTCGGTCATGAAGGAGTCGAACTTCCGGTACCATTGTCGGGGAGCCTGCTTCAGTTCGTACAGGCTCTTCTTCAACCGGCAAACCAGGTGCTCCTTCCCTTTCTCCACGAAACCTTCCGGTTGCTGCATGTAGATCTCCTTTTCGAGGTCACCGTGAAGGAATGCCGTCTTCACGTCCAATTGCTCTACCTCAAGGTCCATGCTTGCCGCTATACTCAGCACCGTCCGGATGGAAGTCATCTTTACTACCGGGGCAAATATCTCGTCGAAATCTATGCCCTTCTTTTGCTGGAACCCCTTCACCACGATCCTGGATTTGTATCTCGGGGGGTTGCCGGCATCTCCCGGTTTCAACTTGTACACCCACTTGTTTCGGGGTGCCCGCTTTTCTTTCAGCAACTCCACCAATTCGTACGTATGGTTCTCATGCAGGGAATCCATCTCATCCTGCATGGCACTTAACCATTTGCGGCTATGGGCGTCACTTTTAGCTTCCTCGAAGCTTTCTGGCTCCCCCTCATCGGTTAGCAACACGTGCTCTAGATCTGGAAATCTCCAGGGGGCCCTTCTCTCTCTGAGAGGATATCTGCGTCCTTGGGCTTCGGTAACCGGCTCCTCCATTTGCTCTTCATCCGAATCCGATTCGGGGTCTTGGCCGGTTCCGATTTCACCTATTCCTTCTTCTTCGGCTTGTTTTGTCTCCTTACCATCACCGGCCGGTTCATCGAGTGCTAACCGGTCTCTTGCCGGTTGGGTCTGCTCATCGTAGAATCGATCCTTACTGGTCGACTCAGAGTTCATTATCTTCTTCTCCGACTCCCAGTCGGCGAGCGTCTTGTCCTCCATGAAGATAATATCTTGACTCCGGAATACCTTCTTGTCGGCCAGGTCCCACACTCGGTAGCCGAACTTATCGTCGCCGTAACCGAGGAATATGCATGGCCGGGTCTTTGGATCCAACTTTCCTCTCTGGTCCTTAGCTACATGCACGTACGCAAGACACCCGAACACCTTTAGATGCCGGTAGGACACTTCCTTACCAGTCCATACTCTCTGAGGCGTGTCTCCGTCCAAGGGTACTGAGGGTGATCTGTTTATCGCGTATGTCGCCGTCGACAGTGCCTCAGCCTGAAACGTCTTGGGTAATTTTGCATGCACCAGCATACTCCGAATCCTCTCCATTATGATCCGGTTCATCCTCTCGGCCAGCTCGTTTAGTTCCGGTGTCTTCAACATGGTAAATTCGAGACGGATTCCCATCGAGCGGCAATACTCCTCGAACTGCCCCCTGTATTCTCCTCCGTTATCTGCTCGAACCGCCTTCAGCTTTCGGCCGGTTTCTCTTTCCACTCTCGCGTGGAGTTTTTTGAAGACGGATAGCACCTAATCCTTCGTCTTCGACGATGTGGCCCACAACTTCCGGTTGTGGTCATCTATGAACGTCATGAAGTCCGGTTCTTACCGGGTCTTCCGTTGCCGGGTACTCCACATCCTATTCTCACCGGGTCTTCCGTTGTCGGATACTCGTCATCCGGTTCTCACCAGTTCTTCCATTGCCGGGTACTGCACATCCGGATTCGGCCTCGGCCGAGTTGCTCATCAACACTGTTCTTCTCACTTCCCATCCGGAGGGACCTGTTTCCTAACAATGTGGAGGATTCCCTTCGTCTGATTTGGTTCAGTTGTCACGTCCTTTGGAGTGGTCGTGGGGTTGGGTCATGGTGCGCTGGTGTTTTTGGCCGAAATGTCTGTTGCAAGCTCCTTTTCATCGTTGCCCGGGAATATCGGGGAGGTTGGGGTGTGGCTATCTGGCTTCATCGGTCGTTCGTCGATTGCGGCAGGTTGTTTTGGGGCGTTATCGTTCAAGGCTTGCTCCGTTTCGATCATCAACAACATTTCATCATCATTGAATTCCTCAAGGAGGGTGCTGATGGCTTTTGTGTGGGCATCAGCTAAGGCATGAAAATCCTCGGTGAGGTCTTCTCGGATCATTTGTATGTTGTTGTCCTCCATCTTGTAGAAGCCTTTTCCTTCTTTCCTTCGGTTTTCGGCGTTCGCCCGTAGGACTTGTGTTGAGAGACAAGCTCAACATCGGCCGGATCGGTTGAAGAAGCCGAGGACCGGATCGGTTGGGACCAATCGGTTAGGATGAATGCGTAAACCGGTACGCAGACCGGTGCGTAGGTAGGTCAGGATCGGTGCGTAAATCGGGAGGCCGTTAGGAAAGATATTCCGTGAGGAATATATTTGGGAGTTAGTGTAGGAGCTCTTAGTGAGCATTGAAGTACTGTTAGTACTTCGGTCAGTCCTTCTAGGACTTGTATAAAAGTGTTCATTGAACACACATATGTATAGAGAATGGTGAATAGAGTTTTTTGAATATAGTTCTTGTTTTCTCTCTATCACTCTCTCTGTCTCTCCCGCGTATACTGCGTAAGCTCAAGCTCTCCATTAAACCTGAGTTTTCTTCCTCTGTTCGGTCTTCATACTTGCTTCCGCACGTTACTCTTTACATGGTATCAGAGCGCGAGGGTTGAGAACCTCTCTGCAGCCGACACAGCTTGACGAAGAAAAACAAGAAGAACGATGGATAGAGGCATGGCGAGCTCGTTTCCAACAGAGAAGCTCGACAGAACCAACTACGCGTCTTGGTCCTACAAGATGCACCAGTACCTGCTCGGGCACGGCTACTGGAGTTATGTCAAAGGAGCTAATGACGCGGCACCCGAATCGACACACAGAGACTTCCCGTCGTGGGAGCAGGGTATTATACTGCTTCGCATCGTGTGTGGGCGAACAACTATTGAGCTATGTACGGGATGCAAAGACGCCGAAGGGTGCGTGGGAAAATCTGAAGAAGATTTTCGCCGCGAGCACCACAGCCAGGAAGCTTCAGCTTCTGTTAATCGGCTAATTACTAACTACTACCGATACAGAAGAGTGAACGTCGCTACTCAACGTTCTAACAAGGAATTGTGTTTTACGAACGGAATTATACTATATTAATCGGTAATTACCGTGATCGTTATTTAGTTATAAATTAGGAAGCTTGCACTTAAGATCATAGACAATAGAAGGAACACAGAATTCGTACAAGATATTCCTAACTTAAACTTATATTACTAAATAGAACGACCTTTCTTACAATGCCTTCGGTTCCCTTTTATAGGTATACCGAAGGTCTTTTCTCATCAAGAACTATTCCTACTTACTATCAAGATTTACAAAATTATCTAACTAACTTAGTTCTCTTCGTTTACTGCTGAGTCATTGATCCGAACAGTCGATCCGAACCGACTCTGTTTTCGACGCTTTCCCACTTGTTCGGTAAAACTGACTGTCCGGGTCCGGGTAACACTTGGCACGTCCGTGGGCCAGGACCTTGTCCAGCGAACCCACGCCTATTCCTGTAGCTCTTCATCCGAATCGTTCAGAATATCAAAAATCGAAGGCTCATCTGGCCTTGGATGTATTCCACCTATATCTTCCTCTTCATCTTCATCTGTGTCACAGTCGTCCTTTGGAGCAGGTTGTGATTCGGTTGGCTGCTCTGGTTCGCTTCTTCCGGAAGCTTGAATACCAGGAGTCTTGCTGGTTCTTTCGGCTTCGATTTTATCCAACTGGACGGAAGTGCCTATATCATTTTTGTCGAATTCTTGCATAATACGTTGAATTTCTTCTCTGTAAAATGCCACAATTTTGTCCATATCTTTCATGATATCCTCTTGGATATTGTCAATATCGTTTTGTGCCATTTTAAAAAAACCCGCACCTTGGACCTGACGGTTATTTTTGTCGGCACGCAATAACTGTAATTCCGCCGCTTGTGCTGTCCATAACTTCCATCCTTGCGCAAGGGATTCATCGATCATTTTCTTTGCTAGGTTTCGATGTTTCCCTATGATGTGCTGCACTTTGTCCCTAGTGATGCTTGCGACGTATTGGGCGGTCTGCAACTCTTTCTGTAAATCCGTAATAGTGGTTCGGTTCTCACTTTCAGCTCGCATTAGTTTGGATTCGACTACATATATATCCAGCCGTCTTTGTTCCGATATCTTCCGAATTTCTTCCAGTTGTTGTTCGAATGCCGATTTCTCTTTACTCCATTCCTCCTGCTGTTCCGTCATTCTTCTGTTGACTTCTTCAAGACTCCGCTCTTTTTCTGTCAATTGACTTTCCTGTGACACTATATACCTTTCGAATTCTTCAATTTGTTCGGTATATGTATGATTGGCCGTCTTAGCTTCTTCTAGATTTTTCTGTAATTCGTTTATTACTTGATTTTTTTCTTCGAGAATTTTGTATTGACCATTCTGAATGGTTTCTATTTGTTTTTCTAATTCTGTAGTTCGAAATACAACATTGTTGGCCCTTGTTGTTTCTGCTTGACGTGCTTTCTCAGCGTCCTCCAATTTCTGCTGCCATTCAGACTCCGACACCATAAGCCGTGCCTGTGTTTCCCATTTGTTTAGACTTTCCTTTAGTTCTTTATTTTCTGCCTGTATGTTACAAAACTGATGTTTCAGCACCTCCGCCGATGCGGATACACTTTTGTATCTTTCAGCCATATCACTGGCTTCTTTGCGTACCGTTTCATATTCTTTATGAATTTCGACCAGTGCTCCATGTAATGGTGGCATTTCAATAGCCTCCCCTTTATTCTGTGCACTTCTTTTCCGGCCTATTTTTTCTATCTCTGCTTTTTCTTGAGGTTCCAACACTCCTCGTAAGGCTTTCTGTATCATTATTCGGTCATTATGTTCTTGAGCCAGCCGTTCTGATACTTCTGTCAGTCTTTTAGCCAACCATTCAACCAGTTCGTATGAAGTTCCGAACTGTAAAATGGCAGCTAATTCATGTGCTGCTAGTGGGATATCCAAGTACCCATGTGCTTCCCGAATTGCTACTTTTGAAGATTGTCCTTGGTGAGGTTGTGTCGAAACGCTCTCATTCCCTGGTTTTAGTGCTTCTGTTACCACAGGCGTATTCGAATTTTCATTTGTGCGTTGCCTTTTCGGTGCTGATCCCTCACTGTTTTCTGGTTGGAATTGCCGATTAGCCTTTTGTTTAATCCTTGTTCTTTGTCGCATCTTCTCTGCTTGTTGTCGATTTTCTGTCGGCTGTTGCTTGTTTATCAAATTGTCAACTGTTTCTTGTTCTGCTGCTGGTTGCCTGTTTTCGGAATTCTCTGGTCTTGGTGGTTCCGACTGAGGCATATTTGTTTGTATATTATCGGCATGTGCCGATTCTTCTTCTATCCATTCTTCATGTACTACCTGTCGGTGTCTTCGTGGTGCCTGTACTATCGGTGGTCTTCTTGACTGAACAGGAGTTTCCGATTCTTGAATTGGAAACAATACTGATAACCAACGACCAAAAATTTGCTTCATCGGTTTTCCTGTTTTTACCCCTTGTAGCTGCTCTCTCAGAGCTTCCCCCGACAATAGTGGCCAGTTGAAATCCTCTTTTTCGTATGCGGCTATGATAAACCCAACCCTTTTTTTCGGCATGCAATAAAAACGAGGACTGACAAATCCCACCTCTAATAAAAATCTAGCCACTTCATGAAAAAACTCATCCCGACCTCCATAAGTCTGATATGCTTTTGCCGAGGGTGAGTATTCCCCGAAATACGATTGGAGTGCTTCTGATGAAGGTTTTTTAACTGCCTCAAAGCCTCCTCTTGGCATCTGTAATGCATTTCGTATTTTCTTTGTGGTGATTTTGGTGATGTCCATTTGTTGTACCAATTCTTCCGCCTGCGGATGAGGTTTCGCTTCTGCTACTTTGATGAAACCTTGTAAGTTTCTCTCATGAAGCCACAATCGCAGTTCTTTAGATACAGGAATCGGCATGACTTCTGTGTTTCCTTGTTCTGAATCACTTGTCGATGACAGTTGCAGATCTGCACAGTTTCTGTAGCGATGAAAATCAGAAAAACAGAGTTTGGGCGAACTAGGGCACGAAGGAGGCTCAGACTGTTTCGATATCTACACTCGTTTCTGTTGTTTTGACGACACAGACGATATAGAAATATGCTTTAAAGATATTAACTTATGCATGATGACTTAAAGAATAGTAATTGCTATTAATGTAGGAATTAATTAGTATTCACTCTACGTGTAGTGGTTGTACTCACTAATAATCATGCAATTCCTTTTTCTATTTATAGTCGATTCATACTGTTATGGCAAGATTGTATTTCTGCATTTGACAAGAACTATTGAGTGAGTTAGTTAGTTAGTTTTTTTTTTTTTTTTTTTTTTTTTTACTCTTCCGTTTGAATAAACGGATTTATCGGCATATCTCCCAAATACGGTTTAAGCCGAAATCCATTTACCCATTTCGGTAAAACCTCTCCGGTTAATGATCCCAGTTGGTACGTACCATTTTTACTATTAATTATCCATACTGGACCTGTCCATCTATACCGGAGTTTCCCAGGCATAAGTCCCATTCTCGTCTGGAATACCAATACCGGTTTCCCAATTTCGAATTGCTCTTCCGATTTCCTTCGATGTCGATTTACGAATGCCTTGATTTGTCTCTGCTTGTGTTCTAGTGCTGACATTGATTGAATCCGTTCTTCTTCTAATACTAATAAAGCCTCTTTGCGTATCTGCTCCGATTCTATTTCATTTAACTTATTCGTTGCTTGGATACGAAGTGTCGGAATTTGAAATTCGATCGGCATAACGGCTTCGAGTCCGAATGCCATTCGGAAAGGTGTTGATTTAATGGATGTTTTGTACGAAGTACGATATGCCCATAATGCACTATTTAACTTTTGATCCCAATCAGTACGATTTTCATTCACTATCTTCTTTAAAATTGTTTGAATTGTTTTATTTGTCGATTCTGCCAATCCATTAGCTTGGGGATAGTAAGGCGTACTTTTCTTATGAACTACGGCATAGTAATTGGTTAATTCGTTAATTAACTTGTTAATAAAATGAGTGCCTTGATCGCTTACCAATTCTATTGGGCAACCGAATCGACACCATATATTCTCATACAGGAATTTTGCTGTGGATGCTGCTGTATTGTCCCTGAGAGCTTTTACTTCAACCCATTTTGTGCAATAGTCAGTCGCAATTATGATATATCGATTATCGGTTCTTGCAGCTGCTGGTTTGAATGGGCCAACAAAATCTAAGCCCCATTTCTGAAATGGCTCAAGAGGTAAAACCGGTTGAAAAGGCATTCGATCCTTTTCGGTTGGTTGCCCCATTCTTTGACACAAATCGCATTTCTTACAGTATTCGTTAGCATCTTTCATCACCGTTGGCCACCATAACCCGTTATTCCATATTTTTCTGGCTGTTGCTTCTCCTGCGTAATGACCGCCAGCAATTCCACAATGTGACTCTATTAATATGGCTGATTTTTCAAATTTTCGTACTACCCTTCGCCATATTCCATCCGCTCCTTTATGATACAACATGTCATTAAATAAACAAAAATTCCGACTTCGTACTGCAATTCTTTTTCTTTCATCTGTCGACATGTGTTCGGCCGGAATTCCTGTTGATAGAAATATCGTCATTTCGGAAATCCATTCATCCTCTTTTTCCTCATTCACTTCATGTGCTTTTACTGCCTCAACCCGAAATAATTGAGTATCTGGAAAATCATCTTTAACCCCAACCGCTTCTTCTCCAGACTCAAGCCGACTGAGATAGTCAGCAATCGCGTGCTGTGCTCCTGGTCGATGTATAATGTCGAATTCAAACTCTTGAAGCAATAACGTCCATCGGGCTAACTTGCATGTCAATTCTTGTTTGGAAACTAGATACAGTAAAGCCGAATGATCCACATGAAATGTAAATTTCTTACCCAAAAGGTAATGTCGAAATTTGTTCACACTATATATCATTCCCAAAGCTTCTCTTTCGGTTGTTGAATAGTTTCTTTCGGCCGACGAAAGTTTCCTACTAGCATAGTATACCGGCCTATACCAGTTTGGTTCGGATAATTGCATTAAAGCACTGCCTATGGCAATGTCCGACGCATCGACGAAAACATGAAATGGTTTGTTCCAGTCCGGTGGTTGAACTACCAGAACCTTCGTCAGCATCTTCTTGAGACATTCGTACGCATCTTGTTCTATACTTGTCCATATAAAAGGAACTTTGTGTACTGCTGTGTGTAACGGAATAGCAATGTCTGCTAGATATCTCATCATTCTATTGTGCCACCGAATTTGACCCAAAAATCTACTTAGAGCTTTAGCATTTGTTGGTGGTGTTGCCTCAATAATTGCTTTAACTTTGACTGGGTCCACTGCAATCCCTTCTTGACTGACAATATGCCCAAGTAATGTACCACTCATTACTCCGAATGCGCATTTGGCTGGATTTAAACTAAGACGCCCTTTTCGACATTTTTCTAAACATAGCCGTAAATGCTCAAAATGATCAGCTTTCCGACTATATACTGCAAAATCATCTAAAAACACCTGCATGAAAGCTGGAATATATTCCCCGAATATTTCCTGTATTACCCGCTGAAATGTAGCTGGAGCTGTTTTTAAACCGAACATCATGACTACTGCCACAAAGACACCCCATTCTGTGACGAAAGCTGTCTTTTCCTGATCTTCGGGATTCATCCGTACTTGGTTGTACCCACTGAACCCATCCAAGAAACTATAAATTTCATGTCCCGCTACTGCATCTAATATCCCATCTGTGAATGGCAATGGAAACGCATCCGTAATTGTCGCTGCATTCAATTTTTTGTAATCCACACATACGCGAATTTTCCCATTCTTTTTCGGGACTACTACTATCAGACTTAGCCATGTTGATTTTTTGACGGGTCGAATAAATCCTACTTTTAAGAGTTTATCGATTTCTTCTTTTACTTTGATAGCATAATTCGGATTCAACCTGTACCTGCGTTGTTGTACTGGCTTTGCATCTTTATGCAAATTGATTTGATGTTGACAAAAAGCGGGATCCAGACCTTTCATATCGTCAAACGACCATGCAAAAACATCTTTATATTGTAATAGTAATGTTGTTAATGTCCGTTTGTCATTTACCGTCAAATCTCTAGCAATCAAGACTGTTTTTCTTTCAGCATCCTCCACTCCTGCCAAATCGATCTCCTCCAATGCTGAGGCTTGCACTCGCTGAGATACCTTCATTTCCTTATCTGTAGCTTCTTGTTGCATTCGTATTTCTTTCATTGTTTGCTCATCGATTGGCACTTCTTCGTGTGAGTCTACATATGGTGTTAATGCTTGCAAAATATCTACCTCAAATAGAGGGATGATTTTTTGATTATCATCAAAATACTGACTTTCTTCTTCCTCGTCCAATCCTTCCATCATATTAACTGCTTCTGCATGTACAGGTAAACTCTGTTTGCTTGTTGTCACTTTGTTGTGCGTCGGAATCCTGACCTTATTTTTTCCCTTCCTAAATGTTAGCACATTTTGTTTCCAATTTTGTTTAATATTAGCTGTCTTTAACCATGGTCTCCCTAATAACAAGGGGTATGCTCCCTGTGTTTCTAACTGCAAAATTACTGCCGAAATCTGAAAACTGTGTCCCCCGATTATTACATCCAGTTGTCGAAGCAAACCAATCGGTCGTACCGTACTTGTATCTGCCATTCGTAACCAAAACGGACATGCTTCCCATTCCGTGATTCCCAGTTTTTCACATGTAGTTTTGTTAATCACATTAACACCCGAGCCTCCATCTATAATTACATTTCCGATTTCTTGCCCGTAAAGTATTACCTTAATCGACGGATTCTGTTCATCCATGATCGAAGGGTTATTACTTGGCTGATTGTAGTGTACTGCTATTTGTTCGGAACCTTTATATGCAATTAATGCTGCCACTTTTTCTGTAAACCTTGGTACTAACTTAAGTAAGCCCGTAAGTGGCAATGACACTTGGCAATCAGCCAACAGTTTCCAAGTTTCTTCCTGTTCCTTATTCCCCAATGACTGTTGTACAACGATGTCCTGGTCAATGTTATTGTCTTGTAACATTCGATTCACATTACTTTGATTTGCTTCATCCACCCATTCTTTTGCCGCCTTCCGAACTTCTTCCTGAATTTCCCACTCTGATTGTTTGCTTTTGCTGCGTGTCGTTACTTGCTGAACTTCCGGTATTACCATATTAACTGCTGGACCCTTTCCTTTAACCGGACATTGATTAGCATAATGGCCTAGTTGTCGACAAATGTAACAAGTGGGCACAAATGTTGCACTGGTCTCTCCATGTGCAAATTGCCCGTTATTAAATTGCTGCTCTTCATTACCATTCGGGTTTTGTTGGTATTGACGTGTAGCTTTTGGTTTGTAAAATCTCTTGTTTTTATACCGATTCTGCCTAAATTGTTCAGTATTATCATTTGGTTGTGCTATATTGTGTGGTGTCCCGAACTCCTGATTTGGCGGAAAATTACTCTGTTGAAACATTTGATTATTTTGTGGAACGGTTTGAGTATTATGTTGAAAAGTCATATTACCCGGTTGAAATGCTGGATTTGGTTGAAATGTAGAATTCGGTTGCACATTCGGACAGTTCTGTTGAAACCCTTGAAATGGTGGGTTACCTTGTTGGAAACTTTGATTATTTTGTTGAAAATATTGATTCGGATTCTGTACGAATGGTGGGTTGGATTGAGCAAAACCTGGTTGAAATGCTTGAGTCACTTGAGTGGGTTGCATATTTTGTTGTGAAAAGATCTGATTTGGCTGTAGAACCGGATTCTGTTGTACATTTTGCTGATTTTGTGAAAAATTATTATTTTGATAACCATTGAACAGATTAGTGTTATTTTGGTAACCATTGTCAGCAAAAATTTGTCGTACTGACGCCGTAGTCTTATTAAGCAGATTATATTCACATTGTTCTACGGAATGTAATTTTGAATGACATATTGTACAATGTGTTCTTAACGTACAATCAATTGCTGAATGCCCCGTATTTAAACAAGTGGTGCATTGAACTGCTTGTCGAAATTGTAACTCCTCCATTGTTGGTAATGTACGGTGTAATGCCGACATGTCCATACTCTGAACATTGACCGGTGGTCGACCCATTTCTATTGCTTTATCAATGACTTGTTCGATAGTCTGATTTCAAAAATCGAACACTTTCAATGTCGTCCTTAATGGTTCTTTTACAGCTTCTAGAAAGACTTCTTTTAATTCCTTATCCGGAATCGGCCTTGAAATCTGAAGCTGTAAGTTCTGAAATCGTATCACAAACTGAGATACTGTTTCATTTTTTTCTTGATATAACGCATAAAATTGCGCAATCAAATCCTTCTGCGGAATTTGTTGATGAAATAATTGTAAAAATTTACTAGTTAATACTTCAAAGGATGGAAATCCTTGAAGACCGTTCTGCGCAAACCAATTAGCGGAATATCCGTCTAATGATAAGACGAACTCAGCGATTTTTGACTTATCTTCGGCATCTGCCGACAATCGCTGAGCTCCATGGTTAATCTCCCATGTCGTTAAGAAATCCCTAACATGTGCTTCCGCATCTGTTCCTTCCCGGAACTTAGAATAAGTATAAGGCATATCGTCCCAAATGTCGTAAAACGATACCTCTTCCGTCTGTTTTTCGTCTGAAGGTAATTGATCGGATAAGTCAGGAAGTTTCGACCACTTTGTGCTTGATTCCGGCTGTTCTTGCGCAATGAACGCTTGCTGCACTACCTTCGTAACTGACCTTGTACGAGGCCGCTTACAACTGACCGGTGCCTCCTCTTCATACGACATCCATTCGAATTGTTCTCTGCTTAATTGCAGATGTAACCGGGCGTGCCAAAATTCTTCTGTGTTAATCGGCTAATTACTAACTACTACCGATACAGAAGAGTGAACGTCGCTACTCAACGTTCTAACAAGGAATTGTGTTTTACGAACGGAATTATACTATATTAATCGGTAATTACCGTGATCGTTATTTAGTTATAAATTAGGAAGCTTGCACTTAAGATCATAGACAATAGAAGGAACACAGAATTCGTACAAGATATTCCTAACTTAAACTTATATTACTAAATAGAACGACCTTTCTTACAATGCCTTCGGTTCCCTTTTATAGGTATACCGAAGGTCTTTTCTCATCAAGAACTATTCCTACTTACTATCAAGATTTACAAAATTATCTAACTAACTTAGTTCTCTTCGTTTACTGCTGAGTCATTGATCCGAACAGTCGATCCGAACCGACTCTGTTTTCGACGCTTTCCCACTTGTTCGGTAAAACTGACTGTCCGGGTCTGGGTAACAGCTTCGATAGGAGTTGAACAACCTACGACAACGCGACTTGTCGGTGGCGGACTATACCTCGAAGATCAAGGATATCTGCGACTCCCTCGCCTCCATAGAGGTGAACATCGAGGAGAGCGAGGGAGATAGGCCCCGTGGACATGGAGAACGAGGCGAGTCGGTGCGCAATGGAGGCGGCCGACGAGATCAAGGAAGAAGGCGCCGAAGTGATGTCGACAGCAACTCCAGAAACAGGGGGAGTCGAAGCGATGAGAACCGGCAAGGGAAGGCCATCACGGAATGCTGGTACTGTGGCAAGAAAGGCCACAGGGAAAGTGAGTGCTGGAAGAAGCGCGCCGATTCTGAGAGAACCGGTTCTGGAAACGGCTCCGGACATACCGACAAGGGAAATCAGCAGCGATCGCACTATGCTGAAGACTCTGGGAGAGCCGGAGAAGGGTCTGTCTTCGTGATGAGACATGAAGCAAACTCAATGAAACGGACCACCCCGAGATCGAACGAGGTGTGGTACGTAGAGTCCGGCGCGTCAAACCACATGACGAGTCATAAGGAGTGGTTCTCGTACCTTGAAAAACCGATACAACCTGGAGTAGTCGCAACTAGAGACGACACTCCGCATCCGATCGCGAATGTCGGAGAAGTTCCCCTTAGCCATGTCGGGCAGAAAGGGAAACTCATGAACGTGTTGCATGTTCCGACAATCACGAAGAACTTGGTCTCGGTTGGACAGATCGTTGACCAAGGGATGGAGGTTCGGTTTACACACCTCGGGTGCTTCATTGAGGAAGAAGGCCGTGTGATTGCGCAAGGGCGCAAAGACGGGAGATGTTCATCCTCGATTCCACTGACGGCGGCACCACAATGTTCGCGAAGGGACAAAAATCTGAGTCGGACATCGACTTGTGGCACAAGCGGATAGGCCACGCCAACTTCCAGCGGCTTCAAGATCTGCAATCGAAACAGGTAGTGCTCGGATTGGCCAAATTTAGTGGCCGAAAGGCACAAATTTGTGAAGCCTGCCAGCTCGGGAAGCAACATCGACTTCCTTTCCCCAACGAGCAAAACTGGAGCCGGAACAAACTCGACCTTATACACTCCGATGTATGGTGGCCGGCACAAAAAATTAGTCTTGGCGGGAGCCGATATTTCGTCTCCTTCATCGACGACCACACACGGCACACGTGGATCTACCTCATTGAGAGGAAGAGCAAAGTCTTCGACTGCTTCCGGGACCTCAAAGGGTTCGTGGAAACGGAAACGGGACGAAAGATCAAGTGCTTGCGGTCGGATGGCGGGAAAGAGTACTTTTCTGGTCAATTCAATGGTTATCTACAACAAATGGGAATTCGGCGCGAATTCAGTTGTAGATACACGCCGGAGCAGAACGGCGTGGCCGAGAGGAAGAATCGGTCGATTGTGGAAGCGGCACGGGCAATGCTGGAGGAGAAGAGCTTGCCCAAGTTCTACTGGGCCGAGGCGGTAAGGACCGCGGTATACATCCAGAACCGGATCGGAGACAAAGTGTCGGTGCACGAGCTATATTTCAGAATGAAGCCGAACTTGCGACACTTGAGGGTGTTCGGTAGCATTGCGTATGTGCATGTACCGAAGGAGAAAAGGAGGAAGCTGGACGCGAAGGCCGAGAAATGCATCTTGGTCGGTTACTCAGACGAGCAGAAGGGTTATACGTGCTATAACCCTCGCACCAAACAAGCGTGTGTTAGCCGCGACGTTGTGGTTGACGAGTCCGCGTCCTGGTACCAGCCCTCGACTCTGAACCCCGACTCCAATCCGAGCTCTGACGATGAGGTCAGCGAGGCCGAGATGCCTCTGGATGAGCCCGAAATCGAGACCCGCGAAGAGAGTCTGATTTCACTCCGTTTAAGTGGACCGAGTGGACCAATTGGACGACTGAGTCGGTACGATCAGTCCGATGAAGAGCCGGCGAGTAGTGGAGACTCGACCGTGCATTCCCCGCGCAGGAAGCCGAGGAGACGGCTTACGCGCAAAGAGAAAGGGAAGAAGAAGGTGTCGGATTCCGGCACAGATAGGAACGAGTCAGACCAACGCGAGTCTAACTCTGAGGGAACCGGTGACAGGTCTTTATAGGTAACGTCCGCGTCGACCGAGAAGCCCTCGACATCGGCTAATGCTAGATTACGCCGATCTACCCGCCAGAAGAACCCTATTTTGCTGTTCGGATACAACGAGTACATGGCGCATCATTATGCGTACATGACCCATATAGCGGAAGTGCGTGAGCTGGAGAGCTACGCAGAAGTGGCTAAAGACGCGAATTGGCGTGCCGCGATGGAGGAAGAGATGCACGCATTGGCGGAGAACGAGACCTGGAACCTGGTTGACGCACCAATAGGGGTAAAACCGATCGGGTGTAGGTGGGTGTACAAAGTCAAGTACAACACCGATGGCTCGGTCAACCGGTACAAGGCTCGGCTAGTGGCAAAGGGCTACGTGCAGAAACACGACATCGACTACGATGAGACCTTTGCGTCGGTCGCGAAAATGACGACCGTCCGTGTTTTGCTCGTAGTAGCTGCGGCGAAGGGGTGGCACCTACATCAAATGGATGTAAAGAATGCGTTCCAGCAAGGTGACCTTGAGGAACAGGTGTACATGGTACAGGCCCCCAGATTTCACTCCGGAACGAACTCCTCGGCAGTATGCCGACTGAAGAATTCCCTTTACGGACTGAAGCAAGCCCTGGGTGCCTGGAACGCGAAGATCACGCAACAACTGCGTCAGATGGGCTTCGTCACATCAAAATCGGACTCTTCCCTGTTCATCTGGAAAGGTCGACTCGGACCGGTTAGTATTTTACTATATGTTGATGACTTGGTCATCACCGGCGCCGACCTCGGTGAAATCGACCGCGTGAAGCTCCAGCTTGCGGCATCGTTCGACATGAAGGATCTGGGGGACCTTCATTACTTCCTCGGGATCGAAGTGATCCATACCCCCGAAGGCATATTGATCAGCCAACGTCATTACGTGCTGGGTATGCTCTTCAAACTCGGGATGGACGACTATAAGTCCGTCTCAACTCCTCTGGACAGAACCGTCAAGCTTTGTCCCGATACAGGAAAGGTATGCGTCCCGACGAGGTTCCGACAAATTGCCGGAAGCCTCATATACTTGACCATCACCCGACCCGACCTCAGTTATCCGGTCGTAGTGATCAGTCAGTTCATGGTGCGACCTACCGAGGAGCACCTTCAGTGTGCGCAACGCATACTTCGGTATGTCAACGGCACTAAGGACCGGGGACTGCTATATCGGACCGGTGCAGCCGTGCAATTAGTCGGCTACACCGATGCTGATTGGGCTGGCAACACCGCCGATCGCCGATCCACGTCTGGATACGCGTTCTCCCTTGGGAGTGCCGCGATCGCGTGGAGCAGTAAGAAGCAGCCGACATATGCACTGTCGAGCACCGAAGCTGAGTACCGAGGAGCGGCTGTCGCGACATGCGGAGCCATATGGTTGAAGCGGCTACTTAAGGACTTGCAAGAGGAGGTGTCCGATCCAACGACGATCTACTGCGACAACCTCAGTAGCATCCAACTCGTGAAGAACCCCGTCTTCCACGCACGAACTAAGCACATTGAGGTGCACTACCATTTCATCCGTGAGCGTGTCCTTTCCGGTGAAGTCGAACTTCAGTATGTTCCGACGGATCGGTAGACTGCCGACATCTTCACCAAGCCTCTTGGTCTGGACAAGTTGCGGCAATTCTCAGGTGCGCTCGGATTGCGTCACCTCGACGTGCCAAACTTGAGGGGGAGAACAGTCCCGAACGACCAAGCAAGGCAGCAGGAAAGGAGTGGAGACCGCGACACTACCGAGTCGGTTGACTCGGTTGACGAGTTCGACTTCGGATCGACTGAAGAAGCCGAGGGCGGACCCGTGGAAAAGTTTGGAAGAGGACAGAAGGGGAGCAACCGAAGGAGAGAGCCGAAGCCAACCACACATGGGGAAGATGACACCACCGAGGGCGAGAAGACCGAAGACGAGTTGGAGACAGCCAACTTGGACGAGAGCGAAAACCGATCGGAGGTAGCCGAGTCGATTCGGATGTTTGATTCAGATACGCTGAATCAACCGAGGCCCAAGCGGAAGAAAAGGCAGCAAAAGAAGCGTAAACACCGCAACAACAGAAGAGCTGATGAGGGCCACATGAGGAGACAAGCCGACCGGAAGGGTCGAAGCGCGCGGAGTTGAACAGGTCGTGGAGCGCGAGCGAGGCGTGAAGCCAGGAGGAACCGGAGCTGTGAGCCCGAAGATCCCGAAGAGCCTCAAGTTGAGCTTGAGGGGGAGTGTTGAGAGACAAGCTCAACATCAGCCGGATCGGTTGGGACCGATCGGTTAGGCCGAATGCGTAAACCGGTACGCAGACCGGTGCGTAGGTAGGGCCGGATCGGTGCGTAAACCGGGAGGCCGTTAGGAAAGATATTCTGTGAGGAATATATTTGGGAGTTAGTGTAGGAGCTCTTAGTGAGCATTGAAGTACTGTCATTACTTCGGTCAGTCCTTCTAGGACTTGTATAAAAGTGTTCATTGAACACACATATGTATAGAGAATGGTGAATAAAGTTTTTTGAATATAGTTCTTGTTTTCTCTCTATCACTCTCTCTGTCTCTCCCGCGTATACTGCGTAAGCTCAAGCTCTCCATTAAACCTGAGTTTTCTTCCTCTGTTCGGTCTTCATACTTGCTTCCGCACGTTACTCTTTACAACTTGCAATTCGGCTGCTTGAGCTGACCATTGCTTCCAACCTGCAGCTAGTGTTTCATCGACCTTTCTATTTAATTTCTGCCGCTGCTTCATGACTAACGCATTGATACGTTCCTCCTGTTTGTCGTACATTGTTTGAAGAGCCAACGTCTCCTGTTTAGCTTTTTCAATGTCGAGCCGTAATTTCGCCATGAGTAGTTCGCAGGATGTATTGACTGACTTGACCCTTGCCACTGCTTCCTCCATTACTCTATCGATTCGTTGGCTGAACTGTTTTTGAGCCTCTTCCAGTTCTTTTATGTGCTTTTCTTGCATCTATTCGTGTTCGTGGATACTATCCATTTTTTGTTTGTGCACATCGTCAAATAACCGAATGCGCTCATTTTCAGCATCTTCATATTTTTGCAAAAATTGACTAGAGCATACCTACATTTTCACGAGTTCTTTGTTCAGTGAGCTAATTTGTGCGGCCGCAATGTGATGTAATAGAGTCGGTTACTTTCTATTTTGCCTCCCGAACCTTAGCCGTCTGTTCTTGAAACGCCTTCGTAAGTTCAGCTTCCTTGTGCACAACTTCTTGCTTTTGATGGCCTCCGCTTGTGTGTGCTCGTAGTGTTCTTTAACTTTTTCTACAATGGCTTTGTGCATGGCGATCTCTTCTTTGTACTGGCGAATTGTTTCGCCAATATCTTCGTCGGTTTGCACGATCGTTGTCGCCAGAGTGACAGAGAAAGGTGGCCTGATCTGAATAGCCGTGTCGGTCCATTCGCACACACCGGGCTGGTCCATCTGTGTCGTCGTGCTGTTCTGTTCAGGACGATGTGGTAAGTCCGTCTGCGTTGATTGGTCATTGGAGGTAGAAAGGGGGGGCGGTAGAGGGAGTGGGGGTGGCTGATCTTGTGTTCGAAACTGCTGCTCTAATTCGGCCCGTTGTGCTTCAGAGGCCTGCCATAGGTCAATGGCAGTCTTTGCTTACTTGCTTGTCTCTTTGTTACTGGGTAGCCATGTCTTTGGCGGCACGCATTGCTCTATCCAATTCCTGGTAAACTTCGACCAACGCTGTGTTGAGCTCTAGAAGCTCAATGCGTGTTCGACGTTTCTTTGTGATGTTCGCCGGAATAGTAACAGACGGACAAGAGCGCAGGAATACGGAATAGTATAATATTGTAACGCATGTAACGGTTCACATGGGAAGGTCTTCAGCACAAAACAGAAATCCACCTCCTAACTCTCAGCGTTGTCGTGCCCTTTGGCTCCGGATCGTTGTGAGTCGGGTGGGAACCGCCGAGGTTTTTGACTAGGAGGAAGAGGAATACAACTTAAGGCTAGTTATGAATAGTGGAAAGAGAAGTAAGATAGCAATCTCGTGAATCCCACGAATTTAGTGTATTTAAAACAATATTTAGATTATAAGAGTAATTTAGATGGCAAAATTCGTGAATCCCACGAATTTATTAGATTGATCAATCCTTGTATATTAATCAACAACCTTATACATATTTCTCTCCTCCTTATATAAAGATGGAGGAGGCTAAGCATGGCTTCGTGCTTTTTCACCAACTGTGTCCATGCACACTAAATGTGCATGTGATGCTTTGTCATTTCCTAAGTATAGGGCTCATGCACGCTAGATGTGCATGAGTCACTTTTAATGTCACGTGTAAATAAAATATTCACACCCTAAAGAATACATGATTTTTACCTTTTAATAAAGGTATGTGTAAATAAAGGTCTTATACGTATTAAATCTATATATATAACACTAAAGATAAGTTATTACAATGGTAAAGTTGGGGTTTATCTACGTGGAGGAGCAAGGTTTGAATCCTGCCCTATGCACGTGATAAATGTTTTGATATATTATTTATTTATTTATATGTATCTAAAATCGGATATATTATTTTATGGTTTTCACGTAGTGTGTGGAATACACTACGACACTCGCCCCCTTCGAACCCGCACATCCTCCGGTATGTGCCGAAGTTCTCGATTCCTCATATCCGTCTTCACCCAAAGCTTCCTCCGATTCTCCCCTTATGTCGACTATGAGTTGTAATTCACTTTCTTTGCTTCCCGCATCACCGTGGTCTTCGTCCGATTGCTCCTCGTTGTCGGCCTTGGCTTGGATCACATAGGGTTTGTCGTCGGTCCGCTTCTTGAAAATCTTCACCCGCTTCCCGGCTATAGGCACTCGTAGTATTGTTCCATCCAACTCGGACAGTCGGTACTTTCCGTTATCGAAGACTTTTCGAACCTCGTATGGCCTGAACCACCTTTTCGCGAATTTCCGCATCGTTGTATATTGATGGTCCAAACTATTGTCATAGACGATCACCCAATCTCCTTCTTCAATCCTCCTCGGTCGTAGTCGGTGCTTTGTGTCGAATCGGCTTTTGTTTTGGAATCGTGCTTCTTGTTGTCGGCGTATTGCTTCCGCTATGTCTGCCGGTCTTCCCTCTAGTTGTCGTATCCGGACCACTAGTAGTTCTTCCCGGCTCATCTCTTCCTTCCACGGTAGCACTGTCCATGTCGCGATCGCGGTTTCCGTCGGCATTACCGGTGCTTGTCCGGTCATGAGTTCTGCCGGCATGTAACCGGTTACGGAGCTATGCGTCGTCCGATCCGCCCATAGTGCATACGGAAGCATCTGCGGCCAGTCCTTCACCTTTCCATCGCATGCCTTCGCAAGTGCTTTCACGATCGGACTATGTCCACGTTCGATTTTCCCGTTGGCCTCTGGATTGTATGCCGTTGTCAGCGATAACCGAACTCCATGTTTGGCGAAGAATCCCCTAGCTTTGTCCGAGTCGAGTTCTCCCCGGTCCGCAATCACTTGTCCTACGCACTCGTACCTGCAAAATACTTCCTCCAAAAGAAATTGGCATACCGCGGAACACATTTTCCTCTGAAGCGCTCGACCTTCTACTTGATTCGTGAGATCTTCCCGAGCTAATACCAAGTTTTTCTTTTGTCCGATCCCGGTCAGCATGGCCACTATGTCGACCATCCACTTGAAGTTGATTGTCGGTGAGAATGTCGGATGTAACTTATCTCGATGTCGAACCCCGGAGTAGACTTGACATTTCTCGCAGCTTTCCATGAACTCCGCGACATCTTTGTACATTTTCTTCCACCAATATTTTTGCTTGATCTTCACAAATGTTGCCCATGTTCCTCAGTGTCCAGCCCAATCGGATTCGTGAAACTCGGACATTATCCGGTTTCGTTGCTCTTTTGTCCCGACTACTTGAAGTGGTATACCATCCGATCTTTTCGGTGCCCTCCATATTAATCCGTTTTCCAAGAAGAACTTTTGGACTTGCCTCTTCTTCCTTCGGATCTCGGCTCTTCTTCCTTTATCATTTGTTGAGTCCTCGGCCTCTTGTAACATCTTTCCGATCATCAAGCTTTCTCCCGCGTATTCTTCTTCCCGGAATTCTCGGATTATGTCCACTCGGCATATGTGCTCCGACGCGAAGTAGTCTTCGGAAACTTCTTCATTATCCGATTCGGTTATGTCGTCTCCGAACCGAGCCCTTGATAACATATCTGCTACCGCGTTGTCCTTCCCCGAGATGTGTCGAACCTCCGGATTAAGCGACTTGACATATGCAACCCACCTTAGCATAGCTACATCCGGTATCGTACAACACCGCATCATCCCGAGTATCGGAAGACAATCCGTCTCGATCACCACTTCGGCTCCGATCAAATAATCCCGATCCGATTTTATCGCCGACACGACTCCCCACAGTTCTCTTTTGACTTGTGCATATCCACGTTGCCTTTCGTTGAGAACCTTTGCTCCGAATCGGATCGGATACCGTGAACCATCCGAGTCGGCTTGATTGATGACCCACCCGATACCGGTTGGACTTGTATCAACCGTTACTATGATCGGTCGGTCGTAGCTCGGCTTCTTAAGTGCTTCCGCCCTCCGAAGTGTCTTCTTCAACTTCTTCATGGCTTTGGCGTGTTCCGGTTTCCATTCGAATTTCTTACCTTTCCGCAACAAGTGGTAGAGCGGGTCCGCTATATGTGCATAGTGCAGAATCCATATGTGATAGAATGCACATGCACCGAGGAACCTTCGGACTTCGGATGTTGACTTGCATACTTCCTCCATAGCTTGAATCGCATCGATCTTTGTTGGTGACGGTCTTCGGCCGTAGGGCCCACATAGATGTCCGACCACCAATATTTCTTCTTGCCCGAATGCCGATTTCTTCCTGGAAAGTGTTAGGTGCACATCTTCTAGCTTTCGCAACACTTTCTCGCAATCATGAATATGGTCGACCACGAACTTTCGGCATCCCCGATCATCCATAGTCTCATCTTTTTCTTCTACCGCGCATCCTTTCACCGGAATGTCATCGAGGAATGGCATCGTTATCTCTGGAATGCAGTCTCGAAGCACCTTGTTCATCGCGTTCTGTTGAACACAGTGCTCGGCCACAACCGAGGAATAGGATCAACTTTCAGAAAACAGGAAATACAAAATGCACGAAGTACAATAGAGAGAAGAGTACACGGGATGTTTTACGTGGAAAACCCTAACTGGGGAAAAACCACGGGAGTCCTCAAACTCCAACTATCACTATAGACAGAGATGTACAATGGTGAAGCTACAAGGCAACAACCTTGAGCTCACTGTCTTCGCCATAGGCGGCGGCAGTACACAGAGGCAACGACCTCTTCGTCTCTCTCTCTCTCTCTCTCTCTCTCGGCTACTCACCTTTTTCTCTCTCTCTCAAGATGAGCAACAACATAAACTGTTTGCCCTAAGTCATATTTATACACATATGACTTTCGGGCTATTTACAAAATATAGCCTCAAGGGCTCTTAGCAAACATATTCACAAATATGTCCCCGCATCCGGATCTCTCTCCGGGTACATTCGTCATCCGGCTCCGTAACCGGGGTCTTCAGCATCCGGCTCCGTGACCGGGGTCTTCATCATCCGGCTCCGTGACCGGGGTCTTCATCATCCGGCTCCGTAACCGGGGTCTTCATCATCCGGCTCCGTAACCGGGGTCTTCATCATCCGGCTCTGTAACCGGGCTTGCCGTCATTTATCTCCGGGGACATCCCATCTGGAGGGACCGAAATCCCAACAAACTCCCCCTTCACTTCGGCATGGGATGTCTCTCCAATCCAATCCTCTTCCGGCATGCTTCCAACTTGTCGGGTGTGAGCACTTTGGTCAGCATATCTGAGCCGTTCTCATCCGTGTGGATCTTCGTCAGCACGAACTCCTGGTCTTCTATCCTTTCCCGGATCCAGTGATATCTTCGCTGGATGTGCTTCGTCCGGGAGTGATAGGCCGCGTTCTTCGCAAGGTGGATGGCACTCTGACTGTCGCAGTAGAGTCGGTACTCCTCTTGCCGGATACCGAGCTCTCTAATGAAGTCCTTCATCCATATTATTTCCTTGCCGGCTTCAACAGCCGCCATGTACTCCGCCTCCGTGGTTGACAACGCAACCGTCTTCTGCAGCCTCGACTGCCACGAAACAGCTCCCCCTGCATACGTCATCACATACCCTGATGTGGACCGGCTGGTATCTGCATCAACCGACATATCCCAATCGGTAAAGCCGTCGAGTTTGGGCTTACCGGAGCCGAATCGGAGGCACACGTTTGCCGTGCCCTTCAGGTATCGGAGTATCCACTTGACCGCGTTCCAGTGCTCTTTGCCGGGATTGCTCATGTACCGGCTCACCACTCCGACTGCATATCCTATGTCCGGTCTTGTACACACCATTGCGTACATCAAGCTTCCGACGGCAGAGGCATATGGTACTTTCATCATGTCCTCTTTCTCAGCCTTTGTCTTGGGGCTTTGCTTGCTGGACAGCTTGCAGTTTGCCGGGAGGGTTGATCCGACCGGTCTTGCTTCCGACATGTTGAACCGGTGAAGCACCTTTGTTACGTACTTCTCCTGTGACAGCCACAACTGCTTCTTCTTCCGGTCTCGGATGATGTGCATCCCTAGTATTTGCCTCGCCGGACCCAGGTCCTTCATTGAGAAGGTTCGGTGAAGTGCTTTCTTCAGCATCCGTATCTTGCCCTGGTCCCGTCCGACGATCAACATGTCGTCCACGTACAGGAGGAGTATTAGAGAGTCTCCTCCTTCGAACTTCTTCACAAACACGCAGTGATCGGACTGCGTTTTGTGGTACCCTTCGTCGGTCATGAAGGAGTCGAACTTCCGGTACCATTGCCGGGGAGCCTGCTTCAGTCCGTAAAGGCTCTTCTTCAACCGGCATACCAGGTGCTCCTTCCCTTTCTTCTCGAATCCTTCCGGTTGCTGCATGTAGATCTCTTCTTCGAGGTCACCGTGAAGGAATGCCGTCTTCACGTCCATCTGTTCTACCTCGAGGTCCATGCTTGCCGCTATGCTCAGCACCGTCCGGATGGACACTACCGGGGCAAATATTTCGTCGAAGTCGACGCCCTTCTTCTGCTGGAACCCCTTCACCACGATCCTGGCTTTGTATCTCGGGGGATTTCCGGCATCTCCCGGTTTCAGCTTGAACACCCACTTGTTTCGAAGTGCCCGCTTTCCTTTCGGCAACTCCACAAGTTCATATGTGTGGTTCTCATGCAGGGAATCCATCTCCTCCTGCATGGCACTTAACCACCTGCGGCTATGGGTGTCAAGCTTTGCTTCTTCAAAACTCTCTGGCTCCCCCTCGTCGGTTAGCAGCACGTGCTCTGGTTCCGGAAATCTCCGGGGGGCCCTTCTCTCTCTTAGAGGATATCTCCGTTCCGGAGCTTCGGTAACCGGCTCTTCCGTTTCTTCTTCATCCGGATCCATTTCGGGATCGGGGCCGGTTCCGGTATCAGTTTCATCTTCCTCGGCCGGTTCTGTTTCTTCACCGTCTTCGGCCGGATCCTCGAGTGCTAACCGGTCCCTTGCCGGTCGGGACTGCTCCTCGTAGAGTTGATCCTCACCGGTCGACTTGGAGCTCTTCATCTTCTTCTCCGACTCCCATTCGGCGAGTGTCTTGTCCTCCATGAAGATGATATCACGACTCCTGAATATCTTCTTGTTGACCGGGTCCCATACTCGGTAGCCGAACTCGTCGTCGCCGTAACCGAGGAATATGCATGGCCGGGTCTTTGGATCTAGCTTTCCTCTCCGGTCCTTTGCCACATGCACATATGCGAGACACCCGAACACCTTCAGATGCCGGTAGGATACTTCCCTACCGGTCCACACTCTCTGCGGCGTGTCTCCATCCAAAGGTACTGAGGGTGATCTGTTTATCACGTATGTCGCCGTCGACATTGCCTCAGCCCAAAACCCCTTGGGTAATTTCGCATGCGCCAGCATACTCCGGACCCTCTCCATTATGGTCCGGTTCATCCTCTCGGCCAGCCCGTTCAGTTCCGGCGTCTTCGGCACAGTAAACTCGAGCCGGATTCCCTTCGAGCGACAGTACTCCTCGAACTGCCCCCGGTATTCCCCTCCGTTATCCGCTCGTATCGCTTTCAGCTCCCTGCCGGATTCCCTTTCCACTCTCGCGTGGAGTTCTTTGAAGACGGACAATACTTGGTCCTTTGTCTTCAACGGTGCCGTCCACAGCTTCCGGCTATGGTCATCTATGAATGTTACGAAGTACTGGGCTCCGCCATGTGACTTCGTTTCTACCTGACACACGTCAGTGTGCACCAACTCCAATGGTGCGCTACGTCTCGTCGGTGGCCTTGAGTGGAAGGAGGTCCGGTTTTGCTTACCGGCCAGACAGTCGGTACACTTCCCCAGGTGTACGTGCTTTACCGGTATCAGGTTGTCATCGGCAAGCCTCTTCATCCCCTTCTCACTCATGTGGCACAGTCTCTTGTGCCACAGCTCACCGGCATTGTCGGCTGCCACGTTCAGCTCCTCCGGACATAGCCGGGAATCCATCAGGTACAGTGTGTTGACCTTCCGGGCCCGAGCCACTATCAGGCTCCCTTTGCTGAACTTCATGACACCGTTCCGGATGCTACCCGTGTAGCCTTCATCGTCTAGCCTCCCGGCCGAAATCAGGTTCAATCGAACCTCCGGAACGTGTCGAACATCCTTCAGCAGCATTTTGCATCCGGTTGATGTCATCAGCCACACATCTCCTATGCCGGCAATCCGGCATGTACCTTCATTTCCCATCCGGACACAGCCATGCTCACCGGCTGTGTAGGATGAGAAGTATTTCTTCTCCGGGGTCAGGTGGAACGACGCTCCGGAATCGACCACCCAGGTCATCTCTTCACCGGCAAGGTTCAGCTCCCTCTCTTCGGTAATGAGCATTATCTCTTCTTCACTTGCCGCGAGTGCCGTCGTTCCTTTCCGGTCCTGCCCTCGCCGATCCGGACATCTCCGGTCCGTGGCTCCCCGATATGCACCGTTTCGCTCCGGTGACTTCTTCGAATCGGTGTCGTCGGCTCCGTTGTCTTTTCGGTAATGCCGACAATTCTTCCGGAAGTGCCCCGGCTTCCCACAGTGGAAGCATGTGGGCCTTCCTCTTGACTGCGACCGGGTCCCCGACTTCTCCCGTCTTTGCGGACTCCGGTTCCATTGTCTTCCCCGATCCGATTCGGTAAGCAGCATCTTCGGATCGGAAACCGGTTCTTTATCTCTCCGACGCGCTTCTTCGTTCAAAATGCTTGTCTTTACCGTTTGTAGAGACAAGTTATCTTCGGTGCAGGAGGTGCTGAGAGTCACCACCAAGTTCTCCCAGCTTTCCGGCAATGTACACATCAGAATGATGGCTTGCATTGCATCCTCCAACGGGAACTTGATCGCCGCAAGCTGGTTCACGAATCCCATGAACGTGCTTACGTGTTCCACCATACTCTCGCCGTCCCGGTACTTGAGGTTCACTATCTTCCTCATCAGGGAGGTCCGATTCAACGCATTCTTCCTCTCGTAGAGGCCCGACAGCTTCTTCCACATCTCATATGCGTTGGTGTCATTCGCCAAATGTTGTAGAACGCTTACATCGACATATTGCCGGATCGTCGCTACGGCTTTCCGGTTCAGGAGCTTCCACTCCGACTCTATTACCCCCTTGGGTATCTCGGCATTGTCGATCGGTTCATACAGGTCTCGGACGATGAGAAGGTCTTCCATCTTTATCTTCCAGTCGGCGTAGTTATGTGAGTTCAACACCATCATGCCCGGAGGCCCACTACCGCCGCCTTCCATTTTCTGTGTTAACCGTGCTCTGATACCACTTGTTGAACACAGTGCTCGGCCACAACCGAGGAAAAGGATCAACTTTCAGAAAACAGGAAATACAAAATGCACGAAGTACAATAGAGAGAAGAGTACACGGGATGTTTTACGTGGAAAACCCTAACTGGGGAAAAACCACGGGAGTCCTCAAACTCCAACTATCACTATAGATAGAGATGTACAATGGTGAAGCTACAAGGCAACAACCTTGAGCTCACTGTCTTCGCCACAGGCGGCGGCAGTACACAGAGGCAACGACCTCTTCGTCTCTCTCTCTCTCTCTCTCTCTCTCGGCTACTCACCTTTTTCTCTCTCTCTCAAGATGAGCAACAACATAAACTGTTTGCCCTAAGTCATATTTATACACATATGACTTTCGGGCTATTTACAAAATATAGCCTCAAGGGCTCTTAGCAAACATATTCACAAATATGTCCCCGCATCCGGATCTCTCTCCGGGTACATTCGTCATCCGGCTCCGTAACCGGGGTCTTCAGCATCCGGCTCCGTGACCGGGGTCTTCATCATCCGGCTCCGTAACCGGGGTCTTCATCATCCGGCTCCGTAACTGGGGTCTTCATCATCCGGCTCCGTAACTGGGGTCTTCATCATCCGGCTCCGTAACCGGGGTCTTCATCATCCGGCTCCGTAACCGGGGTCTTCATCATCCGGCTCCGTAACCGGGCTTGCCGTCATTTATCTCCGGGGACATCCCATCCGGAGGGACTGAAATCCCAACACGTTCATCATATGAGCAACCGAGTTTGTCGCTCCTTGTGGTAGTGTGCACATTCGGACTAATCCTATCGATGTTCGCATGGTTGTGATGTCTCGGCTCTCCACGGCTAGTTGGAATTGGTCATACCCCGAGTATAGGTCTCCGATGGAGTATATCGCATGGCCGGCAAAAGCTTCCGCAAATTCGTCCACTATCGGACCGACTCCCGAGTTCCGGATCGTGACCTTATTCATCAGTTGCAAGTCTTGGATAAATCGGAGTGACCCATTCTTCTTCGGAACCGTAAACCATCGATTTGAGTACGGTGTAGTTGATGGCTCTAGAATCCCCATTGCCACCTTCTCCTTGAGCAAGTCAATGAATTTCGGAATATGTGCTCGTGGCACCGGAATCGGCTTCAGGTTCCACGGTACATGGTCAATCGTGAAGATCACCATCGGCTCTACTATTCTCGAATCGACGCACCCTATCTCCCTTGATGTAAATGCAAACGCTTTGCCGTGTTGCTCCAACATCTCGCGAAACCGTTCTTCTTCTTTTTGTAATAGGAACCCACCTCCACCGATCTGAAGTTTCTTCCGGGTCTCATCCGTGAAGGCATGTCCGATATCCACGGACTTCTGAAGTGTCGGATCTCCTGAGACTTCTTTCCTCTTTTGTTCGCTATCGGTGGGTAGTGGTCCCGCGGCCGGTTTCACCTTCTTCTCCACGGTCTTGTATTTCGTACTTACCATTGCTTCTTCTTTGCGCAGCGTATCCGGCTCCATTTTCGCAATGATCTCGTACATCTCGACCGATTCCACCGGGACTACCTGGTTCCCTTGGCTTTTATCTTCCGCAAGCTCTTCAAGTCGTTGTAGCGTGCTCCCATAGAACACTTCTTCGACTATCCCCATGATTTCTTCATCTTTTTTTATTATTGATGCCGACCGCAACTTATCCTCCACTTGTCGGTATCCTTTCTTCAAACCTCTGGTTATGGTCGTGTACGTAGATGCCCCATCCAGACCGATTCGTACATGTTTTGCTCCGAGAGTTTTCTTCCTATGTGGGGTATCAGGGCTTCTCGGACTATCACTTCCCCACTCCGCAACAGTCCGCTTTAAAAATCCATTCTCACTTGGGACAAGAGTTCTCTCTTGTTCCTTTCGTGATTTGCTGGCACTGTTAGGAATTGGACGGATTTCCCAATGTTTTGGCTCCTAATTCGCGCAAAAGCCGCACCGCTATCGAGCACCTTCGTCTCCATCCGTGATGCCGTGATAAAGGGTTGACCGAGGATGACAGAATGTGAAACCTCATCTTGCACGAGGAAATTTTGGTCAATCTCGACATCCTCGATCTTCACCGTCACATCCGGACAAGCCGCAAATAGATCTTCCGTTGCTTTGGTGGCCGCCCGAATCTTCCATCCATGGTTGGTGTTAATAGGCCACTTCCCCTTCCGGTAGAACTCCTTGGACATCAAGTTGATCTCCGATCCGTGATCAATCAATGGTAGCATGGGTTCTTTGATGTTGCCGATTCGGATCGGAGTCTCCATAGTCGCGCGTGCCCAATGTGGCCTTGTATAGTGGGAGTTCGGAATTTCGTCCTCCACTTCGGTGTCGTTCATTAAAACGGTGTTCACATTCACCCTTGGAGCATTTTCCTCCGTACTTTGTCTTTTTCGCTTCACGAGATCCACGAGAAGATCGTGGAACTCCTTCTTTGCTATTCCGAGTAGCTCCCGAAGCGAGAAATCTACCTGGCTATCCAAGATTCTTTCCTCGAACACTCTTTTCAAGTCGGTTTGTTGTTCTATGTCCGAGGCGAGCTTGAATGCCGGAGTTGCCTTTTCTTTTCCCTTACCTCCGGAGTTCCAGCTTTCTGATATCTTCGATGGCCCGGCCGCATCCTCCGTGCGTCGTCGTTTCTCGTCCACATACACCTTATGCAATTGACATAGGGCGTATACGCTATTCTTGTCGACAGGGCACTCCCATCCCGTAGCTTCCTGGACGCCTTCCGCGGTGCTTCGGATCTCGTTGGAGTTGGTTTTCTCGGTGTTTTCTAGAACTTCTGGCCAAAAAGACGTCTTTGCTCTCGATGACTCCCCGACACATATTCCCGCGGTTGTCACATAGTTGCTTCTTGCTGCCAATTCCTCCTCGAGCACCTTCTTCATGCCACCTTTCCGGAAGTTCGGTCGGAGTGGCTTCCGAGAGTCCATCGAATGAATCCGGTTTCCCTCGTAGTAGATGAGATCCCGCCGTAGCGCCTCCTTATGCTCGTCGCAATCCCTCCGATCGTGTTTGGCGCTATCGCACCATATGCACCGTCGGTCCGTATACTTGGAGCTTGTGGGGCGGTCATCCGACTTCTTCACCATCGCGATCTTCAGATTCTCCATCTCCTTCAATAGCTGCTCCACCGTAGATGCATCAATCCCCTTCTCGGTTGTTACAGTCTCCCGAGCCCTCGGTTGATGGTCTTCCAATCCGGTTCTTGGTTTCGGAATCGGTTCCGAAACCCTCTTTTCCTCGTTGGCAAGCCATTGCCCCCTCTTCGTGTATCGCGCGACGATATCCAGCACGCTTTCCCATGTTTCGGTGAGGCCACTCTCCGTGGTCGTGTCCTCCAAGAGCACTCCGAGATCTTTCTGGTCCCGGACGTCCACGGCTCGCAAGAACATGATCACCTTGTCCGGTACGAGGATAGCTTGATCTCTCGCGGACAACCTCCCGAACCGGCTTTCGAATGCCGAAAACACATCAACGACCTTCAATCCCTTGTCCGGCGTCTCCACCCAATCTTCGAATCCCCTTCGCGTCGCCTTGGAGGAATCCTCGATGGTGAACGTCCTCTTTAGCTCTTCTTCAAACGCCTCCCATGTCGGATTTTGTTGTCGTAGCCCATGGATTCTTGCTTGAAGCCCGTCGGTCGCCACTCGGTTGAAGGACGTCACTTGCAGTCCTTCCGATATTCTGCACCGTAGCATCTCCGCCTTGTAGTCCCGAAGATACCGCGACACGTCTTTCCCGTTGAATTGCCCGTTTCGTTGCACGAGCTGCTCCACTGATGCCGCTATCTCCGACATCGCGCGTTGTTCTTGTAGCATGCACTCGAACATCATCATCATGTTGCTAGCCTCCGGTTGATTTTCCATCTCCTTGCCACCCGGCTTTCACGTCGGGTTCACCAATTGTGTCGTGCCCTTCGGCTCCGGATCGTTGTGTGAGTTGGGTGGGAACTACCGAGGTTTTTGACTAGGAGGAAGAGGAATACAACTTAAGGCTAGTTATGAATAGTGGAAAGAGAAGTAAGATAGTAATCTCGTGAATCCCACGAGTTTAGTGTATTTAAAACAATATTTAGATTATAAGAGTAATTTAGATGGCAAAATTCGTGAATCCCACGAATATATTAGATTGATCAATCCTTGTATATTAATCAACAACCTTATACATATTTCTCTCCTCCTTATATAAAGATGGAGGAGGCTAAGCATGGCTTCATGCTTTTTCACCAAGTGTGTCCATGCACACTAAATGTGCATGTGATGTTTTGTCATTTCCTAAGTATAGGGCTCATGCACGCTAGATGTGCATGAGTCACTTTTAATGTCACGTGTAAATAAAATATTCACACCCTAAAGAATACATGATTTTTACCTTTTAATAAAGGTATGTGTAAATAAAGGTCTTATACGTATTAAATCTATATATATAACACTAAAGATAAGTTATTACAATGGTAAAGTTGGGGTTTATCTACGTGGAGGTGCAGGGTTTGAATCCTGCCCTATGCACGTGATAAATGTTTTGATATATTATTTATTTATTTATATGTATCTAAAATCGGATATATTATTTTATGGTTTTCACTAGTGTGTGGAATACACTACGACAACGCTCTCATCGCTCCCCTCCCTCAACTTCTCCTCCATCCTATCACAGAGCTCAAGCCTACCGCAACCACCAATCTTCTCCCCACGAGCCTACTCTGATATTTATGCTGATATTTATCTCTACTGCCTTATGTCGATGGCTCGTGGAGAAACGCCTGGATGGGTACATCAGGGTCGCAGAGGCACCTCCACACCCGGATGCATTGGACATCGCTAGAAAGCTCAATATTGACACGGTCACCAACTCCTCCATCCGGAAAAAGTTGAACCTGTCATCACTAGGTGAGAGGCATTTCGAAATTCCCCCTGCGGAGTCGGTGTAGGGTATTTTGGCATGTATTCCTCTTCCGCCAAGGCCTATAGAACGAAGGAGATCCCGGATCCCTTTTTCTGTGAAGTCGCCAAGTTCCTATTAGAGGTCGGATGTGTACACGTAAACGCATATGGGATGCCCAAGCAGAAGGCAGGTATTATTATTGATACCTTTGAAGGGCGTATGGTCGACTGGGGAGTCATCATGGGGCCGACGTTAAGGGAAGGCCTGCACGCGTATCAAGGAGGCAAGAAGCTTAGGCCTATCATACAACAGTACCTGACGGTACTATTCCCACCCCGAGGCCTGCCGCCGCACCGATCCGCGAAGCACAGGTTAGCGCCGAACACACGGACAACGCCAGAAGTGTAGGTGGCGCACTCCACGGAAGCGGCACCAGAGCCAGACGCCGAATCACGGCAGGATAGCCCCAGGCCGAAACGGCGAAGACTGGATAGGAAAGATGGGCGGGGATTAGTTAAAGACGTACCCACGATGGCGGTGACAACGACCGAAGGCGACAGCTCCGCAACTACGGAGCCCAACACCACCTTCGAAATAATCCGGGAGCCATGACCGATCATTACAGCCCAGTCACAATGAGGGAAAGCCGTATTGATGGCGGAAAGCGAGGTTTTGGCATATCCGGATATCCCGGACACGGCGCATGAGTTCAGCGCACTCTTGCAGTACGGAACCTCTTTTGAGCTCATGGATCTCCATACAACGCAATAGATAAAGGCCTCACACCGAATGGCTGAGGAGCACGCGAAGCGCCAGATGATCGAGCGCACCTTAACACAAATGGTGGAGAGCGACGATGAGGACCAATTAGCCAGAGTCGGCAGACGGAGGAATGCCGGGATACGCCGAATGGGGATGGAACTACCCCCATTAAACACGGCCCTAGTCGAAGTCCATAGGGAACTGGCAAAGGTCAGCACGGGCGCCAAGGAGATGGCCATTAAAAATAAGAATGTCTTGAAGAAGGTGAAACTGACCCAAGTCGAGTTGCAAAAAGCCAACGAACGCATCGCAGAGTTGGAAACTAACGTGACTACGGCGCAACAGGCAACTCCACCACCAAACCACACCATCGAAGCCTTGAAGGAAGAGGTTGAGGCTCAGACCGCCATTGCCTCAAAAGCAAAAAGGGTCGTACAACTAGCGGAATCAGAAATTGACCGCCACCGTGTTGAACTTCGCTAGTACTCAGACAGGGAAAAGGACATCCGGGCCAACAGCCGAAAGGCAGTAAAAAACCTTGAAGAGAAACTCGCTGCGGAGACAGCACAACACACCTGGACAAAAGTAGAAAATGCCCAATTACAGGAGGAAGCGAAGAAATCAGAGGCGGCAATCGCGGGACTCTAGGCCTTATTGGAGAAAAAGAAGGCATGGTTCGACGAGTAGTTGGTGGGCAAACAGGAAAGAAGGCATCAGCTCGAAATCCACCTAAACAATGAAATGGGGAAATTAGAAGAACTACATATGAAGGAATCCCAACTATGGGTGGGTTTGAAGAGCACGTATGAAGAAGCGGCGGTAGCTAGTCAACAAGAAATTGCAAACCTCAAGAAGTTGGTGGAAGAAGCACGCAACCGTTGCCAGGCCGTCATAGACAACGTGCGTATCCTTCTACAAACGAATCGGGAGAGGTTTACAACGCAATTGAAAACGGTGCTGGACAAAGGATGGATGGCATGGGTAGCCCAAGCGGCGGAATTGCACGCGTATCGTGCGGACTGGGAGAACCGGAGAAAAGACAGCTGAGGCTTCTATAAACTCAATGAGGAGAGCATTGTGGCAGTACGCGAGGACCTAACGTAGGACTATCGCGCGCTGGCGGACCAACATTCCGAAGAACTCGCGCAGCTATTAGAGGTTTTTGGTGAAAGTCAGGAGGTTCTGTTTCACCAGATCACGCAAGCCGGCAACACACGAACAAATGAGGAACCCATCGCGACACCAATTCCGGATATTGCCGAAGAAGAGGAACCTCAAGCCAGGTCACCAGAAATCACAACTACGGTGAACAACGCGGAACAACGAGCGGAGTCCCCCATCATACCATACAACGAAACCTCTACCCAAGAGGAACCCCATCTATCGGAGCATACGCTATCGGCCGACCACATGGAGAACATTGCGGACCAAGCAGAACCGCAACCTCACTCCCCAGAGCGTACAACGACGGCCGACACCAGGGAGGAAGTGACGGATGAGACGGAGCCGCGACTGACCGCAAGCCCGCCGACGGCTGAGCCCAACCCCCTAGCCCACAAAGAGCCCATAGAACTCGGGCCGCCCACACAGGACGATCGCGACACCATGAGAAGCCCTCCCGACCAAATAGGGGAACCACACCACGATGCACATACGGGCCCTACACCATCCCCGGACGCGGACACCGTAGCAGAACCAAACATCAGGGGCATTTTGGAAGAAGAGTAAAGGGATGGGTCCGACGTGGCATGGCACTATCCCACAAGCGTGCCAAGTGTTGTTCGCCGGAATAGTAACCGACAGACAAGAGTGCAGGAATACGAAATAGTTTAATATTGTAACACATGTAACGGTTCACGCGGGAAGCGTGAATAGCTAAAAGACCTTGCGTATATAAAGGGCAGAAAACCTTTGATAGAGGGAGCGTGTAATTTTGAATGTAAGAGGCGTATCGTAATAGAGTTCTATCTTCTCTGATATCTGTGTGTAGCTACGACTAATCTACTATGTGTCTGTAACACCTGAGAGTGTAGGAGTAAGTAACGGTGTGTGTGTTAGCCCACTGTCAAAGGAGCTCGGTTGTAACCGTCTCCCTTATACGCTGCTAGGTTACGGGGAATATCCCAGTAAGTATTACGCACAGACGCTACCATTCATTGTCACACAGTCACTTGGAGGTCTAGGTCGAAGGACTGATCGTAGACCGTGTTCCTAGTCGGTAACACTTTGTGGCCCGTTTGCCTCTAGCCTTCTGAAGTTTCGGCTCATCATTTGAGGCCGGTTTGTTGTCTAAGGCTCTTTCTATAACCTGCTGCTAGGCGTGTTCCTGGGCCATGCGAGACGCGGCAGCTACTTGGAGACGAGCCAAAAAGTCGATGAGCTCGTATGCAGTGCCGTGTTGCAAAATTGTTCCGAGCTCAAATGCTTCTGCGAGCAGATCATGAAAGGTTAGTACTTCATCCTCTGAGAATCATGATTGCTGGCCTTGCTTGAGAGGGTTGTTGGGATCTAGCGTGGTGGTTGTCACGATGACCAATTTTTTGTTGGCTTCTGTCATTTCATCCGTGCTCTGTGTGGTGCTGCTACTGTCCGTGCGAAGACGTTTTGCGGCCGGATTAGCCTCTTGGGATGCTTGTACATCGTGGTCCTTTTATTGTTGGGTTGCCACTAAGCGTGGAACCTCTGGAATAGGTTTTGGTTGTTCGGCCTGTTTGGTTGGTTTTGAGTGTGGTGTTGGGCGGGGTGAGGGTATTGCCCATGCCGTCTTATCACGACCGCGTATAGTGATGTTGTCCTCGTCTTCGGTGTTTTGCTCGTCTTGGGTTGTGGATAGGGCCTGGGTATCGTCATCTTCCCACTCTTTATGCGACAACTGCAACGTTCGTTGGTGTTTAGCCCTAGGGAGAGGAGCAAGGAGCGCCAATGTTTGTCGTGGAGGATGTGCTTGGGGAGGGTACAACACGACAATGTATTGTGCTAGTATGGGTGAAAATCGTTTCCCCGATTGAAAAGAAGTGATGGCCGCTCAGACACCTTCACCAGTGATGATCCCCCAGTCAATTGCTCCGCCACGGTAGGCCGTAATAATCAATGTTGCTTTTTTCTTCGGCATGCCTTAGGGGTTTGCGTGGATGTAGGCGTACTCGAGGAGGAAATGGGCTAGGTTCCCAAAGAACTCATTGGGACCTCCATGCGTGTGATGAGCTTTTACTGAGAGTGAATACTCTCCAAAATGCTGCTCCAAGATGTGTTGAGGTGGCGCGTCGATATCGTGCTCACCCCCCTCTACAGATGAAGTGTTGCTTGGATCATGTTGTTGGAGATGGTGTCAGGGTGGATCCTTCTGGCGATGGCCTGATCTTTTGGGTGGGGAGGTGCATCGTAGACATTGAGATATCCTAAGAGGCCGTGTCAGGACATCCAAGTGCGGAGTTCTTTAGATACTTAGAGTGGCATGGTGAGGGCTAGAGAGTCAGGTAGATAGGGAGAAGGCTGTGGAGATGGAGAACGAGAGAAAGCTTGGTTAGAGAGAGTAGGCGAGTGAGAGAAGTTTTGCGTAGAAGGAGCGAAAGGTGGCTCTGGCGGTTAGTGATGTCTTTGTGTGGGTGCCTCGGTTCTCGATTCGTGCCCTTGTACCCTAGATTTAGAATCTTGCATGTCATGCTAGGAGTTAAGGGCCACGCGTCGTGTGAACCGTTTGTACTTGCTTTTCTTGAACATCGTACCTCGTCTTTAAATAGTGAATGGGTCTCTTTTTTCTTTTTCTCTTTCAAAATAATATTGTACACGTGGACGGTAGGTAGGGTTGTTACCGTAATCGAGGCGTGATGCCATCGTAATCTTCTATTCCACCTACCATCGTTTGGTCGAAATCGTGTTGGTGGTTGGTAAAGGGGTTAGGTGGTGTTGTTCCACGATACGGTTTTAAGCGAAACCAGTTGACCGAATGCAGTAGTGCTTCGCCGACTAGTGTGCCGAGTTGAAAGGTGCCGTTGTATGTATCGATGATCCAGAATGACCCTGTCCACTGGAATCGAAGCTTGCCGGGCATAGCCTCGAGTTTTGTTTGGAAAACTAGGACCGACTGCCCGATTTCAAAAGTTTTGTCTAGTATCCGACAATGTCTGTCGACGAAGGCTTTCCTTCGTCTTTGGCCGTGCTCCAATTGAGCCAGACTGGTAATTCATTGTTCTCTCAGTTCTAGCAATTGGACCAGACGCTGGTGTTCGGATTATGATTCTAGTAATCATTCGGCTACTTGTACTCATAAGTTGGGGACCTGGAATTCAATGGGCATTACGGCTTCCAATCTGAAACCTAGCCGAGAAGGCGTTGACCCGATATTGGTTTTAAAGGTCGTACAATAAGCCCAGTCCCAATCTGTGCGATTCTCATTGACGATTTTCTTAAGAATGGTCTGAAGGCTTTTATTTGTGGATTCGGCAAGACCATTAGCTTGGGGGTAGTACATGGTGCTTTTCTTGTGTACGACGGTGTAGTGGGAGGTTAATTCGTGTATGATTTGATTGACGAAGTGTCCTCCTTGATCACTTACTAGCTCGATTGGACAACCGAAACGACACCATAAATTTTCGTAAATGAATTTTGTGGTTGATGCTACCATGTTATCTCGAAATGCTTTTGCTTCGACCCATTTCGTACAGTAATTGGTTGCTACTAGTATATATTTGTTTCCGGTGCGTGTGGTGGGGGGTTTAAAAGGGCCTACGAAATCCAAGACCCATTTTTGGAATGGTTCCAAGGGAAGGATCGGCTGGTGAGGCATGCGGTCGCGCTTATTTGGTTGTCCCATCTGTTGACAAAGATCACACTGTTTACAAAAATCATGAGCATCCTTTTTCGTGGTCGGCCACTAGAGCCCACTTTGCTAGATTTTTCGGGTTGTGGCATCGCCTGCATAATGGCCGCCCGCAATTCCATGGTGAGCTTCCCGAAGTACCGCTTCTTTCTCGAATTGTCGAACCGCTCGCCTATAGATGCCATTCGAGGCTTTGTGATACAATGTATTCGTGAATAGACAGAAATTACGGCTTCGGATTGATAACCGCTTCCGAGCATCAAGTGTGAGGTGGTCCGGGGGAAGTCCCATACTTAGGAATTCTGTCATTTCGGTGATCCAAGCGTCGTTAGGATCAGACTCAATGGGTGCGGTGTCGATAGAGAATAGGGTGGCGTCCATTAAGTCACCGTATTCCTGGTCCAACGGTTCTCCCGTTTCCAAGAAGCTAAGATAGTCAGCAATCGCGTGTTGAACTCTTGGTCGGTGTTGAATCTTGAAATCGAACTCCTGAAGGAGCAACATCCATCGTGCTAACCAACTAGTCAGAGCTTGCTTATTTACAAGGTAAAGTAGTGCCGAATGATCTACGTGGAATGTGAATTTTCGGCTGAGCAGATAATGCCGAAATTTCGTAACGCTATATATCATGTTGAGTGTTTCTCGTTCCGTGGTGAAGTAATTCCGTTCTGATGTCGAGAGTCGGCGACTGGTGTAATAGATTGGGTGATACCAAATTGGTGGGGTTTTTTGCATTAAAGCACCATCGATCGCGAGCTCGGATGCGTCCACGAATATGTTGTCGTAGTGTGATTCACACACTATGAGAAAATTGCATTTTTTCCCTCCGGATGGGACAAGGAGGAATCGGTAAAGAAGAACCGGTGAGAACCGGATGAAGGAGGAATCGGCAAGGAGGAACCAGTAAGGAGGACTCGGTAAGGAGAACCGGTGAGAACCGGATGAATGAGGAACCGGCAAGGAGACCCGGTAAGAACCGGATCAAGCAGAATCGGCAAGAGCCAGATAAAGAAGGCCGGTGAGAGTCTCACCGGATGAAGAGATAAATTTGTAAATAAAAGAAAAGATTGTTACATGCATAGGACAAGATTCAAACCCTGTACCTCCATATTAATAATGTAAAGCCTTACCATTACACTAACATATCATTAATGAAAATAAAAAAGGAGACATCCTACATAGAAAGGTAAGTGCACACTAGGATAAACTTTAGTTAGAAAGAAAACGCATGATAAAAGAAAAAGCTACACATGCACATCTAGCGCGCATGAACACTATAGTCGATAAAAACGCATCAAGTTAGAAAAAGCAAGATCACTTTAGAAAAATGCATGTTAGATAAAGCATATAGTCTATTGTTAGAGAAAAAGCATGGATTATTAAGACTCTCTCACCACTATATAAGGATGGGGAGCACAATGTAATAGGTGTGTGAAAAATTTGGAAATTGGATATATTTCTAAAAAAAAACACCAATTAATACATTATACTCGTGGGATTCATGAGATTTCTATATCCTTCTCTTTCAAGCTAAATTCATATTATTATCTTAATATTGATTAATCTAATACAATCTATCTATATATATCTCTTTCCTACAACCTATCTATATTCTAATTAATCTCAAATTCTTCTTTCTCCTAGTCCAAAACCTCCGTGGTTCCCACCCGACTCACGCAACGATCTGGAGCCGAAAGGCACGACAACATGAAAAGGCTCTGTCCAATCCAATGGTTGGACCACTGGGTTTTGGGAGACTTTCAGTGATTGGTATGACATGTCCTCTCGTTCTGTCCATCGAAAGGGCACCGTATGGACTATTGCATGTAAAGGGGTCGCGGAATCGGCAAGGTATCAGAGCATACTACTATGCCACCTTATTTGGCCCAGAAATCGGCCGAGTGCTTTGGCCATGGTGGGGTCTGGGGCATTCAAGATGGCTTGCACTTTGTCTGGGTCCATAGCGATGCCCTCTTTACTAACAATGTGACCTAGTAAAGCTCCGCTTGTCACTTGGAAAGCACATTTTGTCGGATTGAGGCTGAGCCATGCGTGCCGACATCTCTTGAGGCATAATCGTAATTGTGTAAGGTGTTACGCGTGTTGTCCATAAACAACGAAATCATCAAGGAAAACTTGCATAAAGGCTAGAATGAAGTCCTCGAAGATTTTGGAGATGGTGTTGAAATGTGGCGGGGGTTGTTTTCAAGCCGAACATCATAACCACGACTACGAATACACCCCATTCTGTTATGAAGTTTGTTTTCTCCTGATCATCCGGGTGCATTCAAATTTGATTATAGCCACTGAAAGCATCGAGAAAGCTATAACAATCGTGGCCGACCACCGTATCAAGGATGTTGTCGGTGAATGGGAGTGGAAAGGCATCCATGACTGTGACGACGTTAAGTTTCCGGTAATCCACACAAACCCAGATTTGTCCATTCTTTTTCATGACGACCACAATAGGACTTAACCATGTGGCCCTTTTTACCGGTCGGATGAATCCTACACATAGTAATTCATCTATTTCGTCTTTTACTTTCACCGCATAGTTGGGATTCATACGGTATCACCGTTGTTGAATTGGTTGTGCGTCTATTTGAAGATTTATTTGGTGTTGGTAGTACTGAGGATCTAGGCCTTTCATGTCGTTGTAGGACCACGCGAACACATCCTGATACTTCGTAAGCAATCCTATTAAGGCCGATCTGTTGCTAGTTGCTAGGTCTTTGGCAATTTTTACGGTGCGTGGCTCGGAAGGTGAGCCGAGGTTGACATCTTCTAAGGTGGAGGCTTTTACACGCTGTGATATTGCTAATTCGTAGTCAAGTGCGTCGCGGGCTTGTAGATGTTCTTTTATTGATGTTGGGTCAGGTTCGTGGGAATCTTCGTGATTGATGGCGTTGGCTATGTAGGGTTCGATGGCCGAAAGGACATCGATTTCAAAAAGCAGAACTATCGTAGGGTGCTCATCTAGGAACAAGTTTATCTCGTCATCCGTGAGAACATCTAATATATGGACTCCTTCGGCGTATAATGGGTTGTTGTCAGGAGGAGTCGAGGTCTATGCTTCCATAAGAATGCAGACTTTGGTTTCCCCATACCGAAATCAGATCATGTTATGCTGCCAATGCTGCTTGATGTTGGTGGTACGCAACCATGGACGTCCAAGCAGCAGGGGGTAAGCGTTGGGGGCCTCTAAGCGTAAGATTGGCTGACACGGTAAAAGTGTGTCCTCCCAAGCTAAATTCCAAGTTTCGGATGAGGCCTATCGGGCGTATCGACTGTGTATCCACCATTCGTAACTAGAATGGATACGACTCCCATTGAGTGATGCCAATCTTGTTGCATGTCGCAGTCACGAAGATGCGCGTGCGTGCGTGCTTCGCTTGAGCGGGACCATCGGGGTCTCGGACCGGGGAGGACGATCGCAAAATTGTCGAAAAGATGACGATGTGTATGTAGGAGTTGAGGAAACTAATGTCACACTTGAGAAGACCGAAGATTTTTTATACTTGAGAAGAAGATAGATGTCAAGAAGAAGAATAAGAAGAGTATTATATTATTATTGATGATGATGATCTCCAAATTGACCCCCCCTTTACACAAACCTTACGAGGGTTTTTATAGGTCTATCCATGCTTCTAACATGCACAAAACCATGGGCTTGGACCCATGGTTTTTGGGCACATGGTGTTTCTTGTGGCATGCACAAAACCATGGGCTTAGAACATGGTTTTGTGTGCACACGATTTTGTACAGTTGTTTTCCTATGCCTTTTGAATATGAAAAGAAATAGAAAACATTTACAATACTTGGTAGTAGCCCTAATGGTAAGGTAAATGTCTCCTATCTTGGAGGTGCAAGGTTCAAATCTTGCTTGCACCCCTCTATCTATATGCACTCAAATGCCACTAGGCCCTAGGATAATTTTCATATTTATAATCGTTTGTGTAATGGCCGTGGAATTACACTATTTCACAATTTCTCCCATTGGACACGCAACATCACAACGTCCACCCCTACCAAACCACACATCCTCCAGCATGTGCCAAGAAGAAAAGAGTGATGTCGTGGACTCAAAGGTGGTTGGCCTTTGATTTCTTTCTTTCTTACGCCTCGCCTGTGATGGCCTTTGTCCTCCATTTTGAGCACACATGCAGTCCTTCCACCCAAACCATTGTCGCCACCCGATCAACCATATCATTTGCTCGCCCTTCGCATTGACATGACCACTTGATGTAGCCCTTTTTGCTCCACCTGAGCATAACCCTTCATGCATCGTACATTTGCCGCCTTCATCCTGACCATCTCCTTGGTCATCAAACTTCCTCCGATCGTCCTTTCTCGTCTCATGCTTGCGTTTTCTCATGCTCAGCAGCCTCAACTGGGTGTCGCGGCTCCTTTGCTTCAATCTCCGGCTTCATCGGCTCAACTTTTGTTTGGATTTGTCTTGACCAATCAGCTTCAGGCTTGGTTGGTCTTCTTCCGGATTCACATTCAGGTTTGGGCTTGGTAGGTGTTACGGGCATGACCATATAATATCCCGTGGTGAGAATTTACCGTAGTATTCTATACACGTGGATAAGTGTGAGGGTTAAACGAGAGTGTAAAGAAGGAGAGGATTACTTTTAATCCTCGGGATTGAGACAACCCATTAGGCGAAGTGTGAACTTGCCTGGGGGCCTTGGGTATCGCTACAAATAAGAGGCCTAGCTACCCTCATTTCATCATCTTGTTGACTACGTTGAGACTCTGTCTTGTGGTGGGTCAACTCTTGTAGTGAGCGCGCCAGCACCAGGTACGACTCGACGCCATGACGGTGGTATGGGATGTCGATCGAGGCTCGAGTCCGTCTCGATCCCTTCGCTCGGGGGTGGTCGGGTGGATCGGCACCCTTCTTTCTCTCTCTCCTTTCTATCTATCTATCTATATTCTATCCTTATCTAATGCTTACATTAGTTCATGTCTCTAATAGTTGGTATCTGAGCCTATGTTCTAATGTTTCTATTGTTGGTTTTGTCTTCTTGATGGATGGCGATCTTGTTCCAAACAGCAATCAACAAAGGAACTTCGGTAATCTTTCTTGTTTTTTTATCATCTTTCTTCTCCCAATTTAATCATGTGTATGGTTAATCTGTAAATTTTTTTTATAGATTCAATGATGTTGTAGTGGTAATTAATTGGTTATATAAAACATTTACATATGTGCACGAGGTCAATACCTCATTTGACATATAAATAATATGTGATTAGTGTCGCATGCGTACGAGGTTAATACCTCAATTGCGTATTACGTTCATGTACATATGTTATGTATGCGTATGAGGTCAATACCTCGATTTCGTTGTAAATGATATGCGTTTGGTCTCATATGCATAAGAGGTCAATACCTCAATTGCGTATTATGATGAACCCTTATTTTTGGATGTTTCGTTTGCGTAGAGGTATATATCTCGATTATATCATTTGTGGCTATTTGATGTAACGATTTGTTTAATATACGCATATGTGGTCACGTGTATATGTATTTGATCGTATATATGTGATAATATACATATGTGTATATAAGTTATTACGTGATTTTAATATCGAATGTTTTCCTTTTCGGGGAAAGGATCTTGGTGGTTGTCCTCACATTTTTGTGAGAATGGTGTTGTCACCATCCCTTTTTTCAACAATTTTTTATTGTTGACATTCCCGTTGGTGACTTCGATTTTATTACGTAAAGAAATGCCTATAGCCACAATGATGTCAAGAACGAAGGGCTTGACCCACACCATGTGAGGTCGCTCCCATGACACACATATCCAACATCCCTCCCTCGTTACATGGATACGATGCCACCATGAGGTCATTCTTACGAAAGGTATTCGTAATGACGTAACCATGTGATGGGCCACGTGGGCCTACTACGAAAAGAGGGCTCATTTGGCTTGACCATTAGGTTGCACTTTGGCGTATGCCATCGTAATTACGAGACTTGAGGTTAGGTAACGTACCAACATATTTTGTAGTAAACGAGGGGGAAATAAGGACTCTTGACATATATGTTTCTTTTAAAAAAACATATATGGGCAAATGCCTCACATATCTCTTATACGCATGAAGCATTAAACATTCAAGAAGAGCATATCTCCTACTTCTTTGCCAGAAACATAATTTATTGTTAACATTCTTTTGGTATATAAACTACTCATGACGCGAACATAGATGGTTGAGCCTCGGGGAGCCGCCATGAAAGACATTAATTTGTCACCCCCATGGTTTTTAAAACACCTTTGTGTTACCATAGTAACCTAATCTTGAACCTCATCTCATGTGTAGAGGGGTATTGACGTGAGATCATGATATCGATTAATGTTTGTCCATGATATATTTACATCACGACATGATGTTATGACTATTTGTCTGACCTTATCCTATTTCTTTGCCGGAAATAATCATTTAATGGCTCCAAATAACGACCCGATATCATCCGCTCAAGCGAAAGGAACTCAAGGAAATCCTCTTGGACAAATGTCCATTGAGATGTATTTTTCGCAAATAACCCAATACCTTAGTTTCACCGCTCAACAGATGACCGAACTTCGGCAATCTCAAAGTGCTCTCGAGGCACGTGTCATTAGTTTACAACATGAGACTAATAGACCTGATGAACGACAGGGTGAACCATCATTTGTCGTTAAGCAATTTACGGGAGAGAAAATGGAAAGAACCGAAGAATCAATCTGCACGTGGCTAGGCTGATGGGAGTCTCATTTTGAGCTCTATCCCACGCAAGATAGTACGAAGATTGCATATGTCGGCCGAGAACTAGGGGGTAAGGCCGCTGCCTGGTGGCGTGGGCTCCGTACTTTGGGGAAATTGCTCGATACTTGGAAAAATTTTGTCACGGTTTTTAAGGGCCAATTTCTACAACCTCCCTCTCGAACCGAGGAAGCTCAAGCTTTAATGAACCTCTCTAGTAGGAAGTTTTCCTTGTTAGAAGACTATGTCCACCACGCTAGAACCCAAATCCAAAAATCGGGTCTAGAAGGGGACAATTGGTTAATAGCTTGTTTTGTGAATGGCATCCCCAATTCGGACTATCACTGGATAATGCACGATAGGGATCCAAAATCCTTCGACGAGGCCGTTGAACGCACTTCGAAGAAGGACCACAACAAACCCAACGAAGCGTTGGGGACTAAGCAATTGCAATTCACTGGGAAACGCAAGACACCCAACGAATTCATGGATCGCGATTGTAAGCGACAACATCCTTTTTGCGTATTTTGCAAAAAGAAGGGTCATACAAAAGAGCAATGTCGAAAGCTCCAACAGAAAGAGCATGATAGCAAAGCTAAAGCTGCAGACCATAAAGGTTAGATTCCTAATGTCCTTCAGGTCTATACACATCATTTAAGTAATTGTCAATGTTCTTTCCCTCACTATGTATTGGGTCCCAATGATTTACTACGTGCAAACGGGTATATCAATGGATCTCCCGTACAATTTTTGTTTGATTCAGGAAGCTCACACAACTTTGTGAATGATCGTTTGGTTCAGATATGGGGAATCCAACCCACCGTAAGTGATCACACCTATACGGTGCACTTGGCTGATGGAAGAGTACAATACATCAACGGGGAGATTCATTCATTAGGAATTTCTATTGATACTTATATAGAGGAAGTAGACTTCCATGTAATGAATCTTTGTACCACTGATGTAATACTGGGTTATGCCTGGTTCTATAATAAAAACTCTTCTTTATCTATTGATTGGGTTCATCATTCAATTACATTTGTATTTAATGACTGTACTCATTTTATTCAATGTGTAAAAAAACAATCCCTCTCGATTGTTTCCACTCCATCAATATCCAAGTTGTCTTGTTCTAATCTATTTTATTGTGTACTTGATCCAGACATTCATGTTTACACTATTGATAATGTCTCGGTTCAATTAACATATTTTGAACAATAACAACTTAATGAAATCTTAAATGATTTTCGTGATGTTTTTCCGAGTGAACTACCAGATGTGTTATCTCCTAAATGTAATATAGACCATTGTATAGATATTGTACCTGGCGTTGCACCAATAAGTATACCTCCTTATTGCTTAGGTCGATCTGAAGAGGATGAGGTATCTAAGCAAGTCAAGGACTATTTACGAATGGGTTATATACGTTATAGTAAATCTCCATGGGTTGCACTAGTTCTCTTGGTTAAAAAGAAAGAGGGCACATGGCGTATGTGTATTAATTACCGACGCTTGAATAAAGTGACGATCAAGAATTCGTATCCATTGCCTAGGGTTGACGATCTAATTGACCGTCTCCAGGGAGCTCGGTATTTTACGAAACTTGATCTCCGTACTGGCTACCATCAAATTCGTATAAGTGAGGATGATGTTCCTAAAATGGCATTTCGTATGCGCTATGGCCATTATGAGTTTTTGGTTATGCATTTTGGTTTGACCAATGCTCCGGCTACATTTCAACAAGAAATGAATGACATTTTCCGAGAACAACTTGGAAAATTTGTCGTTATTTTCTTGGATGATATTTTAGTTTATAGCCGTACATTACAAGAACATGCTAAACATGTCCGCTTTGTTTTACAAACATTGCGTGACAAACTGTTTTATGCGAAGATCTTAAAATGTGAGTTCTTCAAGAAATCAATTACTTATCTTGGACATCTCATAACCGAATGAGGAGTTGAAGTTGATCCTTCTCGTATCGAGAAAATCAAGCTTTGGCCCACTCTTCGGAATATTCGAGAAGTTCGATCATTCCTTGGTTTTGTCGGGTTTTTGCGGAAATATCTTCGTAATTACTCCCAATTGACAATGCCGTTTAGTGATCTTCTAAAAGATCAAACGCGTTGTCGTAGTGTGAATCACACACTATGTGAAATATGTAAAATACTATATTCGATTTAAAGTACAAATAATAAATAAAATAAAATATTAAAAAAAAGATTTATTACGTGCATAAGACAAGATTCAAACCTTGTACCTCGACATAGACAAACCCCAACCTTATCATTGTACTAACTTATCCTTAGTGTTTTAAGTATAGATTTAATACCTATAAGACCTTTATTTACGCCTACCTTTATTAAAAAAGTAAGTCATGCATTTTTAGAGTGCGTGAATACTTTATTTATAAGAAAAATGTAAACCAATAAAATATTACTCGTGCACATCTAGCGAGCATGAGCACTATATTTAGGAAATAAAAGCATGGTGTAAAAAGCAACTCATGCACATTTAATGTGCATGAACACTTTAGAAAAAACATAGAGTCTATCTATAGAAAAAGCATGGATTGTTAAGACTCTTTGATCACTTTATAAGGATGAGGAGCACAATGTAATAGGGGTGTGAAATATTTGGAAATTGGATATATTTCTAAAAGACACCAATTAATATATTCGTGAGATTCACGAAATAAACTATACTCGTGGGATTCATGAGATTTCTATATTCTTCTCTTTCAATCGAAATTCATATTCTGATTAATAAAATTCATTATACTTATGGGATTCACAAGTTTTCTATATCTCTTTCTAATAATCTATCCATAACTATAACCTTGTCTCAAATTCTTCCTCGTCCTAGTCCAAAACCCCAGCGGTTCCCACCCGACTCATGCAACGATCCGGAGCCGAAAGGCACGACACAAGTGGTGAACCCAACGTGAAGACGGGTGGCATGGAGAGGGAGAATCAACAAGAGGCGATGAACACGATGATGATGATGTTCGAGTGGATGCTACAAGAACAACGAGCGATGTCAGAGATCACGGTGGCATTAAAGAGGCTTGTACAACGAAACAGACAATTCAACGGAAACGATGTGTCACGCTATCTACGTGACTACAAGGCGGAGATGATGCGATGTAGGATACCGGAAGGATTGCAAGTGACATCCTTCAATCGGGTGGCCACGGATGAGCTACAAGAGAGAATCCACAAGATACGGCAACAAAACTCAACATGGGGGTCATTCGAAGAAGCTTTACGAGAGGTATATGATTACAAGAGATTGAAGGGACAAGATCGACGCGAGTTTGACCAATGGGTGGCATTGACAAAGACTCACCGAACTACGACACTAGCATTCTTAGAGTTTGAGTATCATTTTGCTCAACTCTCAGAGCGGGAACAAAGATTGATGGGGTTAGATAAAGTCCTAATGTTCGTAAAATCGATCGATCGGAAAGAAAGGATGGACATTGGGATCAAACTCGAAGACAATGACGGTGCGAATGGTCTTACCGAGGATTGGGCCGAAGTCGAAAGGGTATGCAGGAGACATGATGAGAGGAAGATGAGAATCTTGTCAACACCAACATGGCCCATGTGGGATGGTAGATTGAGGAAAAACGATGTAGCCGATATGAAGGCTGAAATACAATATGATGGGACCACGAGAGAGAGTGTGGAACAAGACACCCTTTTGTCTTGTGAAAGAACGAAGACCAAGGATAAGGCCGATAAGCTAAGAGTGGCGAACACCACTTCAAGCATAGAAGAAGATTTCGGGATACGAGTGTTCGAGACATCAGATGAGAAAGAGGTAAGCATAATCGATGCTTGCATAATTGATGGATATAAAGAGTGCAAGCAAGACTTGATTGAGGAGGTCGCCATGAAAGATGACATCGAATCAGAGGTGGCTATGGACGAATCGATGGCGTATGACCGTATCGAAACTTTCTCACCACTGATTCCAGAGACTCCGACAGTTGCGTTCGAAAGGCAACGTGAGACCAAAGAGACGGAAGGTGGCGGAGACAAAACGAAGGCCGAAGCTGATGTATACAACAGAGAGATAGCCAAGAAGGTGGATATGCGTGAAATGAAGGAGAAGGATAATACCGAGGATTCCTGCCCACTAATCCTAGAGACTTCGACGGTTGTGTCCGAGAAGCAACGTGAGACCGGAGTGTTAAAGGTAAAGTCGGAAGCCGGTTCAGATGGAAGATGATCCGGACGGAATTCCGATCCGAAAGAAAGCTGACTCGAAAGGGGGTCGACTCGATCAAAACCGATCGACCAAGTCCGATTTGGCCGAACGCGAATATGGATGGAAGCTAACCTAGCCAAAAGCCGATCGGACGAGACCGATCCGGAAAGAAGTTAATCTGACTTAGTCGGAGGTTGAATCAGTCGAGGCCGGTGAAAACGAGGAAAAGAAAGCCAACCAAAACCAAAACCGATAGATCGAAACCGACCCGGAAGGGGGCCGAATCGGTAAAAACCGATCAACCGAGTCCCAATCGGCTGAATATGAATTCGATCAGAAGCCGATCCAACCGAAGATTATCAGCTCTAAAGCGAGATTATATGACAAAGGTGAACAACGTGGGAAGCATGGCACATGCACAAGACAAGAAGGGTTATGCTCAAAAGGATCACAAGGAGCCATGACAGCCGGCCATGGAAATGCAAAGAGAGAACAAAGAATATGGTGGATCGGATGGCGACAATGGTTCGGGTGGAAAGAATGGATGTGAAGATTATCAACTCTAACGCGAGATTATACGACAAAGGTGAACAACGTGGGAAGCATGGCACATGCACAAGACAAGAAGGGTTATGCTCAAGAGGATCACAAGGAGCCATGATAGTCGGCCATGGAAATGCAAAGAGAGAACAAAGAATATGGTGGATCGGATGGCGACAATGGTTCGGGTGGAAAGAATGGATGAGCCCGAAATCGAGACCCGTGAAGAGAGTCTGATTTCACTCCGTTTAAGTGGACCGATTGGATGATTGAGTCGGTACGACCAGTCCGATGAAGAGCTGGCGAGTAGTGGTGACTCGGCGATGCATTCCCCGCGCAGGAAGCCGAGGAGACGGCTTACGCGCAAAGAGAAAGGGAAGAAGAAGGTGTCGGATTCCGGCACAGATATGAACGAGTCTGACCGACGCGAGTCTGACTCCGAGCGAACCGGTGACGGGTCTTTAAAGGTGAAGACCGCGTCGACCGAGAAGGCCTCGACATCGGCTAATGTGAGATTACGCCGGTCTACCCGCCAGAAGAATCCTGTTTTGCGGTTCGGATACAACGAGTACATGGCACATCATTATGCGTACATGACCCGTGTAGCAGAAGTGCGTGAGCGGGAGAGCTACGTAGAAGCGGCTAAAGACGCGAATTGGCGTGCTGCGATGGAGGAAGAGATGCACGCATTGGCGGAGAACGAGACCTGGGACCTGGTTGATGCACCAAGGGGGGTAAAACTGATGGGGTGTAGGTGGGTGTACAAGGTCAAGTACAACACCGATGGCTCAGTCAACCGGTACAAGGCTCGGATAGTGGCAAAGGGCTACGTGCAGAAACACGGCATCGACTACGATGAGACGTTTGCGCCGGTCGCGAAAATGACGACCGTCTGTATTTTGCTCACAGTAGTTGCGGTGAAGGGGTGGCACTTACATCAGATGGATGTAAAGAATGCGTTCCTGCAAGGTGACCTTGAGGAACAGGTGTACATGGTACAACCCCCCGGATCTCACTCCGGAACGAACTCCTTGGCAGTATGCCGACTGAAGAAGTCCCTTTACAGACTGAAGCAAGCCCCGCGTGCCTGGAACGCGAAGATCACGCAACAACTGCGTCGGATGGGCTTCGTCACGTCAAAATCGGACTCTTCCCTATTCATCCGGAAAGGCCGACTCGGACCGGTTAGTATTTTACTATATGTTGATGACGTGGTCATCACCGGCGCCGACCTAGATGAAATCGACCGCGTGAAGCTCCAGCTTGCGGCATCGTTCGACATGAAGGATCTGGGGGACCTTCTATTATAGATCTAAGTACTAAAGTAAGCTTAAGATAAGGATAAAGTAATGATAGATAGAAAGGAGAAAGAGAAAGAAGGGTGCCGATCCACCCGACCACCCCCGAGCGTTTGAGGACTGTAAAAGGTCCACAAAACCGTGGGGCTAACTTAGCGCACTTACTCGTAGACAATGTCTTAGAATTGTGAGGTACATGTAAAAATACCTTCTGTCCAGGGTTGAATACACGAGGTTGCCTATGATGATCGGCATAAAAACGCGCTCTATCTTGAGGTGTTTTTATATTATCTCGTGCAATATGCAACATATCTTGCATATCCCAAAGAAAGTTTTGCGTACTTCGCAACTCATCATGATGTATATTAACATCAATCGGGGCTTGTGGTTGAAAACCATACATCAACATAAAAGGACTATATCCCGTCGACGTATGCTTGGAGCTGTTATAAGAAAACTCCAAAATTGGGACATAACGTTCCCATTTTGTTGGTTTTGCACCAACGTATGCTCAAAGCATGTCCTCAATAATTTGATTTACTCGTTCTGTCTGACCATCGGATTGAGGATGATCCGTGGAGCTCATGCTCAACGTAGTTTCTAACTTCTTAAAGGTTTTGAAGGATCAGGTAAAAGAAGTGAAGGAGCCTTGCAAACTAGGTCCTTGAGTTCCTTAAAGGCGAGGTCTAGTGTACCATTCCACACAATAGGTTTTGTAGACTTACGCGTTTGACCTTTTAAAAGATTAGTAAACGGCGTCGTCAATTGGGAGTAATTACGAAGAGACTTTCGCAAAAACCCGACAAAACCAAGGAATGATCGAACTTCTCGAATATTCCGAAGAGTGGGCCAAAGCTTGATTTTCTCAATGCGAGAAGGATCAATTTCAACTACTCGTTCGGTTATGAGATGTCCTAGATAAGTAATTGATTTCTTGAAGAACTCACATTTTGAGATCTTCGCATAAAACTGTTTGTCACGCAATGTTTGTAAAACAAAGCAGACATGTCTAGCATGTTCTTGTAATGTACGGCTATAAACTAAAATATCATCCAAGAAAATAACGACAAATTTTCCAAGTTGTTCTCGGAAAATGTCATTCATTTCTTGTTGAAATGTAGCCGGAGCATTGGTCAAACCAAAAGTCATAACCAAAAACTCGTAATGGCCATAGCGCGTACGAAATGCCGTTTTAAGAACATCGTCCTCACTTATTCATAATTTGATGGTAAACAGTACGGAGATCAAGTTTCGTAAAATACCGAGCTCCTTGGAGACGGTCAATTAGATCGTCAGCCTGGGGCAATGGGTACGAATTCTTGATCGTCACTTTATTCAAGCGTCGGTAATTAATACACATACGCCATGTGCCCTCTTTCTTTTTAACCAAGAGAACTGGTGCACCCCATGGAGATTTACTATTGTCATGGCAAGACTCGAACCCATGACTTTATGCTACATGGGTCGAGCTCTTACCATTAGATCATGTATTGTAATACGTAGGATATTATTTTCTTTTACATTTTATTATAGGAAATTAGTGTATATTCCAGATTTCTCTGGAACATTCTAGAAGCTTCAGGATTACTCCTGAAAACACTATAAAAGAGGGCACTAGGCATTATGTTGAACCAAATTGGTTCAACACCAGTCTTAAGCCTCTTAGTCGATTTGTACTTATCTTTCATATAATATAAGAGCTGCTGTCATCATCTTATTTCCCTCTCTCTCTCTCTCCTCTTCTCACTTTCTCTCTCTCGGGAATCTTACGCAGTCCCGTCCTCTTAGTACTAATAGTACTACTCTTCTTAGTACTAATTCCATCTCTGTTTTAGTACTATTCCTGACAGTTTGAACCAATTTTTTCCTCTAGCCTACTTGTCACTCTCCCTCATCCTCCTACCCTTTTCCCTATACTATGGCTACTGTTAGCGCCCAAGAATACCAATCTGTTTTCTCCGAGCTACAGTGCCTAAAAGAAAAGTTTGTTGGCCTGGAACAAGAAAACCAACGGCTGATAGGGGATCTGCAACAAATCGCTCTAGAAAAACAACAAACGCAACAACAACATGGGGAGTTAGCGTTACGGGTACAACAACTCGAAGCAGCGTTGCAACAACAAGGATCCAGTCCCCAAGGATTTCATAAAGAGCCCAAGATTGGACTTCCTGTGAAATTTGATGGAACGCGTTCGCAATTCCGGGGATTCCTTAATCAGGTACGCTTAGTCATCCAGATGCATCCTTCCCGATATCCCACTGATGCATCTCGAGTCGGCCTAATAGGCACGCTACTTAGCGGCTCAGCCTTGGCATGGTTTGCTCCGCTTCTAGAAAAACAATCACCCTTACTTAATAACTTTGAAGATTTTATTGGTGAGTTTAAAGCCTGCTTTGGAGACACCGACAGCATCAGGACGGCGATCAACAAGATCCGGCGATTGCGTCAAGGCGATCGTCCAGCCTCTGCCTACGCGGCGGATTTCCGCCTACTTGCTTCAGATATACCCTGGGATGATCAAGCACTAATGGAGCAGTTTCGCTATGGCTTGCGAAACGATGTCAAAGATCTACTTCTAACTTTCCCCGAAGAACCAAAGTCTCTTACGGAGGCAATCAGTCGAGCAGTTCGATGTGACAACCGCCTTTTTGAACGGCGTTCAGAACGTCAATTACAGATACCACGCTCTAGGCCAGAGCCCACTTACGCCGCAGTCGCAGCTAAACCGTTTGCACGAGACACACCTCAAGCAAATACTTCGACACCGATGGAGATCGATACCATGCGTCGACGCGGCCCGTTATCGGAAGAAGAAAAGCAACGACGACGTGCCAATCGATTATGTCTTTATTGCGGTGGACCAGGACATATCGCCATCAATTGTCCCCATAGGCCAAGAAGACAGGTAAATCAAATCGTCGCCTGTACTAAACCCGAGTCAATTCTTCCCTTTGGAGTATCTGATAGTATTAATAGTACTAATAGAGTGTCAGATAGTATTCATAGTACTAATAGCCCAAGTATCTCAAATAAATTTGAAATCCTTAGTCAATTAGATGAAGAGTTAAACGATTGAGTCCAGCCAAAATAGGAGCCATTTGGTTGGACAGCAGCCCTAGATCTGTACAGCCCATTAGTGGTTCCATTCCTTCCAAGCAAGTTAGCAATGTGTTCCTAGCCCAAGTCATTGTTAGTACTAAAAGTACTCCCCCAGTACCCGTCCTAGCACTTTTAGATTCCGGAGCTAATTCCTGTTTCATGGATCGAAATTTTGCCCAAGCTTCTCAGATATCCTTAAGAAAACTTCCTTGTCCCGCATCTGTAGTGGTCATTGATGGTCGTCCCATTGCTTCCGGGAATATTGTAGAAGAATCAGAACCCATTCAAGTTGTCCTAGGTAGTTTTGTGTGTATAATATCATTTAATATAATTAGTAGTCCAGAGCATCCCATTGTCCTAGGATTACCTTGGCTTGAATTACATAATCCAGCCATAGATTGGAGAACAAGAGAAGTCCGATATCGACCACCCCAAGAATCAACTCACCGAGTTTCGACCATTTCACTCCATCAACTACGCGAAGAAGGACCCAAGGAGGCAATGTTCCTATTTGCCATATCAGTACATCCTTCTAGTACTATTAAGAAGGACTCCTCAATACAACTTCCGGCAAAATATCATCCTTATGCCGATGTATTTGACAAGGTAAAAGCCGGTACCCTTCCTCATCACCGTCCCTATGACTGTCCCATCGATTTACAACCAGGAACCGAGCCACCATGGGGACCAATTTACAACTTGTCACCCACCGAGTTAGAAGTCCTTCGAGCCTACATAGAGGAGAACTTGGCAAGCGGGTTCATCCGTCATTCAAAATCTCCGGCCGGTGCACCCATCTTCTTTGTCAAGAAGAAAGATGGCTCACTTCGTCTTGTCGTTGATTACCGCGGATTGAATAAAGTCACCATCCGGAATAGGTATGCACTTCCTCTTATATCAAGTCTTTTAGAGCGAGTTAATGGTGCCAAGTTTTTTACTAAAATCGACCTACGAGGAGCGTATAATCTCGTGCGGATCCGACCGGGAGATGAGTGGAAGACCGCTTTTCGCACGCGGTATGGGCATTTCGAGTATACTGTTATGCCGTTTGGCCTAACCAATGCACCCGCAGTCTTCCAACACATGGCAAATGATATATTCAGAGACCTCTTGGATATCTGTTTGATCATTTATCTGGATGATCTGTTGATTTATTCGAAGACCCAGGAAGAGCACGATTCTCATGTACTATTAGTACTAAAGCGACTCCGCGAGAATGGTCTTTATGCTAAGCTAGAGAAATGTAGCTTTGACTGCAAGCAAGTGGAATTTCTAGGCTACGTCATCTCCTCAAAGGGCATCGCCATGGATCCAGCTAAAATCCAAACTGTACTAGAGTGGCAAATTCCACGGTCGGTACGAGATGTACAATGTTTTCTAGGCTTTGCTAACTTCTACCGTAAGTTTATACAGGATTACTCGAAGATTATTTTACCTCTCACACAACTTACGAAGAAGGGCCAAGCATTTCTTTGGTCCATCGAAGCAGATATGGCTTTTCGGCATCTTAAGAAAGCCTTTACATCAGCACCGATTCTAGCTCATGTGGATACAAGCAAACCATTCATCATGGAGGCCGACGCATCAGATTTCGCCCTCGGTAGCATCCTTTCTCAACAAGGCGATAAAGAAGAGTTGCATCCGGTGGCTTTCCATTCGCGCAAATTCAATGTCGCAGAAATCAACTACGAAATACATGACAAGGAGTTATTAGCCATCGTGGATTCATTTGTACAATGGCGGCATTTCTTAGAGGGCTCTCCACATCAGGTCATTGTCTTTAGCGATCATAAAAATCTTGCTTATTTTCAGAACGCTCGCGTACTAAATCGACGGCAAGCTCGGTGGGCGCAATTCCTCACGCGTTTCAACTTCGAAATCACATATCGACCGGGGAAGCAGCAAGGAAAAGCAGATGCACTATCACGGCGTTCATATCTTGCACCTCGTCCTGGTGACGCAACATTTGATAATCAAAAGCAAGTAATCTTGGGACCAACACGATTGCACACGACGCGGATTTTTCACACCCCGATGGATTCACGGATTACCGATGACATACGTGCAACCTTGAAGACGGATAGTTTTGCTCAAGACATCCTGGCGCACATTGATACTTCTCGGGCATCCTGTTCTCAGTCTCAACAACCAGGTATTGACTACCGACAATTCGAATATCATGATGGTTTGTTATTCTTTAAAAAGCGCGTATATGTCCCCGATTGCTCCTGTCGCCTTCAAATCGTCCAACATTGTCACGACACCCATACGGCGGGACATTTTGGTAGTACCAAGACGTTGGAGTTAGTGCAACGATCTTTTTGGTGGCCCCACATGCGCCGTTTTGTCGACGACTACGTTCGGACCTGTGATGCTTGCTGCCGAGCAAAGATGCCACGACACCATCCATATGGCTTGTTGGAACCTTTACCAATTCCAAGTAAGCCATGGCAGTCTATTTGTCTTGATTTTATTACAGATCTGCCGGTCTCGAAGGGGTTTGATGCTATCCTAACCGTCGTCGATCGATATACGAAGATGGCACATTTTGTGCCATGTACTAAAGCCATCACTAGCGAGGAAACCGCCGCTCTTGTTATGCGTGAGGTATTTCGGCATCATGGCCTACCAGACAGTATTATCAGTGACCGAGGCCCGCAATTTGTCTCCAAATTTTGGCAGCATCTCTTCAGGATGCTCAAGGTCTCCTGCAACCTCTCCTCCGGCTACCATCCTCAAACTGACGGACAGGCGGAACGAACAAACCAAACGTTGGAGCAATATCTCCGGTGTTTCCTGAGTTATCAACAGGACGATTGGGCCGAGATTCTCCACTTTGCGGAGTTTGCGTATAATAATGCTATTCACTCCTCGACTCGGGTCTCCCCATTTCTCGCTTATACCGGTTTCCATCCTCGCTGGTCGGTGATCGACACTCCGGAGCTACCTACCAACCCTCGTGCCGAGGACCATTTGGAGAGGCTACGCAAGATCCAGATGGATCTCTCTACTCACCTTCGTCATGCTCAACACACACAGAAGACTTATGCGGATCGTCATCGGATTCCCTCCTCTTTTGCCATCGGAGATCGAGTATGGCTCTTACGTCGTCACATCAAGACTACTCGACCGTGTGACAAGTTGGATTATCGACGACTCGGTCCTTTCCGTATTACGGGGAAGATTAATGATGTCACCTTCCGCCTGGATCTCCCTCCGCAGCTTCAGATACATCCAGTTTTCCATTGTTCTCTTCTTGAACCTTATAAAGCAAACACCATTCCCGATCGTGTAACACCACCGCCGCCCCCGCTGGAGTTGGACGCCGGCCCGGAGTATGAAGTTGCTGCCATCCTCGATTCCAAACTTGTTCGCAACAAACTTTATTACTTGGTCGATTGGCTCGGTTATAGTCCGAGCGAACGTACTTGGGAACCCGTCGAGAATGTTGCCAATGCACAAGATCTTCTTGCTGATTTCCACCGAAAGTATCCGGACAAACCCGGTCCGCAATTAGCGCCGACTCGTTCCACTCGTCGTCTTTAAGGGGGAGATAGTGTCATGGCAAGACTCGAACCCATGACTTTATGCTACATGGGTCGAGCTCTTACCATTAGATCATGTATTGTAATACGTAGGATATTATTTTCTTTTACATTTTATTATAGGAAATTAGTGTATATTCCAGATTTCTCTGGAACATTCTAGAAGCTTCAGGATTACTCCTGAAAACACTATAAAAGAGGGCACTAGGCATTATGTTGAACCAAATTGGTTCAACACCAGTCTTAAGCCTCTTAGTCGATTTGTACTTATCTTTCATATAATATAAGAGCTGCTGTCATCATCTTATTTCCCTCTCTCTCTCTCTCCTCTTCTCACTTTCTCTCTCTCGGGAATCTTACGCAGTCCCGTCCTCTTAGTACTAATAGTACTACTCTTCTTAGTACTAATTCCATCTCTGTTTTAGTACTATTCCTGACAACTATAACGTATATAACCCATTCGTAAATAGTCCTTGAGTTGCTTAGATACCTCATCTTCTTCGGATCGACTTAAGCGATACACCAGGTACAATATCTATACGATGTTCTATATTACGTTTAGGAGTTAACCCATCAGGTAGTTCACTTGGAAAAACATTATGAAAATCATTTAAGATTTCATCAAGTTGTTGTTGTTCAAAATATGTTAATTGAACCGGGACATTATCGATATTGTAAATGTGAATGTCCGGATCAAGTACACAATAAAATAATGTAGAACAAGACAACTCGGATATTGATGGACACGAGGAAACAATCGAGAGGGATTGTTTTTTTACACATTGAATAAAATGCGTACAATCATTCAGTACAAAAGAAATGGAATGACGAACCCAATCAATAAATAAAGAAGAGTTTTTATTATAAAACCAGGGATAACCCAGTATTACATCGGTGGTACAAAGATTCATTACATGGAAGTCTACTTCCTCTATATAAGTATCAATAGAAATTCCTAATGAATGAATCACCTCGTTGATGTATTGTACTCTTCCATCAGCCAAGTGCACCGTGTAGGTGTGATCACTTACGGTGGGTTGGATTCCCCATATCTGAACCAAACGATCATTCACAAAATTGTGTGAGCTTCCCGAATCAAATAAAAATTGTACGGGAGATCAATTGATATACCCGATTGCACGTAGTAAATCATTGGGACCCAATACATAGTGAGGGAAAGAACATTGACAATTACTTAAATGATGTGTATAGACCTGAAGGACATTAGGAATCTGACCTTTATGGTCTGCAGCTTTAGCTTTGTTGTTGTGCTCTTTCCGTTGGAGCTTTCGACATTGATCTTTTGTATGACCCTTCTTTTTGCAGAATACGCAATAAGGATGTTGTCGCTTACAATCGCGATCCAGGAATTCGTTGGGTGTCTTGCGTTTCCCAACAAATTGCGACTGCTTAGTCCTGGGCACTTCGTTGGGTTTGTTATGGTCCTTCTTCGAAGTGCGTTGATAGCGAAGAACTATTTCAATGGCTTCTTCGAAGGATTTTGGATCCTTATCATGCACTATTTAGTGATAGTCCGAATTGGGGATGCCATTGACAAAACAAGCTATCAACCAATTGTCCCCTTCTAGACCCGATTTTTGGATTTGGGTTCTAGCATGGTGAACATGGTCTTCTAGCGAGGAAAATTTCCTGCTAGAGAGGTTCATTAAAGCTTGTGCTGCCTCGGTTCGAGAGGGAGGTTGCAGAAATTGGCCCTTAAAAACCGTGACAAAATCTGTCCAGGTATCGGGCAATTTCCCCATAGTACGGAGCCCACGCCACCAGGCGGCGGCCTTACCCCCGAGTTCTCGGCCGACATATGCAATCTTCGTACTATCTTGCGTGGGATAGAGCTCAAAATGAGACTCCCATTGTCCCAACCATGTGCAGATTGCTTCTTCGGTTCTTTCCTTTTTGTCTCCCGTAAATGGCTTAACAACAAATGATGGTTCACCTTGTCGCTCATCAGGTCTATTAGTCTCACGTTGTAGACTAATGACACGTGCCTCGAGAGCACTTTGAGATTGCCGAAGTTCGATCATCTGTTGAGCGGTGAAACTAAGGTATTGGGTTATTTGTGCTAAATACATCTTAGTGGACATTTTTCCAGGAGGATTCCCTTGAGTTCCTTCCGCTTGAGCGGATGACATCGGGTCGTTAATTTGAGCCATTAAAGATTATTTCTGGGAAAGAAATAGGATAAGGTCAGAGAGATAGTCATAACATCATGTCGTGATGTAAACATATCATGGGCAAACATTAATCGATATCATGATCTCACGTCAATACCCCTCTAGACGTATGAGATGAGGTTCAAGATCAGGTTACTATGGTAACACAAAGGTGTTTTAAAAACCATGGGGGTGACAAATAAATGTCTTTCCCTGATCTCTATATCAATTTTTTCATGGTGGCTCCTCGAGGCTCAACCATGTATGTTTGCGTCATGAATAGTTTATACACAAAAAAAATGTTAACAATAAACTATGTTTCGGTGCCCACATATGTGGTTTCGGCTCTTTAAGTCCTATTACGAGGACCCCGAGGTGCACTTAGAACTTAAGTCTAAACATGTGTTATAGTCATATGTATCAAGGATGTTGTATGGTCTTGGTCATATTTGAACTCGAGACCTCGAGAACAAATACATTAAACACTTGAGCCAACCAAGTAAGTTGCTCTTCTTGAATGCTTAATGTTTGATGCGTATAAGAGATATGCGAGGCAATTGATCATATATGTTGTTTTTTTAAAAGAACATATATGTCAAGGGTCCTTATTTCGCCCTCATTTACCAAAACTATGTTGGTACGTTACCTAACCTCAAGTCTCGTAATTACGATGGCATACGCCAAAGTGCAATCTAATGGTCAAGACAAATGAGCCCTTGTTTTGTAGTAGGCTCACGTGGGCCATCACATGGTCACGTCATTACGATTGCCTCTCGTAAGAACGAGCTCATGGTGGCATCGTATCCATGTAACGAGGGAGGGATGTTGGATACGTGCGTCATTGGAGCGACCTCACTTGAAGTGGGTCAAGCCCTATGTACTCAACATCATTTTGGCTATTGGCGTTTCTTTACGTAACGAAATCGAGGTCGTCAACGGGGTTATCAACAATAAAAAAATGTTGAAAAAGGGATGGTGACAACGCCATTCTCACAAAAATGTGAGGACGGCCACCAACATCCTTTTCCCGACCAGGACAACTTTCGACATAATCACGTAATAACGAATATACACATATGTTTACTTTTCACATATATACGATCAAATACGTATATATGTGACCACATATGCCTATATTAAACATATCGTTATATTAAATAGCCACAAATGATGTGATCGAGATACGTAATCGAGGTATATACCTCTACGCACACGAAAGATCCTCAAATAAGAGATCATCATAATACGCAATTGAGGTATTGACCTCTTACACATACGAGACCAACCGCATATCGTTTACGACAAATCAAGGTATTAAACTCATACGCAAATGTAACATATGTTCGTGAACGTAATACGTAATTGAGGTATTAACCTCATACGCATACGACACTCATCACATATTATTAATATGTCAAACGAGGTATTGACCTCGTGCACATATGTAAACGTTTTAGATAATCAATTAAAGACCACTATTACATCATTGACTTAATGAAAAAAAATACATATAAACTAAACACATGATTAGATGGGAGAAGAGAGAATAGAAAAAAAATTCTAGAAAGAGTTACCGAAGTTCTTTGTTGATCGTTGTCTGGATCAAGGCCGATCGCACATCGATCGATCAACATCAATCAAAAGACAAATGAAAAACAAAGAAACATTAGTACATAAATCTGATACCAAATATTATAGATCTAAGTACTAAAGTAAGCTTAAGATAAGGATAAAGTAATGATAGATAGAAAGGAGAAAGAGAAAGAAGGGTGCCGATCCACCTGACCACCCCCGAGCGAAGGGATCGAGACGGACTCGAACCTCGATCGGCGTCCCATACCACCGCCGTGGCGTTGAGTCGTACCTGGTGCTGGCGCGCTCGCTACAAGAGTTGACCCACCACACGAGCAGAGTCTCGATGTAGTCAAAAGATGATCAAATGAGGGTAGCTAGGCCTCTTATTTATAGCGATACCCAAGGCCCCCAGGCAAGTTCACACTTGACCTAATGGGTTGTCTCAATCCCGAGGATTAAAAGTAATCCTCCCCTTCTTTACACTCTCGTTTAACCCTCACACTTATCCACGTGTATAGAATACTACGGTAAATTCTCACCACGGGATATTAAATTCCCCTTCCTCCATTTGAGTTCGAATAGAGCATGTGTCTTTCTTGTACATTGTTCCTCATTCAGATGTGATTTTCTTCGACCAATAGCATCGATTGGAGATCGAAGGAGGGAGGATTCTCCCTTGTGAGGACGGTCGACCTTATTGCGTAACACCTTCATTACTTCCTCGGGATCGAAGTGATCCGTACCCCCGAAGGCATATTGATCAGCCAACGTCATTACGTGCTGAGTATGCTCTTCAAATTCGGGATGGCCGACTGTAAGTCCGTCTCAACTCCTCTGGACAGAACCGTCAAGCTTCGTCCCGATACGGGAAAGGTATGCGACCCGACGAGGTTCCGACAAATTGTCGGAAGCCTGATATACTTGACAATCACCCAACCTGACTTCAATTATCCGGTCGGAGTGATCAGTCAGTTCATGGCGCGACCTACCGAGGAGCACCTTCAGTGTGCGCAACGCATACTTCGGTATGTCAACGACACTAAGGACCGGGGACTGCTATATCAGACCGGTGCATCGGTGCAGTTAGTCGGCTACACCGATGCTGATTGGGCTGGCAACGCCGCCGATCGCCGATCCACGTCCAGATACGCGTTCTCCCTTGGGAGTGCCGCAATCACGTGGAGCAGTAAGAAGCAGCCGACAGTTGCACTGTCGAGCACCGAAGCTGAGTACCGAGGAGCGGCTGTCGCGACATGCGAAGCCATATGGTTGAAGCGGCTACTTAGGGACCTGCAAGAGGAGGTGTCAGATCCGACGACGATCTACTGCGACAACCTCAGCAGCATCCAGCTCGCGAAAAACCCCGTTTTCCATGCACGGACCAAGCACATTGAGGTGCACTACCATTTCGTCCGTGAGCGTGTCCTTTCCGGTGAAATCGAACTTCAGTACGTGCCGACGGATCGGCAGACTGCCGACATCTTCACCAAGCCTCTTGGTCTGGACAAGTTGCAGCAATTCTCAGGTGCGCTCAGATTGCGTCACCTCGACGTGTCAAACTTGAGGGGGAGAACAGTCCCGAACGACCAAGACTGCGACACCGAGTCGGTTGACTCGGTTGTCGAGTTCGACTTCGGATCGGCTGAAGAAGCCGAGGGCGGACCCGCGGAAAAGTCCGGAAGCGGACAGAAGAGGAACCGCCGAAGGAGAGAGCGGAAGCCAACCACGCATGGGGAAGATGACGCCATCGAGGGCGAGAAGACCGAAGACAAGTTGGAGACAGCCAACTCGGACGAGAGCGAAAACTGATTGGAGGTAGCCGAGTCGGTTCAGATGTTTTATTCAGATACACTGTATCAACCGAGGCCCAAACGAAAGAAAAGGCAGCAGGAGAAGCGTCAACACCGCAACAACAGAAGAGTTGATAAGGGCCACATGAGCAGAAAAGCCGACCGGAAGGGTCGAAGCACGCAGAGTCGAACAGGTCGAGGAGCGCGAGCGAGGCGTGAAGCCAGGAGGAACAGGAGCTGTGAGCCCGAAGATCCCGAAGAGCCTCAAGTTGAGCTTGAGGGGGAGTGTTGAGAGACAAGCTCAACATCGGCCGGATCGGCTGAAGAAGCCGAGGACCGGATTGGTTGGGACCGATCGGTTAGGCCGAATGCGTAAACTGGTACGCAGACCGGTGCGTAGGTAGGGCCGGATCGGTGCGTAAACCGGGAGGCCGTGATGAATATATTTGGGAGTTAGTGTAGGAGCTCTTAATGAGCATTGAAGTACTGTCAGTACTTCTGTCAGTCCTTCTAGGACTTGTATAAAAGTGTTCATTGAACACACATATGTATATAGTGTGGTGAATAGAGATTGAGTACTTTTGTTGAATATAGTTCTTGTGTTCTCTCTCTCTCTCACTGTCTCTATCTCTCCCGCGTATACTGCGTAAGCTCAAGCTCTCCATTAAACCTGAGTTTCCTTCCTTCTGTTCGGTCTTTATACTTGCTTCCGCACGCTACTTTCTACACTTCTCTTTCAATCGAAATTCATATTCTGATTAATAAAATTCATTATACTTGTGGGATTCACAAGTTTTCTATATCTCTTTCTAATAATCTATCCATAACTATAAACTTCTCTCGAATTCTTCCTCTTCCTAGTCCAAAACCCCAACGGTTCCCACCCGACTCACGCAACGATCCGGTGCCGAAAGGCACGACAGCGTAAGTCTACAATACCTATTGTCTGGAATGCTACTATAGATGTCGCCTTTAAGGAACTGAAGGACCTGGTATGCAAGGCTCCTTCACTTCTTTTACCCGATCCTTCAAAACCTTTTGAGGTTGAAACTGATGCAAGCGATTATGCTATAGATGCTGTCTTATATCAAGATGGTAAACCGATAGCATTCGCGAGTAAGAAACTTGATTCTGCTCAATGTCCGTATACCGTTGAAGAAAAGGAATTATTTGCAGTTATAGATGCGCTCAAAACATGGTGCCATTATCTTTATGGAAATTTCTTTGTGGTAACTACGGACCACGAGTCCTTGAAATATTTTTGTGACCAACAAGACCTGAAACGTTGTAAGGCACGATGGGCTGATCTCATCTAGGACTTTGATTTTTCCATACGATATCGTAAAGGTTCCACGAACACTGTCGTTGATGCACTAAGTCGCATCCGTGAAGTTAACATGCTTAGCTTTACTAAAATATCATCAGATCTTTATGATCACCTTCAAGGAAAGTATCTTGGTGATAGTTATTTTGCAAATTACTGGGCAAGAGTTGAGTCTGGAACAAACACCACCACATCCTGGAAGGAATACTTCCACATTGCTAATGGTTTGCTCTACTGTAATGGGAATGTTTGTGTTCTAGATTTGCCTGAGGTCAAAAAGAGAATTCTTTTTTAATGCCATGATGCACCGTCAGTAGGGCACCCTGGAATACATCGTACACTCGTTCTCATCTCCACTCAATTCTGTTGGCCTAAGATGCATCCTGACATACATAGCTATGTGACTAAATGTCCCCAATGCCAGGTTAACAAAGCCGAGCGACTTAAAGCCGCAGGACTTTTACATCCCTTGGACATTCCCAATAATAAGTGGGAAAGTATATCCATGGATTTTATTGTTAGCCTTCCTCACACCCAAAAAGGCCATGATGCCACCTAGGTTGTGGTTGATAGACTAACTAAAATGGCTAGATTTATTGCTACTAAAACCACGATAACAGCTCCTGAATTGGCTTACCAATTTGTGGACGAGTTATTTCGTTTTTTACCGATGGATATCGTGAGTGATCGAGATCCAAAATTTACTAGTGACTTCTGGACGCAAGTCTTTAAGAAGTTAGAAACTACGTTGAGCATGAGCTCCACGGATCATCCTCAATCCGATGGATAGATAGAACGAGTAAATCAAGTTATTGAGGACATGCTTAGAGCATACTGATAGGGTGTATAAGATAATAGATAGTTATACACTATATGAGGGCTTGACCAAACCGATTAGATGGAGTTGAAAATCATAATATATTATATAGCTCTAGGTAATTATGATTAGAGAGTATAACTCAAGAAACTAAGAAAAAAGATAGAGAAAGCGAGCAAGAAATAAGAATGTTCTGATATTCCAACATCAAGAGAATACAAAGGAGACAAACTCCACATTGAACTAAAACCAAAGACCTTCCTCTTCTAAGACACTTCCTCTTCCACAAAGACACTTCTTCCTAACATTCCTCATCCACTCTTTGGCCTTCACTCTTAGCCCCCTTCCTCACTAATATCACTTCTTCTTTTATAACCTTCCTCTTCTTATCCACGTTCATGCTATTTTTAGAAGCTTTTTATCTCCCTATTTTTAGCTATGACACATCGACCTTCTAATCTTCATATCTCCCTCATCCGATATCCAAATTAAGCGATTTAAAAAGCTATAGAAAGCTCTTTTTACAAGCTTTCTAATCCATATTTAAACGTGATATTTGGATAAACAACGAGGGAGTTATGACCATTCTATTTTTACTGTTTTTTATAGTCTGCGTTTTCTCTTTTTACTTTTCTCTTGGTCTCGTACTTTTACTTTTGACTTCTTCCCTAAGGTCTTAGTTCGTGTTCTTATCCTCAAAAGGTGAATTATCTATACTTTATATTCTCCTAATGTTCAATGGCTTAGATTCTAAAAACACTTTCACACATACGTTGGTGCAAAACCAACAAAATGGGAACGTTATCTCCCAATTTTGGAGTTTGCTTATAACAGCTCCAAGCATACGTCGACGGGATATAGTCCTTTTATGTTGATGTATGGTTTTTCAGCCACGAGCCCCGATTGATGTTAATATACATCATGATGAGTTGCAAAGTACGCAAAACTTTCTTCGGGATATGCAAGATATGTTGCATATTGCACGAGATAACATAAAAACAGCTCAAGATAGAGCACGTTTTTATGCTGATCATCATAGGCAACCTCGCGTATTCAACCCTGGACAAAAGGTATTTTTACGTGTACCTCACAATTCTAAGACATTGTCTAAGGGTAAGTGCGCTAAGTTAGCCCCACGGTTTTGTGGACCTTTTACAGTCCTCAAACGCATTGAGTCATCAGCCTATCGTCTCGCTCTTCCCAATGGTGTTGAAATTCATCCAGTTTTTCATGTGAGTCGTCTAAAAGAACTTCTGGATTCTTGCGACAATACAGTTACAACTGAAACTCTGGTTACTTCTGAAGAATTATCTTCTAAACCACATGTACCAGAAAGAATTCTCGATGTTAAAACAAAAAAATTACATACTAAAGAAATCCGAGAATTTAAAATAAAATGGATGAATAAATCAATAAAAGATGCCATATGGGAACGCGAAAATACTCTCAGAACTAACTTCCCTAACTTTCCATTGCAAGAGTGCAATGTTTTAAAGAGGGGGAGTATGTTACGGGCATGACCATATAATATCCCGTGGTGAGAATTTACCGTAGTATTCTATACACGTGGATAAGTGTGAGGGTTAAACGAGAGTGTAAAGTAGGAGAGGATTACTTTTAATCCTTGGGATTGAGACAACCCATTAGGCCAAGTGTGAACTTGCCTGGGGGCCTAGGGTATCGCTATAAATAAGAGGCCTAGCTACCCTCATTTCATGATCTTGTTGACTATGTTGAGACTCTGTCTTGTGGTGGGTCAACTCTTGTAGCGAGCGCGCCAGCACCAAGTATGACTCAACGCCACGATGGTGGTATGGGATGCTGATCGAGGCTCGAGTCTGTCTCGATCCCTTCGCTCGGGGGTGGTCGGGTGTATCGGCACCCTTCTCTCTCTCTCTCCTTTCTATCTATCTATCTCTATTCCATCATTATCTAATGCTTACATTAGTTCATGTCTGTAATAGTCGGTCTTTGTCATGATATGGCAAGACTCGAACCCATGACCTTAGGTTATATGGGTCGAGCTCTTGACCATTATATCATCTATTGTAATACGTAGGATATTATGTTCATTTACATTTTATTATAGGAAATTAATGTATATTCCAGATTTCTTTGGAACATTCTAGAAGCTTCAGGATTACTCTTGAGAACACTATAAAAGAGCATTATGTTGAACCAAATTGGTTGAACGCTAGTCTTTAGCCTCATAGCCCTTTTGTACTTACTCTTCTTATAATATATAATCTGTTATCATCATCATCTCTCTCTCTCTCTCTCATCCTTGCTATCTCTCTCTCTCCTCTTCTCTCTTCCTCTCCCTAAACCCAAACCCCTAAACCCTAAACCCTCTTAGTACTAATAATACCTCCCTTCTCTAGTACTAATCCTCTCTCTGTTTAGTACTATTCCTGACAGTTTGAACCAATTTTCCCGTCTGTCTCTCTCCCTTCATACTAATCTCTTATTCCTCTTTTCTTTTTCATCCCATGGCCACAATTAGCACTCAGGAATATCAATCTATTTTCTCGGAGTTTCAATGTTTGAAAGAGAAGTTCCTTGCTTTGGAACAAGAAAATCAACGGTTGTTGGGGGATCTTCAACAAATCTCCTTAGAAAAGCAGCAAACGCAACAACAACATGGGGAACTTGCATTACGCGTGCAACAACTCGAAGCAACCATCGTAGCAATGCAACAACAAGGCCCCAGAACACAAGGGATTCATAAGGAACCCAAGATTGGCCTTCCCACGAAGTTCGATGGAACACGATCGCAGTTTAGAGGGTTCCTTAATCAGGTACGATTAGTTATTCAAATGCATCCTTCCCGATATCCTACCGATGCATCACGAGTGGGTTTAGTAGGGACGTTGTTAAGTGGCTCAGCGTTGGCATGGTTCGCTCCAATGTTGGAAAAGGAGTCTCCATTACTCAACAACTTTGAAGATTTTATAGGTGAGTTTAAAGCATGCTTTGGGGATACTGACAGCATAAGGACCGCAATCAACAAAATCCGGCGATTACGCCAAGGAGACCATCCAGCCTCCGCATACGCTGCAGATTTCCGCCTACTCGCCATTGACATCCCTTGGGATGATCAAGCGTTGATGGAGCAATTTCGTTATGGTTTATGCAACGATGTCAAGGATTTACTCTTGACTTTCCCTGAAGAGCCAAAGTCCTTAACAGAAGCAATCAGTCGCGCGGTGAGATGTGACAACCGCCTCTTTGAGCGACGTTCGGAACGACAGCTACAGATGCCAGGGCAAGATCAGAGCGCACCTACGCCTCAGTGGTAGCAAAACCTTTACGTAGAGAGTACTATAATGCGCCTCCAGTGAATACTCCAACTCCGATGGAGATTGACACTACACGTCGTCGAGGGCCATTATCCAAAGAAGAAAAGCAGTGACGCCGAACAAATCGACTATGTCTCTACTGCGGTGGACTAGGACACATTGCAATAAATTGTCCCCATAGGCCAAGAAGACAAGTAAACCAAATAGTTGCTAGTTCTAATTGTACTAAACCCGAGCCTATTACAGTAGGGTTATCTGATAGTACTAATAGTACTAATAGCCTAGATCTAGCGAACAAATTTGATGTCCTTAGTCAGTTAGAAGAGGAGTTAAATGACTAAGTCCAGCCAAAATAGGAGTCGTTTGGTTGGACAGCCCTAGATCTGTGCAGGCCATTAGTGGTTCCATTCCCTCTAAGCAATTTAGCAATGGATTTGTAGCCCAAGTAATAGTTAGTACTAAAAGTACCCCTCCAGTACACGTCTTAACACTTCTAGACTCCGGAGCTAATTCTTGCTTTATGGATAGGAATTTTGCCCAAGCTCATCAGATATCTCTTAGAAAATTCCTGTGTCCAGCCTCTGTAGTCGTCATTGATGGTCATCCCATTGCTTCCGGAAATATCATAGAGGAGTCAGAACCCATTAATATTGTCCTAGATAACTTAGCATGTGTAGTATCATTTAACATTATTAGTATCCCAGAATATCCCATCGTTTTGGGATTACCATGGTTCGAGTTACATAACCCATACATAGATTGGAGAACAAGAGAAATCCGGTGTCGACAAACCGAGGATCTACTCAGAAGATTGCCACCATTTCACTACATCAGTTGCAGGAAGAAGGACGCAAGGAAGAAATGTTTCTCTTCGCAATATCACTAAAACCCTCCGACACCATAAAAGAGGAGTCCACCGTTCAGCTTCCAAAGAAGTATCATCATTATGCCGATGTATTCGATAAAGCACGAACCAATACGCTTCCTCTCCATTGACCATATGATTGCCCCATCGATTTACAACCGGGGAAAGAGCCACCATGGGGACCGATCTACAATTTGTCACCAACAGAGCTAGAAGTCCTTCGAGCCTATATAGAGGAGAATTTGGAGAATGGATTCATTTGACATTCGAAATCTCCATCCGACCAGGAGATGAATGGAAGACCGCGTTCCGCACTAGATATGGGCACTTTGAGTATACGGTCATGCCGTTCAGCCTCATTAATGCGCCAACAATCTTCCAGCACATGGTAAATGATATATTCCGAGATCTCTTAGATGTGTGTCTGATCATCTACTTGGATGATCTACTGGTTTATTCAAAGACCGAAGAAGAGCATGATTCTCACGTACTATTAGTACTAAAACAACTTCGAGAACATGGTCTTTACGCAAAGCTAGAAAAATGTAGTTTCGGGTGCAACTAGGTGGAATTTCTCGGCTACGTCATTTCATCAGAAGGCATCTCCATGGACCCAGGTAAGGTCAAGACGGTGGTAGAATGGAAGACTCCGCGCTCGGTGCGAGATGTGCAATGCTTTTTAGGCTTTGCCAATTTTTACCGGAAGTTTATACAAGATTACTCAAAGCTCGTTCTACCTCTCACACAGCTTACCAGGAAGGGACAATCGTTCGTTTGGTCTGAAGAAGCAGATATGGCTTTTGGGAGTCTTAAAAAGCCTTTTACATCGGCTCCAATTCTTGCTCATGCCGTTCCGGAAAAACCATTTATTATCGAAGCTGACGCATCGGATTTTGCATTGGGGAGCATTCTGTCACAACGGGGTAATGATGAGAAGCTACATCCTGTGGCTTTTCACTCACGCAAGTTTGACGACGCTGAAGTCAACTACGAAATTCATGATAAGGAGCTATTGGCTAGAGTGGACTCGTTTATGCAATGGAGGCATTTTTTAGAGGGATCCTCTCATCAAGTCACCGTATTCAGTGACCATAAAAACCTTGCCTACTTTCAGGATGCTCGTGTGTTAAATCGACGTCAAGCTCGGTGGGCCCACTTCCTCACGCGTTTCGACTTCAAAATTACATATCGTCTAGGGAAGCACCAAGGGAAGGCAAATGCATTATCACAACGTTCGTATCTAACATCGCGTCCTGGCGAGCCAGCTTTCGATAATCAAAAGCAAGTAATCTTGGGACCGGCACACAGGTTTTTGGCATGCCCATGGATTCCCACGTTATCAATATCATACGTGCGGACCTGAAGACAGATGCTTTCACCCAAGCTATACTAGCACAAATTGATCCCTCTCGAGCGTCGTGTTCACAGTCGCAACCACCAGGTACGGACTATCGGCAATTCAAATACCATGATGGATTACTCTTCTTTAAAGAACTTTTGTATGTTCCTAATGGTTCTTGCTGCCTTCGAGTAGTACAAAACTTTCATGACACATACAACTGGGCATTTTGGTAGTACTAAAACATTAGATTTAGTACAATGATCATTCTGGTGGCCCCGTATGCGACAATTCGTCGAAGATTTTGTTTGGACTTGTGATACATGCTACAGAGCAAAAATGCCAAGGCATCATCCATATGGTTTATTAGAACCATTACCAATTCCAAACAAGCCGTGGCAATCCATTGCTCTAGACTTCATAACAGATATTCCAGTCTCTAAGGGGTTCAATGTGATTCTAACAGTGGTAGATCGATATACGAAGATGGCTCATTTCTTGCCATGTACTAAGGAAATCTCTTGTGAAGACACCGCCAAAATTGTCATGCGTGAAGTATGTCGGCATCATGGACTTCCCGATAGTATCGTCAGCAACCATGGACCCCAATTCGTGTCAAAATTCTGGAAGCACCTTTTTAAAATGCTCAAGGTCACTTGTAACCTCTCCTCCGACTACCACCCACAAACCGATAGCCAAGCCGAACGAACAAATCAAATGTTGGAGTAGTATTTGCGGTGCTTTCTCAGCTATCATCAGGATAACTGGGCAGAAATTCTCCACTTCGCCGAATTTGCCTATAATAACTCTATCCATGCATTGACTAAAGTTACGCCCTTTTATGCTTTACAGGATGTCACCCTCGGTGGAGTGTACTTGAAACCTCGGAGGTGTCCACAAATCCTTGCGCGGAGGATCGTTTGGAACAGTTACGCAAGATACAAGCAAATTTATCTACTCATCTCCAGCAAGCTCAACAAACACACAAGGTCTACGCGGATCGTCATCGACTTCCATCTAGTTTTAACATTGGAGATCGGGTGTGGCTTCTACGACGACACATCAAGACTACTCGCCCATGTGAGAAGTTGGATTATCGGCGATTAGGACCCTTTCGTATTATCGAAAAGATTAATGATATCGTTTTTTGTCTCGATCTACCTCCTCAACTTCGGATACATCCGGTGTTTCATAGTTCTCTCCTTGAACCCTATCACGAGAGCACCATCCCAGGACGTATTATACAACCTCCACCCCCGATCTAAATTGAAGATGGACCAGAGTACGAGGTTGCCGCCATCCTTGATTCCAAGATTGTTCGCAACAAGCTCTACTATCTAGTCGATTGGCTAGGCTATAGTCCCAACGAACGTACTTGGGAACCGATCGAGAATGTGACCAATGCTTGTGCGCTTCTTGAAGACTTCCATTGTCAATATCCACACAAACCGGGTCCTCCATCCAAAACGACTCGTGGCACTCGTCGTTTTAAAGGGGGGATAGTGTCATGATATGGCAAGACTCGAACCCATGACCTTAGGTTATATGGGTCGAGCTCTTGACCATTATATCATCTATTGTAATACGTAGGATATTATGTTCATTTACATTTTATTATAGGAAATTAATGTATATTCTAGATTTCTCTGGAACATTCTAGAAGCTTCAGGATTACTCTTGAGAACACTATAAAAGAGGGCACTAGGCATTATGTTGAACCAAATTGGTTCAATGCCAGTCTTTAGCCTCATAGCCCTCTTGTACTTACTCTTCTTATAATATATAATATGTTATCATCATCTCTCTCTCTCTTTCGTCCTCACTATCTCTCTCTCTCTCCTCTTCTCTCTTCCTCTCTCGGGAGTCTTACGCAGTCCCGTCCTCTTAGTACTAATAGTACCTCCCTTCTCTAGTACTAATCCTCTCTCTGTTTAGTACTATTCCTGACAGTCTTCTTCCGGATTCGCATTCAGCCGAATCGGACTTAGACGAATAGCTTCCCTCCGGGTCGGCGTCCTTCCGGGTTTCGGTTTGGTCGGGCCCTGTTGATCAGCTCCCATCCGGGTCAGCTTTTGTTCGGGTCAGAATACCAACCACGGCATCTTCCATCCGGATTTTCTTCCGGTTCTTCCTTTCTTGCCGCTCCCTGGCTCTTCATCAAACTCTATTGTAGCTTTGTTCTTGGCCTCCTTGTTGGCCACTGTTCCTCTGTATGTGATGGCTTTGACCCTCATCTCCTCGCCGCCACCTTCCATCTCTCCGGTCTTATGTTGGCTCTCGTGCACAATTGCCATAGTCTCTGAAACCGGTCCTTTGATTTCTTGCTGTCACCTTCCTTCTCTCTGGTCTCACGTTGGCACTCGGGCACAACTGCCGATGTCTCAGGAACAATTTTCGGGAGAACCTCGGCACCATCGGTCACGGTTGACTCATCCATAGCCATCGTTCCCTCAATGTTATTATTCGCATTGCCTCCAATCTTTGCTTCCGCACCACTTTCCGTCTGTTGGGTCTCATGTTGGCTCTCGGACGCAACTGCCCAAGACTCTAGATCAAGTGTTGGGAATGTCTCGACATGGTCATCCGCTGTGGACTCGTCCATAGGCATCTCCGATTCAATGTCGTTCCTCATGGCTACCGCCTCAATCACGTCAGCATCGCACTCTTTATCTCCCTTGATCACGCAAGCTTTGCTCATGCTTGCACCTTCATCACTCGATATTTTAGACACAACGTGTGTTCCGAAATGCTCGTCCACCCTTAAAGCGACAATTCCCACTCTCTAGTCTTCGGTCTTTCTCGTCGTTGTGTGTAGTCGCATCCCGTCCTCCTTTCACCATCCCTCATGGGTTGTGTTGTTGCCGAAGAGAATCTCATCTTCCTCTTATCATGTAGTTGGCATACTCTTTCCACTTTTCTCCAATCCTCGGTGAGGCCATTTGCACGATAATCTTCTTCAATTCTGAGTCTAATGGCCATCCTTTCCCTTCGATTGATCGACTTCACGAACAACAAGACCTTATCCAACCCCACGAATCTTTGTTCCTGCTCCGAAAATTGAGAAACATGACGCTCGAAGTCTAGGAATGCTTGTGTCGCACCTTGGTGGGTCTTCACCGATGCCACTCACTGGTCGAACTCACGCCGACCTTGTCCCTTCGGTCTCTCGTAGCCATATGCCTTCAATAGAGCCTTCGTGAAAGTGATCCACGAATCATGAGCTTCTCGAAGCTCTTTTACCTCTTTGTAGATCGGTTCAGCCACCACCCGACACAAGTACTCCATCCTCATAGTTTCATTCACACCCCTTGAATCCATCTCCGCATTGTAGGTGTCTAGAAAACTTTGGACTATGCCCCCGTCGAAATAGCCGACTCGCTCGACCACGCTTTCGACGGCTTCTTGGGCCGCATCTCGTCTTTTACCTTCTCTCGAAATTTCCATCATCATTTTCGACATTGCCTTCATGAGATATTCCTCGTCCATCTTCATCCTCCCCTGCCGCTCTTCATGTCGGGTTCACCAAATGATGTCGCGAAGATGCGTGTGCGTGCGTGCATCACTTGAGCGGGACCACCGGGGTCTCGGACCGTGGAGAACGTTCGTGAAATTGTCGAAAAGATGACAATGTGTATGTAGGAATCGAGGAAACTAATGTCACACTTGAGAAGACCGAAGATTTTTTATACTTGAGAAGAAGATAGATGTCAAGAAGAGTATTATATTATTATTGATGATGATGATGATGATGATGATGATCTCCAAATTGTCCCCTTTACACAAACCTTACGAGGGTTTTTATAGGTCTATCCATGATTCTAACATGCACAAAACCATGGGCTTGGACCCATGGTTTTTGGGCACACGGTGTTTCTTGTGGCATGCACAAAACCATGGGCTTGGAACATGGTTTTGTGCACATGATTTTGTACGGTTGTTTTCCTATGCCTTTTGAATATGAAAAGAAATACAAAACATTTAACGTACTTGGTAGTAGCCCTAATGTTAAGATAAATGTCTCCTATCTTGGAGGTGCAAGGTTCAAATCTTGCTTGCACCCCTCTATATGCACTCAAATGCCACTAGGCCCTAAGATCTTTTTCATATTTATAATCTTTTGTGTAATGTCCATGGAATTACACTATTTCACAATTTCTCCCATTGGACATGTAGCATCACGACATCACTTCGCTAATGACATTCATGCCTGAACAACCATTGATAATGCATCCGGGAACTTCGTGACCTCGTATGATGAGTTGTATGACTGGATTTTGTGAATCGATCAAAGGAGGTCCCGATGTCGGGGTCGTGAGGTTTACGGATGGTTGCAACGGATCTCGATTTGTGAGGGAATGGACCTTCTCCTTGAAGCGAGGTAACATGTGGAGCAATTAATGCAATGACATTGAGATTTGGGAGTCCGTGTAGAAAGTAGCGTGCGGAAGCAGGCATGAAGACAGAACAGAGGAAGGAAACACAGGTTTAATGGAGAGCTTGGACTTACACGGTATACACGGGAGAGACAGAGAGAGAAACACAAAAACTATATTTCACAATAATACTCAATCTCTGTGTACATAAGACGTGCTCAGTGAACACTTTTATACAAGTCCTGGAAGGACTGACCGAAGTACTGACAATACTTCAATGCTCATTAAGAGCTCCTACACTAACTCCCAAATATATTCCTCACGGAATATCTTTCCTAACGACCTCCCGGTTTACGCACTCGGCCTAACCGATCGGTCCTAGCCGATCCAGTCCTCGGCTTCTTCAGCCAATCTGGCCGATGTTGAACTTGTCTCTCAACACTCCCCCTCAAGCTCAACTTGAGGCTCTTCGGGATCTTCACAGCACCGGTTCCTCCTGGCTTCTCGCCTCGCTCACGCTCCTCGACCTGTTCGACTCTGCGCACTTCGACCCTTCCGGTCGGCTTGTCTGCTCATGTGGCCCTCATCAGCTCTTCTGTTGTTGCGGTGTTGACGCTTCTTCTGTTGCCTTTTCTTCCGCCTAGGCCTCGGTTGATTCAGCCTGTCTGAATCAAACATCCGAACCGACTCGGCTACCTCCGATCGGTTTTCGCTCTCGTCTGAGTTGGCTGTCTCCAACTCGTCTTCGGTTTTCTCGCCCTCGATGGCGTCATCTCCCCTATCCGTGGTTGGCTTCGGCTCTCTCCTTCGGCTGCTCCCCTTCTGTCCGCTTCCTAACTTTTCCGCGGGTCCGCCCTCAGCTTCTTCAGTCGATCCGTCTTCAACCGAGTCAACAAACGAGTCAACCGACTCGGTGTCATGGTCACCGCTCCTTTTCTGTTGCCTTGCTTGGTTGTTCGGGACTGTTCTCCCCCTCAAGTTTGGCACGTCGAGGTGACGCAATCCGAGTGCACCTGAGAATTGCTGCAACTTGTCCAGACCAAGAGGCTTGGTGAAGATGTCGGCAGTCTGCCGATCCGTCGGCGCGTACTGAAGTTCGATTTCACCGGAAAGGACACGCTCACGGACGAAATGGTAGTGCACCTCAATGTGCTTGGTCTGTGCCTGGAAAACGGGGTTTTTCGCGAGCTGGATGCTGCTGAGGTTGTCGCAGTAGATCGTCGTCGGATCTGACACCTCCTCTTGCAGGTCCCTAAGTAGCCGCTTCAACCATATGGCTTCACATGTTGCGACAGCCGCTCCTCGGTACTCAGCTTCGGTGTTCGGCAGTGCAATTGTCAGCTGCTTCTTACTGCTCCACGTGATTGCGGCACTCCCAAGGGAGAACGCGTATCTGGACGTGGATCGGCGATCGGCGGCGTTGCCAGCCCAATCAGCATCGGTGTAGCCGACTAACTGCACCGATGCACCGGTCCGATATAGCACTCCCCGGTCCTTAGTGTCGTTGACATACCGAAGTATGCGTTGCACACACTGAAGGTGCTCCTCTGTAGGTCACGCCATGAACTGACTGATCACTCCGACTGGATAACTGAGGTCGGGTTGGGTGATTGTCAAGTATATGAGGCTTCCGACAATTTGTCGGAACCTCGTCGGGTCGCATACCTTTCTCGTATCGGGACGAAGCTTGACGGTTCTGTCCAGAGGAGTCGAGACGGACTTACAGTCGGCCATCCCGAATTTGAAGAGCATACTCAGCACGTAGTGACGTTGGCTGATCAATATTCCTTCGGGGGTACGGATCACTTCGATCCCAAGGAAGTAATGAAGGTCCCCCAGATCCTTCATGTCGAACGATGCCGCAAGTTGGAGCTTCACGCGGTCGATTTCACCTAGGTCGGCGTTGATGATGACCAAGTCATCAACATATAGTAAAATACTAACCGGTCCAAGTCGACCTTTCCGGATGAATAGGGAAGAGTCCGATTTTGACGTGACGAAGCCCATCCGACGCAATTGTTGCGTGATCTTTGCGTTCCAGGCAGGCGGGGCTTGCTTCAGTCCGTAAAGGGACTTCTTCAATCGGCAGACTGTTGAGGAGCTCGTTCCGGAGTGAAATCCGGGGGGCTGTACCATGTATACTTGTTCCTCAAGGTCACCTTGCAGAAACGCATTCTTTACATCCATCTGATGTAAGTGCCACCCCTTGGCCGCAACTACTGCGAGCAAAACACGGACGGTCGTCATTTTCGCGACCGGCGCAAACGTCTCATCGTAGTCGATGTCGTGTTTCTGCGCGTAGCCCTTTGCCACTAGTCGAGCCTTGTACCGGTTGACCGAGCCATCGGTGTTGTACTTGAACTTGTACACCCACCTACACCCGATCCGTTTTACCCCTTTTGGCGTGTCAACCAGGTCCCAGGTCTCGTTCTCCGCTAATGCGTGCATCTCTTCCTCCATCGCGGCACGCCAATTTGCGTCTTTAGCCGCTGTTGCGTAGCTCTCCGGCTCACGCACTTCCGCTACACGGGTCATGTACACATAATGATGCGCCATGTACTCGTTGTATCTGAACTGCACAACTGGGTTCTTCTTGCGGGTAGATCGGCGTAATCTCACATTAGCCGATGTTGAGGCCTTCTCGGTCGACGCGGTCTTCAACTTTAAAAACCCGTCACCGGTTCCCTCAGAGTCGGACTCGCGTCGGTCTGACTCGTTCCTTTCCGTGCCAGAATCTGACACCTTCTTCTTCCCTTTCTCTTTGCGCGTAAGCCGTCTCCTCGGCTTCCTGCGCGGGGAATGCACGGCCGAGTCTCCACTACTCGCCGGCTCTTCATCGGACTGGTCGTACCGACTCAGTCGTCCAATCGGTCCACTTAACCGTAGTGAAATTGGACTATCTTCGTAGGTCTCGATTTCGGGCTCATCCGGAGGCATCTCGGCCTCGCTGACCTCATCGTCTGAGCTCGGATTGGAGTCGAGGTTCGTAGTCGGGGGCAGGTACCAGGACGCGGACTCGTCAAACACAACGTCGCGGCTGACACGCGCTTGTTTGGTGCGAGGGTTATAGCACTTATAACCCTTCTGCTCGTCCGAGTAACCGACCAAGATGCATTTCTCGGCCTTTGCGTCTAGCTTCCTCCTTTTCTCCTTTGGTACATGCACATACGCAATGCTACCGAACACCCTCAAGTGTCGCAAGTTCGGCTTCGTTCCGAAATATAGCTCGTGCGCCGACACTTTGTCTCCAATCCGGTTCTGGATGTATACCGCGGTCCTTACCGCCTCGGCCCAATAGAACTTGGGCAAGCTCTTCTCCTCCAGCATTGCCCGTGCCGCTTCCACAATCGACCGATTCTTCCTCTCGGCCATGCCGTTCTGCTCTGGCGTGTATCTACAATTGAATTCGCGTCGAATTCCCATTTGTTGTAGATAACCGTTGAATTGACCGGAAAATTACTCTTTCCCGCCATCCAACCGCAGACACTTGATCTTCCGTCCCGTTTCGGATTCCACAAACCCTTTGAGGTCCTGGAAACAGTCGAAGACTTCGCTCTTCCTCTCAATGAGGTAGATCCACGTGTGCCGCGTGTGGTCGTCGATGAAGGAGACGAAATATCGGCTCCTGCCAAGACTAACATTTTGTTCTGGCCCCCATACATCGGAGTGTATAAGGTCGAGCTTGTTCCGGCTCTGATTTCGCTCATTGGGGCAGGGAAGTCAGTGTTGCTTCCCGAGCTGGCAGGCTTCACAAATTTGTGCCTTTCGGCCACTAAATTTGGGCAAACCGAACACTACCTATTTCATTTGCAGATCTTGAAGCCGCTGGTAGTTGACGTGGCCTATCCGCTTGTGCCACAAGTCGATGTCCGACTCGGTCTTTTGTCCCTTCGTGAACATTGCGGTGCCGCCGTCAGTGGAGTCGAGGATGAACATCCTCCCGTCTCTGCGCCCTTGCGCAATCACACGGCCTTCTTCCTCAATGAAGCACCCGAGGTGTGTAAACCGAACCTCCATCCCTTGGTCGACGATCTGTCCGACCGAGACCAAGTTCTTCGTGATTGTCGGAACGTGCAACACGTTCTTGAGTTTCCCTTTCTGCCCGACATGGCTAAGGGGAACTTCTCTGACATTCGCGATCAGATAGGGAGTGTCGTCTCCTGTTGCGACTACTCTAGGTTGTATCGGTTTTTCAAGGTACGAGAACCACTCCTTATGGCTCGTCATGTGGTTTGACGCGCCGGAGTCTACGTACCACACCTCGTTCGATCTCGGGGTGCTCTGTTTCATTTGCTTCGTGTCTCGTCACGAAGACAGACCCTTCTCCGGCTCTCCTGGAGTCTTCAGCGTAGTGCGATCGCTGCCGATTTCCCTTGTCGGTATGTCTGGAGCCGTTCCCGGAACCAGTTCTCTCCAAATCGGCGCGCTTCTTCCAGCACTCACTTTCCCTGTGGCCTTTCTTGCCATAGTACCAGCACTCCGCGATGGACTTCCCTTGCCGGTTCTCATCGCTTTAACTCCCCCTGTTTCCGGAGTGTCCGAAGTTGCTGTTGGCATCACTTCGGTGCCTTCTTTCTTGATCTTGTCGGCCGCCTCCATTGCGTGCCGACTCGCCTCGTCCTCCACGTCCACGGGGCCCATCTCCCTCCGTGTACAGCATTCTGTTGTCGGTGTGCGTGCTTGTAGATGCACCCGCGTGGTTCTCCTCTACCAGGAGCATCGACTGTAAGTCAAAAAAGGACGGTGTATTCTCCCGGGTACACACAGCCGTTTGGAATGCTCCGAACTTCGACGCCAAACCTCCGAGACAGATCTGGACCATCTCGCTCTCCTCGATGTTCACCTCTATGGAGGCGAGGGACTCGTAGATATCCTTGATCTTCGAGGTATAGTCCGCCACCGACAAGTCGCGTTGTCGTAGGTTGCTCAACTCCTGTCGGAGCTGAAGCTTCCTGGCTGGGGTGCTCGCGGCGAAAATCTTCTTCAAATTTTCCCACGCACCCTTCGGCGTCTTTGCATCCCGAACATAGCTCAATAGTTGTTCGCCCACACACGACGTGAAACAGTATAGTACCCTGCTCGCTGATTGCTCCCACGATGGGAAGTCTCTGTGTGTCGATTCGGGTGCCGCGTCATTACCTCCTTCGACATAACTCTAGTAGCCGTGCCCGAGCAGGTACTGGTGCATCTTGTAGGACCAACACGCGTAGTTGGTTCTGTTGGAAGCGAGCTCGCCATGCCTCTATCCATCGTTCTTCTTGTTCTTCTTCGTCAAGTTGTGTCGGCTGTAGAGAGGTTCTCAACCCTCGCGCTCTGATACCATGTAGAAAGTAGCGTGCAGAAGCAGGTATGAAGATAGAACAGAGGAAGGAAACACAGGTTTAATGGAGAGCTTGGACTTACACGGTATACGCGGGAGAGACAGAGAGAGAAACACAAAAACTATATTTCACAATAATACTCAATCTCTGTGTACATAAGACGTGCTCAGTGAACACTTTTATACAAGTCCTGGAAGGACTAACCGAAGTACTGACAATGCTTCAATGCTCATTAAGAGCTCCTACACTAACTCCCAAATATATTCCTCACGGAATATCTTTCCTAACGACCTCCCGTTTTACGCACTCGGCCTAACCGATCGGTCCTAGCCGATCTGGTCCTCGGCTTCTTCAGCCGATCTGGCCGATGTTGAGCTTGTCTCTCAACAGTCCGTGAGTGCATGCCACCCGGGATCGGTATCAGTATGATCAGTAGAGCTAGGTCGATCCGAGTGTGCGGTTTGTTGTTGGTCGTGTTTCCGTTCATTGGATTCCGTTATGTCGGCTTTCATACGGTCTATGTTGGCATTATTGGCTGCATTTACCCAGTCCTTAGCCTGTTGCCGAACAGAGTCCTAGATGTCCCACTGTGATTGCTGTGTGGACTTACTACATGTGGTCACCTGTTGCACGTCGACTGTGATCATGTTTATTGCTGGTGCTTTGCACCTATTGTTGGTGGGGCACTCGTTGGCGTAGTGGTCTAGTTGATTGCACTTAAAGCAGATGATGGGTGTTGAGGTATTGGGGTCGCCGTGCTCGAAGTGGGTTTGTGGTGGATTTGTTGGTTGATCTTCTCATCCTTGTGGGGAATATTCCTGTTGAGGGTTGCCCCGAGCCTCTATTGGGGGGTTGCGCCAGTTATTGTCGCGTTGATTATTGCGGCGACGAATGTCAAAGTGTCGGTGATTGCTGAAATTTCGGAAACCGCGATTATTTCGGAAGCCACGATAATTCCATGGGGCATCGTGGCCGTAATCCCTGCAGCAATGGTGGTGATCCTGATGATAGTGCCAGTGCTCGTTCATGTGGTGTGGTTGATTGGGGTAGCAACATGGCTTAGAACGATATTGGTTTTCCTGATTGTAACACGTTGTAATGTGGTCGGTTTTCTTCCCACGGCCGTGTCGCCTCTCTGTTTGGTGGGGGTGATTGCGCTTGATTGGGAGAATGCTCAATTTGGTGAACTAGGGCCATGTTCGTTCAGATCAGCATGTTATATTCGCACTGCTCTACCATATGGACCCGTGAATGGCAGATAGGGCAATGTGGTCGTGAAGGACAATCAAGGGCGGAGTGCCCAGATCTGGCACATACCGTGCATTGTAGCACTTGCTAGAACTGCGTTTCCTCAGTCGTTCGTAAGGCAGTTTGAAGCGTGCCTAGGATGAATGAATTGCAATGATGTGCCCTATCGGTCGCAAGAATGCGGCCAATTACTTGCTCGATGGTTTGTTGTGAAAAATATGTCAGAGCCAACGTTGTGCGTAAAGGCTCACAGAGGTTGGCCATAAACGTATCCTTTAGATGGTTTGCTGAGACATCCAGTGCTAGTTGGCGGTAGAGATCTTGAAATCGGAAAACAAACTGGGATACAGTTTCGTTGGGTGCTTATGTGATTGTGTAAAATTGTCGAAGCAATTCCTATTTGGAAATCTCTCGGTGGAATAATTCCAGAAACAACGTGCAAACATCGTGGAATGTGGTGAACTCCCCCGAATCGTGCCGAGAATACCAGCGTGCAGCTAGGCCGTTGAGGGAGAGAGTGAATTCGACGATTTTTGAGGTCAGTACTTCTGTTGGGAGCCGTGCTGTTGACTGGGATTACCACCATGTGAGTTCGTTGTGCTACACAATGTGAAAGTGTGAAATTGTGTTGCCTTCCTCTCCAGAGGTGACACCTTCGATTCCTAACCGGAATCGGACCAAAGGACTGTGGTACATGGTGGTCAGATCGCTTTTACGAAATGGAATGACATCCTACAGATTACGTAAGAAGACACCTCAGCTATGCATACACGATAGGGAGAGATAGGTTACTTAACAATTATTAAAAGCGAACAATGACACAGAATAGACCCAACACTGTTTAGATTACGGAATGAGTAGTGATTACAGTTACACAACTAACTGTTTAGATACATTGTAGTAGGATTAATCCCCCATATATCTCCCCTTTTTTTCCTTCGATCTGATGCTCCTTATATAGATGTTCCTTGGCGCGCTCCTTCTCCTTCCACGTTTTCGGCTATGTTTATTTTGGCTGCTTCTGATTGCTTTTGGTTGTTTACCTACTGCTACCTAATTTCTATTGCAATTCTCATATGTTACTATTTTGACCCACAGACAACAAACCCTATCAGGACAACACTATCCTAGATTGTATTACACTACCTCCACCCCCGATCGAACTTGAAGATGCACCCCAAGTACGAGGTTGCTGCCATCCTCGATTCCAAGATGGTTCGCAACAAGCTCTATTATTTAGTCGATTGACTACGATATAGTCCAAGTGAGCGTACTTGGGAACCAATGATGAATTTGGCGAATGCTCAAGCTCTTCTTAAAGACTTCCATCGTCAATATCCAGACAAACCAAGTCCTCAATCAAAGATGACTCGTAACACTCGTCTTTAAAAGGGGGGATAGTGTCATGATACGGCATGGTATGTCTCCAAAAGGATTTGAACCCATGACCTTGTGTTACATGGGTTGAATCCTTACCATTAAACCATCATGCATTATAACATAAAAAATATTATTTTCATTTATTATTGCACTATAGAAAATTCATGTATATTCTAGATTACTCTAGAACAGTTTAGAAACTTCAAGAGTACTCATGACAATACTATTAATAGAGGCACATGACATTATTTAGAACCAATTCGGTTCAACGCTAGTCTTAAGCCTCCTAGCTATGCTTGTATCTTTCTTCATATAATATACTTCTTGTTTTCATCATTCTCTCTCTCTACTCTCTCCCTCTCTCTCTCTTCCCCTCTTGTGTTTCTCACATACTCTTTCCCTTCTTAGTACTAATCCTCATTCTTCTCCTCTATCTTTAGTACTAATTCTCCTTGCCTCTAGTACTATCCTTGATAGGAGGTAGTCAAGCTCGGAGCCCACTAGAGTCATCTTTAGCAGATTATTTTTAACCCCTTTTGTGTTGATTCATAGTTGTTTTTGAATGTTGAGGATCAAACTCAATTTCCTGTGTGTGGGAACACGCTTTAGGATACTCAAGTGTGTGAACACCCCACCTCCTTGTATAGTAACTAGTGTGTCATAGAAGTTAATGTTCTATAACACATATTCTTTAGGTAGTTAAGACACTACCTCTTTCCCGAGAGGCAGTACTAGTAATGGGCATGAGGATAGAGCGAAATCGGACGACCAAAACTCTCCGACTCTCCTAGTCTGAATACATCTGCAAGGTGCTGAAGCGCTTCAACATGGAGAATGCAAAGCCAACACCGACATCGCTTCCGACGTCGATCGGACTATCGGACAGAGACTCTCCTGCAACGGACAAGGAGAGAGAGCTTAATGGAAAGATACCCTATGCATCGGTAGTAGGAAGTATCATGTACGCAATGGTGGCGACCCGACCCAACATAGCCTATGTTGTAGGGGTGGTCAGTCGGTACATGTCAAACCCAGGAAAGAAGCATTGGGAGGCCATCAAGCACATCCTTAGGTATCTAAAAGGAACCCTGGATGCACAGCTGACTTTCGGACTGACAACCTTAGCCAAAGTCGAAGGCTACACCGATTCCAACTACGCTGGAAACACAGATAATCGAAAATCGACATCAGGCTACATCTTCACCTATAGTGGTGGTGTGATATCATGGAGGTCGAAACTTCAAGAGTGCACGACTCTGTTTACCACAAAAGCCGAGTACATAGTAGCATCGGAAGCAGCGAAGGAAGCGATCTAGCTGCACCGACTGACTGTCGACTTCGGAACTGCAAACTGAAACGACCGACCAACACCGACCATCTATTGCAACTCACAAAGTGCAATACACCTCATAAACAATCCCTTCTATCATGTGAAGACGAAGCACATTGAGGTGCGGTATCATCATATCCGGGAGCTCGTGAGCGAGAAGAAACTTGAAATCCGGAAGATTGACACTGAGTGAACATCGTCAATTGCCTGATGAAGCCACTCCCAGATCAACACTTCGCAACACTAAGGACGAAGATGGAGCTACGACAAGCGACCGAGCAGAAGAAAGCCGAGTTAGGAGCAGAAGGTAAGAGTTGACCAACACTCATACTATACCTCTGCCGACTCGGCTACTTGCCAACAGACTTGTGTAATCTAGGTTTAGGGGGGAGATAACCCCAAGCACTTGTACATGCAAGAAAGAGTAGTCCTTTTACAAGGGAGTTTGTTGGCATAAAAGGACGACTCCTTCCAATTTGTATCTGTCCAAGTGTGAACTCGTTGATAAGTTAGGGCTTAGTATATAAGCGAATACCTAACATTGTAATGACTGATGACGAGAAGAGTATTGTATCTCTGAGAGAGAACGAAGAAATAAGAAGCTTTCCATTAAAGCTCGATCTACTGTCTAAGTCTCGATTCACTGTATTTTCTATGTGTGTTGTTTTCTGTGCATAAGTGTACAGGTCCGCAAACGTTTTCCCCATACGTATACATACATACATACATACATATATATATATATATATATATATATATACATAGATCCACAGGGTTTTCCACGTAAACATCATGTGTATGCTCTATCGTTGATTTTGTGTGTACGTGCGTTCACCTCCTACTTCCCATTTCTGTGTTTGATTCTCATAGAAGTGATTCAAGACTTGGTTGTGGCCGGGCAATATTCCGCGTCATTACTCTTTAGTAAGAATATCTATTCCATGACTGGTTGATCTCCTTCATATTAACAAGGGAGATCAACCCTTTTTATACATGTAGTGATGCATGATAAGCATGCTCATACCAAGTCTTACATACTATAATATCAAGCATACTAATTCTCGCATGCTGATTCTTACATATTGAGTCTTACATACTTAGTCTTACATATCACTCTTTATACAAAGGTTTAAAGTCTAAGGTTTGTCTAGGAGAAATATATATATACAAGGACCTAAGGCTAAATATCGAGTCGATGTTCATGACACTATCGGATCAATATGAGCTTTGATGAGGAAGAATGCTTTTCGTGAATAGCATGGAGCTTCTCCCAGGAGGTAAATGTCGTCATCTCTTTGGCCATGCTAAAGTTGATGTTCTCGGCCAGAGGCATTCGAATGGTTGACCTGGCTATTTCATCCGGTGGGTGCCATTCGTCTATTGTCATCGAGGTTAGCTTGTTATTGTGTCGTATTGCCAAGATTTGACGTCGGATGATCAGTACATCCTTCATCATCTCCTTCCATAGGAAAAAGTTCTTGCCATCAAACTTTCAGATTTCTACTCTTGTACCGAATGTAGAGGCCATGACCTGGTCTTTTCCTTCAGCTAAGATTTTCTGACCTGCTCCTTTCCTTCAGCTGATTCTTCTCTCATCAGGTTTGTGTTGTTGTTGCCGCTAGACTGCAAGTCGCTCTGATACCAAATGTTGTAATGGTTAGTGGTGAAACGTGATCAAGGATCTGTCAATCAATCTAGCAAACAACATTAATAATGAAGAAGGTTTGCACTGTGATGAGAATCAAGAAGAAGATGAAAGTAGAAAGTTGCACGAAGAGAGAGAGACAGATGTGCTAAAAAAAGGGACTGCCTTACATTAACCTTCGAATCTCGCTTTACAAGGTAAGTCTGAAGTCAAGTTTTGATCATGAGAAAAGACAGTGACAAATACATTGGATGCGAAGGTGTATAAGAATAAAGCATGATATGAAAGGTTCAAGAGTTGAAAGACAAAGGAACTTGAAGGGATATAAAGTTAGAGGCGTTTTTCAAAAGTAGAAAACGCAAGAAAAAAGACGTAGAAAAAAGGCAGAAAAAGCAGGGCACAAAAAAAAGCTCATAACTTCTTCATCCCATATCCAAATTTCAAAAGAAAAGAATCATAAGAAAGCTTACTAAGAGATCTTTCTTATATGAAAAAATTGGGATGACAAAACAGAAATAGTGATATAAAAAAACGATTCACATAAACTCGAGGATATGTAAAAATAAAATAAAAGAAAAGAGAAAAGCAACTAAAAACCTACAAATAGGAGGGTATTCTTCGCAATTGGAAAGAGGGAGGAGGAAGAAGGAAGAATAAGAAGGCTAGAAGAAGTGAGAGTCTTAGTAAAAGAAAGATAGAAGAAGGAAGATTATTATGAATTAGTGTCATTGAGATTAAGGTAGTTCTTTGGGATTGTTAGTTTTGGAGTCTAAGAAGGTAATATTGTTTTCCTAATAGTATATTAAAGTTTTGCGAGTTGATAAAGACACTATAATTGTGGTAACCTCTTTCTTTGTGTTGACAAGGAGAAAAGATGGCGATAGTGATTGTCAATGTGTGGGTGTGTGTTTAGAAGTGTGAGTTCTTTTCCTACCGCGTAACGGGGGTTTTTTCTCACACAATAATTTGTTATATTTTTAGTATTTTTACTCTTTCTTTGTCTATAACCTCCCATAAGGCGAAGGCGTTTTTTCATCTTCTTTTTTAGGCTCACCATAAATGGTTCACTCAACAAGCAAGGAGGGGGGCTAAAGGTGAAGTCAGTCTTTGTTCATAAGAAAAGATTGTTGCAAACATGTTGGATGCTAAGAGGTCTAATAATAAAGGACAATATGAAAGGATCAAGTATTAACGGAGGAAGGAATTTAAAGGGATATAAAGTTAGAGACATTTTTCAAAAGTATAAAAAAACAGGAAAAAAGAAAAGAAAAAAAAACGCAGGAAGAAGGCAATAAAAGCAAGGCAGAGAAAAAAGCTCATACTTCTTCATCTCATATCCAAATTTCAAAAGAAAAGATTCGTGAGAAAGTTGACAAAGAGATCTTTCTTGTATGAAAATTTGGGATGACAAAGCGAAACTAGTAATATAAAAAAACGACTCATATAAACTCGAGGATATGAAAAAAAGAAAAAAGTAAGAATAACGCAACCAAAAACCTATACATTGGAAGGTATTCTTAGCAACTAGGGGAGGAGGAGGAATAGAATATCTACAAGGAGTAGGACAACTAATAAGGCTAAAAGAAGTGAGAGGAGTCTTAGTAGAAGAAAGAGAGAGGAAGGAAAGACTATTAGGAGTTAATGTCATTGAGATTAAGGTAGTTCTTTGGGGTTGTTACTTTTGGAGTCTAAGAAGATGGTATTGTTTTGCTAATAGTATATTAGAGTATTCCTTTCTCTTCCTCTTCTCATCTCTATCTTTTTCTATATCTCTCCATCAGTAAGTAACCCACTTATATAGTTAGATTAACTATGTGTTCATACTAGAGATACAATGTGGGCGGAGTGGGACTTGTATCCCAACCCTAACAGAATGTCGACTCCTAGCCGATCCGGCTGTCAGCTTCTTCAGTCAATCCTTCTTAGCCGATTCAGTTATCGGCTTCTTCAGCCAACTCGGCCTTTCGCCGATTCGGCCCATGTTGAGCTTGCCACCCCACATCACGATAGTGGAACCCTAGGTATGAATCACATCAGCCCTCAATGATATGGAACATCAAGGAGGTTCATGTCCATCTCACGTCATTGCGAGGGTATGGTCAGGTGTTTAGGCACCCCTCTATCCTTTCTTTTTTCTATAATTCCTTATCTTTTGCGTAAATAATTAGTTAGACTCTAACAAGAACCCTTCAAGAATTAGTTAATGCATCACAAAATGTTTTTGAATTCCATCATCAATATCCCCATAAACCAAGGCCTTTTGGTGGTACAGGGATGGTGTGATGTCCATACAAACAATAAGGTATCACATAAGGCCCAAATATGTATTTAAAGTATAACTGTGAGCCTGGCAATATAAGCACTTGAGATAATTCCCTTATATTAGATGGATATAGTTTACATAAACATCTCATTTCATGAAAAAATTCAACTTAATTGTGTTTTCTATTGCCATTACAAATTTAATTATAATCATAGGCTTGTCCAAGAATCTATAAATCTCATGTCGTCAGCTCTAGGAAAATGATTGTAAGCTATTGAGGGAATGTATTGCTTTTTGTAGCTAGACTTAGCTTGTGATAGTTGGCATTGATGTGCATTCATTGGTTCTTCTTTGGTATCATGACTATTGAGATGAGCCCTATGCCCTTCTTCATGGGGTAAATGAAGCCAACCCAAAACAATATAATGTCATATTCCTCTTTTTTTATGGCTACATAGTTTGGGCTCATTCAATAATGACATTGTTGAACTAGGGTTGAATCCTTCTTTAGGTTGATTTCGTGTTGGTAAAAGTAAGCCTGACTTTGGAGGACCATGTAAATGCATCCTTAGAGTTGCTAACCAACTTGAAAAGGTCTTGGCAAAGTGGAGACCAAGGTTGGTAGTCCTGATGTTAAACTCCTCGAGGGTTCACTACTTAGAGATTCTCATCCTCCTCTAAGTGTGTAAGGGATCTACAATCATATTTTAAAGTGGCTAAACCATTTTTGGTAGTGCGACCAAAACCTAATTTTGCTACAATTTGAGTTGTGCTTTGTTTCGGTCGTCTATGGTTATGGTTGGCCTAGGAGTAAGTAGAAAATGTGTTGTACACGGCAAAGGAAAACCATCCAAATGTGGAGCAAAATATCGCCAACACAGATGAGGAGGTTTTTGATGAGGCTAAGTAGTCAAACCAAGCTTGTCGAGGTTTTGACATATCTACACCTTAATTACATTTATGTCGGACTTCTTGTCATTGACAACCTCAAACACATTGTTGTAGTCGATTTGTAACCCATCGTCAATGAGTGCTCATCCTAGAAAAGGGGTAAACATGGGTTTGATGAAATTCACCATTTGTTGAGGTGACAATATAGCGATAAGAAGGGGTGATTAATAAAAGTAGTTGTTGATGGACACATAATTTGGCTCAATACTAGAATATGTAAGGTTGTCAGGCTTAATAAGGAGCTGCATATGATCTAAAGAGGAAGAAGGTGCAAAAGGTGTGATAGAGCCATGACCCCTCCTCCATCACTCTCACCATTTTGTAGTTTATAAATTGATTTAGGGGGATGATACGAGGGGCATGATTGTGTAAATTGAATATGTGAATGATTTATCAATACAACTTATTACTAATGTGCATTGCTAATCCATATCGCCTCCTTTCCCTTATTTTCATTGATTAATTAAGATAATATCACGTGTTTTTAACACACAAGTAACTAAGCATACTTTAAGCAATTAAGTGTTGCGCTACATTTTCTCTTGCCTCCTTTGATTGACTTACTAGCAAATAGGCTAACCTACTTAGTTACCAAAACAAGGGACAACTCATACTCCAATTAGGCTCTGACCAATCTCGTAACTAGGAACGTCCACACTAAAATCTATAGAAATTGAAGAACTAGACAAATAGATTCTCATCTTCACATCATTCACTACACACCGACCCCATGAGCAAAATTATTTCCCCTTGTAACAATGACATGCCCCTTAAGAATCTTGAATGTCAACTTACTGAATAACACCTCATATCCATCCTCATATAATTGGTTGACTTACAACAAACTCTTCATCACGTTGGGTATGTGGCCTATTTCATTGAACTTTCTTGGCCCATCTAGTAACTTCATGATTATGGATCCAAAACTTCTGACCTCCCATTCCGTTGATCTTGAGCTAGTGAGCCTCATAACTAGTGCACCTACCTCGATGGGGGTGTCATCTGAAATGATGAATCTTTGTCTTTGATCATCATTGTCAATTGTGTTACATGCCCATCACCATCACGATTCCTAGGCCCACTCCACGATCACTCTACTATAGTGCCCTTCTTTGTGCACTCGAAGCACTCCATGTCCTTTATATGGGGTTTACTCTATATTGTTGTTCGTCCTCAGCTCTTGTACTAGAGAAAATATTATAGAAAAACCAACATATAAGTTATTATAATTGAAATAAGATTACGTTTTGAGTTGATATATATAAAAGATGCACATTTTGAAACCAACATATAATTGAAATAATATTGCGTTGTAATTTTGAGTTGATATACATATAAAAGATGCACATTGTCTTAATAGGACAAGATATAGAATTGTCTAAGGAAATATATTTTCTCATATCAAATTGTTGAAAAGATGAAAGATGAAAACTATGAGGTGGTCCTAGTTGAGATTCAACCACAAAGAGGTGGTTTAATGTAATATGGACCTTCCTACATTTTTAGAATTTTAAGCCTCTCTTCAATGGGCTTTTTGAGTAGGGATAATATTGATGTATATGGTATTTTATTTTTAAAAGGGTTACTTGAACCACTTTAACTTTGTTGACAAATTAAGATTATGGTTTAGAAAGCTTAGGTATTATAAATGCATTTGAAAGTTTTTTCTTGCTTCCGCATAAAAGCAAAGAAAGTCCAATATGGATAACATGTGTCTATTATGTCTATTAGCTTTGAAAATGGTTAGTAAATTAAGGAACACAGTTATAATACATAATTATGGTCATTTATCTATACTTAATATTAACCTACAATGTTTGGTAACGAAATTAGAACTCAAATTCCAAAGGTTACATTTGGTTAATTGTTTATGCTTTTGAGAACAGGTTAACTAGATAGTTACAATTGAATAATAAGGATGGTTGGTTAGCATGTCCACTTTTATTAAGGTAATTTTTTGACTCCTTACCAACAACTATTTGAGGGCCCAAAAAGGGTCCATAGTCATGGATCTAGTGTTTGGAATAAAATTATAATGCCAACAACCATTTCCAATATAACAAGATTGTAAAATCAGAAAGAGTATGAATATTGTCTAAAACTAAGCGTCATGAAATTTAAGTGTGGCGAGTGCAAGAAACTTATTTAAATTTGATTTTAGAGTAGAACTAGAATTATACTCTCTTTTTTTCAAAAAAGAATATGCTCCATTAGTTAAATATATCCCTCTGTACACAACTTTTAGTCCCCTCATCAGGTAGTCCTTGCCTAAATTATCTTATCATCCTTGGCTACTATATATGGCCTATGTTGATTGTACAAAAATTGGGTGACATCTCATATTTATCTTACACACTTTTGCATATGTATGTCTCTATATCTATTTCTTAGTTATCCACCAACTATCCATACACTTCTCTATGTATCACATCTCATTCACGCCCCTCTTTCAACTAATGGGAGTTCAAATTATACATTGTATGAATGCAATCATGAAAGAGGAAAAATTTAATTGATGCCATTTGTAAGAAAATGCATTGGTTTTGTCGAAACATAACAACAACCATTTGCATAGATGTTGCCACTAAAAAGCCTACTAGGTTCTAGGTGCCATGTTCTGAAGCAAACAATTAGAGTATCAACACATTTATCCAACTTTCAAATTCAAATGAGAGACCTACTTCTTTCTCAACGTTATAAACGATTTGATGATTTAAAAAGACTCATGAAAAACTAGAGTAGATTGATATAGTGAATACACTTGTAGTTAATTGGTCCGAGAATTGAATAATGTAGAATGTCTTATAATAAAAGGAAACAATCTAAGACTGATTCACATATGTGTTTTGCAAGCTTAAAGTTAAATTTATGAAAACCTTGGCTTTATTACTGAGTAATAACGCAAAATTGGGAGTTTAATGGGACATGTCACAATTGGAGATGGTGGGGAAATCAAATTCCAGAAAAGAAAAAGTAGGTAAACCAATAAGGGTTGGTAAAGGTTGAACAAGTCTGTCTAATCATTGAACATAATCAAAACTCAAAAAAAGATGAGAAGTAGGTCCAAAGCAAGAGAAGAGAAGCTAAGGCATATTCATTCATTCATTGGAACACTGCAATCAGTGTTTTTGTCTGTCTTTTCATGTGATAGATCCATGTATGTATACATATTACATTGGAGCACGACCTCTTCTTCCTCAGTGTCTCCCCACAATTTCTCTTCATGTATGTACATATATAGCTAGGTAGCTAGCTAGCATTCGTTCATTCATTTGGATGGAGATAAATGCTGCAGCATTATGATGTCTCATTGACAAGAGTGCTTAGTTAGTAAAAAAATCTCTCCCTCTCTGCCCCAAAATTATCTCTTCAAACACATGGGGTTTTAGAGCCAACCCTTGCACCTTATGTTTAATGTTTAAACGCAACATATATGGGAAGACAAGTTCATAGAAAATAATCTCTCTCTCTCTCTCTCTCTCTCTCTCTCTCTCTCTAGTCTTCAATATCAGAAAATCTAACCCCTCTCTCTCTAGATGGGTTCTTCCGCTTCCTTAATTTGTATATTGCGACCTTTCATGTGGTTGATTATTCATATGGTTGTGATTGACATAATTTTTATCATTATGAATGCACCCTCCACCATTGGATCTCGACAATATATTCTGAAGAATGCCCATGCCCAAACGTACACTCTGACTCCACCCATTTCATTTTTGATAATGTCAGCAGATCCCGAATTCTTCAATGACATTATTAATGACTACAACGATTATAATGATGAAACAACGATCATAAATCGTCACCATCTCATCCCTCCTGATTCAACTGATACTATTAATACCTCTCTCATTCCAAAATTGATGGCTGACCCTGAGTTCTTTTAACTTTCTATTCCTGCATTTAGGTTAGCTCATATTTTGTCCATTCTTCTTGTGAATGACTTTACTTTTTCTTGTTACTATTAATGCTTCTCTCTCTCTCTCTCTACATACATACATTTATTTTCTCTTGTAGTTGCAATGAGCTCTCAATTCAAACATCCCACAAGAGAATTCTTGAACAAAGAGCATGCATACTAATGAACTCCACTCACTCAATGAATTATGTTTCATTTTGGTCCCATAGGTCATATATGACCCCCAAGATTGATAATAAAAGCAATTTCTCTTTCTTAAGTCTTGATGTGTCTTTTCAATACTTATTTACAGCATATAATTCCAGTTGTTATGTCTAATGATGTATCTTACTCTATAATTATGACAATATATCTCATGATGAAAAGTATTGTTTAAGGCCCATAATGCTATTTGTAAACTCATGACACCCTTACAAGTTCACTCAAACTTGTTACAAAATAAATATGCAATGCTAACATTATATGTTGTAAAGTGAGGTTTAGAAAACCGTCCTCCCAATTTTAAATTCATCATATCATAATAAGTTCATTCAAACCTAAAAATGATATCCAATTTTCTTTTCCCCTTAACAGAATATTGTTATCTACCCCAATTAAGTTCATAACTCATAAATCATGTTCAAAATTCAAATCTTCCACCTTCCCATGTACCTTTGTTGACATTGTACCACATTCGTTTTCCTCCAAGTATCTCCATCCACATTTATCATAAACCTAATTTCAGTATTCAGTTTATAGGATCTCCAACCTTTCACACTTATTTATCAACATTGTAATTTGTAGCGCATTCATTTTTACATTCTCTCTCTCTCTCTCTCTCTCTCTCTATATATATATATATATATATATATATATATGTTAAGCCCATAATACCCAAACTTAGTTGCTCAAAAGGAAATAATAAACGTAGACCCTAAGTTACAACATTTCGTGAAGCTTTTGTACAATCAAGCTATCTAGTTTTATAAGAACCTTGGAGAGAAACTATTGAAAGCTTATATGAAGTTTAAAAGCCTTCTTTGATTGGCTCCTTTCAACATTATTTGCTAGAGGTTCGTGATATTTGTAAAAATATGTTTAAAAATGTCATCTCAAGAAATATGTTGCTAGGGGAGACCTTACTTAGTCTTGTATACATTAGTTCAAATTTTGTATGTAGGTGCATCCTTAGCATGAAACTCATTGGAGGTGTTCATATTGAAATTTTAATTCGATGGAAATACTTGACATATTTCATTATTACTTATCATATAAATATATTTGATCAATGGTATGCCCATATTGTGGCCCATGCTGCAATGTTGGTTGGCATAGAGTTATAATGTTAGAGCGATGATCTAATGTAAGCATATGATAAGGATATAATATATATGAAATAAGAAAGGAGAGAGAGAAAGAAGGGTGCCGATCCACCCGACCACCCCCGAGCAAAGGGATTGAGACGGACTCGAGCCTCGATCGGCGTCCCATACAACCGCAGTGGCGTCGAGTCGTACTTGGTACTGGCGTGCTCGCTACAAGAGTTGACCCACCATGAAACAGAGTCTCGACATAGTCAAGAGATCATGAAATGAGGGTAGTTAGGCCTCATATTTATAGCAAGACCCAAGGCCCCAACGCAAATTCACACTTGGCCTAATGGGTTGTCTCAATCCCAAGGATTAAAACTAATCATCCCCTTCTTTACGCTCTCGTTTAACCCACACACTTATCCACGTGTATAGAATACTACGGTAAATTCTCACCACGGGATATTATATGTTCATGCCCGTAACATACTCCCCCCTCTTTAAAACATTGCGCTCTTGCAATGGAAAGTTAGGGAAGTTAGTTCTGAGAACACTTGGCCTAATGGGTTGTCTCAATCCCGAGGATTAAAACTAATCATCCCCTTCTTTACGCTCTCGTTTAACCCACACACTTATCCACGTGTATAGAATACTACGGTAAATTCTCACCACGGGATATTATATGTTCATGCCTGTAACATACTCCCCCTTCTTTAAAACATTGCACTCTTGCAATGGAAAGTTAGTTCTGAGAGTATTTTCGCGTTCCCATGTGGAAAGTTAGGGAAGTTAGGTAAGCCAATTCAGGAGCTGTTACCGTGGTTTTAATAACAATAAATTTGGCCATTTTAGTTAGTCTATCAACCACAACCTAGATGGCATCATGGCCTTTTTGGGTGCGAGGAAGGGTAACAATAAAATCCATGGATATACTTTCCCACTTATTATTGGGAATGTCCAAGGGATGTAAAAGTCCTGCAACTTTATGTCGCTTGGCTTTGTTAACCTGACATTTAGTCACATAACTATGTATGTCAGGACGCATCCTAGGCCAATAGAATTGAGTGGAGATGAGAACGAGTGTACGATGTATTCCAGGGTGCCTTGCTATGGGTGCATCATGGCATTCAAAAAGAATTCTCTTTTTGACCTCAAGCAAATTTGGAACACCTTCCCATTATGGTAGAGCATATCGTTAGCAATGTGGAAGGATTCCTTCAAGGATGTGGTGGTGTCTGTTCTAGACTCAATTCTTGCCAAGTATTTCGCAAAATAACTGTCATTAGGATACTTTCCTCGACGGTGATCATAAAGATATGATGTTATTTCAGTGAAGTTAAGCATGTTAACTTCACGGATGCGACTTAGTGCATCAGCGACAGTGTCCATGGGACCTTTACGATATCGTATGGAAAAATCAAAGTCATGGATGAGATCAGCCCATTGTGCCTTACGATCTTTCAAGTTTCATTGGTTACAGAAATATTTCAAGGGCTCGTGGTCCGTAATTACCACAAAACCATTTCCATAAATATAATGACGCCATGTTTTGAGTGCATGTATTTAACTGCAAATAATTCCTTTTCTTGAACGGTATACTGACATTGAGCAGAATCAACTTTCTTACTATCGAATGTTATTGGTTTACCATCTTGATGTAAGGTAACACCTATAGCATAATCACTTGCATATGTTTCAACCTCAAAAGGTTTTGAAGGATCAGGTAAAAGAAGCGAAGGAGCCTTGCACACCAGGTCCTTGAGTTCCTTAAAGGCGAGGTCTAGTATAGCATTCCACACAATAGGTTTTGTAGACTTATGCGTTTGACCTTTTCGAAGATCAGTAAACGGCATCATCAATTGGCAGTAATTACGAAGGGATTTTCGCAAAAACCCGACAAAACCAAGGAATGATCAAAATTCTCGAATATTACGAAGAGTGGGCCAAAGTTTGATTTTCTCGATGCGAGAAGGATCAATTTCAACTCCTCGTTCGGTTATGAGATGTCCAAGATAAGGAATTGATTTCTTGAAGAGCTCGCATTTTGAGATCTTCTTGTAGGATTGCTTGGCACGCAATGTTTGTAAAACAAAGCGAACATGTTTAGCATGTTCTTTTTATGTATGACTATAAACTAGAATATCATCCAAGAAAATAACGACAAATTTTTCCAAGTTGTTCTCGGAAAATGTCATTCATTTCTTGTTGAAATGTGGCTAGAGCATTGGTCAAACTGAAAGGCATGACCAAAAACTCGTAATGGCCATAACGCGTTGTCGTGAAGATTTCCGGCTTTGGTGTAAAACTAGGATGGAATGGGCAAGTTGGCAATGTGCAACATGTGCACATGTGTAGTAGGGAAATGGTGTATAGAATAAGGGGGAGAATTTATCCCACATTGTAGCGTCCCTCCCTCCTTGGGCTATAAAAGGAAGGGAGGGGTCTCTTGTGAAGGGGTTGCCTATTTTGAGTGTGAAAGGTATACCAATTAGTTTTAGGGTTTTACTATTCTTCTTCTTCTTCCTACCATTTTGGGTTTAGGGTTTCTTCTTCATCATCTTCTTTACTTTACTTACCCGGTTAGGGTTCCATATAATGTTTTCGTTCGGCCTATGCAGCCATGGTTGTAATGCCTTTGGTGTTCTTAATATAACTTGTTTGTGTATCTTGCCTCCATCCATTCTATGTTTATGTCCTATTCTTTCTCCTCTCCTCTCGAGCTAAGCTTCCATTCCCCCTCTACTCCATAGTCCAAGACCCCTACGGTCCCACCTAAGATCTTACACGTACTCGCGGAATACCGCGACAGCGTACAAAATGTAGTTTTAGGAACACTGTCCTCACTTATACGAATTTGATGGTAGCCCATAAAAAGATCAAGTTTCGTAAAATCCGAGCTCCGAGCTCCTTGGAGACTGTCAATTAGATTATCTGCCTGGGGCAATGGATATGAATTCTTGATCGTCACTTTATTCAGGCGTTGGTAATTAGTACACATACACCATGTGCCCTCTTTCTTTTTTATTAAGAGAACAGTTGCACCCCATGGAGATTTACTACAACGTATATAACCCATTCGTAAATCGTCCTTGAGTTGCTTAGATACCTCATCCTCTTCGGATCGAGTTAAGCGATAAGGAGGTATACTTAGTGGTGCAACGCCAAGTACAATATCTATAGTTGAACCGAGACATTATCGATATTGTAAACGTGAATGTTCAGATCAAGTACAGAATAAAATAAAGTAGAACAAGACAACTCGGATATTGATGGAGAGGAAACAATTGAAAGAGATTATTTTTTAACACATTGAATAAAAGGAGTACAATCGTTCAATACAAAAGTAATTGAATGAGTAACCCAATCAATAGATAAAGAAAAGTTTTTATTAAAAAACCAGGGATAACCCAATATTACATTAGTGGTACAAAGATTCATAACATGGAAGTCTACTTCCTCTATATAAGTATCAATAGAAATTCCTAATGAATGAGTCACCCCGTTGATATATTGGTAATATGGTCTTAGTCATATTTGAACTCGAGACCTCGAGAACAAATGCATTAAAAAGTTGAGCTAAACAAATAGGTTTTGCCCATATATGTTTTTTTAGGAGGCATTTGCCCATATATGTTTTTTTAAAAGAAACATATATGTCAAGAGTCCTTTTTTCCCTCTCGTTTACCACAAACTATGTTGGTACATTACCTAACCTCAAGTCTCATAATTACGATGGCATATGCCAAAGTGAAACCTAATGGTCAAGCCAAATGAGCCCTCTTTTCGTAATAGGCCCACGTGGCCTATCACATGGTTACGTCATTACGAATGTCTTTCGTAAGAATGATCTCATGGTGGCATCGTATCCATGTAATGAGGGAGGGATGTTGGATATGTGTGTCATAGGAGCGACCTCACATGAAGTGGGTCAAGCCCTACGTTCTCAACATCATTGTGGCTATGATCGTTTCGTTACGTAACGAAATCGAAGTGACCAACGGGGATGTCAACAATATTGAAGTATAGAATACTACGGTAAATTCTCACCACGGGATATTATATGGTCATGCCCGTAACATATAATGTGTATGATACATATTCTATATTGTTCATGAGGTATAGCTGAAAAATGGGTACATACGAACTTATTCATTTGATACATTATCACATAGTTTTAGGTTGCATATGGTATTTGATCAAAACGTTTTCTTTTGAATAAGAACATGTTGTAGTGTATGGATAAGATGCTTACGGGTAAAAGCATGCGAGTGGAAACACTATTATAGCTAATTAGCTACTAAAATGGCCACAACTAATTAGTTATTTGTTTAACTAGTTTTTTGTGGGCAAATCATAGGGATGGTTTATGAAATTTTATGTTTTATTAGTTAAATACATGTCATTTAAATACATGTCATTTAATTTATGAGAATACTCAAATATTTGAACTTTGGTTTATGAGGTAGTGGAACTTGGGGAATAGTGCCATCATCTAAGGTCTACTTCAATGTCATCAAATTTTTGAGAATCCTGAGTTTGAGTTCGAACTCCAAATAGATGGAGTACTCTGAGCATGAACACACAACCAGTTCAATCCTCGTCTAGGTATGTATCAGTTACATATTAAAAAAACTTTTTTTTTCCCCTTTTTGATAATTGTCTATAACTTTGGTGCCTGTTCATCTTTCCCAAAAATCGAATAGGGCGAAGTCGTTGGAGTCCCAAACAAGGATGTCTCAAAGATCGGGGTGTAGCAACAGGTGTGTTTCTGATTGATAGAATTTTGTATTACGGTTGATTTTTGCCTTTAGTGATGATTAGGGTTTGTGTTTTCCTTAAGTGGTTTAGGGTTTCTGATTACAAATTTTAGTTTACACGTTTCTAGTTACAAATTTTTTATTATTGCCGCAATGTGTTGTAATTTTGCACCAATTCTCATGACAAATTCTAATTAGGGTTTCTAATTTTTTAAGTGGTTGATTTGTGGTACATGTTCAAAAGGACAGATTACTGTCTCAAAGTGTTGTAATTTTGCACCAAATTCACATTAAAAATTCTGTTTTTGCACCAATTCTAATTACTGATTTTCTATTTCAAGTGTCATGTTCCTCCCTATCCTAGAGTGCTGAATTTCTCAAAATTTTGCGAGACAAAGGAGGACTTTCACAACATATATGGTTTGTCACTCGAGGGTATTGACCCTGCCGTTCTAACAAATAGATTGATTAGTGATGTAGATTGGATGTTAGTATATAAAGTGCTTAGAGTGAAAGGCAAGGTCAAGCTCAACATGTACGACCGGACCTGTACGACGACTACATGAGACTGCACCAGAAAGTACATCAAGACATCCCGGTCAACAACGAATTGTCTGTTTCATTTACTAGAGCTTTTCCATACGAGAATTGCAAAACAGCGAAGGAATCTCGTGACCCTGAAATGTACAGGGTAGCTTGGGCAATTTATGGTGAGGGGCCATAGTGTAGCTAATTAGTTACATCTTTGCTAATTAGGAAAGCCGTATAAAGTGTGGAAACTATTTAGGTGTTATGGTTGTAGTGTAGTAGCTAATTAGCTAACATGTAGTTAATTAGCTAAGCGGTAGCTAATTAGCTACTACCATACTTTAGTTGAGTAGCTAATTAGCTAAGTGATAGCCAATTAGCTACTACCATAGTTTAGTACAATAGCTAATTAGCTAAGTGGTAGCTAATTAGCTACTACCATAGTTTAGTCGAGTAATTAAGTAGCTAAGTGGTAGCTAATTACCTACTACCATAGTTTAGTTGAGTAACTAATTAGCTAAGTGGTAGCTAATTATCTACTACCATACTTTAGTTGAGTAGCTAATTAGCTAAGTGGTAGCCAATTAGCTACTACCATAGTTTAGTACAGTAGCTAATTAGCTACTCCCATACTTTAGTTAAGTAACTAATTAGCTTAGTGGTACCTAATTAGGTACTACCATAGTTTAGTACAATAGCTAATTAGCGAAGTGGTAGCTAATTAGCTACTACCATACTTTAGTTGAGTAGCTAATTAGCTAAGTGGTAGCTAATTAGCTACTACCATAGTTTAGTACAATAGCTAACTAGCTAAGTGGTAGCTAGTTAGCTACTACCATACTTTAGCTGAGTAGCTAATTAGCTAAGTGGTATCTAGTTAGCTACTACCATACTTTAGCTGAGTAGCTAATTAGCTAAATGGTAGCTAATTAAGTACTACCATAGTTTAGTACAATAGCTAATTAGCTAAGTGGTAGCTAATTAGTTACTACCATAGTTTAGTACAATAGCTAATTAGCTAAGTGGTAGCTAACTAACTACTACCATACTTTAGTTATTGTGGCTAATTAGCTAGTACCATACTTTAACTGAGTAGCTAATTAGGTACTACCATACTTTAGTAGAGTAGCTAATTAGTTGCTACCATATTGTCAAAGAGTAGCTAATTAGCTAGTACCATACCTAAGCGAAGTAGCTAATTAGCTCAGTGGTAGCTAATTAGCTATTGTCATAGTCTAGAAGAATAGCTAGTAAACTAAGATGTAGCTAAGTTGCTAATTAGCAACCATGTTGTTGCAGAATCTTGTGGATTAAGGAGGGCGCATGAGGTGTCTGGTGCTGATGACAATGCAACCGATGAGGAGATAGCTGCCAACGTGGCTGAAAGTAAGAGTCCTGCTATCACATCTCCTTCAGATCAGCTCCACCCTATTCTTTTGGAAGATGGTACTGAATTAGGCAACGATGTGAAAAGCCATTAAATATTGGAAACAACATGTAAATATGAGGTTCACAACAATAGTGTTTTTGAACACTTCATACAACATTTCTTCGAATCCGAAAACCTTGATTCCACCTCACCAAGCCCAACTACTGATAATGTCCAAACAGATCCCACTGTCTAGAAAAGCTAGCGCAAGACACGGATGACGTGCAAGCCGTTGCTGAGGTGATGGAAAGGTTGTTAGAGGAGGACACACTTACGCAATGGGTCAAAGAAGCAAGGCTAAATGGGCAACCGGCTAGAAAAAGGCTAAAGAAGGGGCCACGATTGGGGACAAGACTAGTTACTCGGTCAAGGGGCTCTTGAATTGGAGCGAAATAATTATTAGTGGGATATGATTGTTAGCGATTTTCCTAGGGTTTTATGAAGTTTTACTATGACCTATTTGGACAAGTAAAACCTCACATTGGTTGTTGCTTGATCCACATTATGTAATGGAACTCTATGATGTTTCTTCAAGATAATTATGTTCATGTTGTTCTATGATGGAAAATATTTCATACTCATTATGTTGTTTTGTGAGACGGTTAGTTACTTTGTGAGTGTGAATATGTTGGTGTTTTCTGATGTTGCAAGGTCTTAAGGGTTTGAATCTATTGCTCCTAAGGTCGATGGCAGTGTGGAAACTCTTGATGTTGCTGCATGTTTAGAGGCCCACATCTTGAAAGTAGATGTAGCAACCGACACAAATGATCTGGTCACGCAAGTTGATCAAGCATGTTGCACAGATGATCTGATTTTGCAAGTAGATGCAGCATGTGATACCACTAGGCTGATATCGACCAGATCAGTATCTACATGCACCAAGCTAATGACTAAGTCGACAATACAAGAGAACCAGAATGTGAAGCTAGGCCCAACACAATCTATCAGGGGTTTGAAGAGGAAAAGGACACCAATTGTGCCGACAGAACCTGAGTTGATTGAAATTGATCGTGTGCTACCAGTAATTGGTGTAACAAAGGCTCAGTTACAGGAATGGAAACCTAAACCATTAGAAGTCGAAAGAAGAGCCTTGATCTTGGAGCTTGATAAAGTCCTGATGAGTGTGCGATATATGACACCAAGGAGGGACGCAAATCAATTTCTAGAGTGGGTTGTGCAATTCTTTGATTTGTTTATTTGGAGTGAAAAACCACGTACAGATGTGTGGAAGTGTGTAGGAAGATTTTTCCCGAAGTGGCGACAACATTTCAAGGGTAAGTGGACACGAGAGAATTGTGAGCAGAAGGATATTGCAAGATTCAAAAGACTTTCTGATTTTTGGGCCACTTGGCCAAATTATAATGCTGACAATACATTGATTCTGGATACTGAACATTTCCGACATTACTTCAACATTCGCAGATGCTGTCTCATTCTACCCGATGAAATGCCTGAACACTACTTGGTGAAAACATTGAGCTGCCAACTAATTGCATGGTTGTGGACTCCATACCGAGCTCGATATGCAGATCATATATGTAGAGAAGTTCCACTGACCAGCAAGAGCTTAGCTGTTTATAGGCGATTTGAAGACATTGGCAATGGGATGTTATAAATATGTAATTTGATGACAGATTAATCAATGAAAAATTAAATTTCTTGTTTTGAGTAACTTATCTACTGTGTAATTTTAAGAGTATGTTCAAGATTGTTGATTTCATGATAATGCTTTTTCTTAAAATTATGCAAACTATTTTAACTTGTACATGGTTCACTTGAGTAAATCTGTATCTTAGAAAGAAGAACCCTAAACGATATTATTAAACTGGTTTTTAAGAAAGAAGAACAGAAAAAAGACTGTATATAAAAAAGACACAATTTTATTGAGAAAGAAGCACAAAAAGTAGACTATATATAATAATAATAAACTCCCAACCATTAAACTGTTTATTTGCAATACATGTGCTTTGTTTGTTTTACAATAAAACTGGTAATTGCTACTTGTAGCTACAAATTCCATGGCATACAATTGTAAATACATTCGTACACATTAGCACTAATTGTGTATAAACTTGAGCAGCTATTGTATTGCGACATTGGGACATTGATGCATGACCAAATGAGAGTACATGTACGCCACTAGTTTATCTTCTAATAGCCTATACACATAATCGTAATCATTTAGTCTTGCATAAAAAATACCTTCAATGTAGAATGTCCTGGTAGATACAACATTTCCCCAAGCATCTAATATATTTTGCGTTGCACACTGTTTACTAATTGTGCACTTCAATATATAGAAATCAACACCCTCTGAATTGCCTTCTTCTGCATTTACAACGAAATTATCCCCAACATTTAAGACATCACTTAGAGTATCTCCACGTCCTTGATATGTGAAGTTATCATTCTTTTCTGTTTCTCCATCAATTGCTTCCTTATCGTTCAATGTATGATACTCCCAATTCTGAATATATGCTTTGTTTAAACAATGCCTCCAATTTCCCTGCACACAATGGAAGCAAAAACAAGTTAATTCTCTAACCGCAATACAATGACCATCCAACCTAGAATAACCGCGAACAACATGGAGAGATCGCAATTGGGGAATTCCTTGGCACTCCCAGGTCTTCTCCCTATTTACTTCATCTATCTTCACTTCCCAAAATTCACGTTTGATATCTCAGACTTACAAGGAATAAACACCAGTTGCACTCGTTGACATATTAGCTCTTAAAAATTCAACTACATGTGCTGCACAATTCATCTGCACACCATCTACCTTTAGTTGTTCATGGGTAAGTGCCCGCTTTATAACAACACCTACACCATCATGTTCACCTTTACCATGGCCAGACCCAAAAAAATTCCATCTCATCTCCAAACCTGTTATAGTAGGATACCTCCCCACAAAATAAAATGGACGTCTAGCCTTGAATTGTGACGCAACACCATCAGACCAGACCCAATGTTGAGTAAGCTCCAAACATTTCGCTAATAACCATTGCCAATGTAAGTTAAAACAATGTTGGACGAACAAGGTATCATGCTTCTTATCATCAGAATAAAAAAATGAATTACTTTTTTAACATCACCTGAAACTCAAAAATATGTTATGTGCACAAAAATGGTTACCTGCACTGAACACCAATAGATTGAATTTCATTCTGCTGCTTGAAAGTATAATTCTCTGCGAAATATACTACATCATTTGGACATATGCAAGTCTTAAAATGATGGGCTTTCCATGAATAAATGAAGTTGTGTTTAATGAACTTTCCTAGAGATACTACAAATAGAGACGCCAAATCCCTTGGTTTAAGCGACTTCCTAACTAGATCCTTTCTTTTACACACATTTCCTTCGAAATTGGTGTCAACTGAGTCAAATAACTTGACAGAGATTAATATTTCACTAAATTAATTTGGACATCACCTAAATCTACTAGAGCCACAATCTTGAGATAAACCTATGACACATTTATGACTGTGGAAGATGGCCTAAGTTTCTCTCGGACACAATACTGAATCTAAAAGACAACTCATGGACGAGATAATAGTGCACTTGCAGGCTCGATTGACAAATTGGGAACTCACAAGTGCAAACTACATTAGTTAGGGGGGCACTATGGTGACGTAGTAGATTAATAGAGTCCTTGAGAAAACCCATTTGTACATGGTAAATGCAACAACATGTGTATCGATCCTTCAAGTGTCTCACAAAGTGTGGCTTAAGAGACTCGAATGTTCGTAGTTGAACTTTGATATTTGGATGCATTCGTCTGAACCTAATGAATAAATCAACCTACATAATAAAATCGACATATTGATTAGTTGATTAGCTATGCTCCAAACCTGTTATAACAACTAATAAGCTATTCTAGTATCTAATTAGCTATTCTGGTAGCTAATTAGCTATCCTAGTAGCTACTTAGCTAGTAATAACTAAATTAGCTATTGGGAATAGCTAGTTAGCTAATCTGGTTGCTAATTAGCTATCCTAGCAACTAATTATCTTGTAATAGCTAAATTAGCTATTGCGAATAGCTAGTTAACTAATCTTGTAGCTAATTAACTATAGTCATATGCAGCTAATTAGCTATTCTAGTAGCTAATTAGCTAGTCATACACAACTAATTAGCTATTCTGGTAGCTAAATAGCTATACTGATATTCTTAGGTAGCTAATTAGCTATAGTCATAGGCAGCTAATTAGCTATTCTGGTAGCTAAATTGCTATGGTTGGTAGCTAATTAGGTATTTTGGTTGCTAATTTGCTATCCTGGCACTTAAATAGTTGGTAATAGCTAAATTAGATGGTAATAACTAATTAGCTATTGTGAATAGTTAGCTATTCTAGAAGCTAATTAGCTATTCTGGTAGCTAAATAGGTATTTGGTAGCTAATTAGCTATCCTAGCAACTAATTAGCTGGTAATAGCTAAATTAGCTATTGTGAATAGCTAGTTAGCTAATCTGGTAGCTAATTATCTATAGTCATATGCAACTAATTATCTAGTTAGCTATTCTAGTAGCTAATTAGCTAGTCATACACAACTAATTAGCAATTCTGGTCGTTAATTAGCTAGTCATACACAACTAATTAGCTATTCTGGTCGCTAATTAGCTAGTCATACATAGCTAATTAGCTATTATGGTAGCTAAATAGCTATGCTCATATTATTAGGTAGCTAATTAGCTCAGAGTGCTAGCTAATTTGCTATGATTGGTAGCTAATTAGCTATTCTGCTAGTTAATTAGCTAGTAATAACTAAATTAGCTATTAGGAATAGCTAGTTAGCTATTCTAGTAGCTAATTATCTATAGTCATACAAAGTTTATTAGTTATTTTGGTCGGTAAATAGCTATGCTCATATTCTTAGGTAGCTAATTACCTTTCTAGTAGGGGATTAGCTATTCTGGTAGCTAATTAGCTATAGTCATAAGCAACTAATTAGCTAGTCTGGTAGCTAATTAGCTATTGTCATAGGCAACTAATGAGCTATTGTGGTAGCTAAATAGCTATGATTGGTAGCTAATTAGCTATTTTGGTAGCTAAATAGCTAGTATGTTCGATATTCTTAGGTAGCTAATTAACTATTCTGGTAGCGAATTAGCTCGTAATAGCTAAATTAGCTATTGGCAGTCACTATTAAGCTATTACTAGTAGCTAGTTAGCTATGGTCATATTTTGAGGTAGCTAATTAGCTTTTCTGGTAGCTAATTAGGTATTACTGGTACCTAGTTAGTTATGGTCATATTCTGAGGTAGCTAATTAGCTTTTCTTGTAGCTAAATTAGCTATTACTAGTAGTTAGTTAGCTATGGTCATATTCTGAGGGAGTTAATTAGCTATTCTGGTAACACCCATAACATCAAAAATCAAGGATATAGTCACAATATTTTGGACTAATGAGGGTCGGGTTTCACCCAATAATCTAATGTAAGCAAATGACACCCATAACATCAGAGATCAAGGATATAATCACAATATTTTGGACTAATGAGAGTCGGGTTTCACCCAATAAGAAGGATTTATGCAGGAAACGTGTTGGAAGGAGTCAATACGAGGAGCATCCCCTTCATCTTCTTGATGTACCTCAGGTATTTACATTTATCTCAACATTTCTTTTGACTTTTGAGCTTAGTTAGTTAGCTTATTAGCTACCTCCGAATATGACCATACAAGAAAAGCTAATTAGCTACCTCAGAATATGACCATAGCTAACTAGCTACCACGAAGTCTTCGAGTGTTTTCAGAACCTGCAAAGCTTGGTTGAATGGGAAACAGAGAGGAAGATGAAGTGCCTGCGGTCGGATGGTAGAAAAGAATATTTTTCCGGTCAATTCAACAATTATCTATAGCAAAAAGGAATTCGGAGAGAGTTCAGTTGCAGATACACACCGGAGCAAAATGGTGTGGTCGAGAGGAGAAACCGATCGCTTATCGACACGGCAAGGGCGATGCTGGAGGAGAAGAGGATGCCCAAATTCTATTGGGCTGAGGCGGTCCGGACGACCGTCTATATCCAAAACCGGATTGGTGACAAGGTGTCCGCGCATGAGCTATATTTTGGGCGCAAGCCGAATTTGTGACACCTTCGGATATTCGATAGCATTGCATATGTGCATGTGCCGGATGAAAAGCGGAGGAAGTTGGATGCAAAGTCGGAGAAATGCATCTTGGTTGGTTACTCGCATGAGCAAAAGGGGTATAAGTGTTATAACCCCCGGACGAAGCAGGTCCGAGTTAGCCGGGATGTTGATTTTGATGAGACGACATCATGTTATGCCTTATCGGCTCTGACTTCCAATCTCGACCCCATACCAAAGGATGAAGGATGAGGCTAGTGAACCTGAACTGGTCCAGTTAGAAGACGAAGGGTTCAAGACTCTAGATGTGAGTCCGGAATCGTTTCGGTTAAGTCGACCGAATGAGCGGCTGAGTCGGGATGACCAGTCGAATGAGGAACCGACGAGTAGTGGAGAATATGTCGTGCTCTCCCCGCGCAAGGAACCGAGGAGATGATTCACACGCAAAGAGAAGGGGAAGAAGAAGATGTCGGAATACGAAACTAGCATCATTGAGTCGGATCGTAGCGAATCCGACTCCGATAAGGAAAAAGGCGGATGTTAGGGAACGAAGTCCGAACCGGCCAAGAAGGGCCTCAAACCGAGTAACGATAAGTTACGCCGGTCTTCCCGCCAGAAGAACCTCATGAAGCGGTACAGGTACAATGAGTACATGGCGCATCATTATGCGTACATGACCAAAGTGGCGTAAGTGCGTGAGCCGGAGAGCTACGCAGAAGTGGCAAAGGACACAAATTGGTGTGCTGCTATGGAGGAAGAAATGCGGGCACTTGATGCCAATGACACATGGCACCTAGTTGACCCTCCCTGACACTGTAAACAGATCGGATGTAAGTGGGTGTACAAAGTAAAGTACAATGCTGACGGTTCAATTAACTGGTACAAGGCCCGGTTAGTGGCGACGGGATACGCAAACCCACAGAATCGACTACGATGAGACCTTCCGGTTTGTGTGGTGTTGGCGGTTGATGCGGCAAGGGAGTGGCATCTTCACCAAATGGACATGAAGAATGCATTTCTTCAAGGCGATCTTGAGGAAGAGGTCTTTATGACCCAACCCCCCGGTTTCCAGTCGGAGATGAACAAGTCGGCGGTATGCCGGCTGAAGAAGTCACTTTATGGCTTGAACCAAGCCCCCCGAGCTTGGAATGCGAAGATCACGCACCGGTTGCGTAAGATGGGGTTTGCGGCCTCCAAGTTCGACTCTTCGTTGTTCATCCGGCAAGGTACGGACAGTCCGGTTTGCATCTTGCTGTATGTTGATAATCTAGTCATCACCGGACCCGGACTCGATGAAATCAGCCGAGTCAAGTCCTAGCTATTAGACGCATTTGAGATGAAGGACCTGGGTGACCTTCACTATTTCCTTAGGATCGAGGTGATCTGAACCCCCGACGGCATATTACTCTCACAAAGACACTATGTGTTGAATATGTTGTACAAGTTCGGCATGACGGAATGCCGACCGATCTCCACACCCCTGGACTAGAACTAGAAGCTTTGTCCCGACTCCAGACCAGCCTACGATGAGAAGCGGTTCCGAAAAATCATCGGAAGCCTTATATATTTGACAATCACCCGGCGTGATCAACCAATATATGCAGAAGCCGACCGTGCAGCACCTTCTATGCGCGCATCAAATTTTGCGATATGTGAGCAGTACGAAGGAACAAGGACTGCTATATCGGCATGGTATAAATGAAGAGCTAGTCGGCTACACTAATGCCGACTGGGCCGGCAATGCATCAGATCGCTAATCCACCTCTGGCTATATGTTTTCCCTTGGTAGCGTGGTTGTTGCATGGAGCAGCAAAAAGCTGCCAACAGTGGCGCTTTCGAGCACTGAGGCTAAATACCGGGGCGCTACCATTGCCACCTATGAAGCCATTTGGCTTCGGCGGCTGCTGCAAGACCTGCAGATTGAGGTGCCGACCTCGATCCTAATCTACTATGTCAACATAAGTAGCATGCAGCTCGCCAAGAACCTCGTATTCCATGCTCGCACAAAGCACATAGAAGTGCACTACCACTTCGTGCGTAAGTGTGTCCTGAGCGGTGAAGTCGAACTTCGGTATGTTCATACGGATTGGTAGGTTGCGACATCTTCACCAAACCGCTCAGATCAGACAATTTGCAACACTTCACCGAAATGCTTGGTGTTCAGCATCTCGACATGCCACACTTGAGGGGGAGAATGGGCAAAGACACCGGAACGGGCAAAGGCAAAGAAACTACCGATTGTGCAAGTGAGGGAAGAACCAACAAAGGGAGAGACAAGAAGAAGGCCAAGACTCGGACATGGTCCGATGTGGTGAAGGGCCTGGAACCGGAAGACGAGTCAAGAACGACCGATTCGGACAAGAGCTGGACCGAATCGAAGACAACCGATTCGGTTCAACAAACGGATTCGGAAGAACCGGATCAACTAAAGGCCAAGCGGACGAGAAGGCAACGGAAGTCGACGCCAACACGAAGGAACCGGCAGGTTGACAAGCGCCGAAGTCACAACAACGAGGGAGCTGAATTGGGCCTGTTGAGCAGACAAACCGACCGAGGAGGTCGAGGTGTGCAGAATTAGAAGGGTCACGGCAAGCGGAACCGGACCGGACGAGGAGCACGAGTGAGGTAGAGTGATGCCAGAAGGAGCCGGGTGGAAGGACCGGCTGCCATGGAAATTGACACTACAATCTGACCTCAAGTTGAGCTTGAGGGGGAGTGTTGAGCGGCAAGCTCAATCGGATCCAGATCGACTGAATAAGCCTGAGCTGGATCGGTATCTGGAAGGATGAGCCGGATCGGTGAGCCGGTGAGCAAGCAAGCCGGTGAGCTAGGGAGCCGGTTAGCCGGATCCAGCAGTAACCGGAAGCCTAGTAACAGCCTAGACTACTAGGTAGTTAATGACTTGTAGTTAGTGTCAGACGCTCGTGTGAGCATTGAAGTACACAGTACTTCTGTCAGTCCTCTTAGGACTCATATAAATAGTGTTGTTGAGCATGTTGTATGTACAGAGAACTATTATTGTTTTGTAATAGATTTTTAATGTTCTGCTCCTTCTCTATCTCTCCCGCATATTAATCTCTCTCTCTATCTCTCTGCCTGTTGCTATCCGGCTGAGCTGGTTTGTCTGACACTTCCACACCTTCGTTTCTACAGTTTGCTTCCATTACAACACAATATAGTAAAGATCTCACTACCGCCTATGTTAAGCATTTAGACAGCCTTGTGCATTATTATACTAAAATTGTAGATGATTTTCCTACAACTGTGCGATCAGATATACTCAAGCTTGCTAATCTCCTAAAAGCTCCCGCTTGTTTTGACATAATAGAACCTGATTCAAACCCAAACTCATTTAGCAAACAACTTGAAGATTTCAGAGAAGAATTAGCCACTAATATTTTAAAAGAATGTAATACAATAGCTCTATCACTCACTTATAGGGAAGCCTTTAGGACGACTACAATGCAAAGAAGAGATAAAGCACAATTAATATATGACAACACTCAAAGCACAAGTAATCACCATATTAGAGAGATAGACCTAGATATGGAGTCTGAAGATGATATTGAAGATGATAATGAAAAGGTAGTAGATAGTTTTGAGAAAGCACAATATGACAAATTACAGTTTACATCTCATCACAATAACCTTAACTTGAGAAGAAACCCTAACTCTACCTCTAACTTTAACCCTAACCCTAACCCTAACCATAACTCGAGAACAAACCCTGACCCAAACCCTAACTCTACCTCTAACTTTAACCCTAACCCTAACCCTAACCCTAACTCGAGAACAAACCCTAACCCAAACCCTAACTCTAGAATAAACCCTAACCTAAACCCTAACCCTAACTCAAGATTAAACCCTAACCCTAACCCTAACTCGAGAATAAACCCTAACCCTAACCTTAATTTGAAAACAAACCCTAACCCTAACTTGAGAACCAACCCCAACCCTAACTCTTGGCCTCGAACAACAAACTCAATGCCTCCTCCACCACAAATTAAGCGTGGATCATCCAACCACCACAACCATCCTCAATTCATCTGCAACATAAATAATAATGAAGTTAGTATGAACCCTTATCCTAACAACCTCAATCATAGAAACCCAAAAGAATTATTCTATAAACCCAATGGCCTTTCGGTAGGCCCGACACAAACTCAGCCTACCTCCACCATAACACGAGGATAACACCAACATTCACGAACTCCAACTTCACCACATACGTTTCCCCTTATACAGGTCCTTCGCATCATCCACCACAGGGTCTCCATCATTGACAATCATCACTTTTCGGTGGCGGCGACAGCAACAACAACGACAACGACAACGACAACGACGATGGTGGTGGCAATGACATCAACCACCATATGCTAGCTTGGCCACACAGCTCACACGAAGTATCCCCATCTCTGATCCATAGCTTCCACTCATCGGTTGCACCTGTTGGTTTCTCATCGGCCCTACACAAACACCAACAGCACGATGGATTAAAGGTACAAACGGGCGGCGGTGTTCTCGACTCGGCGCGTACAGTCGACTATAGAGGCGTCGACCTCCCCCATTCTCACCTTCCCCCCTGCTCTCCAGCCCTCCTCTATATATTGAGCCCCTCAAGTCCTCTCATCCCTTCTCCTTTGCCCCTCAATTTTCTTTCCCTCCTCCTACAGTAGGGCAGAATGTTCGAATCGGCTGAAGAAGCCGAGGACGAATGGACATGTGCAAAAAGATCAAAAAAGTAGAGACTAATCAGATGAAAGCCGGAACTGGAGCCAATCGAGCCAAGGGACAAAAAAGCCGAGAAGGGCAAGAGAGGAGGCAAAGTCAAAAAGGACATAGTCGACCGAGCGAAGGCCAAGACCAAGACATGGGCACATGTGGTCAAGGGCCTGAAGGAGGACGAATCAGAGATAGCCGATTCGGACAAGAGCCGGAATGAATTGGAGATACCCAATTTAGTCAAGGAATTTGATTTGGAAGAGCCAAATCAGTTCAAGGCCGAGCGAACGAAAGGGTAGCTGAAGTTGATGCAAACACGGAAGAGCCAATAAGTTGAGGAGCACCAGTACCGCATAAGCCAAGGGTGCAAACAAGACGACCGAGAAGGTCGAGGTGCACAGGACTGAACAGGTTAAGGAACACAACCAAGGCACAGGGACGCCAAAATAAGCTGACAATAGAGATCGACAAAAACAGGCATTGTGATCCAACCTCAAGTTGAGCTCGAGGGGGAGTGTTGAGCGGTCAAGCTCAACTAGATCCGGATTGGCTAAATAAGCCTGAGCCGGATCGGTATCCGGATCGGTAGGTCGTTAGAGACCTACGACTCTAGCCTAGTACGTAGGAATATTTTTTGGGAGTTAGTGTTTCATGCTTAGTACGAGCATTAAGTACTTGTCAGTACTTTAGTCAATCCTTTACGGACTTTATAAATAGTGCTATAAAACAAAGTTATATGTACATAGTCTTTGAATATTTTTGAAATCGAATTTCGTGTGTTCTCCTCTAATTCTATCTCTCCTACATACTATATTCAAGCTTTCCATTAATTGTTGACTTTTGTGTTCTACTGTTATCTGGAACAACCGGTTTTGTCTACACTTCCACAGATTCACTCTTACAGAGACGCACAATCCCAATAGTGGATTGGAGCAATCGCTCGATCACATTTCACGAGGTAGGATTCTTGCGCACAACTATGAAGGTCAATTCAATTTCACATCCTCCAAAGAAGGTAGATTCTGACTCGGCCATCCCACCCTCGGTCCAGGATGAGGCCATTTACGACTTAGTTCATCACCCGCTCGCTGTTTGTGGAGCTATTTCTAACACACTCCAAGTTATTCCCCACTAGTATAAAGACTTCTCCGATGTATTTGAGAAACATAATGCACATTGTTTGCCCAAACACCGGCTCTACGTGTGTCCACCCTTTGGTCTTCTATATGTGTTGTCTACACTAGAGCTAAAGGCCCTTCAAGTGTATCTCGATGAGAACCTCGCGAAAGCATTTATTCAACCTTCTAAGTCGCCGGCTAGGGTCCCCATATTATTTGGGAAGAAATAGAACGGCTCTCTATGCTTATGTGTAAACTATCAAGGTCTCAACAAACTCACTATGTGCAACCGTTATCCGCTCCATCTGATTCTCAAACTCCTTGCCCAGCTCCACGCTGCGGGTGTCTTCTCCAAAGTTGATCTATGTGGCGCGTACAATCTAGTATGCATTAAGCCCAGTGATGAATGGAAAACTACATTCCGAACACGGTGTCGTGTGAATCTTCTCACACTATGTAAAATAATAAATAATAAAATAAGTACTTTATATTAGCTTAATGGCATGTTATAGAAAGATGGATGTTTGAGAAGATAGGGAAATTGAACTATGATTTATCCCACATAGATAGGAAACTTAAGGCTCTAGCTATATAAGCACCTTGAGATCCCTCATTTTTCATTTGTGCTAAGAACACTTTTGCCACTTTGTCTTGATGGATGATGGTGACCAAGTTCCCAAAAGCCGGAACCCAGTTGGTAAGCAAAATCGGAAACCGGCCGGTAAGCAAAACTGAAACCGGTCGTAAAGAAAAACTGGAAACCGGTCCAAAAGAAAAACCGAAAACCGGCCAGTACGCAAATCGGAACCTGGCCGGAAAGCAAAACCGAAACCGACCGGTAAGCAAAATCGGAAACCGACCGGTAAGCAAAAACTAAAACCGGTCGGTAAACAAAACTTGAAACCGGCCGTAAGCAAACCGGAACCGGCGACGAAGCCGGCGAGGCGACGACAATCGGCGATCAAATGGAACCGGCGACCGGACGAGGTTGTACATCACTCTGCTTGCCGATTGTTCCCACACTGGGAAATCCTTATGTGCAGCATCAGGTGCTGTTTCGTTGGCTCCTTCGACGAAACTCCAGTAGCCATGCCCAAGCAGGTACTGGTGCATCTTGTACAACCAAGATGCATAGTTGGATATGTCGAGTTTCTCCACAGGACGCGAGCTAGCCATTCCTCTATCCATCACTTCTATGTAAGACCTGTTAGGGTTTGCTTTCAAGCGTTTGTCATTTGTAGAGGTTCTCAACCCTCGCGCTCTGATACCATGTAAACGATTACTTACGGAAGTGTTAGAAAATAGAGAAAGCAGAGAATAAACAAAGTACACGGGAGAGACAGAGAGAGCAGAACTTAAAAGCTATATTCAAAACAATATAAACACTCTGTCACTTACAACTGTGCTTAGTAGCACTATTTATACAAGTCCTCGTGGGATTGACAGAAGTACCGCGTACTTCAATGCTCACATGAGCATCTGACACTTACTACGAGATTATAACTGCCTAGTAGTCTAAACTAATACTAGGCTTCCGGTTACCGATTGGATCCGGCTAACCGGCTCTGTTGCTTGCCGGCTTGGTTGCTCACCGGTTTACCAATCCGTCTCGCTCACCGGCTTACCGATCCCTCTCGCTCACTGGCTTATCGATCCGTCTCGCTCACCGGCTTACCAATCCGTCTCGCTCACCGGCTCAGGCTTATCCAGCCGATCCAGCTCCAGTTGAGCTTGCCACTCAACACTCCCCCTCAAGCTCAACTTGAGGTTGCATCCTAGTGTCAACCTCTGTGGCAGTCAGTTCTTCCAAATGACTTCTCCTGGCGTCGCTCCGCCTTGCTCGCGCTCCTCGTCCGGTCCGGTTCTGTTTGCCGCGACCCCTCTTGTTTTGCGCACCTCGACCTCCTCGGTCGGCTTGTCTCCTCAACAGGCCCAATTCAGCTCCCTTGCTGCTGTGACTTTGGCGCGTTCCGGTTCGCCAATTCCTTCGTGTTGGCGTCGACTTTCGCTGCCTTCTCATCCTCTTAGCCTTGAATTGATCCGGTTCTTCCGAATCTGTCTGTCGAACCAAATCAACTGTCTCTGATTCGTTCCAGCTCTTGTCTGAATCGGTTGCTCCCGATTCGTCTTCTGGTTCCAAGCCCTTCACCACATCGGACCATGTTTGGGTCTTGGTCTTCTTCCTTCGGTCGGCTTTGTCCTTCTTGACTCTGTCGCCACTGCCGCTTGTTCTGACTTGTTCGGACGTGTCGACTTCCCTTGTCGACTGGGCTCTTTCTTCTTCTTGGCTCTCCCTTCAACGGTTCTTCCCTCACCGGCGCAATCGGCAGTCTCTTTGCCTTTGCCCATTCCGGTGTCTTTGCCCATTCTCCCCCTCAAGTGTGTGTGGCACGTCGAGATGCTGAACACCAAGCATTTCGGTGAAGTGCTGCAACTTGCCCAATCCGAGTGGTTTGGTGAAGATGTCGGCAACTTGTCGATACGTGTGAACATACCAAAGTTTGACCTCACCGCTCAGGACACACTCACGCACGAAGTGATAGTGCACTTCAATGTGCTTTGTGCGAGCATGGAATACGGGGTTCTTGGCGAGTTGCATGCTGCTTATGTTGTCGCAGTAGACCAGAATCGGGGTCGGTACCTCGATCCGTAGGTCTTGCAGCAGTCGTCGAAGCCAAATGGCTTCACAGGTGGCAATGGTAGCGCCCCAATACTCAGCCTCAGTGCTCGACAGAGCAACTATTGGCTGCTTTTTGCTGCTCCACGCAACAGCCACACTACCTAGGGAAAACATGTAACCGGAGGTTGATTGGCGATCTAATGCATCGCCGGCCTAGTCGGCATCTGTGTAACCGACCAGCTCTTCGGGTATACCGCGCCGGTATAACAGGCCCTAGTCCTTCGTGCCGCTTACATATCGCAGTATCCGTTGTGCACACTGAAGGTGCACCACGGTCGGCTTCTGCATGAACTGACTTATCATTCCGACCAGATAGCTGATGTCGGGTCGCGTGATAGTCAATTAAATAAGGCTTCCGATAATTTGTTGGAACCGTTTCTCGTTGCAGGCCGGTCCGGAGTTGCAACGAAGCTTCTGGTTCTAGTCCAAGGGTGTGGAGACAGGTCGGCATTCTATCATGTTGAACTTGTCCAGCATATTCAAGACGTAATGTCGTAGTGAGAGTAGTATGCCGTCGGGGGTTCGGATCACCTCGATCCCAAGAAAATAATGAAGGTCCCCCAGGTCCTTCATCTCAAATGTGTCCGACAACTCGGACTTGACGCAGTTGACTTCTGGAAGACCTGGTCCGGTGATGACTAAATCATCAACATACAACAGGACACATATCGGACCGGCTGAGCCTTGCCGGATGAACAACGAAGAGTCGGACTTGGAGGCCGCAAACCCCATCTTACGCAACTGGTGCGTGATCTTCGCATTCCAAGCTCGAGGGGCTTGCTTCAGGCCGTACAACGACTTCTTTAGCTGGCATACCGCCGACTTGTTCATCTCCGATGGAAAACTGGGGGGCGGAGTCATAAAGACTTCTTCTTCAAGATCACCCTGAAGAAACACATTCTTCAAATCCATCTGGTGAAGATGCCACCCTCTTGCTGCAGCAACCGCCAGCACCACACGAACTGTCGTCATCTTAGCTACCGGAGTGAAGGTCTCGTCGTAGTCGATTCCGTGAGTCTGCGTGTATCCCTTCGCCACTAACTGGGCCTTGTACCGGTTAACTGAACCGTCGGCGTTGCACTTTACCTTGTACACCCACTTGCATCCGATCGGTTTACAGTGACGGGGAGGATCAACTAGGTCCCATGTCTTGTTGACATCAAGTGCCCGCATTTCTTCCTCCATAGCGGCACGCCAATTTGCGTCCTTTGCCGCTTCTGCGTATACCTCCGGCTCACGCACTTCCGCCACTTTAGTCATGTACACATAGTGATGCGCCATGTACTCATTGTACCCGTACCGCATGACGGGATCCTTCTGGCGGGTGGACCGGCGTAACTCACCGTTACCCGGTTTAAGGCCTTTCTTGCCCGGTTCGGTCTACCGAAGATCCGCCTTTGTCCTTGCCGAAGTCGGATGCACACCGATCCGACTCATCGTTACCGGTTTCGAATGTCGGCATCTTTTTCTTCCATTTCTCTTTGTGCGTGAACCGTCTCCTCGGTTCCTTGTGCGGGGAGAGCACGGCAGAGTCTCCACTACTCGCTGGTTCCGCATCGGATTGGTCAGATTGACTCAGTCTCTCGTTCGGCCTGCTCAACCAAAACGATTCCAGGCTCTCATCCTGAGTCCATGCTTCATCATCATCTACCTGGGCCGGTTTAGGCTCACTAGCCTCATCTTCCGGCATCGGGTCGGATTCGGAAGTTGAAGCCGGTAAGGAGTACCACAATGCCGATTCATCAAACTCGACATCTCGACTAACTCGGACCTGCTTTGTCTGGGGGTTATAACACTTATAACCCTTTTGCTCTTGAGCATAGCCGATTAGGATGCATTTTTCCGATTTTGCATCCAACTTCCTCCGCTTCTCATCTGGTACATGCACATATGCAATGCTACCAAAGATCTTAAGGTGTCTCAAATTTGGCTTGCGCCCGAAATACAGCTCGTGAGCTGACACCTTGTCACTGATCTGGTTCTGGATGTAGACAGTCGTTCGAACTGCCTCCGCCTAGAAGAATTTGGGCATGCTCTTCTCCTCCAGCATTGCCCTTGCCGCATCAATAAGCGACCAGTTCTTCCTTTCGGCAACACCATTCTGTTGCGGTGTGTATCTGCAGTTGAACTCTCGTCGAATTCCCTTTTGCTGTAGATAACTATTGAATTGGCTGGAAAAGTATTCTTTTCCGCCATCCGACCGCAAGCATTTATTGATCTTCCTCTTTGATTCCCGTTCCACCATGCTTTGGAGACTCCGGAAACACTCGAAGACTTCACTCTTCCGCTCAATGAGATAAATCCATGTGTGCCGCGTATAGTCATTGATGAAGGAGACGAAATATTGACTCCCGCCAAGACTAACATTCTGTGCCGATCCCCACACATCTGAATGGATAAAGTTGAGCTTGTTACGACTCCGGTTACGTTCGGTGGGGAATGGAAGCCGGTGTTGCTTCCCGAGTTGGCAGGCTTCACATACTTGGGCCTTCCGGCTACTGAACTTCGGCAAACCGAAAACAACTTGTTTCGCTTGCAGGTCTTGAAGCCACCGGTAATTGATGTGGCCAATCCGCTTGTGCCACAGGTCGATGTCCGATTCGACCTTTTGTCCATTTGCAAACAGAGCGGTGCCGACGTCATTGGTGTCGAGGATAAACATCCTCCCGTCTCTGCGCCCTTGCGCAATAATCTGGCCCTCTTCCTCGATGAAGCACCCGAGGTGTGTAAACCGCACCTACATCCCTTGGTCAACGATCTGTCCGATCGACACCAGGTTCTTCGTGATTGTCAGAACGTGTAATACGTTCATCAGCTTCCCCTTCTATCCGACGTGGCTCAAAGGAACTTCTTCGATGTGCATGATTGGGTGACGAGTGTCGTCTCCGGTTTCGACTACTCCTAGTTGATCCGGTTTCTCCAAAAAGGAGAACCACTCTTTGTGGCTCGTCATGTGGTTCGACGCACGGGAATCAACATACCACACTTCCTCCGATTTGGAATTGGTCTTCTTCATCGAGTTCACCTCATGCTTCATCACCAAGGCTGGCCCGTTACCGTTCTTGGATCCTCCCGATCCCTTCGCGTAGTGCGAGCTTTGTGGCCATCCTTGCCAGCCTTGCCGGATCTGGATTTGTCCGAATCGGCCCGTTTTCTCTAGCACTCACTTTCTCTGTGGCCCTTTTTGCCACAATACTAGCATTCCGTTGTAGTCTTCTCTTGCCGTCTTCCGGTGCCTCCATGACTCCCCCTGCTCCCGGAGGGTCCGGAACTGTTGTCGGCACGTTCTTTGTGCCTTTGTTCCTGGTCTTGCCGGCCGCCTCCATTGCGTGCCGACCCGCCTCATCCACCACGCCCACGGGACCGATCCGCTTCCGTGTACAGCATCCAGCTGTCAATGGGTGCACCAGTTGACGCACCGGCGTGATTCTCCTCTACAAGGAGCATCGACTTTTAGTCGAAAAATGACGGTGTATTCTCCCTTGTACACAATGCCATTCGGAACGCTCTGAACTTATACGTTAGGCCCCCAAGACAGACCTGTACCATCTCGTCTTCCTCTACGGTAACGTTGATAGAGACAAGCGAGTCACATATCTCTTTGATCCGGTCTGTGTAATCCACCACCGACATGTCCTTCTGTCGGACATTGGTCAACTCCTGTCGGAGTTGCAGCTTCCGGGCTGTAGTGCTCGCGGCGAAAACCTTCTTCAGGTTTCCCCAAGCCTCCTTCGGCGTCTTGGCGTCTCGGATGTGGCTCAGCAGCTGGTCTCCGACACTGGACGCGAAGCAGTACATCACTCTGCTTGCCGATTGTTCCCACACTGGGAAATCCTTATGTGCCGCATCAAGCGCTGTTTCATTGGCTCCTTTGACGAAACTCCAGTAGCCATGCCCAAGGAGGTACTGGTGCATCTTGTACGACCAAGATGCATAGTTGGATATGTCGATTTTCTCCATAGGGAGCGAGCTAGCCATTCCTCTATCCATCACTTCTCTGTCTACTGTTCTTACGACCTGTTAGGGTTTGCTTTCAAGCGTTTGTTAGTTGCAGAGGTTCTCAACCCTCGCGCTCTGATACCATGTAAACGATTACTTGCGGAAGCGTTAGAAAATAGAGAAAGCAGAGAATACACAGAACAGAGTACACGGGAGAGACAGAGAGAGCAAAAATTAAAAGCTATATTCAAAACAATATAAACACTCTGTCACTTACAACTGTGCTTAGTAGCACTATTTATACAAGTCCTCGTGGGACTGACAGAAGTACTGCATACTTCAATGCTCACACGAGCATCTAACACTTACTACGAGACTATAACTACCTAGTAGTCTAAACTAATACTAGGCTTCCGGTTACCGATTGGATCCGGCTAACTGGCTCGGTTGCATGCCGGCTTACCGATCTGTCTCGCTCATCGGCTCAGGCTTATCCAGCCGATCTGGCTCCAGTAGAGCTTGTCGCTCAACACAAAGTAACATGGAAGGCTATGATAAACAGAGAACTCCATATATATTCCATTTTTTTTCCTACACTGACTCTCTCTCTCCATTAATTTTCTTTTCCTTCTCAGCTCCCTTATCTTAGGGAAGCCATAACTCTCATTAACCCTAAATTCCCTACGGAAGCCATAACACTCAAAAACTGTAATCTTCCCTACGGAAGCCATAACACTCAAAAACCCTAATTTCCTTACGGAAGCCATAAACCCTAAATTTCCCTATGGAAGCCATATCTCTCAAAATCTAAAATATCTTATCAAAGCCAAAAACCCTAAATTTCTATTGAATCCATATTTAGTTTCTTCTAATCTATTATTCTAGCAATCTCCATAAGCTAAACTTTTGTAATCCCAATCTTGGGATTGATTGTAATCTTTCTTTTGAATTGTTAATGAAAATTGTCAATCTTTCTTATTTCGGCTAATTCTTAATCTATTTCATATTCTCTGGTCGGTGGCCCCGGGGTCCTGCCTCAAGTTCACGTATCCTCATCGTATTTCCGCGACAATGGTATGGGCATTTCGAATACTGTTGTCCGCCGGAATAGTAACCGACGGACAAAAGCAAAGGAATAAGAAATAATATAAGATCATAACGCATGTAACAGTTCACGCAGGAAGTGTGAACGGCTAAATAGACCCTGCATATATAAAGGGCAGAAAACCTCTGATAGACGGGGCATGTAATTTTGGGGAATGTAAAGAAACGTCTCATAATAGAATTCTATCTTCTCTGATTTCCTATGTATAGTTACGGCTAATTCACTGTGTGTGTCTTGAATACCTAAGTGTTTAAGTACATAAGTGTAACCCTTGATAGGGATTCGGTTGTAGCCGTCTCCCTTATATGCTGATAGGTTAGAGGGAACCTTCTCCTACGCATTACGCTTAGACACCTATTTGTTGTTCCACACCCACTTGGAGGTCTAGGTCGAAGGACTGACCGCGGACCGTGTTCCTAATCGGCAACACTTTTGGCACGCTTGGTGGTCTGTGTTTTCTCACAAATGAGCAACAACGAATGGATGTTTAGCCGCAGACGCCCCAGAGAACCAACACGACAAGACTAGCCAATAACAAGGTCCGTCACACGCCAGGCAGAAGAACGCGCACGGCAAAAGCCGCGCCTCAGCAACCTCAGTACTACCTGCCGTGAGTACAAAAGTGATTCTTCGCTCTCCAAATACCTCGACGAGACGCGGGGACTACGCTCACCACAACCACTTGGTGGTCTTTCCGACCCGTTGTAGCCCCCACCATGGCCTTTGCCTACCCCCGCTTTAACGGCGAAACCGACACCGCAACGCATATTCGCATGTTCCTGAATGTCTAGAATGCGAACCACATGGCGCAGAGCCTTTCGGAGGCCGTAGCACACCAGTCGAAAATGATGGAGTTCGGGTTAACATTAGATGGGCGAGCCGTGTTTTGGCATTCATAGATGGATTTACCAGCAATAACAACCTTCGATCAGCTACAGTCTGCGTTCTTGCGATTCTTCCAGCAGAGGGTTCCACAACGCGAAATCCTCGGACAGTTTTATACAATTAAGCAACTACCGACAAAGACGATAGCGGACTTCAGCTTACGCTTCCAAAATTTATGACGGAAACTGGAACGGAGCCCCGTAGAGACAAGGCTCAGGAAACATTTCTGGCAGCTTTACGCCGGCCCGTCCGGGCAACACTCAACAACAATAGCGTGAAATGGGAAACGGCGGATATGGTAATTGAACGAGCGTTACAGCTCGAGTTGGATGGCGAGGAGGAAAGGTTTTCTATGTCCTCCTTACGACAAGCGCTACCTCAGGATGAGGAACGCCAGTTTCGTCAAGCAATCCAATGCACGATTTGCTTGAACTCGGGGCATTCCGCAATGGACTGCAATATGCGAATCCATTGCCCAATCTGCCACTCGAAGGCTCACACAGTCGACCAATGCGAGTACAATATGTTAAACAGAGCCACTCCCACAGTCCGCAACATGGACACACAACGTCAACCACACCGGACTGAACAAAGGAGGCAAGAAGACCGACCCCGGTATAAGGATCGCAACCCACGAGAGGACCAGTACCACCGGAATCGCTGAAATCACAACGATTCCGAGCAGGACGACCCAGAGGACGAGGATTATCGTGGACATCCGAGTTACGCCAAAGGGGGTCGGCGCTACGAGAATCAACGGCCAACAAACAAACAGGGCGGCTTCAATGGTTATCGTGGTAAGCCACGGCAATATCAGGATCACCGGCGTTACGACGAAAGCTCGGGGGATGAGCGGCACTAGGAACAACGACAGGACCAACAACAGCCACCGCATACATTCCGACAAACAAGGCCGGACCGCGAGGAGCAAGTAGCACCAGGGGAGCGGCACACACCACCAGGAGCCGAGAAGGGTGAATCAAGCATCCATTGTTTTATTTGTCAGCAACCCGGACATTATGCCACGCAAGGGAAAGGGGCCTGTCGAAAAACAGTGCTCGGCCACAACCGAGGAATAGGATCAACTCACAGAAAACGGGAAATACAAAGTGCACGAGGACAATAGAGAGAAAGGTACACTAGATATTTTACGTGGAAAACCCTAAATGGGAAAAAACCACGGGAGTCCTCAAACTCCAACTATCACTATGAACAGGGATGTACAATTGTGAGGCTTCAAGGCAACAACCTTGAGCTCACTGTCTTCGCCACAGGCGGCGGTACTACACAGAGGCAACGACCTCTTCGTCTCTCTCTCTCTCTCTCTCTCTCGGCTGCTCTCACTTCGCATAAGAATGAGCAACAACATATAAACTGTTTGCCCTAAGTCATATTTATACACATATGACTTTCGGGCTATTTACAAATATAGCCTCGAGGGCCCTTGGCAAACATATTCACAAATATGTCCCCGCATCCGGATCTCTCTCCGGGTACATGCGTCATCCGGCTCCGTAACCGGGGTCTTCAGCATCCGGCTCCGTAGCCGGGTCTTCGTCATCCGGCTCCGTAACCGGGGTCTTCAGCATCCGGCTCCGTAGCCGGGTCTTCGTCATCCGGCTCCGTAACCGGGGTCTTCAGCATCCGGCTCCGTAGCCGGGTCTTCGTCATCCGGCTCCGTAACCGGTGTCTTCAGCATCCGGCTCCGTAGCCGGGTCTTCGTCATCATCCGGTTCCGTAACCGCAACCGGTCTTGCCGTCATTCATCTCCGGACATCCCATCCGGAGGGACCAAAATCCCAACAAACTCCCCCTTCACTTCGGCATGGGATGTCTCTCCAATCCGATCCTCTTCCGGCATGCTTCCAGCTTGTCGGGTGTAAGTACCTTGGTCAGCATATCCGACCCGTTCTCGTCCGTGTGGATCTTCGTCAGCACGAACTCCTTGTCTTCTATCCTTTCCCGGATCCAGTGGTATCTACGCTGGATGTGCTTCATCCGGGAGTGATAGGCCGCATTCTTCGCAAGGTGGATGGCACTCTGACTGTCGCAGTAGAGTCGATACTCCTCCTGCCGGATACCGAGCTCTTTAATGAAGTCCTTCATCCATATTATTTCCTTGCCGGCTTCAACAGCCGCCATGTACTCCGCCTCCGTGGTTGACAACGCCACCGTCTTCTGCAGCCTCGACTGCCATGAAACAGCTCCCCCTGCATACGTCATCACATACCCTGATGTGGACCGGCTGGTATCTGCATCAGCCGACATATCCGAATCGGTGAAGCCGTCGAGTTCGGGCTTACCGGAGCCGAATCGGAGGCACACGTTTGCCGTGCCCTTCAGGTATCGGAGTATCCACTTGGCCGCGTTCCAATGCTCTTTGCCGGGGTTGCTCATGTACCGGCTCACCACTCCGACTGCGTATCCAATGTCCGGTCTTGTACACACCATTGCGTACATCAAGCTTCCGACGGCAGAGGCATATGGTACTTTCATCATGTCCTCCTTCTCAGCCTTTGTCTTGGGGCTTTGCTTGCTGGACAACTTGCAGTTTGCCGGGAGTGTTGACCCGACCGGTCTTGCTTCCGACATGTTGAACCGGTGAAGCACCTTTGTCACGTACTTCTCCTGTGACAGCCACAACTGCTTCTTCTTCCGGTCCCGGATGATGTGCATCCCTAGTATTTGCCTCCCCGGGCCCAGGTCCTTCATTGAGAAGGTTCGGTGAAGAGCCTTCTTCAGCATCCGTATCTTGACCTGGTCTCGTCCGACGATCAACATGTCGTCCACGTACAGGAGGAGTATCAGAAAGTCTCCTCCTTCGAACTTCTTCACAAACACGCAGTGATCGGACTGCGTTTTGTGGTACCCTTCGTTGGTCATGAAAGAGTCGAACTTCCGGTACCATTGCCGGGGAGCCTGCTTCAGTCCGTAAAGGCTCTTCTTCAACCGGCATACCAGGTGCTCCTTCCCTTTCTTCTCGAATCCTTCCGGTTGCTGCATGTAGATCTCTTCTTCGAGGTCACCATGAAGGAATGCCGTCTTCACGTCCATCTGTTCTACCTCGAGGTCCATGCTTGCCGCTATGCTCAGCACCGTCCGGATGGAGGTCATCTTCACTACCGGGGCAAATATCTCGTCGAAGTCGACGCCCTTCTTCTGCTGGAACCCCTTCACCACGATCCTGGCTTTGTATCTCGGGGGGTTTCCGGCATCTCCCGGTTTCAGCTTGAACACCCACTTGTTACGGAGTGCCCGTTTTCCTTTCGGCAACTCCACAAGTTCATATGTGTGGTTCTCATGCAGGGAATCCATCTCCTCCTGCATGGCACTTAACCACCTGCGGCTATGGGTGTCATGCTTTGCTTCTTCAAAGCTCTCTGGCTCCCCCTCGTCGGTTAGCAGCACGTGCTCTGGTTCCGGAAATCTCCGAGGGGCCCTTCTCTCTCTTAGAGGATATCTTCGTTCCGGAGCTTCGGTAACCGGCTCCTCCGTTTCCTCTTCATCCGAATCCATTTCGGGATCGTGGCCAGTTCCAGTATCAGTTTCATCTTCCTCGGCCGGTTCTGTTTCTTCACCGTCTTCGGCCGGGTCCTCGAGTGCTAACCGGTCCCTTGCCGGTCGGGACTGCTCCTCGTAGAGTTGATTCTCACCGGACGACTTGGAGCTCTTCATCTTCTTCTCCGACTCCCAGTCGGCGAGTGTCTTGTCCTCCATGAAGATGATATCGCGACTCCGGAATATCTTCTTGTCGACCGGGTCCCATACTCGGTAGCCGAACTCGTCATCGCCGTAACCGAGGAATATGCATGGCCGGGTCTTTGGGTCTAGCTTTCCTCTCCGGTCCTTTGCCACATGCACATATGCGAGACACCCGAACACCTTCAGGTGCCGGTAGGATACTTCCCTACCGGTCCACACTCTCTGCGGCGTGTCTCCGTCCAAAGGTACTGAGGGTGATCTGTTTATCACGTATGTCGCCGTCGACATCGCCTCAGCCCAAAACCCCTTGGGTAATTCCGCATGCGCCAGCATACTCCGGACCCTCTCCATTATGGTCCGGTTCATCCTCTCGGCCAGCCCGTTCAGTTCCGGCGTCTTCGGCACAGTAAACTCGAGCCGGATTCCCTTCGAGCGACAGTACTCCGCGAACTGCCCCCGGTATTCCCCTCCGTTATCCGCTCGTATCGCTTTCAGCTTCTTGCCGGATTCCCTTTCCACTCTCGCGTGGAGTTCTTTGAAGACGCACAACACTTGGTCCTTTGTCTTCAACGGTGCCGTCCACAGCTTCCGGCTATGGTCATCTATGAATGTTACGAAGTACTGGGCTCCGCCATGTGACTTCGTTTCTACTTGGCACACGTCAGTGTGCACCAACTCCAATGGTGCGCTACGTCTCGTCGGTGGCCTTGAATGGAAGGAGGTTCGGTTCTGCTTACCGGCCAGGCAATCGGTGCACTTCTCCAGGTGCACATGCTTCACTGGAATGAGGTTGTCTTCTGCAAGCCTCGTCATCCCCTTCTCACTCATGTGGCACAGTCTTTTGTGCCACAGCTCACCGGCAGTGTCGACTGCCACGTTCAACTCTTCCGGACACAACCGGGCATTCATCAGGTACAGTGTGTTGACTTTCCGGGCCCGAGCCACTATCAGGTTCCCCTTGCTGAACTTCATGACACCGTTCCGGATGCTACCCGTGTAGCCTTCATCGTCTAGCCTCCCGGCCGAAATCAGGTTCAATCGAACTTCCGGAACGTGTCGTACATCTTTCAGCAGCATCTTGCATCCAGTTGATGTCATCAGCCACACGTCTCCTATGCCGGCAATCCGGCATGTGCCTTCATTTCCCATCCGGACAGAGCCATGCTCACCGGCTGTGTAGGATGAGAAGTATTTCTTCTCCGGGGTCAGGTGGAACGACGCTCCGGAATCGACCACCCAGGTCATCTCTACACCGGCAAGATTCAGCTCCTTCTCTTCAGTAATGAGCATTATCTCTTCTTCACTTGCCGCGAGTGCCGTCGTTCCTTTCCGGTCCTGCCCTCGCCGATCCGGACCTCTCCGGTCCGTGGCTCCCCGGTATGCACCGTTTCTCTCCGGTGACTTCTTCGAATCGGTGTCGTCGGCTCCGTTATCTTTTCGGTAATGCCGACAATTCTTACGGAAGTGCCCCGGCTTCCCACAGTGGAAGCATGTGGGTCTTCCTCTTGACTGCGACCGGGTCCCCGACTTCTCCCGTCTTTGCGGACTCCGGTTCCATTGTCTTCCCCGATCCGATTCGGTAAGCAGCGCCTTCGGGTCGGAGGCCGGTTCTTTATCTCTCCGACGCGCTTCTTCGTTCAAGATACTTGTCTTTACCGTTTGTAGGGACAAGTTATCTTCCGTGCAGGAGGTGCTGAGAGTCACCACCAAGTTCTCCCAGCTTTCCGGCAATGTACACATCAGAATGATTGCTTGCATTGCATCCTCCAGCGGGAACTTGATCGCCGCAAGCTGATTCACGAATCCCATGAACGTGCTTACGTGTTCCACCATACTCTCGCCATCCCGGTACTTGAGATTCACTATCTTCCTCATCAAGGAGGTCCGGTTCAACGCATTCTTCCTCTCATAGAGGCCCGACAGCTTCCGCCACATCTCATATGCGTTGGTGTCGTTCGCCACATGTTGTAGAACGCTCACGTCGACGTATTGCCGAATGGTTGCAACGGCTTTCCGGTTCAGAAGCCTCCATTCCGTCTCAAGTACCCCCTTGGGTATTTCCGACCTGTCGATCGGTTCATACAGATCCCGAACAATGAGCAGGTCCTCCATCTTTATCTTCCAGTCAGCGTAGTTCTGCGCATTCAGCACCATCATCCCCGGCTGCCCGCTGCCGCCGCCTTCCATTTTCTGTGTTACCGTCGCTCTGATACCAGTTTGTCGAAAAACAGTGCTCGGCCACAACCGAGGAATAGGATCAACTCACAGAAAACGGGAAATACAAAGTGCACGAGGACAATAGAGAGAAAGGTACACTAGATATTTTACGTGGAAAACCCTAAATGGGAAAAAACCACGGGAGTCCTCAAACTCCAACTATCACTATGAACAGGGATGTACAATGGTGAGGCTTCAAGGCAACAACCTTGAGCTCACTGTCTTCGCCACAGGCGGCGGTACTACACAGAGGCAACGACCTCTTCGTCTCTCTCTCTCTCTCTCTCTCTCGGCTGCTCTCACTTCGCATAAGAATGAGCAACAACATATAAACTGTTTGCCCTAAGTCATATTTATACACATATGACTTTCGGGCTATTTACAAATATAGCCTCGAGGGCCCTTGGCAAACATATTCACAAATATGTCCCCGCATCCGGATCTCTCTCCGGGTACATGCGTCATCCGGCTCCGTAACCGGGGTCTTCAGCATCCGGCTCCGTAGCCGGGTCTTCGTCATCCGGCTCCGTAACCGGGGTCTTCAGCATCCGGCTCCGTAGCCGGGTCTTCGTCATCCGGCTCCGTAACCGGTGTCTTCAGCATCCGGCTCCGTAGCCGGGTCTTCGTCATCATCCGGTTCCGTAACCGCAACCGGTCTTGCCGTCATTCATCTCCGGACATCCCATCCGGAGGGACCGAAATCCCAACAGGGCCCGCTGTCAATACGATTATGGCGGAGGTGCAACAAGTCACGATACGCCAGCAAACAAAAACGGTTGATTGGGCTACGCAAGACGAGGTACGCCGACAAGCCCAAGCGTGGGTGGAAAAAGCAAACGCGACAAATACGTAACGTATGCGGAAGGAGTTTGTGAACACAATGGAGCGAGCAGAGGACGAAAGACCGGTCCCAGACCCCATTTGGCAGGTGTTAGGGGGCTATCAAATAATGTTAACCATGGAGAAACTATTGCAGCTAGTCCCACGCTCCCGCCAGACCATGGAAGAACGGGTGACAGGCGTACCCAGGTATCGCTACAAACCTTACAGACGTCAGCAGTGGACCGCTGGTAGTGGATCAACACAACCCGGCTATTACATTAATATTACACGGATAGGAAATTCCTGGATGTGTAATCGACGGCGGCTCAGGCGTCAATGTAATTAGCGCGAAAACTTACGAGCAGTTAGGCATTTTAGAATGGGAGGCTTGCCCATTCTGGCTCCGAATGGCAGATACCCGCTCAGTACGACCATTAGGGTTAATTCGCAAAATCGGCATTATCGTGGAGCGGACACCGATTCGACATCTTGGCGGTCGTCCTCGCCTTGGATGCCCCAGGGGCGTACCCAGTGCTTCTGGGCAGACCATAGCTTCGGCAGCAAATATCAAGCAGAGCTGGCAACACAAGTGTATTAGTTTTCGACACGGACGCACCAAGGTTCGCGTACCTACGGAAGGAAGCACGCCACAATTGAAGGGTATAACACCATTATACGCAGAAGATATAAATATGTTGGCTGGGGTGGAGGATGCAAAATTGGAGGCATACCTCGACGAGCACCCTCGGATTATTCCGCTGTTTGAAATAGACGTCATCGCAACCGTGGCCGAATATGCCATGGCCAATGTTCTCCACGACGAGCCTTACGAACCAAACCTAGAGTCCATATGGGAACTCAGAAGAGCACGGGCAGCATTCGAAAGGGAAATGGAGATTTCTCGACGAGTCACTGCTTCCGCCCTCGAAGAAGTAAATATGGGTACGAAATTGGAGCCTCGTTTCCTCTCCATCGCAAAGGAATTAAGGCCGAACCAGCGAAAAACGATGATCGCACTTCTCACGGAATATAAGGATGTGTTTGCTTGGGCTCACGAGGACATGAAGGGGTTAGATCCCAAGTTCTATCAGCATAAGATCAATTTAGCAACCGACGCGAAACCTGTCCAGCAGCGCCGCTACCGCATGAACCCGAACTACGCGACCCGCGTGAAAGAAGAAATTGACAAGCTCCTAAAGGCGGGGTTAATATGACCAGTTAAACAAGCGACGTGGTTAAGCCCGATAGTGGTCGTTCCAAAGAAAAACGGCAAAATATGGGTATGCGTAGATTACCGAAAATTAAACGTCGTCACCATTACGGACGCATTTCCCTTACCCTTCACCGATAGCGTACTGGACGCCGTCACAGGCCATGAGATATACAGTTTTTTAGATGGCTTCAGTGGCTATAACCAGGTACGCAGGCATCCCGAGGACCAAGAAAAGACGGCATTTGTCACGGACTAGGGAGTATATGTGGCAGTCGTCATGATGTTCAGGCTAAAGACGGCGCCGGCAACATTTCAACGGACAATTACGGAGATCTTTGGGGAATACATTCCGGCGTTCATGCCAATTTTTTTAGACGAACAATAGACCATTTTTCGCACTTACAACTGTGCCTGGAATGTTGCCGCACCGCACGCTTAAGCCTGAATCCCGCAAAATGTGCTTTTGGCGTGACCAGCGGGACTCTCTTGGGCCATATAGTCAGCAAGGAGGGAATAGCGGTTGACCCGAACAAAATCTCCGCGATTACGCAAGCCAAGACTCCGACAAACGCCAAATCACTCAGTCGGTTTTTGGGACAAATATGATGGCATAGTCGGATGATACGGTATTTGGCGGACTTCGCCACACCGTTACACGCTGTCGTACATCGGACTCCTTTCCAATGGACTACAACAGAGGATAAGGCCTACGAGGCACTTAAGATAATGCTCACACAGGCTCCCGTCGTACAACCACCAGTTTGGGCGAAGCCATTCCACGTGTTCGTCGACGCCTCGGACATAGCAATAGGAAGTGCACTAATGCAGCTCACCGAACCAAGCTAGTACCGGTCAGTATACTACGCTAGTTGCAAATTATCAACATCAGAGCGTAACTACTCCACAACAGAGCAGGAGGTGCTAGGGATGATCTATAGCATCAATAAATTCCGGCACTATTTATTAGGAAGGAAATTCACGTTCCACGTGAATCATTCGGCACTTCTGTATTTGGTGGAGAAACAAGCCCTGACAGGGAAATTGGCGCAGTGGATGCTGCTGCTCCAGGAATTCGATTTCGTAATCCAGCACCGACCAAGGACGCAACACGTAGTGGCGGATTTTTTGAGCAGACTTGAGAATGGAGAAACATTACAGAAAGATGATGACGATTTTCCGGACGCTGACATCCTACGGGTAGCGACACTAGCAGAAAGAACGGAATCGACCTTTCCGGACCGGTGGCTTATGGAAATGATGTACTTTTTAACTACGGGACTGCCTCCACCCCAATTACGCACAGACGAGAAGAAACGACTAGCCGTCCAAAGCCGTCACTTCGGCCTCGTCGAAGGCGTTTTATATCACAAAGGAAGTGACAGCATTTGGCGACGTGGGGTACGTCAGGATGAGAAGGAAGCAGTTTTACGGGAGGCACACTGCGGCACGGCAGGCGGCCATTACGCGGACGACGTTACAGCCTGGAAAGTATGGCAGGCGGGCTTATGGTGGCCAACAACGCAGAAGGACGCATCCGAGTATTGTAGAAAGTGTGATTTGTGTCAACGGATGAGACAGCCCGCGGAGGGCGCCAGGATGCCACACCAGCCCGTATTACCACTAGACCCCTTCCAAAAGTGGGGATTGGATGGGGCCCTTCACACCAGCGGTGGCCTGTACGGGCAATAAATACATATTGGTAGCCACGGATTACTGCACCAAATGGGTAGAAGCAAAGGCACTATGTGAAAATACAGTGGCCATCACAGCCAGATTCCTTTACAAGCACATCTAGTGCCGGTTCGGCTGTCCGATTGAGCTCATCGGTGACCAGGGGAGTCACTTTCTCAATACGGTGGTTCGGGAACTAACACATCATTATGCCGTAGTTCATAAGAAGAGCACGCCATATTATCCGCAGGCGAATGGATTAGCAGAATCCACCAACAAGACGTTATAGACCATTTTTTAAGAAAATCGTCAATGAAAATAGAACGGACTGGGATACCAAACTACAAAGTGCATTATGGGCGTATAGAACCAGCTACAAAACAAGCATACAATCAACACCGTTTCGACTAGCGTTTGGGCTGGAGGATGTGATGTCGGTCGAATTTCAGGTACCTAGTTTGCGAATTCAGGTATGGAACCGACTATCAGAAGCCAAGTCGGAGGAGGTACGACTCTACCAACTCCTCGAACTAGGGGGACAATGCATCCACAACATGGTTGTGTTGGAGCAAGAACAGTGACGGCGTAAAGTGTTTGTGGACCGACATCGGAACGCAAGGGAAAAGGAGTTCGTCGTGGGTCGAGCAGTGTTGGTTTTCCAAACTCGCATGGGCCATATGTCGGGGAAGTTACGATTCCGCCGGACCGGCCCATACTGGATAATTGGAGCGGAACAAGGCACATTCCAACTAGGTACATTGGCCGGGGAAGTAGTCTGGCAAAAAGTGAATGGGTTTCGGCTTAAACCTTACCTGGGCCCTACGCCACCGAACCCATTCACCACTGACCAGGACAGAGCCGGAGAACCCGCACCGTAAATGAGCGGCCCCACTTGTACCATAATGTAAAAATAGGTTGTAGATAACCGTTACGGAAAAAAAAAAAAAAAAAAAAGGAGAAGATAGCGACTATTAAAACGACTAAAGACATGCACAAACTCCTAGTCCAAGAACACGCGGCACCACAATGGCTCACCGCCCAATGAACCCTAAGCCACAAAAAGAAGGAAACAGAAGATTTTCTGCACAAAATAGAAACTCATCTTCTAGCTATCAGCGCTTCCATTGCTCCTCCCCCTCACCTTCTCCTCCATCCTATCACACAGCTACAGACCACCGCAACCACCAGTCTCCTTCCCACGAACCTCCTCTAGCGATGACGATCTTCATCTCTACTGCCTTACGCCGATGGCTCATGGAGAAACGCTTGGATGGGTACATCCGGGTCGCAGAAGCACCCCCACACCCGGATGCCATGGACATCGCCAGGAAGCTTAACATCGACACGGTCACCAACTCCTCCATCCAGAAGAAGTTGGACCTGTCATCGCTAGGCGAAAGGCATTTCGACATCCCTCCTGCAGAAGCGTTGCACCGATATTTCGGGCCATATTCCTCCTCCGCCAAGGCCTATAGAACCAAGCAGATTCCGGATCCCTTCTTTCGTGAAGTGGCCAAGTTCCTGCTAGAAGTCGGCTGCATACATGTCAACGCATATAGGATGCCTAAGCAGAAGGCAGGCATCATTATCGATACCTTTGAGGGGCGCGCGGTAGCTTGGGGGGTCATCACAGGGTCGGCGTTAAGGGAAGGCTTGCATGCGTACCAGGCAAGCAAAAAGCTCAGGCCGATCATACAACAGTACCTTACGGTACTATTTCCACCCCGAGGCCTGCTAGCACTGCAGCCGAGCCGGCCCACGCCCCCGCCCTGATCCGCAAAGCGCAGGTTAACAAAGTTATCGGCCCTAGAGTGGGAAGATGAACCCCAAACCGCCCAGCCTGACCCAAGGACAACACCACCTACCGACCAGCCGAACACACGGACAACGCAGGAGGAACAGCCAGCATGTTCCATGGAGGCAGCCCCAGAGCCAGACACCAAAACACGGCAGGATAGCCCTAGACCGAAACGGCGTAGATTGGACAGGAAGGATGGGCGGGGGTTGGTCAAAAACGTTTCCACGGCGACAGAAACACCGACCGAAGGCGATGGCTCCGTAGCTACGGAACCCAATACCACCTTCGAAATCATCCGGGAGCCATTGTCGATCATTACGACCCAGTCCCAACGAGGGAAACCCGTATTGACGGCGGAAAGCGAGGTTTTGGCATATCCGGATATCCCGGATACGGCCCATGAGTTCAGTGCCCTCTTACAGTTCGGCACTTCTCTTGAGCTCATGGAGTTCCTGGCAACACAGCAGGTAAAAGCCAGTTGATTGAGCGCGCCCTAACACAAACCACGGAGAGCGACGATGAGGACCGGTTAGCCAGGGTCGGCAGACAGAGAAACGCCGGGGTACGCCGCGTGGGGATGGAGATACCCCCATTAAACACAGCCCTAGTCGAAGTCCATTGGGAACTAGCAAAGGTCAGCACGGGCGCCAAGGAGATGGCCATAAAAAATAAGAATGTCTGGAAGAAGGTGAAACTGACCCAAGTCGAACTACAAAAAGCCAACGAACGCATCGTAGAGTTGGAAGCTCACACGGCTACGGCGCAACACGCAACTCCGCCACCAAACCAAGCCATCGACGCTTTAAAGGAAGAAATTGAGGCTCAGACCGCAATCGCCTCAAAAGCGAAAAGGGTCGTGCAACTAGTGGAATCAGAAATTGACCGCCTTCGAGCGGAACTACGCCAATCCTCACACAGAGAAAAGGAGATACGGGCTAACGGCCGGAAGGCAGTAAAAACCATGGAAGAGAAACTCGCTATGGAGGTAGGATAGCACATCCAGACAAAAGACGACAACGCCCAATTACGGGAGGACGTGAAGAAATCGAAGGCGGCAATCGCGGGACTCCGGGCCTTATTAGAAAAAAAGAAGGTATGGTTCGACCAGCAGTTGGTGGTCTAACAAGACAGAAGGCATTAGCTCGAAATCCCCCTAAACAATGAAATGGGGAAACTAGAAGAACAGCATGAAAAGGAATCCCAGTTGTGGGCGGGCCTGAAGGCCACGTACGAGGAAGCGGCGGTGGTTAAACGGCAAGAAATCGCAAATCTCCAGAAGTCGATGGAAGACGCACGCAACCGTTGCCAAGCCATCACAAATAACGTGCGTATCCTTCTCCAAACAAATCGGGAGAGGTTCACAGCGCAATTGAAAATGGCGTTGGACAAAGGATGGATGGCGTGGGCAACCCAAGCAGCGGAATTGCACGTGTATCTTGCGGACTGAGAGAACCGGCGAAAAGACGGTCGAGGTTTCTATAAACTAAATGAGGAGAGCATTGCGGTCGTACGAGAGGACCTACCGCAAGACTATCGTGCGCTAGCAGACCAACATTCCGAAGAACTCGCATAGCTCTTAGATGATTTTGGTGAAAACCAGGAGGAGTTATTTCACCAGATCACACAAGCCAGAAACACGCGCACAAACAAGGAATCCAGCGCGACCCCAATTCCGGGCACGGCCGAAGAAGAGGAACCACAGGCCCGATCACCTGAAATGACAACGACGGAGAACAGCGGGGACCGACGAGCGGAGTTCCCCACAGGACCAGACATCGAAACCACTGCACAAAAAGCGGTTCATCCGCACGAGCCCATGCTATCATCAGACCACACGGAGAACGGTGCGGGCCAGGCGGAATCTCCGCCCCACTCCCCGAAACGTACAAAAACGGCCAACACCACGGAGGACGTAACAATTGAGGCAGAGCCGCAGCTGACTGCAAGCACGACAACGGCGGAGCCCATCCCACTAGCTCCAGAAGAGCCCACCGTACCCGGACCGTCCACACACGGCAACTGTGACTCCGGGAGCCACACCAGATAGGGGAGCCACACCAAGATGCACCTACGGGCCCTACGTCACCTCCAGACGCAGACACCACAGCAAAGCCAAACCAGCCCAACCAGATAGGGGAGCCACACCAAGATGCACCTACGGGCCCTACGTCACCTCCAGACGCGGACAGCACAGCAAAGCCAAACATCCGGGCCATTTTGGAAGAGGATTAACGGGATGGGTCCGACGTGCCAGGGCACTGTCCCACAGGCGTGCCAGGTGTTGTCCGCCGAAATAGTAACCGACGGACAAAAGCGTAGGAATAAGAAATAATATAAGATAATAACGTATGTAACGGTTCACGCAGGAAGCGTGAACCGCTAAATAGACCCTGCGTATATAAAGGGCAGAAAACCTCTGATAGACGGGGCGTGTAATTTTGGGGAATGTAAAGAAACGTCTCATAATAGAATTCTATCTTCTCATATTTCCTGTGTATAGCTATGGCTAATTCACTGTGTGTGTCTTGAATACCTAAGCGTTTAAGTACGTAAGTTTAACCCTTGATAGGGATTCGGTTGTAGTCGTCTCCCTTATACGCTGATAGGTTACAGGGAACCTTCTCCTACGCATTACGCTGTCGCGTTGCTACGCGCGTGCGTGGAGAAGGGCGGGACCACGGGGGTCTTGGACTAAGGAGTGGAGGAGAAGGAATCGGATAGGGAATGGAAGCTTTGCTCAAGAAGAAGAAGAAGAATGAACAAGAGATTAGATCGAACAAGAGGAAGATGGAGACAAGATGATCAACAAGATGTATTAAAATGAAATGAACGATTACAAAATGGTGGCCGCATAGGCCGCACCAAACGACTACTCGAAACCCTAACCCTAACCCTAACGCTCGACCTATGTGGTATACCTCGCACACTCAAAATAGGCAACCCTCACAATGGTGCCTTCCCTCTCCTTTTATAGCACAAGGAGGGAAGACCGTTTACAAAACGAGACTAAAATATCCCCTTTCATTCAAAGGGGATATTTGCCTTGATTTGGGGAGGGTGAGATTGATGGCCCCTTAACTCCCACCTCCTCACAAACAACTAGGTACCTATGTACCGCATAGTACCTCTCTCTCTCTCGCGCGTGGATGTGCACACAAGACCACATCGCCTTTATACCTTAGGGATCTTATGGGGCATTTCTAGCACCATACCCTTTTCCCCTATTATTATTACAAATACATTATGTACGTGTGCAATGTTGCACATCGCTCTTTGGCTCTCGTTGCTCGAGTTTCCGCTCGTGGATGAAAATCTTCACGACAACGCTTAGACACCTGTTCGTTGTTCCACACCCAGTTGGAGGTCTAGGTCGAAGGACTGACCGCGGACCGTGTTCCTAATCGGCAACAAATACAAGGTAATGTCTTTCGGTCTTACTAACGCCCCAACTATTTTTTAACATATGATGAACAATATATTCCGGGAATATCTCTATCATTTCGTGGTCATCTACCTTTATGATATTCTCATTTTTTCACTAAACATGGGGGAGCACACCCACCAAGTTCAATTTATTCTTGCTAAACTTCGGGAGCACGGCCTTTATGCCAAAAGTGAGAAACGTGAGTTTGACTGTACATCAATTGAATTCCTAGGCTACATCATCTCACCCATTGAAATCACAATGGATACGAAGAAGGTCTCAGTCATTCAGGAGTGGGTGACTCCAAGTCGACTTAAAGATGTGCAATCCTTCGTCGGTGTCACGAACACACTAATCGCAGACTACGACAGAACAGAGATGGCGAGGGTACGTTCCATAAGGCTACAAACATGGAACTGAAAGTGACGAGGCTAGGAACTCTAGAAGTTGTGAGTGGTGAGACTATGTACTTAGGAAGCTATGGAGAGCATGAAGACATAGATGAAGAAGGAGACAAAATGGAATGGAACAAGAATACTAGATTGATGTGTCAATGACTGGTGTTGAATCCCCTAAAAGGGACTAAGGAGGTTACAAGTATTTATACAAGTTCTAAGATTGAATATCTCTAGAATATACTCAAGAAATATCTCTAAAATATACCCGACAAATATTTCTAGAATATACCCATCTAGAATACACCATAGAATATGTCTAGAATATACGAAAGACTAGAATATTCTAGAATGTATTATACACGAAACTAACAACAATATACTAAACTATTATATACAAGAACTAGAACAAGAACAAGAATGAGCGACCATGCATGACACTCACTCGGAACTGGAACACGAACGGGAGTGAGCAACCATGCATGGCACTCACCAGGAACTGGAACACGAATGGGAGTGAGCGACCATGCGGTCCTCACAGAGAACTAGAAAAACAACGGGCAAAGGAGTGCAAGTGAAGCGGTCAACTCGACTTCTTCTATTATGAGAGAGTAAATAGTCGAGGTTGACCCAAAACACGGCACAATTGGTAGCACTAGAGAGAAACCAACGTGATTGTTGTCCATAGGCCAGAAATATAAATACATTATGTAAACTCGCCGTTAGGTAGAAGAGTAGGTGAGGAAATAGGTAAACTAGAAATAGTTGAGTTTTTAGCCCTCACAACCAGCCGATGGCTCGGCTCTGTCTCAAGAGAAAAACTATATAACCCGAGATATGCATACCTCAAGGGGGAATTATCTAGATCATTTTTAGCGTGATTAATATCGTAGCACCGAGCTCTGCACGAATTGTTTCCAACCGAGAACCGTGTACTGTAATCACTGTGAGCTTTATCATTTAATATAAGTTTCGTTCTTACTATTCTTTTATCTGTGTATTCTCCCCATACTCGTAAACCGAGCTACGTTTATGCCTAACGGGTTGTAGCCCATGTACGCTCCTTGTACTCCTATCGTCTTCTCCGTGTAGAAAAGGCTTCCACATAACACGATCCCTTGATACCGATAGCTTGTGGGCTCATCGAAGGTGTTTCCCCATAAACGGTTAACACAATTTGGCACGCCCGGTTACAGTTGTAAGGTCACAACGAACAACGTAGGAGGCAAACCCCAGCCGCCAGTACGGTGCCCAATCACATCACGCGGTCTCGACCACCTGCCCGACGCCCGAAGCCAGTCGAAGGAACTTCCGACTCGGCGGTCATTGACCAATCTTTCCAGGAACTATCGGAGGCTCACTGGTTGCAATCCTCGCCACCCAATACCCAATCGCGAGTTGATTCCACACTGACCTCCCCGTTGAGCCCTCTAGAGGTCACCCAACCTGACCCTAACCCTTTTTTGGCTTTACTTGAAGACCCGGATCTCGATACCATGCCTTACCCTTACCCATGATATACCGACGGCCCCGACGCGGAATCACACACCCATGCTTTCGTGTCCACATGGCAGGCCAACCACTCGACGCAACGGTTATCGACCGCCGAAATCGAGTCCTCTAAAATCACGGAATGTTCGCTTTATCCCTCGATGTCCCAACTGCTCGATGGTACTCCCACCTCAACATGGGGGAGGTCACAACGTTCCAGGACGTCCGAACAAAGTTTCTAGAATTATTTCACCGCCAAGTTCCGAAGCGCGAACTACTCCAGCAATTCTTTTCCATGAGCCAAGAATCTCACGAGACGGTCGCCCAGTTCACGATCCGGTTTCAGGATCTCTACCGACAACTGGCCGACAATGTTTCCGCCCATCACATTCCGGATACCTTCCTATCCAGCCTACAAGAGCCTCTACGGATGACCCTCGCACTTACCAATTTCTCTAACTAGACGATCGAGCAAGTCATCGCACGCATCCTCGCCATCGATAGGACACAGCATAACACGGCTTTCTCCATGGGCTCTTTGCAAAGCTCCCTTCCTTCGGAGGACAATCGTTTCCGACAAGACCTCCAATGCACAGCCTGCTCAGGCTCAGGCTATCTGGCTCTCGAGTGCCCTCACCGGCCACACTGCCCAATATGTCAATCCCAAGCTCACACAATTGAACAATGTGAGTACAACATGCTCAACCGCACAACGACGGCTCTGGTTCGCCAAATCGAGCTTCGGAATACATACTCCCGGCAGGATGACTGTCAGTCATACCGACATCGGGCAAATGAGCGACCACGCTCTCCGGATCGCCAACCCCGCGACCACAACTACCACCGCGACGATGACTACCGCCACGACGACGACTACCGTCTCAACAACGACCGTTACCGCCACGACAATCGCAGGCGATCAAACGACCACCGTGACCAGTACCACGACGACCAATATAGAGCAAACGATGAGTATGATCGGTATGACAATGACCAGGATGACCGGTACGATCAGCGGTATTCACGAAACGATAGAAGAAACTCTTATAGAGGTTCGCGGAACAATTGACAGCAGAACGACAATCGTCATCGAGACCCCCCTCCAAACATCCCGCACAACGTGCCACGGGCCAACACGCCTACACAAGCGGTTGGGAACCACTCACAACCTCTCCCACACTAAGCACGGTGGCACCAGCAACTCGGCATCCGTTGCCTACTTTAAGTGTAACCAACCCGGCCACTACGCTACCCAATGCCCAACCACGAACCACGGCAAGGCCCCGGCCATGAATACTATTAAGGCTAACGTTCAACACGTCACTACATGTAGCAAGCCCCAAACCAGCCAATGGCAAGAACAAGATAACGTTCGACACGCAGCCAACGAATGGATTTCAACCGCCAATAAAAGAAACGTCGAACAGATGCACACAGAGATCAAGGACGTGACCATCGATGCACCACCGCCCACAGGATCATCCACCATGGCAGAAGATGACTGTTAACCATTTCTGGGGAAATACCTTTGATGAGCCCACAGGCTATCGGTATCAAGGGATAGTGTTACGGGGAAGCCTCTTCTACACGGAGAAGACGATAGGAGTGTGAGGAGCGTACACAGGCTACAACCTGTTAGGCATAAACGTAGCTCGGTTTACGAGTACGGTGAGAATACACAGATAAAAGAATAGTAAGAGAGAAACTTATATTAAATGATAAAGCTCACAGTGATTACACTACACGGCTCTCAGCCGGAAACAGTTCGTGCAGAGCTCGGTGCTACATTATTAATCACCCTAAAAATGATCTAGATAATCCCTCCTTGAGGTATGCATATCTCGGGTTATATAGTTTTCCTCTTGAGACAAAGTCGAGCCATTGGCTCATTGTGAGGGCTAAAAACTCGACTATTTCTAGTTTACCTATTTCCCCGCCTACTTTTCTACCTAACGGGGATTTTACATAATGTATTTATATTTCTGGCCTATGGACAACACCTGGCATGCTCGTGGGACAAGACTTTGTCCGTCGGACCCACGGTTCACAATGTGGAGGGGTAACCATGGATTTGGCAAAAACAAAACAAATTACAAAAATTGCCCGTTTATACAAGGGCTTATAAGTTTCTTTCACTCCTCTTCTAATATGCCGAGGATATCCTCGGGGGCGTGGGGTTGGTCTAGCTGCTCGGAACGTGGGGTTGGTGATGGAGGTTCTGTTGCCAAGTCGGGGATGGTTGTGTCGTCGCGTGCGCGGCCCTCTATTTGTACCGATTCAGGCAGGGTCGTGGTTGTAGTTTGTGGCTCGGGTGGGATGGGGGGATCTGTAGGGGCAAGTTCCTCCTGTCTGGCTTCCGTGGTGGGTGGCTCAGGTTCTTGCTCATTGGTCGTGGGAGCTCTATTAATCCCGGTAGCTAGGCGTTCCTCGTCGTAAGCTTCGGCTTCTAAGTGAAACACCACTAGATCGTCGTTGAATTCCTCTAAAATTTGCTCGATGCTAGCGGTGTGGGATGTTGCTAAGGTATGATTTTCCTCAATCAAGTCTTCACGGAGAGTCTGGATGTTGGTGTCATCCATCTTGTAAAACCCTCGACCCTCCTTCCGTCGGTTCTCGACGTCCACGTGTAGTATGTGTAGTTCCGTGGGTTGGGTTGACCACTCCTGCCAGACACGGTCAAGTGTTTCTTCGATCTTCTTGGTGAATTTCTGAGCTATGAGTGCCATTGTCTGCTCGTAACATTTGGTGAGCTGAGCTACAGTTTTGTCCCTGTCCTGCCTCCAAGTGTCCCGATGTCATTCTCCGGCGACGATGTGCTCTGTTTGCAACTGATGATACGCATCGGAAATTTTCACCCTTTGCTCTTCAGAGATCCTCCACTTTTGCATGTGCTCGTTTGCTAATTCTTGTAATGCCCTTTGTTGATGGCATAATTCTTGGTTGTCTGCGAATAGCTCGCGTTCCCGTTGGCTATTCCGCTCTCCCTCTTTAAGGAATCGTTCTTTACCCTCAGTGATAGGAACCTAAAGGGTAATCACCTCTCTTTCTTGTGCTTTGAGTGCGACCGAGCTTTCAGCAAGCAGTCACTTGAGGTCAGCTTCACGGCCCGCGGCTTGTTCCCGTAGTTGACAAATCATGTGGTTGTGGTTTTGTTCTGCTAACTCGGCCATAGCGATCTGGGCTACAGCTTGCTGGATCCGGGGAGTGGTTTCCCTGTCCATTTGTGTAGATCTTTCCATGACGAGAGGTGGTGGTGGTGTTTGCATGGAAGCGTGGCTGGTTTGGGGTTGCGGGCTTATATCTGCCCGTGACGATGGCTCTCTTGTCTGTACCAACTCCTTCATTGTGCTTGCATCGACCGTGGCTACCCTGGGGTGAGCTCTGTCGTCTTTGTGTGCTTCAGTAACAGCAACACTCAGGCTCGGGTTCAGAAGAGGGGCATGTGACACATAGTTACTCGGCACAGGGAGGCTTAAGGGCGGTTGTTCTTGATGTTGATGCTTCAATGATGCCAATTTCTCCTCGGCGGCTTACCATAGTTCGGTAGCCCGATTGTCTTGCTCATGCGCCATTTTGATACGTCGGGCCATGTCCTTGGTTGCCCAAGTAGTGTGGTGCAGATTCCGATATGCCTTGACTAATGCTGTGTTCAGATCTGGTAGCTCCATGAGGAAAGAAGCATTTTGTGCTTGCTTCTTCCGCCCTATCTTCTATAAGGCTCAATCCTCGTGAGGTTCGATATCTCCCATTAGAGCGTGTTGGATCATCTTCGGCCATACGAGCGGCGGCAGCTACTTGGGCACGTGTGTTGAAGCGACAAGCTCAACTTGAGCCGGATCGGCTGAATAAGCCTGAGCTGGCAAGCGAAACGGATCGGTAAGCCGGCAAGCAATAGAGCCGGTGAGCTGGGGAGCCGATTAGCCGGGTCCAATCGGTAACCGGAATCCTCCCGTCTCTGCGCCCTTGCGCAATAATTTGGTCCTCTTCCTCAATGAAGCACCCGAGGTGCGTAAACCACACCTGCATCCCTGGTCGAGTATCTGTCCGACCGACACCAGGTTCTTCATGATTGTCATAACGTGTAATACGTTCATCAGCTTCCCCTTCTATCCGACGTGGCTCAAAGGGACTTCTCCGACGTGCACGATTGGGTGAGGAGTGTCGTCTCTGGTTTTGACTACTCCTGGTTGATCCGGTTTTTCCAAAAAGGAGAACCACTCTTTGTGGCTCGTCATGTGGTTCGACGCACTGGAGTCAACATACCAAACTTCCTCCGATTTGGAAGTGGTCTTCTTCATCGAGTTCGCCTCGTGCTTCATCACCAAGGCTGGCCCGTTACCATTCTTGGATCCTCCCGATCCCTTCGCGTAGTGCGAGCTTTGCCGGCCATCCTTGATGGCCTTGCCGAATCCGGATTTGTCCAAATCGGCGCGTTTTCTCTAGCACTCGCTTTCTCTATTGCCCTTTTTGCCACAGTACTAGCATTCCATTGCAGATTTGTCTTGCCGGCCTCCGGCACCGCCTTGACTCCCCCTGCCTGTGGAAGTCCCGGAACTACTTTCGGCACGTTCTCTGTGCCTTTGTTCTTGCTCTTGCCGGCCGCCTCCATTGCGTGCCGACCCGCCTCGTCCACCACGCCCACAGGACCGATCCGCTTCCGTGTACATCATCCGACTGTCAATGGGTGCGCTAGTTGACGCACCGGCGTGGTTCTTCTCTACAAGGAGCATCGACTGTAAGTCGAAAAATGATGGTGTATTCTCCCTTGTACACACTGCCGTTCGGAACGCTCTAAACTTAGACGCCAGGCCCCCAAGACAGACTTGTACCATCTCGTCTTCCTCTATGGTAACGTTGATAGAGGCAAGCGAGTCACAGATCTCTTTGATCCGGGACGTGTAATCTGCCATCGACATGTCCTTCTGTCAGACATTGCTCAACTCCTGTCGGAGTTGCAGCTTCCGGGCTGTAGTGCTCACGGCGAAAACATTCTTTAGGTTCCCCCAAGCCTCCTTCGGCATCTTGGCATCTTGGATGTGGCTCAGCAGCTGGTCTCCGACACTGGACGCGAAGCAGTACATCGCTCTGCTTGCCGATTGTTCCCACACTGGGAAATCCTTATGTGCCACATCAGGTGTTGTTTCGTTGGCTCCTTCGACGAAACTCCAGTAGCCATGCCAAGCAGGTACTGGTGCATCTTATACGACCAAGATGCATAGTTGGATCTGTCGAGTTTCTCCATAGGGAGCGAGCTAGCCATCCCTCTATCCATCACTTCTTTGTCTGTTGTTTTTACGACCTCTTAGGGTTTGCTATCAGCGTTTGTTGGCTACAAAGGAGGTTCTCAACCCTCGCGCTCTGATACCATGTAAACGATTACCTGCGGAAGCATTAGAAAAAAACAGAGAGATTAGGGAATACACAGAGTACCCGGGAGAGACAGAGAGAGCAGAACCTCAAAGCTATATTCAAAAACGATATATATGCCTCCTTCTTTACAATTGTGCTCAGTAGCACTATTTATACAAGTCCTTCCAAGTGTCAATCTCTATGGCAGTCAGTTCTTCCAACCGACTTCTCCTAGCATTGCTCCGCCTTGCTCGCACTCCTCGTCCGGTCCGGTTCTGTTTGCCACGACCCCTCTTGTTCTACGCCCCTCAACCTTCTCGATCGGTATGTCTGCTCAATAGGCCCCTCTCAGCTCCTTCGCTGGTATGACTCCGGCGCTTATCGATCCGTCGGTTCCTCCGCGATGGCATCGACTTCCGCTGAATCCATGTTAGCTTGGCCTTGAACTGATCCAGTTCTTCCGAATCTGTCTTTTTAACTAAATCTACTGTCTCCGATTCGTTCCAGCTCTTGTCCGAACCGGTTGCTCCCGATTCGTCTTCTGGTTCCAAGCCCTTCACTACATCGGACCATGTCCGGGTCTTGGCCTTCTTCCTTCGGTCGGCTCTGTCCTTCTTGACTCTGCCACCTTCTGTTCTTCCCTCACCGGCGCAATCGGCAGTCTCTTTGCCTTTGCCTATTCTCCCCCTCAAGTGTGGCACGTCGAGATGCTAAACACCAAGCATTTCAGTGAAGTGCTACAACTTGTCCGATCTGAGCGGCTTGGTGAAGATGTCGGCTACTTGCCGATCCGTGTGAACATACCATAGTTCAACGTCACCGCTCAGGACCCGCTCACACACAAAGTGATAATGCACTTCTATGTGCTTCGTGCGAGCATGGAACACAGGGTTCTTGGCGAGTTGCACGCTGCTTATGTTGTCGCAGTAGACCAGAATCGGGGTCGGTACCTCGATCCGTAAGTCTTGCAGCAGTCGCTAAAGCTAGATGGCTTCACAGGTGGCAATGGTAGCGCCCCGATACTCAACCTCAGTGCTCGACAGAGCAACTGTTGGCTGCTTTTTGTTGCTCCATGCAACAATCGCGCTACCTAGGGAAAACATGTAACCGGAGGTTGATCTGCGATTTGATGCATCGTCGGCCCAGTCGGCATCCGTGTAACTCACGAGCTCTTCGGGTGTACCGCGCCGGTATAACAGGCCCCGGTCCTTCGTGCCGCTGACATACCGCAATATCCTTTGCGCGCACTGAAGGTGCTCCACAGTCGGCTTCTGCATGAACTGACTTATCATGCCGACTGGATAGCTGATGTCGGGTCGTGTGATAGTCAAGTAAATAAGGCTTCCGACAATCTGTCGAAACCGTTGCTCGTTGCAGGCTGGTCCGGAGTTGGGACGAAGCTCCTGGTTCTGGTCCAAGGGTGTGGAGACATGTCGGCATTTTGTCATGCCGAACTTGTACAACATATTCAAGACATAATGTCGTTGTGAGAGCAATATGTCGTCCGGGGTTCGGATCACCTCAATCCCTAGAAAATAATGAAGGAGGCATATATATCGTTTTTTAATATAGCTTTGAGGTTCTGCTCTTTTCATTTCTAATGATGGATGCCCTCGGTTTCTGTGGTTGACTCTCGAATGATGCGATGTCTTTTTGGCGGTTGATCCTGTGAGTCCGGGGCCGGTGGTGTTGGCTCCTCGGCTTGTTTCCTCTTTTGTTGCCGTATGGCCGAGGGCTGCTGGCTTGTGGGGCGTGGGCTCGGTTGTGGAGAGGGCATCGATTTCCTTGGCGTTTTCAGGCATATGGTGACATCCTCAATGATGGGCTCCTCGGCCTCGTCCCATTCGACAGGGGTCGTTGTTAATGCCCGTTGTTTCTGAGTTTTTGGTGGGGGAGGTGCCGAGGTGGAAGTAGGGTTCCGAGTGGCCAAGGGAGGTGAAGAAGGTGAGGGGTCTTCCCATTCTTCCTGGATTAACGCCAACATCTTCTCCCATTGTTTCCGTGGTGGTGGTGGGGAGGTAAGGATGTGACGAGGGGAAACCAAAGGAGGTGGGTAGAGGACTGTGAGGAAGTGATTAATCACAGGCGTGCCAAATTGTGTTAACTGTTTTTAGGGAAACACCTTCGATGAGCCCACAGGCTATCGATATCAAGGGATCATGTTACGTGGAAGCCTCTTCCACACGATGAAGATGATAGGAGTACGAGGAGCGTACACGGGCTACAACCCGTTAGGCATAAACGTAGCTCGGTTTACGAGTACGGGGAGAATACATAGATAAAAGAATAGTAAGAGTGAAACTTATATCAAATGATAAATAAAGCTCACAGTGATTACAGTACACGGCTCTCAGCCGGAAACAGTTCGTGCAGAGCTCGGTGCTACAATATTAATCATGCTAAAAATGATCTAGATAATCCCTCCTTGAGGTATGCATATCTCGGGTTATATAGTTTTCCTCTTGAGACAGAGCCGAGCCATCGGCTGATTGTGAGGGCTAAAAACTCGACTATTTCTAGTTTACCTATTTCCTCACCTACTCTTCTACCTAACGGCGAGTTTACATAATGTATTTATATTTATGGCCAATGGACAACAATGACCATCTGTGGGAAGCCCCTGCACAAAACAACAGTGTCCCCCCCAACCATCTTCTTCCAACTCTCTGTCTCACCCTCGTCTCATCGCTTCCCTCCACGCCTCTGGTCAGCAAACCTTCGCGTCCACCATGCCTCTCGCAGCATCGCAGGAAACCCGTTCTTGGCTACAACAACGAGGACTGGGAGGATACTTACAGGTCATCGATGCCCCAACCAACCCTGACGCCCCAGCAATAGCACGCAGAATCGACCCTAACACAGTAACCAACAACATGATTCATGTTACCGGCCGGCAAAGGAGTCCAACGAAGGAGTTATTTAATTATTAAGGAATGGTTATAAGTGAGCTATTAGTGTGGACGGACGGACCGGAATCAGTATGCCGTTTCGGATCCGGACCGATCCCGAACAGGTGTGGATGGCACCGTTTTGTACTACAAACCGGAAACCTATTTAAAGGCCCGGATACAATGTAATGTTGAGCGGATAGTTAATGAAGCTTAGTGTTTTTATCTCTCTGTGTTAATTGCCGTTCTACATTCATTGTTATATCTTACGCATGTGATTATTAAGGATGATCTTGCTAAGTAACCTAATTAAGTCAGATTAATCATTGAGCCTAATCCTCTTGCCATAACACCCCTTTGGTGAAGTGTCTTCCGTAGACACCCTGTGTTAGGCCATTGTCCGGCCCTAAGAGTTAACACAGTTTTTGGCGATCACGATTCTTGTTTTTGCAGCGAACGACGGGATGAATGGATGACTAGATCAACGCACGACCTGGTTACAGATCGAACTCGACGCCTTGCCGAAAGGCAAAGGAGACGTGAGGCTTTCCAACAAGTGGCGCAGGAAATTAGAGCGGATCGCTCGTTTTCCAACGTAATCCGGAGAGTAGCGGAGGAGTCCCTCTGGTTACAGCAAACATCGCACCCGGACGATGGCAGTAGCCTAAGCAGCCTCCGGGAAACCGAATCCCTTGTCTAGGCGCTGGCAAGCGGAGAAGGCGAAGCAGAAGCCTTTTCAGCGTATGAATCGGATTCCGAAGGGGGATACAATGTGCACACGAACTACCGTAGCAGCAACGACACCCCGGGCGGACCAGAGGACGAAGGATCGGACACCTTACCGACACCGGAACCGGGAGTGCTAAGGCTGGAACCTATGGAACCAGAAGCAGAGGAAGAGCGATCTCCGACACCGGAAGTCGAGGAGGAGAGGCCTCCGTCACCAAAAGAAGAGGAACGACCACCGACGCCGAAGAAAAACCAGGAACGACCACCAACACCACCAGCCCGCGCACCGATACCGGACGACGACATGCCATTCCAGTACTCCAAGTATAGAGATGATCCAGACGCGGAAGCTCATGTTCACGCCTTTGAATAGACATGGGAAGCAAACCATGTGTACCAGTGATTGACCCCGGAGGAAGAGGAACGCTCTAAGATAGCGGAATTTGGCGTCACATTGGAGGGACCAGTAGCAAGATGGCACCGGACGCAGGACCCGTCTACCATCACCACCTTCGCAGATTTTAAAGCTAAATTCTTGCATTTTTTCCACAAGGAGGTGGACCAGACAGTAATGGTGGGCTTGTTTTATACCATCCGATAGGAGGTAGGGGAGAGCATTCCCCAGTTTGTCATCCGGTTTCAACGGATGCATAGTCAGCTTGCCCGCGCACCCCCGGAGGAGGAATTACGGACTATATTCCTAAATGCGCTCCGGGAACCCCTACACACGGTTTGCACGGTAATTGACTTCCGCGCAAGTACCATCAACCAGGTCATTGACCGGGTGAGAGAGATGGAAAAGACAAGCTCCTGGCTCACACTGGGAGCACTCCAACGGGCGTTACCGTCTGATGAAGACCTCCTGTTTCGGCAAGCAATACAGTGCACAACCTGCTTGAATTCCGGACACTCGGCACTAGAATGCACTATGAGGACGCAATGTGTAATCTGTCAATCCAAGGGCCATACGACGGATAGGTGCGAGTATAATCTATTGAACCGGCAAGCACCGCCCGTCCGACAAATAGAGCCACGCAGCAGCCGGGATGAAGAAGAGGAACGTTGGCGGCGAATGGACCGCGACCGACAGGCACAGGATGTCCGGTATGGCGATCGACGGGAGAATGATGTCTGGTACGGTGATCGGCAGGATAACTACGACCGGTACGATAGATATGATCGGTACCGGGATTACAATAGACGATACGAACATTACGTATGGGAGCACTCCCCTGGGTATCGTCAGCAACGGGAGGAATACGGTACATATAACGACCAACCTCGTCAAGAGTACCGCAATAAGAAGAACTATAACAAAAAACGGCATTTCAAAAAAGGCAGCCACCCACGGAATCCGGAACAAGGAGCTTCAAGCAGCCAACCGGCCCAAAACCCCGTGCTTACCACAGGACCTGCCCTGGGTACAACAAACAATGCCGAATCCAGCAATACCCGGAAAGCCTACTGCTACTACTGCCGATAGGAAGGCCATTATAGTAATCAATGCCCGGCGAAGAGCTATGACAAACGACTGACAGTAAATATGGTAGTCCCTGAAGTGGCAGATCTGTAGCAGGTGACCACAAGGTCGAAGGGCATGGCCAAGGAATGGGAGACGCAGGAGACCATCTGGAAGCAAGCAACGGAATGGGTGAAGAAAGCAAACGAGCAAAACGTAATAGACTTAGAGCGGCAAAAGGAGAACACCGTAGGGCTTGCCGGCGGCAGTCACTCCGAGAACGAGACATGGCAGGCGTTGCAGGAATGCCAGATTACGCTGCCACTAGGAAGACTCCTACAGCTCGTGCCGAGATTCACGAAAGGACTGAAGACAGCCATGACGGAAGGAGAATCATCATCGGCACCAGTACTCTTCTCGAATCCGGAGGAGGGACCAACGGTGGTGGACACCAATAGTCCAGTAATTACTGCCATTGTAAAAGGGAAAGAACTCCCCGGCACAGTAATAGACGGAGGCTCCGGTGTGAATGTAATAAGCCTCCGGATGTGTGATGCCCTGGGAATCCACGAGTGGGAGCCGTGTTCGTTCTGGTTACGGATGGCCGATACAAGCTCAGTGCGGCCGATAGGATTAATACGAAAATTAGAAGTCACCGTTGGCGGTCATACATTTCACATCTCGGCAGTAGTGCTACAATTACAGCCACAAGGCACGTACCCGCTATTGCTGGGGCGGCCGTGGTTGAAAACGGCACATATCAAACAGAATTGGAGGAAAAATATAATTACCTTCTAGCGAGGAAAAGCCAAGGTACATGTACCAACACAGCCAAGGACGAGCACTGGCAAGGAATGTACATCATTGTATACAGAGTGCGTCAACATGCTAGAAGGGTTAGCTGACGAAGAAGAAGCTCAGTACTTGACGGAAAACCCGAAGATTGTACCCCTCTTCGAAATTGACATTGCCGAAGCAGTAGCACCATACTTACCGCAACCGGAAGAGACTGAAGCATAACCGGATAAGGACGCAATCCGAGAGTTACGGCAAGCGCATGAAGCGTTGGAACGGGAAATGGCCATTTCACAGCGCGTAAAAGCGTCGCAACTTGAAGAGGTGAACCTAGGGACCACGGACGAAGCAAAACCGGTGCACATCGCCAAGGAGATGAAGTCCGAAGACAAAACGACGATGATCACACTTTTCACGGAATTTCGCGACGTGTTTGCCTGGTCATACGAAGACATGCGAGGGCTCGACCCTCAGTTATACCAGCATCAGATTCACTTGAGCAAGGATGCAAAACCAGTGGCACAAAGACGGTACCGGATGAATCCCAATTATGCTGCCAAAGTCAAGGAGGAAATCGACAAACTGCTAAGAGTTGGCTTTATCCGTCCGGTAAAGAAAGCGACATGGCTGAGCCCGATCGTAGTCGTACCGAAGAAGAACGGAAAAATTCGAGTTTGTGTGGACTACCGGAAACTCAATGCGGCTACGGTAACGGATGCGTTTCCACTTCCGTTCACAGATGGAGTGTTGGATGCCGTCGCCGGCCATGAGGTCTATAGCTTTCTAGACGGATTCAGTGGGTATAATCAGATCCAGATGCACCCCAATGACAAAGAGAAAACGGCTTTCGTCACCGAATGGGGGGTGTTTGTGGCCGTGGTGATGATGTTCGAACTCAAAACGAATCATCATGGAAATCTTTGGTGAATATATCCCGGCTTTTATGCAGGTTTTCCTTGACGATTTCGCCGTCTATAGCCGGGAAGAGGATCATTTGCAGCACCTCCGTCTCTGTCTAGAAAAGTGTAGAGCGTACCAGCTCAGCTTGAATCCGGCGAAGTGTGTATTTGGCGTGTCCAGTGGAACCCTACTAGGACATATTGTGAGCAAGGAAGGCATTGCAGTCGACCCGGACAAAGTGAAAGCCATATTAGAAGCACCGGCGCCGGCAACAGCAAAGGCATTGAGCCGGTTCTTAGGCCAGATCCGGTGGCACAGCCGGATGCTCCGATACTTGGCCGACCTGGCTACACCGTTGCATGCCGCGGTACATCAAACACCATTCCAATGGACCGACACTGAGGATAGGGCGTATAGGGCCCTCAAGGTACTATTGTCGCAAGCACCGGTAGTGCAGCCTCCGGATTGGAGTAAAGAATTTCATGTGTTCGTGGACGCCTCCGACATCGCAATCAAAAGCGCACTGATGCAGCTTACGGAGCCAAAGTGGTACCGGCCAGTGTACTATGCCAGCCAAAAGCTATCCCAAGTGGAACGGAACTACTCTACCACGGAATGGGAAGCTCTAGGGATGATCTACAGTGTGACAAAGTTTCAGCATAATTTATTGGGAAGGAAGTTTTCCTTCCATGTAGATCATTCGGCACTGCTCTACCTGGTGTCCAAGGCGTCACTCACCGGTAAGTTGGCCCGGTGGACCTTACTGTTACAGGAATTCGAGTTCAAAATATTCCACCAACCCGGTATACAACATGCCGTAGCGGATTATTTAAGCCGACTAGAGTCCGGAGAGACGGGCAACGGAGTAGCGGACGAGTTTCCGGATGCGGAGTTGTTTCGAGTCACTACGGAAATGGCAGCAGATGAAACAGTGGCACAAGAAGACAAGTGGCTCACAAATATGCACCAGGTTCTGAGCACAAGACTGCCTCCGGAGGAGATGAACCGGGACGAAAGGAAACGCCTGGCGGTGCAAAGCCGACATTTCTGCTTACTGCGAGACACACTTTACCACAAGGGCGCGGACGGCATATGGAGACGGGTTGTGCGCAGCGATGAAAAGGACCTCATACTGAGGGAAGCCCACTGCGGAGTTGCCGGAGGTCACTATGTCGGAGATGCGACGGCCAGGAAAATATGGCAAAGTGGCCAATGGCGGCCAACTACATTAAGAGATGTTGTACGGTACGCAAAAAAATGTGACCTATGCCAGCGAATGGGTCAGCCAACGGAGCAAGCTTGGATGCCACACCAGCCTGTACTACCACTCGAACCATTCCAGAAGTGGGGGCTAGACTTTGTTGGACCGTTCAAACCATCGGCAATGAGAATAGGTAATCGGTACGTCATCGTCGCGACGGATTACTGCACGAAATGGGTGGAGGCCAAAGCCTTAAGAGACAACACCGCTGCATCAACGGCAAAATTTCTATACGACTACATCTGGTGTTGTTACGGATGCCCAATCGAATTAATAAGCGACCAAGGGGGGCACTTTCTCAGCCAAGTAGTTGAAAGCCTAACGACATTCTATGCCGTTGTCCATAAACGGAGCACACCGTACTATCCGCAAGCAAACGGGTTAGCTGAGTCGCTGAACAAAACGCTCCAGAATATCCTCCAGAAGATCGTCAACGAAAACCGAACGGATTGGGATACCAAGCTACATAGCGCGCTTTGGGCATACCGGACAGCATACAAAACGAGCATCCGAACAACACCGTTCCGGTTAGCGTTCGGACTAGAGGCGATCATGACGGTGGAATTCCAAGTACCAAGCTTACGGATCCAGCTACGGGAACAGTTGAATGAGAAGGAGTCGGAGGCAATACGGTTAACAGCGTTGTGTGAACTCGAGGAACAACGGCTGGCAAGCATCCTACACTTAGAATTGGAACAACGGCGACGGAAAGCATTTGTCGACCGGCACCGGAAAGGAAATGAAAAAATGTTCGAAATCGGCAAGCCGGTGTTAGTATTTCAGACCCGGATGGGCAAGATGCCGGGTAAACTACGGTTTAGATGGACCGGCCCATATTGGCTGACACGTGAGTATAATGGGTCCTACCAATTAGGGACAGTTGTCGGCGAAGTGCTAGGAAAATGGGTCAACGGATTCAGATTGAAGCCATATAGAGGACCGATGCCCAAGAACCCATTTGAGCAAAGGACCGACACCGGATCAGGAACCGGTGCGGAAACGGCAACCTGTGAGGGAAACGGCAACCACCAAGACGGAGGAGACGGCAAGCTGGTAACTGGGGAGAATGAGGCGACGGCAAACCGTAATGAGGCCGATAAGGGTTTGATAGGACCAACGGACAAGTAACCTCACACTACTTTTTTTTTTTTTTTTTTTTTTTTTTAAAAGCGAAGTAATCATGCAAAAGCGAGGTATGAACGGACGAGAGAGCGAGGAGCGAAAAGGTACGTAATGGGCATTTAAGCGCCGCCACAGAACATAATGCTATTTTAGGACACGACGTGCACACGCTAGAAAAAGGCGCCAGAATGCACAGAGAAAAACCACAGCGCATGGAGACCTTCTCATTTCACGAACCCAGGAGCACAGAAGCACCAAGGCATTGGCAGATCACCAGACGAGAACCTACGCACAGAGAACCCCCGCTTTCTGAACTCTCTCACTCTCACTCTCACTCTCATCACCATCCAACCTCGCCACCACAATCCGACCTCAACACAAACATGGACCCACAAACGCTGTCGGAAGCCGCCAAAAAATGGCTAAAGCAACACGGGCTCGAGGGCTTCTTGACGATTATGGAGGCACCGCCACACAAAGAAGCCGACAAGGTGATCAAAGAAATCGACACAGAGGTCATAACGGAGGAGGCGATCCGTGCGTTAACAAGCCTTCCGGAGGGAGGCATATTCACGATCGACAATCCGACCTCGGAGCAACTCATCAAGTATTTTGGTGAGTACTCCCTAGCCAGCAAGGGCTACCGGACACAAGGCGGCGGAGATATGTTGTTCCGCGAGATTGCTCGTGTGCTCCACGAATACGGCCATGTGTACCCTAGACCCCCTATCATGCTGCAAAACCGAGCAGGGATGATCATCGCCACCTATCAAGGGATCAATGTGGATTGGCCGGTATTGATCGCAGACGGTTTGTGTGCGCCGATCGAGATCGTCAGAGGAAAAGACGTCAAAGAAGGCCGAGACGGACGGAAGATATGGCACGCAGTAACGTAGTGGCTCACTTTGCTTGTGCCACCCGTCCAGCCCGTCCAGCCCAAGAAGCGGGGAAGAGTGGCGGACGGCACCCCAAAGACTGCTTCCAAAAGACAACAGTTGTTGGCCTCTAAGGCCACTAAGGGGAAGGCGTCGGACGCAGAACAGGCGGGAAAGGAGAGCGCCAGACGGAAGCGGCCAACGGATGCGCAAGAGGCACCACCGGTACGGCCCGTAAAGATTACACTCGGCTCCTCCTCTATTTCCTCTTCCTGATTCCCGGCATTGAGTTTCGCCGCCAAGGGGTCCGCTTCAAGGCAGCCGGGAAACGTTTAAACCCTCAGACAGAGGGAACACTGGCTTCCCAATGGAGGAACTGGAACCGGTGCGCATGGCACCGGAATCAGAAGCCCTTGCACCACCGGCACCACCGGCAAGTCCCGTTCCGCCAGAGCCAGAAAGGTCAATGCAGCCTCCCTCGGCCAACCAAGAAGAAGCGCAAGGGGAACCAGGATAGCAGGGTGGTCCACGGGCAGAAACAGAATTGCAACTCGGCGCAATCAAGCGGGACCACCCACCCACAAGCGAGCCCATCCGTCAAACCTTCGTGCAAGCGCAACAACAATGCACTGGTAGCTTGTGGCTCCGGTGGATAGGCGAACAGATTGCCGGAGTAGTGGGGTATATTGAGGCGGAAGAAAGAGCGCAAAGCGAACGGTTGCTCGTCACAACCGAACAACTAGAGACGGCCCGGTCCAGAATCTGGTGCCTTGAAAAAGACTTGGATCAGGTCACGGCAGAAATGGCCAAAATGGCCTTAACGGCAACACAGATCCAAGCACCGGTGACTCCGGTAAGTGTACAGAGTAAAGAAACAGACCAACCTGTACATACTAATAAGACCCCGGCAACGGAAACCGTTCCAGAGAGAGATGCGGTGCAAGCCCAGGAGCTTGCGGAATTGAGAGATGAACTTGCCGCACAAGAAGCGCTAAGGAGCCGTGAACGGGAATTGAAGACAGCGGCCGAAGCAGAATTAAAGAAGACTGCTGAGAACCTCCACCGAGCAGAGGAGAGCCTCCGGAAAGGCCATCAAGCTTACGACCGGCTAAGGGAGGAAAAAGACAAACTGCTGCAGGAAAAGGACAAGCTGCAGAAGACGGCGGAAACGGAAATTGAACAGCTAAAGGAGGAGCTCCGCCAGCAGAAGGACTGCGAGGACCGGGTCCATCGACAGATCAACGTACGACTCAAGCAAAAGACAAATGATTTTGAGCACCTGCACCGGGACTACAAACGGCTGGAAACGGAGCATAAGGAACGGATGGCCGAGCTCCGGCAGGAAGTTGATCAGGCTGCGACGGCGCTCGCCGACGAACGAGCGGAAAATACAAGACGGTTGGACGAGGCGGAGAGGGTCCGGATGGAGCTCCAGAGGCAGCAACAGGAAGAAAGGGAGAGAGTGTCAACGGTATTGCAAAAATTACAAAGCACATATCAAGGGCAATTGACGCATTACAAGGAGCAGGCGGACGACAACGTCAAAATCATCAAGCAATTGAAGGAGGAACGGCAAGCTGCGGAGATCAAATCGCAGATGGGAACGGGCCGGATTCAGTGCATCCTCCGGGCATGGTTGAATCAGACAAAAAGCTTGATTGACGAAAGCTCCGTAAGATGGTGGACAAAGTGGGCACCAAATACGGCGGAACTCCAATTGCTACAGGCAGACGTGGAAAACCGGCGGAAGGAAGGAGATGATTGTTACACGTTGACTTCCGAGGACTTCACCGCCATACGGGACGAGCTAGCCGAAGACTTCCAAGTCCTGGCGGATGAACAACTGGTGCAGGTCCGACAACTCGTAGCTCAGCTAGACGATGATAGGCTGGACGCTCAAATCCAGTTTGAGAGCTACAAGCGGTCCCAGGTTCGGGAAGAAAAAGCACAGGAAGCGGCAACGGTTAACCTTAGTGATGAGGAACCGTCGCCGGACGAGGGCCAGGCCGGAACCAGTCAACCGGAGACCACTACGACTGAGGGAGCAACGACGGTAACACCGGTGTCAGAGCAACAAATGGAGGAGCAGTCGTAGCAGCCATCAACGGAGCAGCAACAGCAACCACAACAACAACCAATTCCAGATGAACCATTAGAGACTCTCGAACAAAGCATTCTGGATATTTTGGACGAAGAATAGCAAGGGTCGGATGGTGGATTCGATGTACAAGGTACTGTTCCACGAGCGTGCCATCTGTTACCGGCCCGCAAAGGAGTCCAGAGAGTGAAACGAAGGAGTTATTTAATTATTAAGGAATGGTTATAAGTGAGCTATTAGTGTGGACGGACGGACCAGAATCGGTATGCCGTTCCGAATCCGGACCGATCCCGAACAGGTACGGATGGCACCGTTTTGTACTACAAACCGGAAACCTATTTAAAGGCCCAGATACAATGTAATGTTAAGTGGATAATTAATGAAGCTTAGTGTTTTTATCTCTCTGTGTTAATTGTCGTTCTGCATTCATTGTTATATCTTACGCCTGTGATTATTAAGGACGATCTTGCTAAGTAACCTAATTAAGTTGAATTATTCATTGAGCCTAATCCTCTTGCCGTAACACCCCTTTGGTGAAGTGTCTTCCGTAGACACCTTGTGTTAGGCCATTGTCCAGCCCTAAGAGTTAACAATTCACGCTGCTCTGGACCTTGCGCGAGGTGGAGACCATGAGGTTGAAATCCCTCCCCACTCGATCCTCAAGGAATATTTTGGGATGTATTCAATGTCAGGTAAAGCTTACCGCACTTACGGAGGACCAAACAAAGCTTTTGGGGAGATCACTCGGATTTTAATGGAATACACCTTTGTGCATACAAATCCCACAAGTATGCCACAGAATAAAGCTGCCATCATCATCCGGGCGTATGAAGGCGACAAAATCGATTGGGGAATCATCACCGGCCAAGGAATCTGTGCGGCGCTCGAATCTTTTCAAACCGGTAAGCGCTTGTTGGCTTTGATTAATCACTTCCTCATAGTCCTCTACCCACCTCCTTCGGTTTCCCCTCGACGCATCTTTACCTCCCCACCCCCACCACGGAAACAACGGGAGAAGATGTTCGCATTAACCCAGGAAGAATGGGAAGACCCCTCGCCTCCCTCGGCCGCTCGGAACCCTACTTCCGCCTCGGCACCACCCCCACCAAAAACACAGAAACAACGGGTGTTAACAGTGACCCGTGTTGAATGGGACGAGGCCGAGGAGCCCATCACTGAGGATGTCACCATACGCCAGAAAACGCCAAGGACATCGATGCCCTCTCCACAACCAAGCCCACGCCCCACAAGCCAACAGCCCTTGGCCATACGGCAACAAAAAAGGAAACAAGCCGAGGAGCCAACACCACTGGCCCCGGACTCACAGGATCAGCCGCCAAAAAGACGTCGCATCATTCGAGAGTCAACCACAGAACCCGAGGGCATCCATCATCAGAAATCAAAAGAGGCCAGCCCGACCTCCACGGCCATGGTACCAGCAGAGTCATGGCTCCAAGTCGGTAGGATCGAGCATGGACAAACCACGCAGATATCAAAGGAGGAAGTCCTCGGTTACAAAGATCTCCCGCAAAGGCATACAAGTTTAGTGCACTACTTTGACTAGGCACAACATATGAGTTAATGGATTTCCTCGAGCGCACCCAAGTAGTTGCCGCCGCTCATATGGCCGAGGAGCATGCGGAAACAAAGATGATCCAACACGCTCTAATGGGAGTGTTGAGAATCAAGCTCAACTTGGTCTAGTGTGTTGTTGGAAGACAGGTCCCTCCGGATGGGAAGAGAGAAGAACAGTGCCGACGAACAAACTCAGTGATCTCACTGTTGTATATTTCTACATAGTGACAGTTTGCAGCTTGTGGGCTGCCGTGGTTTTTCCCCTATTTTGGGGTTTTCCACGTATACCTCCTGTGTACCATTTCTCCTCTTTTGTGTCGCGTTTTCATTACCTGTTTTTCTGTGTATGTAAAGAATCTCGGTTGTGGCCGAGCGTCGGACATAAGGAACGTTGAGTTCTCAACAAGTGGTATCAGAGCAAAAACGACACAGAAAATGGACGAATCGTTTGGCGGCATGTTCAAGCTCACCGGCTCCAACTATTCAGTGTGGAAGTCGAAGATGAGGGACATGCTCGTGGTTAAAGACCTCTGGCTGCCGGTTCAGTTCGGGGACAAGAGACCGGACAAAATCGACGCCGCGATATGGGAGGTGATGCACATGAAGACAACGGCGTACATACGGTGCTTCATCGACATGAGCCTGTACAACAACTTCAATGAAGAGAGTAAGGCTCATGAGCTCTGGGAGAAGATCGGCACAATGTTCCAGAACAAAAATGTTGTCAATCAGGCGTCGGTATTCCGGAAGCTTGTAAGACTCCGGTACCAAGATGGCTCCAGCATGGCGTAGCATATGAATGCCTTCCAGGGGCTGATTCACCAGGCAACGTCATTGGAAGTACCTCTTGCCGATGAGGTCCTAGCGCTACTCCTGCTCGGTTCCCTCCCGGATAGCTGGGAGACGTTAGTTGTTACCTTGGGCAACGCCGGGCCGGAAGGAAAACGGCTATCCCTAGCAAGAGTAAAGTCGAGCTTGCTAGATGAGGAGGCTCGTCGGAAAGACAAAGATACGAGCTCCGACTCCGAAGCGCTCCTTATCGAATCGGAACGCGGAAGACATAGAAACCGTAGTCCCCAGAACCGGGAGAAGTCGGGGACACGATCTAAGTCAAGGGGGAGGCCTACTTGCTTCTATTGCGGCAAGCCGGGACACTTCCAAAAGAACTGTCGGCATTTCCGTAAAGACAAGGAAACCGATTGTACCGATTCGAAGCAAACCCCGAACCGGAACGGTACAGACCGGAACGGTAAAGACCGGAGGGGGCCGGACCGGAAGGGAACGACGGCAATTGCGGCAAGTGAAGAGGAGTTGATGCTCATCACTGAGGAGAATGAGCTAAACCATGCCGGCGATGAGATGACCTGGGTGGTAGACTCCGGAGCGTCGTTCCACCTTACCCCGGACCGGAAATGCTTCTCATCCTACTCAGCCGGTGATCACGGCTTTGTCCGGATGGGGAATGAAGGAACATGCCGAATTGTCGGCATAGAAGACGTGTGGCTGACAACACCAACCGGATGCAAGTTGTTGTTGAAACATGTCCGACACATTCCGGAAGTTCGTCTGAACCTGATATCAGCCGGTCGGCTGGATGATGAAGGCTACATGGGTAGCATCCGGAACGGTGTCATGAAGTTCAGCAAAGGGAGCATGATTGTGGCTCGGGCCCGGAAGGTAAACACACTGTACCTGATGTATGCCCGGTTATGTCCGGAAGAAGTGAACTTGGCTTCCGACACTGCCGGTGAGCTGTGGCACAAGAGGTTATGTCACATGAGTGAGAAGGGGATGAAGAGGCTTGCAGACGACAACCTCATTCCAGTGAAGAACGTGCACTTAGAGAAGTGCACTGATTGTCTGGCCGGTAAGCAGAACCGGACCTCCTTCCGACCAAGGCCACCGATGAGACGTAATGCACCACTAGAGTTGGTGCATACGGATGTTTGTCAAGTAGACACGAAGTCACATGCCGGAGCGCAGTACTTCGTGACGTTCATAGATGACCACAGCCGGAAGCTGTGGGCCACACCGCTGAAGACGAAGGATCAGGTGTTATCCGTCTTCAAAGAGCTCCACGCGAGAGTGGAAAGAGAAACCGGCCGGAAGCTGAAGGCGGTTCGAGCAGATAACGGAGGTGAGTACCGGGGGAAGTTCGAGGAGTACTGCCGCTCGAAGGGAATCCGGCTCGAATTTACCGTGCCGAAGACGCCGGAGCTAAACGGACTGGCCGAGAGGATGAACCGGACCATAATGGAGAGGGTCCGGAGTATGCTAGCGCATGCAAAACTACCCAAGAAGTTTTGGGCTGAGGCACTGTCGACGGCGACATACGTGATAAACAGATCACCCTCAGTACCCCTGGACGGAGACACGCCACAGAGAGTATGGACCGGTAAGGAAGTGTCCTACCGGCATCTAAGGGTGTTCGGGTGTCTCGCGTACGTGCATGTAGCAAAGGACCGGAGAGGAAAGCTAGATCCAAAGACCCGGCCATGCATATTCCTCGGTTACGGTGACGACGAGTTCGGCTACCGAGTGTGGGACCCGGTCGACAAGAAGGTATTCCGGAGTCGAGATATTATCTTCATGGAGGACAAGACGCTCGCCGACTGGGAGTCGGAGAAGAAGATAGTGAACTCCGAGTCGACCGGTAAGGATAGACTCTACAATGAGCAGACCCAACCGGCAAGAGACCGGTTAGCACTCGAGGAACCAGCCGGTTACGGTGAGGATACCGAACCGGCAGAAGAAGAAGTAGAGGAAGCTGAGACCGGAACCGGTCAAGATCCCGAATCGGATTCGGATGAAGAGCAAATGGAGGAACTGATTACCGAAGCCCGAAGACGTAGATATCCTCTCAGAGAGAGAAGGGCGCCCCGGAGATTTCCGGAAGCAGAGCATGTCCTGCTAACCGATGAAGGGGAGCCGGAAAGCTTTGAAGAAGCAAAGGAAGACACCCACAGCCGAAAATGGTTAAGTGCCATGCAGGATGAGATGGATTCCCTGCATGAGAACCATACGTACGAATTGGTGGAGCTGCCGAAAGGAAAGCGGGCACTCCGAAACAAGTGGGTATTCAAGTTGAAACCGGGAGATGCCGGCAACCCCCCAAGATACAAAGCCAGGATCGTGGTGAAGGGGTTCCAGCAGAAGAAGGGCGTGGACTTCGACGAAATATTCGCCCCGGTAGTAAAGATGACCTCCATCCGGACGGTGCTGAGTATAGCAGCAAGCATGGATCTCGAGGTAGAGCAGCTGGACGTGAAGACGGCATTCCTCCACGGCGACCTCGAAGAGGAAATCTACATGCAGCAACCGGAAGGATTTGTGGAGAAAGGGAAGGAACACCTGGTATGCCGGTTGAAGAAGAGCCTGTACGGACTGAAGCAGGCTCCCCGGCAATGGTATCGGAAGTTCGACTCCTTCATGACCGATCAAGGGTACCACAAGACGCAGGCCGATCACTGCGTGTTTGTGAAGAAGTTCGAAGGAGGGGACTTCCTGATACTCCTCCTGTACGTGGATGACATGTTGATCGTCGGACGAGACCAAGGAAAAATACGGATGCTGAAGAAGGCTCTCAATCGGACCTTCTCAATGAAGGACTTGGGTCCGGCAAGACAGATGTTGGGGATGCACATCATTCGGGACCGGTCAGTGAAGCAACTATGGCTGTCACAGGAGAAGTATGTGACAAAGGTGCTTCACTGGTTCAACATGTCAGATGCAAAACCGGTCGGATCGTCACTACCGGAAAACTGCAAGTTGTCCGGCAAGCAAAGCCCGAAGACAAAAGGAGAGAAGGCAGATATGACGAAGATTCCATATGCCTCTGCCATCGGGAGCTTGATGTACGCAATGGTCTGTACCCGACCGGACATTGGATACGCAGTCGGAGTGGTGAGCCGGTTCATGAGTAATCCTGGCAAGGAGCATTGGAACGTGGTCAAATGGATACTCCGGTATTTGAAGGGCACTTCAAATATGTGTCTCCGATTCGGCTCCGGAAAACCTCAACTGGACGGTTTCACCGATTCGGATATATCGGCTGATGTGGATACCAGCCGGTCTACATCCGGATATGTGATGACATATGCGGGGGGAGCTGTTTCGTGGCAGTCGAGGGTGCAGAAGACGGTTGCATTGTCAACCACAGAGGCGGAGTACATGGCGGCTGTGGAAGCTGGCAAGGAAATATTATGGATGAAGGACTTCATCGGGGAGCTCGGTATCCGGCAAGAGGAATACCGACTCTACTGCGACATTCAAAGTGCCATCCACCTTGCTAAGAATGCGGCCTACCATTCCCGGACGAAGCATATCCAGCGGAGGTATCACTGGATCCGGGAAAGGGTAGATGACCAGGAGTTCGCTTTGGCGAAGATCCACACAGCCGAGAACGGGTCAGATATGCTGACCAAAGTGCTGACACCCGACAAGCTGGACGCATGCCGGAAGAGGATCGGGCTGGAAAGACACCCCATGCCGGAGTGAAGGGGGAGTTTGTTGGAAGACAGGTCCCTCCGGATGGGAAGAGAGAAGAACAGTGCCGACGAACAAACTCGGCCGAGGCCGAGACGGAGAACCGGATGAGGAGTACCCGACTGCGGAGAGCCGGATGGAGCCCATCGAGGCTACATTTGTAAATAGCCAAAAAGTCATATTAGTATAAATATGACTTAGGGCAAACTTTTAAAAGTAGTTATCATTCTTGTTGGTGCAAGAAGAAATTAGAGCGTGTAACTGTACAGAGAGAGAGAGAGAGAGAGACGAGGTCGTTGCCTCTGCTGTAACCGCCGCCTGTGGCGAAGATCTGAGAGCACGAGGTCGTTGCCTCAGTGATCTCACTGTTGTATATTTCTACATAGTGACAGTTTGCAGCTTGTGGGCTGCCGTGGTTTTTCCCCTATTTTGGGGTTTTCCACGTATACCTCCTGTGTACCATTTCTCCTCTTTTGTGTCGCATTTTCATTACCTGTTTTTCTGTGTATGTAAAGAATCTCGGTTGTGGCCGAGCGTCGGACATAAGGAACGTTGAGTTCTCAACATGTGTGAACTCAACTTGAGAGTGAATAGACACTCCAACGGTCAAGAGTCACCATTATGTCACCTCTTTGTATTCTGGCATTTAGTATGAGTCATAGAATCATATTCTATGACACATAACTTATGAGCTTTCACATTCCCCATGCTCCATGAGTCTTGTAGTTAATGAAGAGACAGGGTGACTATATAAAGCACCCTCCTCCCACCTTGTATTTAGTTGAGTCTTTCTCCTTTGTTAATATACTTAACCTTGCGTATACTCTGCCTCTCTCTCTCTCTCTCTCTCTCTATCTCACACACACACACAGTTCACACCTATCCCGCTTCACAAGAATCCATCTCTTGATTCTTTACATGGTATCAGAGCGAGGTTGGTAGCTTGATCTAGCCCATTCACCTCATCGTGATCATGTGTTATGCTCCACCCCGACGACCAACAACCGGCTCATCGCTATCGTAGCTTCCCTACATAGCTCGCATTCGAAGAGAGAAGAATAAGAAGAAGAATTGACATAATGAATACTCAAATGGGGAGCGCTCTCCGTACCGAGAAGTTGGATCGAAACAACTTCGCATCTTGGGAGTACAAGATGCACCAATACCTTGTCAGACAAGGCTATTGGAGCTACATCAAAGGAGCGCATGAAGACCGACCCGCCGAAGCGGCTCCCGGATATGCGACATGGGAGCAAGCTGCAAGCTGCGTGATGTATTTCTTGGAGACATGTGTTCACGATCACATGCTCGGCTACATTCGCGAAGCCAAGACGCCGAAGGAGGCATGGGAAAATCTACAAAAGATTTTCGCGGCAAACACGACCGCGAGGAAGCTTCAACTCCACCAAGAGTTGAACAACATTCAACAAAGGGACATGTCCATCAGGACATACACCTCGAAGATCAAGGAGGTTTGCGATTCGCTCGGCTCAATAAGCGTAAATATCGATGATGATGAGATGGTTCAAATATGCCTCAACGGCCTCGCACCACGGTACGGCGTGATGCGAACCGCCGTTCTAGCACGGGAGAAATCTCCCTCCTTCTTCGAGCTCCAATCAATGCTATTGGTCGAAGAAAATCACGTGCGTACAAGGAGCAATGAGTCGGAAGGCCACATGCTCTACACGCACTCGAACGGAGGAAGAGGACGCGGACGGTCGAGAGGCCAATTCGGCCAAGGACAAGGCAGACGAGGTCCGACCTACGATAACAACTCCCAATTTCGGCCGCAAAGCGGAAGCCAACGAGGAACCTTTGCAAGAAGGGGGAGCTTCCACTCCGGCCCGAGCCGTCAAAACGCAACCGAATGCAGATATTGCGGAAAGCTCGGCCACCACGAAGAAGAGTGCTGAAAGAAGATGCGTGAATCAGCTTCCACAAGCCGACAACTCACGAATTACGTGTACAATTCCGACTATGAAGAGTATAGCGGAATGTATGGGAACAACTCCGACTATGAAGATCGTGGCGGAATGTATGCACGCAACTCCGATCGTGGTGGAATGTTCATGATGAAACATAGAGCAAACTCTATGTCGGCCTCTACCTCAACTCGTGCCCTCAATCCGGAGGACATATGGTTTGTAGACTTCGGAGCCTCAAACCATATGACATCCCACAAAGAATGGTTTCTCGAACTTCGAGAGCCGGAGCAACCCGGTTATGTCGAAACCGGAGATGACACTACGCACTTGATTCGGCACATCGGCAATGTTCCGTTCGACGAAAGAGGTAAGCAAACATACATTAAAAAAATTCTGCATGTTCCCACCATCACGAAGAATTTGGTCTCGGTCGGCCAAATGGTCGAGCAAGGGATGCAAGTACAATTCGACCAAGAAGGGTGCTTCATCGAAAAAGAAGGCCAAATCATTGCATGCGGAAGAAGAGAGGGCCGGATGTTCATTCTCGATTCACGCGAGATGAAATCCACCATGTTCTCGAAAAGCACGAAAACCGACTCCGACATAGAGCTATGGCACAAGCGAATCAGCCACATCAATCTCAACAAACTCAAAGCAATGAAATCGAAAGGAGTAGTCATCGGACTCCCGACATTCAAAGAGAAGGAGATTGAAGGTGTATGCGAAGCATGCCAATTCGGCAAGCAACACCAACACCCATTCCCGAAAGAGCGGAACGTGAGCAAAGGTCTACTCGACGTAGTCCATTCCGACGTATGGGGACCGGCGCAGACGGCTACATTCGGCGGATGCCGATATTACGTGCTCTTCATCAACGACTTCTCCAGGCACACTTGGATCTACCCGATGCGGCAAAAGAGCGAAGTGTTTGAACACTTCCAAACATTCAAGAATGAAGTCGAGAAATCCACGAGCCGACATGTACGTTGTCTTCGATCGGATGGCGGCAAGGAGTACTTCTCGGACGATTTCACGGCGTATCTCCGAAAGGAAGGAATTCGGCGAGAATTCACTTGCCGACACACTTCGCAACAAAACGTAGTAGCCGAGCGCAAAAATCAGCACATCCTCGAAGTAGCGTGGGCAATGATGAATGAGAAGCATATGCCCAAGTCTTATTGGGCCGAAGCTGCAAATACAGTCGTCTATCTAATCAACCGGTGCGCAACATCCGGCGTGCACGAGGTCACTCCGCACGAAAGATTCTTCGGAAAGAAGCCGAACCTATCACATGTTCGGATATTCGGCTCCATTGCGTACGTTCACATCCCCGACGAGAAGCGTCAAAAGCTCGACCCAAAGTCGGAGAAATGTATCCTCGTAGGATACTCACTAGAGCAAAAGGGGTACAAGTGCTACAACCCCTCAACTCGAAAATCTCGAGTAAGTCGAGCCGTCGTTTTTTACGAGTCCGCATCCTAGTACGCACCAGAGACAACTTCGACTCTGACTCCGCTCGACCCAGGATCTGCCGAACAAGAGATAGAGGATGAAGATCATTTTACGCGCATGTTCGAAGAAAGTCCGATCACGACCCGACTGAGCGGACCACAAGAGCCTCCGAGCGATCAAAGCACATCACGGCCTAGCCCGAAGATGGACAAAGGCAAGGCGAAAATGGCGGAATACGAAGACGATCGCTTCGACGACAATGAATCAACTCACTCACTTGACAGTGAGTTCGGCGGCTTCGATGTACCAATCGAAGCTAAGAAAGCCCTCATCTGTGCAAATGAAAAGCTCTACTGCTCCACCCGTGAAAAGAATCCAGTTAGCCGATTCAGCTACAATGACTACATGGCATATCACTATGCCTTTATGATGAAGGTGGCGACAGTACACGAGCCGGAAACATTCTCCGAAGCAGCCAAGGATCCGCGATGGATCGAAGCCATGAACAAGGAGATGCAGGCACTACACAAGAACGAGACGTGGGATCTCGTTCCCACCTCACCACAAAAAAAGGCGATCGAATCTAGATGGATTTACAAGGTGAAGTATAACAATGATGGCTCCGTAAACCGCTACAAAGCTCGACTCGTAGCGAAAGGATACGCTCAGACGCATGGCCTCGACTACGAAGAGACATTTGCCCCGGTGGCAAAGATGACGACGGTGCGGACCGTAATTGCGATTGCCGTGGCGAGAGGGTGGCACCTCCATCAAATGGACGTCAAGAACGCCTTTCTACAAGGCGAATTAGAAGAGGTGTACATGATACAACCACCCGGCTTCGAATCGCGCATTCATCCAAAAGCCATATGCCAACTCAAGAAGCCACTCTACGGCCTCAAGCAAGCACCGTGTGCTTGGCATTCGAAGATAACGCAATATCTTCATCAAATCGGCTTCCGTATGTCAAAATCGGACAACTCCCTCTACATACGAAGCGATTCCGCAAGTCCGAACTCCGGCACCAAAGCGTGTGAGCAGACTCAGTATCGACAACTCATCGGTGTTAGGAAACAGGTCCCTCTGGATGGGAAGTGAGAAGAATAGTACTGATGAGCAAACTCAACCGAGGCCGATAGGCCGAAACCGGATGATGAGTACCTGGCTACGGAGAGCCGCAGACCCGGTGAGAACCGGATGACGAGTACCCGGCTACAGAGAGTCGGATGGTGCAGACCCGGTGAGAACCGGATGATGAGTACCCGGCTACGGAGAGCCGGATGGTGCAGACCCGGTGAGAACCGGATGACGAGTACCCAGCTACGGAGAGATGGATGGTGCAGACCTGGTGAGAACCTGATGACGAGTACCCGACAAGTGCCAGATGATGCAAGCCCGGTGAGAACCGGATGAAGAGACATATTTGTAAATATGTTTCTGAGAGTCCATCGTGGCTATATTTATAAATAGCCGAAAAGTCATATTAGTATAAATATGACTTAGGGCAAACTTATGAGTGGTGTTGTTGTCATTCTTGTTGGCGCAAGATTAGAGCACGCAACTGTGTACAGAGAGAGTGAGAGAGAGGAAGAGGTCGTTGCCTCTTATTGTAACTGCCGCCTGTGGCGAAGACAACAAGCTCGAGGTCGTGGCCTCGGTGCTTTCTTATTGTACATTCTGACATAGTGATAGTTTGCGGTCTGTGGGCTGTCGTGGTTTTTCCCGAGTTTGGGTTTTCCACGTCAACATCCTGTGTACTCTTCTCTCTATCGTGTTGTATTTCATTCCCTGTTTTCTGTGTTTTATTCTAGGCTCGGTTGTGGACGAGCGTTGTTCTAAACGGAGCGTGTAGTTCCTGTCAAACTTGTTATACAAGTTCGGTATGGCTAAGTGCAAATCCGTGGTAACCCCGCTCGATCGTAATCTCAAAGTAGATGCGAACTCCGGCACCAAAGCGTGTGAGCAGACTCAGTATCGACAACTCATCGGGAGTCTCATCTACCTCACGATCGACCCGATCTCAATTATCCGGTCGGTCTCCTTAGTCAATTCATGCAAACACCGCGTGATACTCACTTGGATTGCGCTAAGCGAGTTCTACGATACGTGAGCGGCACAATGGATTGCGGCATCCTCTACAAGACCGCGATGCCAATACGACTCGAGGGGTACACAGGCGCCGATTGGGTTGGCTACAAAGCCGATAGACGATCAACCTCCGGTTTTGTTTTCTCCCTCGGCAGAGGAGCAATATCCTGGAGTAGCAAGAAGCAACCTATCGTCGCTCTTTCGAGTACGGAGGCGGAATACAAGGGTGCAGTCGTAGCTACGTGTGAAGTTGTATGGCTCAGGAGGATTTTGAAGGATCTTGGCGTACCCATCAAGGATCTGACTTCCCTGTACTGCGACAATATGAGCAGTATCTATCTGGCTCGGAACCCGGTGTTCCACGCGCGGACAAAGCACATCGAAGTGCACTATCACTTCATTCGAGAGCGCGTTCTAGCTGGCGATGTCGACCTACAACACATTAGCACAAATCTTCAAACGGCCGACATCTTCACTAAAGCATTAGGAGCCGACAAGTTGTGGCAATTCATGACCGATCTCGAATTGACGATCCCTGACCTGCCAAGCTTGAGGGGGAGTACTGAAGACATTACGCAATAATGTGTGGATTCCGCAAGCCGTGCACACTACGCAAGAACACGTGGATTACGCAACCACGCAACGAAGCCGCGAAGAGCCGATCTACCGCGAAGAAACATGCAAGCCGAAGCATAGACTTCGCAACTACGCATAACGCAAGCTGGAGCACGGATTCCACAACTCCGCATAAATGCGAGTCGACGCGAGTCGACACGGACTCCGGAACGCGAGTCGAAGCGGATTTCGGATACCGTCTGAAACCGACCCGACTTGAGCTTGAGGGGGTGTGTTGAGAATCAAGCTCAACTTGGTCTAGTGTGTGAACTCACCTTGAGAGTGAATAGACACTCCAACAGTCAAGAGTCACCATTATGTCACCTCTTTGTATTCTAGCATTTAGTATGAGTCCTAGAATCATATTCTATAACACATAACTTATGAGCTTTCACATTCCCCATGCTCCATGAGTCTTGTAGTTAATGAAGAGAGAGGGTGACTATATAAAGCACCCTCCTCCCACCTTGTATTTAGTTGAGTCTTTCTCCTTTGTTAATATACTTAACCTTGCGTATACTCTGCCTCTCTCTCTCTCTCTCTCTCTCTCTCTCTCTCTCTCTCTCTCTCTCTCTCTCTCTCTCTATCTATCTCTACAAATGTGGAGGCTCACGCTTCACACATTATACTACACATGTTGCACCTAACTACAAAACCATATTCTTTGCGGAACGGGGAAATCGTACACATCCATACATGTTAGAGCCCATACCGTTATCTGCCATTCGAACCATTGCTTCCATGCGACTTAGCTCACATGCATTGCGATGTGAAACAGGGCGTTGGGGTACAAGTGATGAGAGTGGTCGGTTATGCACACTTTGCCCTAAACAAGTTCGCGAGTCTGAGTATCACACTTTGATACAATGCTCTGCCTTTGATCATATTCGACCATGCTTTCCACATCTCTTCGATCGAGCCCAATCTTTGCATGAATTCCTCTCACAACCACAATGTGCACTCTCGATTGCAACATTCATTGGTAAAGTTCTTGAACATCGAGAGTCACTACTCACTTTCACACGTATCACGTGAAATGTAATATTTTTGGTCTCATAGGTCATATTTGATCTCCGAAGACGATAATATAATCTATCTATCTATCTATCTATCTCATACACACACACACACAGTTCATGTTAGAAAACAGGTCCCTCCGAATGAGGAGTACCTGGCTACGGATGACCCGGTGAGAACCGGATGATGAAGACCCGGTTAGAACCGGATGAGGAGTACCTAGCTACGGATGACCCGGTGAGAACCAGATGAGGAGTACCCGGCTACGAATGACCCGGTGAGAACCGGATGATGAGTGCCCGGCAAGCGCCAGATGATGCAGGCCCGGTGAAGAGTGATCACCGGATGAAGGGACATATTCGTAAATATGTTTCTAAGAGTCCATCGGGGATATATTTGTAAATAGCCGGAAAGTCATATTAGTATAAATATGACTTAGGGCAAACTATTGTTTATGATGTGTGTGTGATGTTGTTGTCATTCTTGTTGGTGCAAGACTTGAGAGCGTGTAACAGTGTATAGAGAGAGAGAGAGAGAGAGGAAGAGGTCGTTGCCTCTGTTGTAACCGCTGCTTGTGGCGAAGATCGTGAGCACGAGGTCGTTGCCTCCGTGAGCTCACTATTGTACATTCTGATATAGTGATAGTTCGTAGTGTGTGGGCTGCCGTGGTTTTTCCTTAGTTTGGGTTTTCCACGCTAACATGTTGTGTACTCCTCTCTCCATTGTGTTGTGCTTTCATTTCCCTTTTTTCTGTGTATGATTCTAAGCTCGGTTGTGGCCGAGCGTTGCGCATAGGGAGCGTGCAGTTCCTGTCAGTTCACACCTATTCCGCTTCACAAGAATCCATCTCTTGATTCTTTACAGGGAGAAATCGAACCTCAGGAGGATCGAGCCTTACAGAAGATAGGGCGGAAGAAGCAAGCACAGAATGCTTCTCTCCTCATGGAGCTACCAGATCTTAACATGACCTTAGTCGAGGCATATCGAAATCTGCACCACACTACTCGGGCGGCCAAGGACATGGCCCAACGTATCAAAATGACGCATCAGCAAGCCAAATGGGCTACCGAGCTATGGCCAGCCGCCGAGGAAAAACTGGCGTCATTGAAGCAACAACATCAAGAACAACCGCCCTTAAGCCTCCTTGCGCCGAGTAACGATGTCTCACCAGCCCCTCTTCCGAACCCGAGCCTGAGTGTTGTTGTTACTAAAGCACACAAAGATGACACAGCTCACCCCAGGGTAGCCACGATCGATGCAAGCACAATGACGTAGTTGGTACAAACAAGTGAGCCATCGTCATGGGCAGATATAAGCCCGCAACACCAAACTAGCCACGTTTCCACGCAAACGCCACCACCACCTCTCGTCATGGAGAGATCTACACAAACGGACAAGGAACCTACTCCCCGGATCCAGCAAGCTACAACCCAGACCGGACCTCCCCTCCGTGACTACCAAAAGGAGCTTAAGGCCCAGATCGCTCTGACCGAGTTAGCAGAACAAAACCACAACCACATGATTTGCCAACTACGGGAACAAGCCGCGGGCCGTGAAGCTAGCCTCAAGCAACTACTTGCTGAAAGCTCAGCCGCACTCAAAGCACAAGAAAGAGAGGTGATGACCCTTCAAGTCTCTATCACCGAGGGCAGAGAACGATTCCTTAAAGAGGCAGAGCAGAATAGCCAACGGGAACATGAGCTATTCGCAGACAACCAGGAATTACGTCGTCAACAAAGGGCATTACAAGAATTAGCAAACGAGCACATGCAAAAGTGGAGGATCTCTGTAGAGCAAAGGGCAAAAATTTCTGATGCATATCATCAGTTGTAAACAGAGCACATCGCCGCCGGAGAACGACATCGGGACACTTGGAGGCAGGACAGGGACGAAACTGTAGCTCAGCTCACCAAACGTTACGAGCAAACAATCGCGCTCATAACCGAAAAAGCAAAAGATAACCAAGCTACTTTAGCGCTCCTCATCCGCAAAAGCCAAGAAGACGCCAAGGCCGCAAGGGAGGAAGTGGAAGTTCACCAAGCTAGCATTGACATGGACGATACTAAAATCAAGATCCTAATCAACAAGTATCACCAGCAATTCACCAAGAAGATCGAGGAAACGCTTGACCGTGTCTGGCAGGAGTGGTCAGCCCAGGCCACGGAACTACACATACTACGCGCGGACGCCGAGAACCAACGGAAGGAGGGTCGAGGGTTTTACAAGATGGATGGCACCAACATCCAGACCCTCCGTGAAGACTTGACTGAGGAATATCATACCTTAGCAACATCCCATGCTGTGGCCATTGAGCAACTTTTAGAGGAATTCAACGACGATCTAATGGTGTTTCGCTTAGAAGCCGAAGCTTACGAGGACGAACGCCTAGCTACTAGGATTAATAGAGCTCCCACGACCAACGAGCAAGAACCCGAGACACCCACCACAGAAGCTAGACAGGAAGAACCTACTCCTACAAATCCCCACATCCCACCCGAGCCACAAACTACAACCACGACCCTGCCTGAATCGGTACCAACAGAGGGTCGTGCACGCGACGACACAGCCATCACCGACTCGGCAACAAAACCTCCATCACCAACCCCACCTTCCGAGCAGCCAGACCAACCCCACGCCCTCGAGGATATCCTCGGCATATTAAAAGAGGAGTAAAACAAACCTATAAGCCCTTGTATAAACGGGCAATTTTTGTAATTTGTTTTGTTTTTGCCATATCCATGGTTACCCCTTCACATTGTGAACTGTGGGTCTGACGGACAAAGTCTTGTCCCACGGGCGTGCCAGGCATTGTCCATAGGCCAAAAATATAAATACATTATGTAAACTCGCCATTAGGTAGAAGAGTAGGTGAGGAAATAGGTAAACTAGAAATAGTCGAGTTTTTAGCCCTCACAATCAGCCGATGGCTCGACTATGTCTCAAGAGGAAAATTATATAACCCAAGATATGCATACCTCAAGGGGGGATTATCTAGATCATTTTTAGCGTGATTAATATCGTAGTACCGAGCTCTACACGAACTGTTTCCGGCCGAGAGCCGTGTACTGTAATCATTGTGAGCTTTATCATTTAATATAAGTTTCGCTCTTACTATTCTTTTATCTATGTATTCTCCCCGTACTCGTAAACCGAGCTACGTTTATGCCTAATGGGTTGTAGCCCGTGTACGCTCCTCGTACTCCTATCGTCTTCTCTGTGTAGAAGAGGCTTCCACGTAACCCAATCCCTTGATACCGATAGCTTGTGGGCTCATCGAAGGTGTTTCCCCATAAATGGTTAACATCGAGCCCCACCAAGAAAGTGAGTGGTTGTGACCCCCACCAGAACTAGAAGGTGAGCAATCGAAATAGATCCTCATCAAAAGAAAGTGAAGGGAAATGTAGACCAAAATGAAAATGGAGTGGAAGCGAGCAATGATTTGATCCCCACCATGAAAGTGAGCGGTTGTAACCCCCACCAGAACAGGGAAGGTTAGCGATCAAAATTGATCCTTGCCAAAGGAAAATGGAGTGAAACTTGAACCGAAATGAAAATGAGTACAAACGAGCAATGATTTGATCACCACCAAGAAAGTGAGCGGTTGTAACCCCCAACGGAGCTATGAAGTGAGCAATCAAAATCAATCTATTTGATAAAGACAACAAGTGGTGTTGAAAATGATGATGTCGAAGACACGGCAACGAAGACAATGATGATGAGGAAGCATCTCTAAAAACAAAGATGTTGATGACAATAACTCTGGAAGCAAGGATTGTGATGATGGTAACTCTAGAAGCAAGGGCGATGCTTCTAGTTGGAAGGGATTCAAATTGTCACAGACACACCAACGGAGCATGAAGAGAGAGATAAAGATCAAGGAGACAAGATGGGGAGAAACAAGAACACTAGATTGATGTGTCAATGACTGGTGTTGAATCCCCTGAAAGGGACCAAGGAGGTTACAAGTATTTATACAAGAAATATACTCAAGAATATACCCGACAAATATCTCTAGAATATACCCATCTAGAATACAGCATAGAATATATCTAGAATATTCTGGAATGTATTATATGCTAGAATAACAATACTAAACTATTATATATAAGTACATGCTCGTATCTAGATTGTTGAGCATGATGTCTTGTAGATGTGAGGTTGCAGGTTCAATACTCACGAACTGCATATTTGATGTCACTGTGTCATGACACTCGGTTTCGCAAATTTTTACCATCCCTTCATCAAGGGGTTTTCCACCATAGCCCAATCTCTTATCGCCCTTACCCACAAAGGTACTCCCTTTTTATGGACCTTGGCGGCAAAAAATGCATTCGACTCATCACTGTCCCCATGCTTCTACATGCCGACCCCACAAGACCCTTCCAAGTCGAAAACGATGCCTCTGACTTCGCAATTGGTGCCATCTTATCCTAGGCCGATGACACCAACATAATGCGCCCAGTGGCTTACTACTCCCACAAATTCACGGCGTTTGAAATCAATTATCGAATATATGACAAGGAGCTTACTGCTATCACTGCTGCCTTTGAAGAATGGCGCCCCTACTTGGCCGGCACGCAACACTGTATCCAGACAGTAACTGATCATAAGAATTTAGTTTATTTTTCCACCACTCATAATTTGAATCGAAGGTAGGCCCGTTGGTCAACATTTCTCGTTGACTATGATTTTGAAATCGTATTTCGACTTGGTGGCCAACATGGGAAGGCCGATACCCCGAACTTGCAATCCGCCCTAGGGATGCAACTCATGCTCAAAAATCTCGTTGTTTGTTGAAACCCGACCAATTGCATATTTTTGCCACCGTATGTTGTAGGATGATTCGTTACTCCAACAAATCACCGATGCATCCACGACCGATGATTCGCCAACGAGATTTGAGATAGTCTGCAAAACCCTTCCACGACACCCAAATGGACGGACCTTGACAATTTCACCATACAAGATGGTTTGCTATTCCGAGATCATCTCTTGTACGTTTAGGTGTTGTGGGAATGCCACGATAACCCCCTTACGGGTTATTTCGGGGTTGCAAAAACCCTCAAACAAATCTCTCGGGGGTACTGGTGGCCATAACCATGGAAGTTGGTCAAAGAATGCATGAAGACTTGTGAGGTTTGCACTCGCTCCAAAGTTGCTCATCATCGGCCATACGGTTTACTCCAGCCACTTCCATGCCCTAGTCGTCCCTATGCCTCTATCTCTATGGACCTTATCACCAATCTACCCTTGGTCAATAGCTACGACTCGGTGTTGATCATTGTTGATCGATTTACAAAGATGGTTCACTTCACTCCATGCTCAAAAACCATTTCCTGTGAAGGAATGGCGCATCTACTCCTCAACAATGTGGTCTGTTTGCATGGACTCCCCGACGATGCCATCTCCAATCATGGACCCCAGTTTGTCTCTCTCACTTCTAGTAGTGCCTGTTGCACACTTTAGGCATGTCCGTCAAGTTTTCCTCCGCCTATCACCCCCAAACTGACGGTTAGATGGAGCACGTCAACCAAATCCTTGAGCAGTATCTTCGGTGCTTGGTTAGTTACCAGCAAGATGATTGGGTCAACTTACTTTCACTAGCAGAATTCACCAACAATAATTCTCTCCATGCATCGATTGGTGTCACTCCCTTCTTTGCAAACTATGGTTTACATCCTCGGTTCAACATTTCCCTCCCTACCACTTCTGTGAACCCTTCGGTAGAGGGTCAAGCCCGCGTTTTAGAAGAGCTACATCATGACTTATCCTTAGAGCTTAGTCTCGCTGGCGAACAATACAAGAAGCACATTGATTGCCATCGCTCTACCACTCCACCCTTTGTCGTCGGCAACATGTTCTAGTTGTTACGACGACACATCTCTACCATCCCTCCATGTGTGAAACTTGATTACAAGAAGTTAGGACCATTCCATATAGTTGAGCGTATCAATCTCGTCATCTTCCGGCTGGCCCTTCCATCCCACTTCCGGATTCATGATGTTTTTCATGTCTCCCTCCTCAAACCCCATTATGTTTCACAACTCCCAGGACGTCAGCCCCCCCCCCCCCCCCCCCCACCACCACCACATGTGTAGTTGACGACAGGGGAGGAATACGAGGTCGACCAAATACTTGACTCACATTTGCACTGCCGACACTAGCAAGACCTCATCTTGTGGAAGGGTTACCCCCTGTTTGAAGCCACGTGGGAACCAACTCAGAATTTACAAAATGCCCCCGAGGTGGTCCAAGATTTTCATCTCTGGTATCCCCACAAACCGGCGATAGGTTTGGGAGGCGGGCGTATGAGGGGGTATAATGTCACATCTAGCCTTGAACCTCTTACCTATAAGACACCCAATACTTAGTATTAGATAAACCATTTGGAAACCCTTAAGTTGCATGTAAATTGTATATGGTTTAATATTGTATAGTCTAGCATATAGTACATTCAAAATATTCTAGTCTTTAGTATATTCTAGAAATATTCTGTGGCATATTCTAGACGGGTATATTCTAGAGATATTTCTCGGGTATATTCTATAGATATTTCTTAGGTATATTCTAGAGATATTCAATCTTAGAACTTGTATAAATATGTGTGTTCACCTAGATTATAGTTAAGGTGAACAACACCAGTTACAAAGTCTTTCAAGGATCGAGCAAATCGTGGAGCGAGGCATGCAAGTTCGTTTCAACAACGAAGGATGCTTTATAGAGAAAGATGGCACATGGGGGGCTTAGGTCTGGCTATAAATATGAGGCTTCGCTACCCGCATTGGATACATTATCGACTACGTCGAGACTCTGATCTTGTGGTGATCAACTCTTATAGCAAGCACTCCAGCACTAGGTACGACTTGATGCCCCGACGGTGGTATGAGACGCCAATCGCGCCTCAAGTCCGTCTCAATCCGTTCGCTCGAGGGTGGTCAGGTGGATCGATATCCTTCTTTCTCTCTCCTCTCTCATCTATCTATCTATTAATTCATTATGATATGCTTACATTAGGATTAAGCTCTAATAGTTCATTACACTCTCGGTTAACCCTCACACTTTATCCACGTGTATTGAATACTACGGGATGTAATCTTACCACGGGATATTATATGGTCATGCCCGTAACATGTAAACAATCAGGACCAAAGAGGATCAACTTTCGATGATCAAAAGCAGATTCCCCTAATCAAGATGCCATGTAGGAATATCGAGATCGAGCATATGCCCTTCCTTGGTGTATGTTAATAATTAGGTAATTAACTAGGGTTAATTAGTGTCTAATTATGTGAGTAGTTAATAAGCGGAAGATTATGTGATATGAGTGTGTATGTGTGTGAGAGGAAGAGAGAGAGGAAGTTACACTTATGAACAATATTATAAATGGGGGATGATTAACATGAGTGTAGCTAAAGACATTTCCTCTATATTAATAAGCATAAAAATACAATGAGATCCTCAATGAGGTATATATACATCTCATGTGCAAGGGTGCACATGTGTGAGGAGAATATAGGTACAAAGGTGTAAGTCCTATATTAAATGAACATGTGAGTGGAGGATCTAGAATGTATCTCACTCAAGTACAAAATCCTATTTAAGGCTTTAAGGTCAACACACTAACTAGATTCTATCTAGGTAACTACTAAGTTATGTGGTTAACTAAATGGCTAAAGTAAGTTGAGCTTGATATCTCAACAATGTATTTCAAGGTGATACACGGTCACGAAATTGAAGCACATAAGAAATTGTGCCCAACGAGCCTATCGATGAATCAAGACTCGAGCATTCTAGATATATGTTAGGTTCTTGTGATCATTGTAGAAAATGATTTGATGGGGAGAACCTTCCAAGAAGTGGTTTGTTACCCGGACCCGGACAGTCAGTTTTACCGAACAAGTGGGAAAGCGTCGAAAACAGAGTCGGTTCGGATCGACTGTTCGGATCAATGACTCAGCAGTAAACGAAGAGAACTAAGTTAGTTAGATAATTTTGTAAATCTTGATAGTAAGTAGGAATAGTTCTTGATGAGAAAAGACCTTCGGTATACCTATAAAAGGGAACCGAAGGCATTGTAAGAAAGGTCGTTCTATTTAGTAATATAAGTTTAAGTTAGGAATATCTTGTACGAATTCTGTGTTCCTTCTATTGTCTATGATCTTAAGTGCAAGCTTCCTAATTTATAACTAAATAACGATCACGGTAATTACCGATTAATATAGTATAATTCCGTTCGTAAAACACAATTCCTTGTTAGAACGTTGAGTAGCGACGTTCACTCTTCTGTATCGGTAGTAGTTAGTAATTAGCCGATTAACACAGAAGAATTTTGGCACGCCCGGTTACATCTGCAATTAAGCAGAGAACAATTCGAATGGATGTCGTATGAAGAGGAGGCACCGGTCAGTTGTAAGCGGCCTCGTACAAGGTCAGTTACGAAGGTAGTGCAGCAAGCGTTCATTGCGCAAGAACAGCCGGAATCAAGCACAAAGTGGTCGAAACTTCCTGACTTATCCGATCAATTACCTTCAGACGAAAAACAGACGGAAGAGGTATCGTTTTACGACATTTGGGACGATATGCCTTATACTTATTCTAAGTTCCGGGAAGGAACAGATGCGGAAGCACATGTTAGGGATTTCTTAACGACATGGGAGATTAACCATGGAGCTCAGCGATTATCGGCAGATGCCGAAGATAAGTCAAAAATCGCTGAGTTCGTCTTATCATTAGACGGATATTCCGCTAATTGGTTTGCGCAGAACGGTCTTCAAGGATTTCCATCCTTTGAAGTATTAACTAGTAAATTTTTACAATTATTTCATCAACAAATTCCGCAGAAGGATTTGATTGCGCAATTTTATGCGTTATATCAAGAAAAAAATGAAACAGTATCTCAATTTGTGATACGATTTCAGAACTTACAGCTTCAGATTTCAAGGCCGATTCCGGATAAGGAATTAAAAGAAGTCTTTCTAGAAGCTGTAAAAGAACCATTAAGGATGACATTGAAATTGTTCGATTTTCGAAATCAAACTATCGAACAAGTCATTGATAAAGCAATAGAAATGGGTCGACCACCGGTCAATGTTCAGAGTATGGACATGTCGGCATTACACTGTACATTACCAACAATGGAGGAGTTACAATTTCGACAAGCAGTTCAATGCACCACTTGTTTAAATACGGGGCATTCAGCAATTGACTGTACGTTAAGAACACATTGTACAATATGTCATTCAAAATTACATTCCGTAGAACAATGTGAATATAATCTGCTTAATAAGACTACGGCGTCAGTACGACAAATTTTTGCTGACAATGGTTACCAAAATAACACTAATATGTTCAATGGTTATCAAAATAATAATTTTTCACAAAATCAGCAAAATGTACAACAGAATCCGGTTCTACAGCCAAATCAGATCTTTTCACAACAAAATATGCAACCCACTCAAGTGACTCAAGCATTTCAACCAGGTTTTGCTCAATCCAACCCACCATTCGTACAGAATCCGAATCAATATTTTCAACAAAATAATCAAAGTTTCCAACAAGGTAACCCCCCATTTCAAGGGTTTCAACAGAACTGTCCGAATGTGCAACCGAATTCTACATTTCAACCAAATCCGGCATTTCAACCGGGTAATATGACTTTTCAACATAATACTCAAACCGTTCCACAAAATAATCAAATGTTTCAACAGAGTAATTTTCCGCCAAATCAGGAGTTCGAGACACCACACAATATAGCACAACCAAATGATAATACTGAACAATTTAGGCAGAATCGGTATAAAAACAAGAGATTTTACAAACCAAAAGCTACACGTCAATACCAACAAAACCCGAATGGTAATGAAGAGCAGCAATTTAATAACGGGCAATTTGCACATGGAGAGACCAGTGCAACATTTGTGCCCACTTGTTACATTTGTCGACAACTAGGCCATTATGCTAATCAATGTCCGGTTAACGGAAAGGGTCCAACAGTTAATATGGTAATACCGGAAGTTCAGCAAGTAACGACACGCAGCAAAAGCAAACAATCAGAGTGGGAAATTCAGGAAGAAGTTCGGAAGGCGGCAAAAGAATGGGTGGATGAAGCAAATCAAAGTAATGTGAATCGAATGTTACAAGACAATAACATTGACCAGGACATCGCTGTACAACAGTCATTGGGGAATAAGGAACAGGAAGAAACTTGGAAACTGTTGGCTGATTGCCAAGTGTCATTGCCACTTACGGGCTTACTTAAGTTAGTACCAAGGTTTACAGAAAAAGTGGCAGCATTAATTGCATATAAAGGTTCCGAACAAATAGCAGTACACTACAATCAGCCAAGTAATAACCCTTCGATCATGGATGAACAGAATCCGTCGATTAAGGTAATACTTTACGGGCAAGAAATCGGAAATGTGATTATAGATGGAGGCTCGGGTGTTAATGTGATTAACAAAACTACATGTGAAAAACTGGGAATCACGGAATGGGAAGCATGTCCGTTTTGGTTACGAATGGCAGATACAAGTACGGTACGACCGATTGGTTTGCTTCGACAACTGGATGTAATAATCGGGGGACACAGTTTTCAGATTTCGGCAGTAATTTTGCAGTTAGAAACACAGGGAGCATACCCCTTGTTATTAGGGAGACCATGGTTAAAGACAGCTAATATTAAACAAAATTGGAAACAAAATGTGCTAACATTTAGGAAAGGAAAAAATAAGGTCAGGATTCCGACGCACAACAAAGTGACAACAAGCAAATAGAGTTTACCTGTACATGCAGAAGCAGTTAATATGATGGAAGGATTGGACGAGGAAGAAGAAAGTCAGTATTTTGATGATAATCAAAAAATCATCCCTCTATTTGAGGTAGATATTTTGCAAGCATTAACACCATATGTAGACTCACACGAAGAAGTGCCAATCGATGAGCAAACAATGAAAGAAATACGAATGCAACAAGAAGCTACAGATAAGGAAATGAAGGTATCTCAGAGAGTGCAAGCCTCAGCATTGGAGGAGATCGATTTGGCAGGAGTAGAGGATGCTGAAAGAAAAACAGTCTTGATTGCTAGAGATTTGACGGTAAATGACAAACGGACATTAACAACATTACTATTACAATATAAAGATGTTTTTGCATGGTCGTTTGACGATATGAAAGGTCTGGATCCCGCTTTTTGTCAACATCAAATCAATTTGCATAAAGATGCAAAGCCAGTACAACAACGCAGGTACAGGTTGAATCCGAATTATGCTATCAAAGTAAAAGAAGAAATCGATAAACTCTTAAAAGTAGGATTTATTCGACCCGTCAAAAAATCAACATGGCTAAGTCCGATAGTAGTAGTCCCGAAAAAGAATGGGAAAATTCGCGTATGTGTGGATTACAGAAAATTGAATGCAGCGACAATTACGGATGCGTTTCCGTTGCCATTCACAGATGGGATATTAGATGCAGTAGCGGGACATGAAATTTATAGTTTCTTGGATGGGTTCAGTGGGTACAACCAAGTACGGATGAATCCCGAAGATCAGGAAAAGACAGCTTTCGTCACAGAATGGGGTGTCTTTGTGGCAGTAGTCATGATGTTCGGTTTAAAAACAGCTCCAGCTACATTTCAGCGAGTAATACAGGAAATATTCGGGGAATATATTCCAGCTTTCATGCAGGTGTTTTTAGATGATTTTGCAGTATATAGTCGGAAAGCTGATCATTTTGAGCATTTACGGCTATGTTTAGAAAAATGTCGAAAAGGGCGTCTTAGTTTAAATCCAGCCAAATGCGCATTCGGAGTAATGAGTGGTACATTACTTGGGCATATTGTCAGTCAAGAAGGGATTGCAGTGGACCCAGACAAAGTTAAAGCAATTATTGAGGCAACACCACCAACAAATGCTAAAGCTCTAAGTAGATTTTTGGGTCAAATTCGGTGGCACAGTAGAATGATGAGATATCTAGCAGACATTGCTATTCCGTTACACACAGCAGTACACAAAGTTCCTTTTATATGGACAAGTATAGAACAAGATGCGTACGAATGTCTCAAGAAGATGCTGACGAAGGTTCCGGTAGTTCAACCACCGGACTGGAACAAACCATTTCATGTTTTCGTCGATGCGTCGGACATTGCCATAGGCAGTGCGTTAATGCAATTATCCGAACCAAACTGGTATAGGCCGGTATACTATGCCAGTAGGAAACTTTCGTCGGCCGAAAGAAACTATTCAACAACCGAAAGAGAAGCTTTGGGAATGATATATAGTGTGAACAAATTTCGACATTACCTTTTGGGTAAGAAATTTACATTTCATGTGGATCATTCGGCTTTACTGTATCTAGTTTCCAAACAAGAATTGACAGGCAAGTTAGCCCGATGGACGTTATTGCTTCAAGAGTTTGAATTCGACATTATACATCGACCAGGAGCATAGCACGCGATTGCTGACTATCTCAGTCGGCTTGAGTCTGGAGAAGAAGCGGTTGGGGTTAAAGATGATTTTCCAGATACTCAATTATTTCGGGTTGAGGCAGTAAAAGCACATGAAGTGAATGAGGAAAAAGAGGATGAATGGATTTCCGAAATGACGATATTTCTATCAACAGGAATTCCGGCCGAACACATGTCGACAGATGAAAGAAAAAGAATTGCAGTACGAAGTCGGAATTTTTGTTTATTTAATGACATGTTGTATCATAAAGGAGCGGATGGAATATGGCGAAGGGCAGTACGAAAATTTGAAAAATCAGCCATATTAACAGAGTCACATTGTGGAATTGCTGGCGGTCATTACGCAGGAGAAGCAACAGCCAGAAAAATATGGAATAGCGGGTTATGGTGGCCAACGGTGATGAAAGATGCTAACGAATACTGTAAGAAATGCGATTTGTGTCAAAGAATGGGGCAACCAACCGAAAAGGATCGAATGCCTTTTCAACCGGTTTTACCTCTTGAGCCATTTCAGAAATGGGGCTTAGATTTTGTTGGCCCATTCAAACCAGCAGCTGCAAGAACCGGTAATCGATATATCATAATTGCGACTGACTATTGCACAAAATGGGTTGAAGCAAAAGCTCTCAGGGACAATACAGCAGCATCCACAACAAAATTCCTGTATGAGAATATATGGTGTCGATTCGGTTGCCCAATAGAATTGGTAAGCGATCAAGGCACTCATTTTATTAACAAGTTAATTAACGAATTAACCAATTACTATGTCGTAGTTCATAAGAAAAGTACGCCTTACTATCCCCAAGCTAATGGATTGGCAGAATCGACAAATAAAACAATTCAAACAATTTTAAAGAAGATAGTGAATGAAAATCGTACTGATTGGGATCAAAAGTTAAATAGTGCATTATGGGCATATCGTACTTCGTACAAAACATCCATTAAATCAACATCTTTCCGAATGGCATTCGGACTCGAAGCCGTTATGCCGATCGAATTTCAAATTCCGACACTTCGTATCCAAGCAACGAATAAGTTAAATGAAATAGAATCGGAGCAGATACGCAAAGAGGCTTTATTAGTATTAGAAGAAGAACGGATTCAATCAATGTCAGCACTAGAACACAAGCAGAGACAAATCAAGGCATTCGTAAATCGACATCGAAGGAAATCGGAAGAGCAATTCGAAATTGGGAAACCGGTATTGGTATTCCAGACGAGAATGGGACTTATGCCTGGGAAACTCCGGTATAAATGGACAGGTCCAGTATGGATAATTAATAGTAAAAATGGTACGTACCAACTGGGATCATTAACCAGAGAGGTTTTACCGAAATGGGTAAATGGATTTCGGCTTAAACCGTATTTGGGAGATATGCCGGTAAATCCGTTTATTCAAACGGAAGAGATCTGCAACTGTCATCGACAAGTGATTCAGAACAAGGAAACACAGAAGTCATGCCGATTCCTGTATCTAAAGAACTGCGATTGTGGCTTCATGAGAGAAACTTACAAGGTTTCATCAAAGTAGCAGAAGCGGAACCTCATCCGCAGGCGGAAGAATTGGTACAACAAATGGACATCACCAAAATCACCACAAAGAAAATACGAAATGCATTACAGATGCCAAGAGGAGGCTTTGAGGCAGTTAAAAAACCTTCATCAGAAGCACTCCAATCGTATTTCGGGGAATACTCACCCTCGGCAAAAGCATATCAGACTTATGGAGGTCGGGATGAGTTTTTTCATGAAGTGGCTAGATTTTTATTAGAGGTGGGATTTGTCAGTCCTCGTTTTTTTTGTATGCCGAAAAAAAGGGCTGGGTTTATCATAGTCGCATACGAAAAAGAGGATTTCAACTGGCCACTATTGTCGGGGGAAGCTCTGAGAGAGCAGCTACAAGGGGTAAAAACAGGAAAACCGATGAAGCAAATTTTTGGTCGTTGGTTATCAGTATTGTTTCCGATTCAAGAATCGGAAACTCCTGTTCAGTCAAGAAGACCACCGATAGTACAAGCACCACGAAGACACCGACAGGTAGTACATGAAGAATGGATAGAAGAAGAATCGGCACATGCCGATAATATACAAACAAATATGCCTCAGTCTGAACCACCAAGACCAGAGAATTCCGAAAACAGGCAACCAGCAGCAGAACAAGAAACAGTTGACAATTTGATAAACAAGCAACAGCCGACAGAAAATCGACAACAAGCAGAGAAGATGCGACAAAGAACAAGGATTAAACAAAAGGCTAATCGGCAATTCCAACCAGAAAACAGTGAGGGATCAGCACCGAAAAGGCAACGCACAAATGAAAATTCGAATACGCCTGTGGTAACAGAAGTACTAAAACCAGGGAATGAGAGCGTTTCGACACAACCTCACCAAGGACAATCTTCAAAAGTAGCAATTCGGGAAGCACATGGGTACTTGGATATCCCACCAGCAGCACATGAATTAGCTGCCATTTTACAGTTCGGAACTTCATACGAACTGGTTGAATGGTTGGCTAAAAGACTGACAGAAGTATCAGAACGGCTGGCTCAAGAACATAATGACCGAATAATGATACAGAAAGCCTTACGAGGAGTGTTGGAACCTCAAGAAAAAGCAGAGATAGAAAAAATAGGCCGGAAAAGAAGTGCACAGAATAAAGGGGAGGCTATTGAAATGCCACCATTACATGGAGCACTGGTCGAAATTCATAAAGAATATGAAACGGTACGCAAAGAAGCCAGTGATATGGCTGAAAGATACAAAAGTGTATCCGCATCGGCGGAGGTGCTGAAACATCAGTTTTGTAACATACAGGCAGAAAATAAAGAACTAAAGGAAAGTCTAAACAAATGGGAAACACAGGCACGGCTTATGGTGTCGGAGTCAGAATGGCAGCAGAAATTGGAGGACGCTGAGAAAGCACGTCAAGCAGAAACAACAAGGGCCAACAATGTTGTATTTCGAACTACAGAATTAGAAAAACAAATAGAAACCATTCAGAATGGTCAATACAAAATTCTCGAAGAAAAAAATCAAGTAATAAACGAATTACAGAAAAATCTAGAAGAAGCTAAGACGGCCAATCATACATATACTGAACAAATTGAAGAATTCGAAAGGTATATAGTGTCACAGGAAAGTCAATTGACAGAAAAAGAGCGGAGTCTTGAAGAAGTCAACAGAAGAATGACGGAACAGCAGGAGGAATGGAGTAAAGAGAAATCGGCATTCGAACAACAACTGGAAGAAATTCGGAAGATATCGGAACAAAGACGGCTGGATATATATGTAGTCGAATCCAAACTAATGCGAGCTGAAAGTGAGAACCGAACCACTATTACGGATTTACAGAAAGAGTTGCAGACCGCCCAATACGTCGCAAGCATCACTAGGGACAAAGTGCAGCACATCATAGGGAAACATCGAAACCTAGCAAAGAAAATGATCGATGAATCCCTTGCGCAAGGATGGAAGTTATGGACAGCACAAGCGGCGGAATTACAGTTATTGCGTGCCGACAAAAATAACCGGCAGGTCCAAGGTGCAGGTTTTTTTAAAATGGCACAAAAGGATATTGACAATATCCAAGAGGATATCATGAAAGATATGGACGAAATTGCGGCATTTTACAGAGAAGAAATTCAATGTATTATGCAAGAATTCGACAAAAATGATATAGGCACTTCCGTCCAGTTGGATAAAATCGAAGCCGAAAGAACCAGCAAGATTCCTAGTATTCACGCTTCCGGAAGAAGCGAACCAGAGCAGCCAACCGAATCACAACCTGCTCCGAAGGACGACTGTGACACAGATGAAGATGAAGAGGAAGATATAGGTGGAATACATCCAAGGCCAGATGAGCCTTCGATTTTTGATATTCTGAACGATTCGGATGAAGAGCTACAGGAATAGGCGTGGGTTCGCTGGACAAGGTCCTGGCCCACGGACGTGCCAAGTGTTACCCGGACCCGGACAGTCAGTTTTACCGAACAAGTGGGAAAGCGTCGAAAACAGAGTCGGTTCGGATCGACTGTTCGGATCAATGACTCAGCAGTAAACGAAGAGAACTAAGTTAGTTAGATAATTTTGTAAATCTTGATAGTAAGTAGGAATAGTTCTTGATGAGAAAAGACCTTCGGTATACCTATAAAAGGGAACCGAAGGCATTGTAAGAAAGGTCGTTCTATTTAGTAATATAAGTTTAAGTTAGGAATATCTTGTACGAATTCTGTGTTCCTTCTATTGTCTATGATCTTAAGTGCAAGCTTCCTAATTTATAACTAAATAACGATCACGGTAATTACCGATTAATATAGTATAATTCCGTTCGTAAAACACAATTCCTTGTTAGAACGTTGAGTAGCGACGTTCACTCTTCTGTATCGGTAGTAGTTAGTAATTAGCCGATTAACATGGTTTCAATGCTCAAAAGAGTCCATGATTGCCCAAAGCTCCTTGTCATGAATCTCATAATTAATTTTCCCAACTTCAAATTTCTATGAATGAAAAGCAATGGGATATAATTGCCCCTTATCTTTGGGTTGTGAGAGGACACTTTCGAGTGAGAAATCTAATGCATTAACTTCCAAACTAAAAGGTTTAGCTTAGCCAACATCGATCAAATTTGTGTAAGAGGCACATTCCTCGAATACATAGAGATTCCTTCCACTTAGACTATGTATGTACCCGAGGAATCCCACTTGGTTGAGATCAAAACTACATTTCTCGCGTTTGGCATAAAGACCATATCCTTGTAATAGTCGTAGAACTTGGCGTACATGCTCATCATGCTCCTCTTGAGTCTTGGAAAATATTGAGATGTCGTCCAAATAAATGATGGTGAATATATTCAAGAAGTCCCCAAAAATATAATTGGCCATATGTTGAAAAACCGTTATCGTGAAGTTACGCGTGTACTTGTGCTACTTGAGTAGGACCACCGAGGATTTGAACTAGAAAGGATGGGTGACTTGAAGGCTCGTTAGAGTCAGAAGATCGTCAAAGTCAAAAGATTATTAGAGTCGAAGGCTTTGCAAAGTCGAAGGCGTTGTAGAGTCAAAGTAAGTTAGAGTCGAAGATTCTTTAGAGTCAAAGGCAGGTCATAATTGAATATTCTTCAAAGTGGAGGGCTCTTGAGACTCGAAAGTAGCGAGAAGCCGAACAACAAATTATACGTGAGTTTAAGATTGAAATACATAATTACCCTAAAGACCATGAGGTTACGAATGAATTTTACAATATTAAGTCCAAAATCGATAGATTAAGAAAGAAAATCCTATTATAAAATAAGGATTACAAGTTTTTGGGGTAAACGATTATGATGGCGGTAATGTTTTGTAAATAAAACATAACTAAGAACCCTAAATTTCATGAAGAAGATGTAAATAAAACCTTGAGACATCAAGTATGTTGTGGAGAAGAAGATAAGGATGAAGAGGAAAAGAATAATCAAAGAAGATTTGTTCATGAATGAAGCTTAAGGGGGAAATCCTCGAGTTTCGATGCAACGTCCCAACGATTGACAACCACTTCACCTCTTGTCAATGTTGGTCTTACACACCCTCTTGATTCGCTACCCTAGCTTCTTCACTTCTCGTATTACAAGCTCTTAGCAATTGAGCTAAAACTTTATTACTATTTTTAGATACGACACGTTACTTGTCCTTCATACCATGTCTTAGCTTTATCATTCAACCTTTATTATGTTTGTAGTTTAACTTATTTTCTCCTATGTGCACCCCACATCACGACACCATAGGAGCATTTGTGAGATCGAATGGAATAAATGTAGACTCAAAATGCCCATATCAAGTGCGAAATGCAATTTTCCATTCATCACCAGATGAATTCGAACTAGATTATAAGCACCTCGAAGATTGAGTTTTGTAGAGTATTTGACTCTACTCAAGCACTCAAAAAGTGTTGAGATTAAAGGTAAGGCATACCGTTTCCAAATTGTGATTTTGTTTAAGCCTCGATAATCTACCACCAAGGGAAGTGATCAATCTTTCTTCTTGACAAAAAATATTGGTGCACCAACAAGAGAATTGGGATGATGAATAAATCCAATTGCTAAATTTTCATCGATATAATCACGAAGAACCTTGAGCTCTATTGGCGATAAATCATAAATTGGTCCCCATAACAAATCTTTCCTTGGTTGAAGATCGATAGGACAATCGTAAGGTCGATATTCTGGGAGACTAACAACCTTGTCCTTATCAAAGACATCTTGGAATTCTTGATACTTGGTTGAATGTAAGGTACTCAACTTTTGTAGAGTTGGTGTTGGCATTGTTATTATTGCAAAAATAAACATTTGTTCTTTTTGTCCCTCTTTGCATCAACTTTTTAGAGATATTGTTGAGATCTTATGGCACTTTGAATTTGAGTTATAAAAAATAGGGAAATTTGATTTGTGGTTTTTCTAGGATTCTAGGATAACTCGTTTCCTCTAGTCAATTTGTTGGTTGTGGTAGATAAAGGACAATAAGAGGTAATAGTTTAGGACTATGGATGATATTGAATGAAATGACACAAGCCAAATCATCGAGAACTACATTAATTGACTCAGACTCTTCAATTATGTCTCCAATTCATTCTTTGACATATTCTTGTAACCCTTGTTCTCATTGTTAATTTCCTCTTCTCATTCTCTTATTCACTTTAAAGTTGTCCTTGGCTATGACCCTAATAGTTTGAATCGGAATAGTTCATCAATATTCTAATACATGTTTATGTAACATGGTTTGGATACGTGCATGCACGCCACCTCATAGGCACACATGATCACCACTTGGCATTCATGCAAGCATGACACTTAGTGATCATGCGTTCGGCTATGCAAGGTGGTGACATTTATCCCAATGATTTAATAGAAGTATATATATAAACAAGAAGAAGATATAAGCTATCCTACTGGTTGGGGTTAGACATCTACTTTGAATAAGTCATGGGTTTAAATTACAAGTTTGGAGTTTGGCATATGTTTGTAACACTAGATAGATGGTGTGTTTATGTCTAATTTTAAAGTCTAAGACTTTGTCTACGAGTAAGTTTGTATACCTTTCATAGTTTTCAAACATATTGGTTTATTTGCATAATCGATCGATCTTTTAGTTGGCAAAGCACATCAAAACACAATTCCGTCAAATAGTCATTACAATAGTGCAATCTTTTAAATTGGGGGATTAACGTCTTGGGTTTAGGCTTGAGTCGAGCTGTTGCCGACTCCTATGTGTCGACGGACAAGTGTTGAAGGGCGGATGGGATGGGATGACAAGAGGGAGGGAGGGAACGAGAAAGAAAGATACATGTTATCATAGTCTTTTTCAACATGCCAAAATGGCTCTCCCTATATGATATGTATGTATATTTACACGCCCACGCCCATGCCCATGCCCATGCCCACGCTCACCAAACACAAAAGACAAGAAGATACAAATTTTTACTGCTTTTTACTTAATTAATTAAGTAGGGTGGTGGTGTTGCCCCTCGTCTCTCTCGTCTTTCGTCTTTCGTCTTCGAGAGAGAGAGAGAGAGAGAGAGAGAGGGAGCGCGAACAGAACGTTTCTTCCAAAAAGTCTGTCTTATTTCATTCAAAAAAGAAAAAAAAGGCCTCTCTCTCTGTCTCTGTCTCTGTCTCTGTCTCTCTGTCTGTCCTCCGTTTTGGATCGCTCGCCTCTTTATCTATGAATGTACATATATATATATATGTATAACAACAGTATACATTTATGTAATGGAAGAAGGGTAGGTTTCCATGGCGTAGATCAATGAATGGCGATGCAGCAGAGGTTACGCAGACCAAAGCAGCACCACGACAGCAGCGACGACGAAGAAGCAGAAGACGATGACGGCGATGGCGGCGCAGCAGGTGACATTGCAGGAGGAGTCAGAGGAGTCAGAGGAGGAGGCAGCGGAGGAAAGGGGGGGCAGGAGTGAGAGGAGGGTAAACGTGGTGGTCAGGGTGAGGCCGCCGTTGCAGAGAGAGAAACAGTTGGAATACCATAAATGCGTGTCTGTTGAGGCCCTCGGGCGCTCCCTTACCCTGTTTCAACCCCTTTCTCCTTCTGCTACCAATTCTGCCAAACAACCTCTGTCTCCACCTCATCTTATCCCTCGCACCTTCACCTTCGATTACGTGGCTGACCAATCCGTCAATCAGGTTGGTTGGTGCTTTAATGTCTCTCTGTCGTTTGGAAGGGGTAGCCCCCTACATCTCCTTTGGAACCTCTTTTCTGAGTATGTGCATGCACGATGTTTTGAGTGATTACATGGCCACTAATTCATTGCCTTCTTTTCTCGATTGAACATACCTTGTTTAGTTAAATGAAAATACAAGGTTATCCATGGCACATGCAAAAAATGGTTTTTGCATGTGCCATGGATAACCTTGCATTTTCAGTTACAGACTGTGGAACAATAAATATCTTGCGTTCAAACAATTTTGTGGTTTTACTTCATATATATGAAAGCATCAATGAAGTTTTCTGAGATTATCTACAATCAACAGAGTAAAACAGGATACCTTAGAACTCGAAACAAATCATGTGTTTCTGCATCTGTGTATCTCTGAGCTTTTATATGTGCAATAGAGCACACATGAATCCATTGCAACAGGAAAGATGTAAACATGGAATGGACAAGCAATGGATGTCAAGTAGAACATTCAAAGATTTAAATGGATTTCTAGTCTATGATGTAGATGAAGCTCTCTTTTTGAAATTGCATTTCCAATAGCTGAGATTTTATCCTTCCCATAATTCAGCGACATTCTCTCAAATTGGATCACTTTCTGGAAACCGAGGCTAAATTTGGCTTGCAAATGAATAAGTCTTCTGGTTGAAGACCTACCATGAATGGTTTCCAGTAACTCCCTCGCTGTCTCCTTCAAGCTTAATTGCAGAATTGTACTGGTTTAAAGTGAATGTTATGCATGTGACTCATGTCACATGCGTCTTGCCCCGCCCGGAGTAGTTTCAAAATTATCTTCAATTACACCTCCGAAACTTTTTCTTGTAGCCAGAGAATTCTCAGCTTGAAATTTAAGACGAACAACCACATGACTTCAAAATTGGTTTGAACGATCTAAAGTCAAAAGAGGAATTGCTGATCCAGGTTTCTCCAGATCAGAGTTTGGTCACATCATTGTGACTCTGGATTCTTTGTTGAGTTGAGCATAGAAAAGACATTGGTCAGATAATTCTCCTTGCTTTTGAGCTGCAGGCGCCCTTGAACTATGGTGTTATCATTAAATCTTAACAAGACAATTAGCATCACGTTTTACGTATAACTTCTTGGTTATGAATGAAGGCTCATAATTTTCTGGAATACAAAAATTATAAAGGGGGGACACACACCGAGGAAGATTGTTGAAAACAGAGTGCCTGTGCTCGTCATTTAGATGTACACAATTATAAAAGAATTGAGTGCTCAACAATTAGATAAGTAGGCGCTTCTATAATGGAGCTATTAATAAGTTTAATATCTTTTCCTTCGATTTATCCTTGTAAAATAATACATCTATCCTATGCGCTGCACAGTGTGATAGGGAAGCTGCGAACTTCATCACATCAATTAGAGATTGAGTTAGGCATATATGAATGAATACCTCTAGAATGAAGAATTTGCCAGTTGTGTCATCAGGGGGAGGGGAATTTGAACAACACTATATTTATCACTGTAGTGTTCTTATGAAATAAGAGGGAGATACCATTGCATATTTAAACAAGGCTTGGCCCACTACGCAAGCTAATGGAATATAAGGACCAACAATGCTTGGGACTTTTCTTGCTAGAAATCAAGAGACAGGGAAAAGTTGTAGGACAACAATACAACCACACAATCTTATCAACAAAGAACAATCACAACTTCTTTTAGCCACATCGCTCCTACTCATGATACACGTCAATCAAGGTCTACACAAATGGGCTCTTCACCAGGACCTAACAAAGGGATTATTATAGATTGTTGTGCACATAGGCCTTGACTCCATGGACCACGATCTCACACCCTTGTTATTGACATGTAAAGGCCATTATCTCCTGCCATCGTGTGTGCTTCCCGCGCATCGGAGACCTCTCCATTCTGGATCGAGCTATGTTAGACATCTTTTGAAGACAAAAGTTATAATATATCTAACTTGTGAATCTTACATGTACCAATAACAAAATTCTTTAGTCTCTATTTATTTGATTGTTCTCAAAGACGAGACAACACTTAAGATGTAATCTCTTGTTTGGTCTTATAGGCCATTTTGGCCTATTATAAGACGTTTATATATGTTTCTTTCAAAAATGTTTCTATGATGGGGGACGAACACTAGAAGAGAATTCTTAGAAAACTGAATCCTCCTAAAATTAAAATTACGAAATAACAAGCGTTTACTAGGCACACCAACAATACTCATAATTTTTCTCGAATAGAAAATTTTCCAGAACAGTTGGAGAAGCACTTGAGGAAATTGTCAAAAGGTCGAGTTCTACGAAAAACCAATTTCTGAAATTGGATTTGGTATTTCTAGCTACCCACTACTGTTTTATATTCGGTTTAAGCAATGTCTTCTAGCAGTCTATTCCACACAAGATTCAATGCACTTTTCAGCTCGTAATGCATCTACAAACAAGTGCAAGCCTTCAATATTGGTTGGATAATGCTCTTCTAAGCTACAAAATTTGCCTTCCTATCATGGCGCAGGCTCTCATGAACTACAACATTATGATTAAGTCTGCATAAGATGTTAAGCATCACTTTCAGTTATTACTTTCTTGGTTCTGAAAGGATTCTGCTAGTTTTCTGGAGTTCTGCTAGTTTATAAGGGGGCATACACCTAATGAAGATCATTTAGATCTACACAATGAGAAAGGAATTGAGTGTTCAACGATTAGGTAAGTATATTCTTGTCGAAATAGAGGAACTAGTAAGGTTATGTCTATTCCTCTGAAATACTTGTGTAAAACATTACTCCTGATTTTCTTAAACAGGAACATCTCTATGATGGGGAATGAACAACAAACATTAGTGCGAAGATTAAGCAGTCAATAACACAAAGATTAACATACCTTAACACGCATATTAAGTAGACATTATTGCAGAGATTAAGCACAGATCAATGCAGAGATTAAGTAGAGAGTAATATTGAATATTAAGCAGGATTAATGCAAAGATTAAGCAAATATTAATGCAGAGTTTAATATGACTATAAATGGATAGAAGTCTGAGGTCAAAATGGCCTGTTGTAAAATAAGAGACTCATCATGAGAGATGGATACACCACACCCATGGAGATACCACCCAATGATAAATCATTGAATTCCTCGAAGGCATCAGTCATGAAGATTTGCGGTTTAAAACATATTCATTCTATTAATTCAAAGCGTTTATTACTACTTATCTTGATATGTGGGACAAGGATTTCGGAATTTTATTGTTGTAAATCTTGAGAATGCATTGAAGAGTGGAGAAAGATTTCTTATTTGATGAGGGAAGCTATTGTTTCTTCAATTTAGCTAATAAGATTTGGATTTTTAAAACCTTTTATCCTGCCTTAAAGTCCATGATCTTGTAGGTTAATGTAAACTTTTTATTTGATTGAACTTTCTTATGCATGTCGATAATTATATTTTTAATATTTTTTTGAGTATTTTTTACTACATGAACAAAGTTCTCTAAATCATTTATTCACCTTTTAATTGTTCTATGATTCACATGCAGGAGGAAATGTTTGTATCAGTTGGGAGGCCAATGGCTCATGCTTGTTTGCAAGGATATCATTGTTGTCTCATTGCTTATGGTATACCTGTGTATAAATCATGAAATTATATGATATTATTCATATAAATACAAAAATCCTGTTTTTTTGTCCATGGTAACAAATAAAATAGAGGAAGAATGTCTTTATAGGTCAAACTGGTGCTGGAAAGACTTACACAATGGAAGGTAACCTTCCATTTCCTTTTCTGTGCTTGCGGCAACATTTGCAATATCATGTGATGAAGCTTGATGGATGGGGATTTATTTATGCATTGTATTCTTTATGATCCTCAAGAGTATTTTTATCTTTATTTTATTTATGAGATAGAAGGGTGATTACCACAGAGAAGGCTTTGATGATGGTGATTGGCCTAATTAGACCTTGCCGTTTCAACTGATCTCTTAGAACTGATGTAGGATATTTTGAGGATGTCTTTAGAAATATAGATTTGGCATGTGCACTATGCCACCCCAATTTGTAGGGAGCAAATGTTCTTTTTCATGGGCCTAGTTGACGCCAACCTGAACCATAAATCTGATGTGCTTATCTTAATGAAATCAAAGCTATCATCACATGAAATTTGAGATGCTCCCATTGTTCCACATGCTGTTCCATATTTTTTCACCCCTTGATGTATGTTTTTAAAGGCCAGCTATTTCAGTTCGAATGATCAGACAACAAACCTGAGTGCTGGTGATTCATGACTGTATTTCAGGCCATTTAGTTTTACTGGACTAGAACAGAATGATTTGAGCCGATATCATTAAATTGTACAATGAAAGAACATGGATCTGCCCCACAACATCTCTTGGCAGGAACATAGCCCACTGTAAGGCACTCTTTTACACACATCGCAGGATGGATTTATTGTTTGGCCTTCTTACCAGAGTGATTTGAGCTGATATCATTAAATTTGATAGTGTAAGAACATGGATCAACCCCACAAAACATCTCTTGGTAGGAAGATGCCTCATTATAAGGCACTCTTTTTACACATGTTGCAGGATGAATTCATAGTTAGGCCTTCATATTGTTGGAGGGTGGCAGCTCTAGACCTGCACTCTCTTTCATCTTTATTATCTCTGTACTACATTCTCTCTCTTCCCAGATTCTTCTCTCTCTAGAATCTGCAATGCTTTAAATGCCGTTTGTCTCTTCCAATTTTTCCAAGATATTCCCTTTTTATTCCTAGTTTATTGTACCTGTTTGGTAGTACAAGAGTCTCTTAACTACCAAACAACCATTCCCAATTTTGTATAAATAGGCTTATACCAGCCTCTTTTGTAATAAGATTATTTTCTGCTGCTACTTACAAACAAGCACAACTCTTTGGCTGTGTCTCTACTCTTTGCAACCATTTTTTCTACTGCTGTCTAACAGCTTTCTCATAGCTTGGCTGTGTCTATTTTGTTCTAACTCTTCCGCTGCTGCTATTAACAGCTTTTCTCACATGGTATCATAGCAGTGAGGTATCCATATCCTCGGCCTGATTTTTTTTACCAAAGAGCACACAGACCTCTCTTCTTTTATCCCTCCCTCCCAACCCTATAGAGGAGGTTCTCTTAGCAGCCACCCTCCCAACCTACAGAGGAGGTTCTTTTTTTTTCTTCTCCCCTCATATGAGCCTCACCTAGCATCTAGGGAGAAGTAGAAAGACCCTGAGCATCTACTTACAACTGCTGTAAATTGTCCAGTTGTAGCTCAAGAGGAGGATATCCATGGCCTCACATGCCACGATTGTTTCATCAACCATTCCCCAACTCCCCAAACAGTCCATCTTGGATGGTAACAATTACTTGGATTGGGAGCTACAAAAAAAGACCTTGCTACAATACCATCGTTTATGGAATGTAGTCAATGGTAGTGACAAGAAATCACCAGTAACTTCATCCTCTTCAACCAAATCAGTTGCTGCCTCATCTAATGCTGAGATTGAAGCGTGGCTAGATAAGGATTCTCGCGCCCATGCTTTCCTCATGTTTAATATTAAACCGAGCATCGCTCGTCAATTTCAAGATACAGACGAAGAGACAACCAATGAACTATGGACATCCATCAAAAAGAGGTACCATTGAGCTAATCATGCTCAAATCAACTAGCTAATCTCAAGGTTCATGACACTCCCAACATCATGGATCAAATAACGCAATTTGTTACTCGCCAAAAGGAACTAGTTTCTTTGGGAAGCAAGTCATCTGAAGTTGAGTTTGTGCATCGTCTAATGATAAAGTTGCCTGAGTCATTCTCAGCATTTTGTGACACAATTTCTCTTCTTCCCAACATACTTGATATGAATACATTTCTTGGTATGCTACAAGATAGGGCAACAAGGAAGAAAAGTGCTCAAAATTCCAATGAGAGGCTTCTACATGCGACAAGTAAAGGCAAGTGGAAGCAAAATGGTAACTCCTACAACAAACCCAATCCAAGACCACCAAACAACCCAGCCTACAAGGAGCTCACTTGTCATTATTGTGCTACAAAGGTCACATTCAGCCGGATTGTCGGAAAAAGAAAAGGGATAATGCTAAGAACTCTTCTTCTACCGAAAATCAACCTACACCGAAATCCAACTCGGCCCACTCAGCCAAAGAAACAGTTTTCCTTGGCATTGAGGAACATACTTCACATATGGCTGGACCAACTACCTCAACCATTGATGAGTGGTTAGTAGATAGTGGTGCTACCTCACACATGACCTATGACAAATCCATTTTGCATGATGTGAAACCTAGCTCCTCCCAAATCTCCATAGGAGATGCCTCAAGCATTGAGGCTTCATGTGTGGGTAATGTGTTTCTTAACAATTCTTCAAATGAAGAACCTGTCATTCTTCAAGATGTGTTACATGTGCCTCGCATCTCTGCCAACCTACTTTCAGTCTACCAAATCACTAAACAAGGTTATGGAGTCTACTTTGATAGCTCAGTTTTGGAAGTCATTGACACCAACCTACAAATTGTAGCTAGTCGCACACAAGAAGGGGGTTTATACTGCCTGAAAAGTTCCCATAGCCCCTTGGAAAAGTCCAAATCTCATCTTCTTCATCTTCTTCAAGGCTCTCATGCGTTGGTGGCACAAGAAAATCCCACGTTGTGGCATGCTAGGTTTGGTCATCTCAACTATGATTCTCTTCAAAAGCTCTCCTCTTCCCAACTAGTTGAGGGTCTTCCTATTTTCAAAACTCCCAATACCCCATGTGTTGCTCGTCTTCATGGCAAGCAACATCGAGAGCCTTTCCCTCATGAAACCACTCACCGTGCAACATCTATCTTGGAGTTAGTGCACATGGATCTTTGTGGTCCCATGAAAACCACTACTCTTGGTGGTGCACGCTACTTCATGCTCATCATTGATGATTTCTCTCGCAAGGTTTGGGTTTATTTTCTTGTAGAAAAATCGCAAGCCTTCAAAAAATTTCAAGAATGGGTAGCTCTTGTGGAGAACGAGACATCGAAGAAAGTTCGAAAGATCAAGTCGGACAATGGTGGAGAGTTCATCTCCCAAGCTTTCCACCATTTTTGCTCTCAACAAGGCATTGCTCGCCAATTTTCTACACCCAATACTCCTCAACAAAATGGAGTTGTGGAAAGGAAGAATTGGATAGTCCAAGAGATGGCTCGTACGATGCTATCTCAATTTGATTCTCCTCTCTCGTTTTGGGGTGAAGTTGTCAACACAACAGTCTACATCATCAACTGCTGCCCAACAAAAGCAGTTGCTGGAATGACGCCTGCAGAAGCATTTACAGGTGTAAAGCCCTCAGTATCTCATTTTAAAGTCTTTGGTTGTAATGCTTATGTTCACATTTCAGATCATAAAAGGACGAAATTTGAGTCCAACAGCACACAATCTAAAGCGTACAGGTTATGGGATTTAGAGTCAAAGTTCCTAGTCATCTCTAGGGATATTCATTTTGTGGAGTCTCAGCTGGATGATTCTAGGATTTCACCTGAGTTCATGGTTGAAATCCCAGCTCCTCTGGAATCTCCTATTTTAGACGAAGATGTCTCATCTTCAAGCTCCCCATCTCCTCCTACTCAATCTCTAACTTCGCCAACAATTCAATCCTCTCCCTCAACTCCACTTGTTTCCCCTCTCCAAACCAGCTGCCACCACTTCCCAAGTGGCTTCAAGCCACCATTCATGATTCTCATCTCTCCGATGCTGAACTTCATGAGTATACATCTGGTTCTCGAACACGTAAGTCACAACGGCCTACTCACTCATGCAACTTTGCCTTATTGTGCACTGTTGTGCAATCACAAGAACCCACAACTGCAAAAGAGGCCTTTGTTCTTCCAAAGTGGAAAGCAACAATGGAAGTTGAACTTGATTCCGTTGAGCGGAATCATACATGGGAGCTGGTTCCACGGCCTCAACATCAACAAGTCATTGGACTGAAATGGAATTTCAAGTCCAAGTACCATGCTGATGGTACTTTGGATAAGCACAAGGCACGTTTAGTTGCAAAAGGCTACTCACAAGTCAAAGGAGTGGATTACGAGGAAACTTTTGCTCCAACAACAAGGTACACCTCTATTCGATGTGCGCTTGCACTTGCTGCTCACAACAAATGGTCCATCTTTCAAATGAATGTCAAGTCAGCCTGCCTTAATTGTGACTTGAAAGAGGAGGTTGATGTTGAACAGCCTCTAGGTTTTGAGATTTCAGAGCAGAAAACATGGTCTATAGGTTCCACAAAGCCTTGTATGGCTTAAAGCAAGTTCCCAAAGCTTGGCATGACAAAATTGACACCTTCTTTCTCTCTCTTGGGTTTCAAAACTGTTATGCTAACAACAATCTCTATGTTTTTTTTTCCCACTTCCAAGGCATGTCATTAATCAGCTCCTCGGTCGACTCAATGTTTGATGGCCGTTCTAGAGCTGAGAGGAGGTGTTGGAGGGTGGCAGCTCTAGACCTGCACTCTCTTTCATCTTTATTATCTCTGTACTACATTCTTTCTCTTCCCAAATTCTTCTCTCTCTTGTCATCGACAGATAAAAGCCATTATCTCCCGCCATGGTAGGTGCTTCCCTTGCTTCGGAGACATTTCCATTCTGGATCGACCTATGCTAGAGATCTTTCGAAGACAAAAGCTACAATATACCTATGTGCCAAAAACCAGATTCCCTCATTTCTTTTCTTTTCATGTTATTTACTTTTATATTTATTGTGTAATATTTAGTTTATTTTGATTTGTTCTCAAAGACGAGACAACACTTAAGATGTAATCTCTTATTTGGTCTTATAGGCCATTTTGGCCTCTTAAAAGACGTTAATATATCTTTCTTTCTAGAATCCGCAACTCTTTAAATGCCTTCTCTCTCTAGAATCTGCAATGCTTTAAATGCCGTTTGTCTCTTCCAATTTTTCCAAGATATTCCCCATTTATTCCTAGTTTATTGTACCTGTTTGGTAGTACAAGAGTCTCTTAACTACCAAACAACCATTCCCAATTTTGTATAAATAGGCTTATACCAACCTGTTTTGTAATCAGATTATTTTCTGCTGCTACTTACAAACAAGCACAACTCTTTGGCTGTGTCTTTACTCTTTGCAACCATTTTTCTACTGCTGTCTAACAGCTTTCTCATAGCTTGGCTGTGTCTATTTTGTTCTAACTCTTCCGCTGCTGCTATTAACAGCTTTTCTCACACATATATGGATACACATCTATATCATGTGTTATGTAGCATGATGGAACAGCTCAGGCTCTCTTCACATCAGTTTGAAATTGAGATATGTAAAACTGCATGCAAATCTATGGAAGAACAGATTTGCCAATTGTGCCATTAGGTAAGTGTAATAAAAAGGAAGGCTGTCTGCCATTGTGCTGTTTTATATGAAATAAGGAGAGATCATTGCCGCTTGAAACAAAGCTTTGGCTCACTATGCAAGGTAAATGGAATATAAAGGACACCGGTGTGTCGGATAGTTCTTGCTAGAAATCAAGAGACATAAAGAGAAGTTGAAGGACAACAATGCGGATACAACTCATCATTAAAGAACAGTTACAACTTTCTTTAGCTTCATACCTGTACTGTCAACTAGAGCTAAACCTGACCTGACAATACTGTTATTGATCATATTTTGTTTTACAATGTACTTTTGGGATGGAATTTAGAGGTAGATATTACAGCTACATCCAGCCCATCACCACTAGCTTTTGGGTCCAGCCTCCTGATCCTTTGATTTAAGAGCATTCATATTGCTATAAAAACACATACAAAAAACCATAGAATGCACACCTATGTACCTATGGCTACAGTTTGCTAAATATTTATGGAAACACTTATGGTTACCTTTCAGAGAAAATGTAATCTATTCGAAAAGAAAAACCTTTAAATGAAATTATGCAAGAACTCAATTTCGACCATCTCCTTAACTATGGATTAAGAGGTCATATAGTCCAAACTACACTGTTCTCTATTTAAAGGCAATTCCACCACTTTCCTATACGAAACATAAAATCCTTATATATATTGACTCTGAACAGAAGAAAATATATGTTCAATCCAGAGACTGAAAAGCTTTTCCTGGTTGGTTGCTACTGCAAATTTTATTGTAGAAATGCGAAGTCTTGCTTAAAACAATGTTTATGTCAATTGTGAAGACTACAATTGACATTATGCATATTTTACAATTCAATTAATGCCAGGACAGGTTCAACTCTTAAGCGCGCATATAAGTAAGCTGGAAGACCCGAGTTACTCAAATGTAACTCAAGAGTGTGGCTTGATTCCTCGCATTCTGGAGACTATTTTTCTGATATTAGATGCTGAAAAAGAGCAGGTATTTAGTCTTTTTCGAGTTTAAACTTGAAATATATGAGTAAATGCATGTTTTTTGGAGTTTTGATATCTGTTTTGTTCTGAATGCCATCTTAGAGTGATACAGCTGTGGAATTCTCTGTAAGGTGCTCTAGCTTACAGGTATGAACATTTTGTTTTTGTATTATTGGAATGTTTGTAAGCTTGTGAATCTGGATTATACAAACATGTATTCCTGTTTTTATTTCCACAGATATATAATGAGCAAGTGGAAGATTTGCTATGCCCTGGTTCAACAAACCTGAGTATCCTCTTATCCAATCTGCATAGTCCTTTTAGTATTAGACTGGAGTCATATATGATTACAATGTTCTGTTCTTGCAAACAATAATATGCTTCCAGTGAACTGAGAATGCGTGCATGCCAACTACTCGTTATATAGGTTGAAAAGTTTTGAATGTTTCTTTGATTATTCTAACCGGATTCATTATTACAGTATGTTTGTACATTATTAGTGAGCTATATGCTTGTACATATTGTGTATATGTTTTTGAGAAATGAAATGTTGTATTGGCATCTTTGGAAGACGAAAGTGATCTATGGGACCAAAAGTTACTCACAGGGCAAAATAAATGTAACTAGGCTGTGCTCAAAACGCAACGATATAGGAACCATGGGTACAAGTATTGTTGGGGATTCATCTTACAAAATAAATAAAAACATATCTAGGTGAGGTAGATTGTTAGTGGATCACCCCTTGAACAGTCTCATAGGATAATGCCATATGGCATCAATGTCCTCTGGAGTGAACTGCCTGGGAATTAAGCACCAGCTCATAAAGGGATACTGCTTGATCAATGCGTTTTTTGGGTTCAGATTAGGTTTTTGAGGATCTCATGACTTGGGAGAATGGTTCAAATCTCTTCCTAAAGAGGCAGTTGAAATGCCCTTGGATCTCATAATAAACCATGCAGGGGCATAGGTAATGACCCCCAAACTCTGGCTTTGCATGGCACAGAATATCCTCTGCTTGGGAGGTATAACCCTATACCTACTTGTCTCTATCTCCAACTGATGTGATGAAGTGTGAACCTGTCCAGTGTTGCATCTCAATCCATGAGGATATGGCTATCCTTATATCCAGGGCATGTCTAGCTAGGACATCTTCATACCTAACTCCTATATGTTCCCACTATGTCTATCTGGCTTTAAGCTGAGTGAGGTCGTGCCTGAACATTTTGGTAAGGTTCAAACAGCTCTTTTGTGGCTTTATGAGCCACTTGTATGTTCCACCTGTGATTGGTTTTCTGAGCAACCACAATCCCTTGTAGTAGAATTTGGTGGACATATGATTAATGTCGAACCATGGTCAACCAATGCAACCAATAACTCCTTAATATCCCTGCACTGGGAGAGAGGTAGTTATTACATAACTGGGAGAGAGGTAGTTATGTGATACCATTTGTTTCTCACATAACTGTCTTGAGAAAGTATCACCCTCACTTGCCAATTGTTTAGAGGACTCCAGAGCCAACATTGTTGTTGTGTATCTATGTTGAGGAAGTTTCCATTACTATGTGAAAGGACACTGACCTTGCAAGAGCCTCTACAAATTCTTTAGCTGTAACCCTTCTGGAGGTAATGGATACAGAAGGTCTTTCCATTGACCTACACCCATCAAAGATGCTTCCAGATTTACAATGATGGTCCTGACTAGGCCCCTAAGTATGTTTTCCTTAAAGAATTGTAGGGGTAACAAGAGAATCATAGGGGTCCTGACTTAGTATATTGCCTTTTGTAACCGAGTCTGTGAGCACATCTTCTGTAGTTTTCCTATTGCTGTATACTCCGTAGTAAGTTGAGCATATGCAGCTCCTCTCGAGGAGAAGATATGACCTTTGAACATGATACATCTGAGTCTATATTGAGTAGCCAAGAGCCTATACAATTTTTTTTTCTGTTTTTTGGTTTTCTGGAAAGCCTTTGAAGTGGTATCACATCCTCAGCTGATGCGTGGGTAGAAGCCATGTAGATATGCAATGGGGAATCTATGCAACGGATGAATCTACGTTGGGAAAAATGCAATATCGTACTGTGTTGTGGAGGTTATGGCCAGCACAATTGGAAGACAACAAACCACTATCACCCATTCTCCTCAGTCTTTTTATAGATAAGTTGTTGCATTATATAGAGAGATTTGGTGGTTTAGGAGCATGCTTAACAGGGATAACCATATAAATATTAGTATATGTTGATAACATTGTGCTGATCTCTGACTCTCTGTATGGATGACAAAGACATCCAAACTCTTTAAAATCTCTTTGCACAGGCAAGGGTTTTTTGGTAAGCTTCAATAAACCTAAATTGATGGTGTTTATACCACTCAAGCCTGGGCAACAAGATCAGAACCAGGATTCTTCTTGGGAGAGGAAAAGGTGGCACATAGACATTAATAAACATACGTAGGAGTAACATTTGCAGTGCCTCGGTTCTCCTTATGGGAGGCAGCCCTTGGTTCTCTTGAAATACAATGTGCACATATACAATTCCAAGAGGCATGAACTAGATTGTGGCCTATCATTGTTGGGGAATAAAGGTCCTTTTCTTTATTTGGACGTATCTCCATCTTGGAATAGGACTGTCCTACATCAGAGACCATCAGAAGGCTGATTACTTTAGTACATCTGACCTCACTATATTTTATGGTGAACTCATGCGAATATCTACAAGTTCGCAGAATGTCTCCATGCTCATACCCTCAACATATTTTGGGATAGTCAATGTACACTAGGTGGTTTTTTAATCATTTCTTATGTTCTCCAATGTGGGACATTATTTTGCAAATGTAACTTTTGAATCACATTACTATATCTTTCGTTTTTTGATTCTGTCTTTCATTTATTTGCATGTGCACACAATTCCCATCTATTCCCATCTTGTAAAGGTGTATATATGATATAAACAATATTTAAATGTGTACGTTTAATATGTATGCAATATTATAACCATAATCATTATGGAATTATATAAACAATTATCGTTGGTAATGGGAGGTAATCATGTGCACTTCCGTATGTGCAAATAAAATGATCCAATATAGAATGCTGCCAATTAATTCACTTTATCATCAGCAATCCATGAAGACCCTAAGACTGGAATGTATGTGGAGGGACTTCAAGAAGTAGAGGTCCAAACACCAGAAGCTACTTATGAAGTTCTGAAACGAGGCTCTTTAAACCGCAATGTTGGAGCAACAGCAATGAATTCAGAGAGCAGTAGATCACATGGAGTCTTTATCTTGAGTTTGGAATCCCAGGTATAAAAATAATTATTTGTTAAACAGTTTGTGCCACTTGTGCCATCAGAGGCGTGAAATTGAAAGAACACTGTCTGCCATTGTGGTGTTTTGTATGAAATAAGAGAGAGATACTAGCTCCTCTTCAAACAAGGATTTGGTCCACTGTGCAAGATCATGGAGAACAAAGTCCAATGGTGCTTGGGATTGTTCTAAGTAGAACTCAAGCAAACAAGCAAGAAAGATATGTTAAAATGGCCTATAAGACCAAATCACTGTGCATGCAACTCTTATGGAAGAATCCAAAATGGCCTATAAGACCAAACCACTGTGCATGCTCTTATGGAAGAAGACTACGTTTGCAATTGTGCTTTTTTATGAAATAAGAGAGAAATACTAGTGCCTCTTCCAATAAGGCTTAGGCAGATTTGCATGCAAATCTATGGAAGAACACTGTTCTGCATTGTGTTCTTTTTAAGAAATAATAGGGAGATATCACGGCCTCTCCAAACTAGGCTTTGGCCCACTAAACAAGGTAATGGAACACAAAAACCAACAATACTCCAATAGAACTCAAGAGATATAGAGAGACTTTTGGACAAAAATATAACCACAATAGCTCATCAACATAGGACCATCATGACTTTCTTTAGCCATTTTCTGTGCATGTAGGCTTCAGCCTCATGGACTCCCATCCCACCACTCTTATCTTTATCGACAGATAAAGGCCATTCTCTCCCTCCATTGCAGGTACACAGGTGCTTCCCTCACTTTGAGACCTCTCCATTCTGGATCAATCTATGCTAGAGATCTTTCGAAGACAAAATGTTACAATATATCTGACTTGGAAATCTTACATGTACCAATAACAACAGCCTACTAATGCTACTAATCAATCAAGGGATACACAAATACGCTCCTGACCAGGACATAAGAAAGGGATTACAATTGGGCAATAGCAATTTGTCGTGCACGTAGGCCCCAACCCCACAAAACCATGACCTCATCACCCTTGTCATCGACAAATAAAGGCAATTATCTCCCGCCATCACAAGTGTTTCCCTCGCTTCGGAGGCCTCTCCATTCTGGTTCAACAAAAGCTAGCAGAAGTGAGATAAATATCATGCAAAGACATGGGTTCCTAGAATGTGAATGTTAGGAAGAAATGAAGGTAGTGAGAACATAGAGCACTAGTTTAAGAAAATTTAATCACTTTCTCCAAAACCTGATTTGTTTCTCTTCTAATTCAAAAAAGGGTCAAATTTCCTATGAAGAACATTTTTGGAAATTCAAATATTAATATTGTGTTGCTTTATTAATATCAAAACTCATTTAGCAATTACTTGCAATTTAGCTACTCAGCTGATATGTTAATGCACTGAGAGATTTGAAATGCAACAGCGCCAAGACCTAGGTGTTCTTAATAGAAGAATTTCAAGATTTTACATGGTTGATCTAGCCGGTTCTGAGAGGCAAAAGCAAACGGAAGCAGTTGGTTTACGTCTTAAAGAATCAGGCAGCATTAATAGATCACTTTCTGCTCTTGGTAATGTCATCAAGGTGGTACTTCCACTTACAAGCAGATTTTAAGTATAAATTTCTAGATTTTGACATCAGGGGTGCACATTATTTAATGGTGTACTTTAGGGGCCTTTGATCAAATGAAATTGTATGCAGTTGATTTCCCAAAGTTGTACCAATATATGTAGCTTGCATATATCCAAAAATATGCATGGCATTTGTGGGTAATATGGGCTAGATGAAATTCCACTATAACTGTGTTCCTGCATGTGATAGCCTGTATGTAGTGAAAAAGTAATTCCATGCTGTTGCAACCTTTCCTTTTTAGACACTTGAGTCTTGGCCAGAAAACCAATCATTATAGAATTAAGATGAATAAATTACTACATGGTGGCCCACTTCTAGGGCAAACCCTGTTTTTTTAATGTTTGACATATGTTCATTATGTACTTGGTATTATTTCATCCATTATTTTCCATCAATGTGCTATTTTTGTCGATCCTTTTTAGATCTGATTTATTTTTTGCATCTGCAATTTGTAATTGCATTGCAAACTAGCGGAAGATCTTGTGCAACCAAAAATTCTGTTGTTAAGACTTGTGAATGCAGTTTTAAATATTAGGTGTTCTGAAAATCATGCAATTCTATTATATTTATAGGCTTTGCTCGAAACATCAGAAGGAAAAATTCGTCATATACCTTACCGGGACTCAAAATTAACTTATCTGCTCAAGGTATGATGTTTAAAAGAAAGAAAGAAATATTATGGTCTTCTCAGAGTTCAAAATGACCTGTGCGACCAAGCAATACATTTTAAAATGATGATCATGTCTTTGGGAATAAGAAACCAAAAGCATCACATATTCTAGTTTTGGTAAACATTCATAGATTGTAAATTCTACCAACAGAAAGATCTGTGGCATGTACCAATCCAAGTTAGAGAGGTATCAAAAGCAAGGCAAGTACCTTTTGTGTCTGACGATAATGGCCTTAGTTGATAATAGGAGTGGGGGGACCATGGTCTAGATGGATGTGGCATCATGCATGACAAATTACTATCAAATTATTGTAAACATAGGCCAGTAAAGAATCTAGATATCTAAGAACATAAGTTTCTGAACTTAGATAGCCTTAAACTTCTGCCTTCGAAAAATCTCCAACATGAGCTGCTCCATGGTGAGAGATCTTTGAAGTGTGTAAACACTTTTGGTGCCAAGGTATAAGGGTCTCTATTAATCGATCACAAGGATGACATGGCCATGGCCCAGATGGTTGTTGCACGCATTCATTGCACATTGCTATTGCGTCATCTATTGTAAGTCCTTTCGAGTGTCCAGGTCAAGACTCCAATTGTGTAGTCATTGATTGACTTGTAGAATGAAGAATGATGGAGCTAAAGAAAGATATATAAATGTCTTTTAAGAGGCCAAAATGGCCAAAGAGATAAACCATTGTTGGTTTTTAGCATATCAACAATGAATAACCCCATGTTCAGCAAGTTGTTTTTGATGATAGAAATGCCAACCTTGAGTACCTTCATTTAGTGAGCTCCCAAAGCTGTTGGATATTGGTCATTGGTTGGAATAACGCGTCAAATGTCTTTGAGAGAATAGATATAAGGACTTAAATATATGGGCATGTGTGCCTTAATTGCGCATAAATGGTAACTATTTAGCTCAAAGTATCCTGCCCTAGTAATAGGGCTCTATACAACCCAAATGACAGACATTCCTTTAGCAGAAAGGAGCATTATGTATAACTGTGTCCTGTAAAAACACACATGCATGTGCTATTCGAGTGGGACTGTGGGGACCTGAACCAAGGAGAGTTTGACATTGTGAGAGAAGACTTAAAACCCCTTCATAGGTTGCCTCCTGTAAATTCCTTTCATGTGAAATATCTCTGTGAGATCGAGAAGTTTATTTGAGTCGAGTGCTCCCGGAGGCTCACTTGCCTGGAAGGCTCTCTGAATCGAGGGCTCGGAGGCTCGTTTGAATCAAGATTCCTTAGAATTGGGGGCTCCCTAGACCTTAAACCCTAAACCCTAAACCCTAAGACCAAGTGGAAATAATATTAATAAGAAGAAACCCTGAGAATAATATTGAGAATTGAGGTCTGCAAATGTAATTCACGTAGCATACAACCCAAGTTCTATATCGAGTTGCCCTTCCCTCGTGCATGATGATATCACTTCCACTATAGCTATTACAATTGAAAAGCCACTCGCTACTGTGTATATGATTGAATACCCTTGAGCTATGTGAATGTAATTCACATAACATATAACCAAAGTTCAATGTAGAGTCGCCCTTCTTTCCTGCATGATGATATCACTTCGACCATAGCTATTACCCAAATTAGTTAGTAATGTAATTGTGTTCTGTTAATGGAACATAGAATGTTGACAATATTGATGGTGCTTGTTCCACAGATTGTGTTGACCTTCAACATACATTAGCATAAGCTTATTTCTTTCTTAATTCTCCTTTGGATTACAACTCTCATAAATGAGCATGTGTAGAAGGGTAATTTTGAACTTTTTAGGAGTATTATATTTGTAATGGTCATTCTTATTCAGTGTTTTACAAATTGTCTTTATATATGTAGGATGCTCTGGGAGGTAATTCAAAATGTACGCTTATAGCAAATATTAGTCCCTCTATGTTAAATGTGGAGGAAACACTGTCTACTTTGAAGTTTGCTCAACGGGCCAAATTGATAAAGAATGTAGCTACTATAAATGAAGATATTGTAGGAAATGGTGTTGCCTCTGCAGAAGAAGTTAAAAAACTTCGACTTGAAGTTGCAACTTTAAGGAGTAAGAAACTTAACATCAATGCTGGCTTATGGTAAAGGAGTAAAGATTCCATTAACCTGTGTTTTATTGACCATGACAGCAAAGATAGGAGTTAGGGATCAGACTGCGTCATGGAATGATCATACTTGTAAGCATTATTTTGTCAAGGGACTATAAAATAAAGTGTGGAGTTAAGTTGGCCCAAAAACTGGATTCATGATTGTTTTTATGGTTTTATACATGTCTGTCATTTATGAAATCAACATTTCCTACAATTTGCTAGTATTTAAAACATAGAAAATTGTCAAAAAGTATTAGACCTTTGGCATATAGACTAGGAGAATTGATCTAGTTAGAGGATGCACTTCCACACTTGAAGATATTTGAGTAATTGTTTGCTTAGCCAAACTCTTTCTTAAGAGGCAATGGAGTATTCTCCTTATTTCATAAAGTGTTAGGACAATGGCAAATAGTGTTCCACAAATTCCTCATCCTGATGGAACAATTGGCATAGATTTGCATGCATATTTTTCTGACTTTGGAACTGATGTATGTAAACCTACATCCAAATTCTAGACAATCTTGTTAGAGAAGAGTTGATGTTGCAAGTGTATCAAACAACCACAAATCAGTCTCTCAAGGGAGGAAAGTGGAAAAGAGTAGACTGATCCGAACCGATAAAATCGGATAATGGAATAACATGAAAGAGATATCATGGCGTGGTCAAATCCAAAATACTAAGGGAGTGGGCTGTTGTGTGAGGAGAAAGAAAGATATATTAACGTTTTCTAAGAGGCCAAAATGGCCTATAAGGCCAAACAAGAGATTATATCATAAGTGTTGTCTCGTCTTTGAGAACAAATCAAAATAAAATAAATATTACACAGTAAATATAAAAGTAAATAAGATGAAGAGAAAAGAAACAAGGGAATTTGGTTTTTGGCACATGTGAGATTCTCAAGTTACATATATTGTAGCTTTTGTCTTCGAAAGATCTCTATCATAGGTCGATCCAGGATGGAAATGTCTTTGAAGCGAAGGAAGCACCTACAATGGCGGGAGATAATGGCTTTTATTTGTCGATGGCAAGGGTGTCGACGTTGTGGTTCATGGGGCCAGGGCCTATGTGCACGGCAAATTGCTATTGCTCGATTAATTGTAACCCCTTTGTTATATCCTGGTCTGGAGCCCATTTGTGTATCCCGTGATTGACTTGTAGCATTAGTAGGAGTGATGGGGCTAAAGAAAGTTGTGATTGTTCTTTGTGGATGAGCTTGTGTGGCTGTATTCTTCAACAACTTTTTCCGATGTCTCTTGAGCTCTAGCAAGAAAAGTCCTAGGCATCGTTGGTCCTCATATTCCATTACATTGCGTAGTGGGTCAAAGCCTTGTTTAAAGAAGCAATGGTATTTCCCTCTGATTTCATAAAAGACACTACAATGACAAACATATTGTTCTTCAGATTCCACTCCTTGATGACACAATTGGCAAATTCTCTCTTCTAGAGGTAGTCATGTATATTTTCCTACCTCAATCTATAACTGATGTGATGAAGTTCTTAGCTGCCCTATCACACTACGCATCACATAGGATAGATGTATGTCCATATAAGTTGGCCTGATGACGAATCCATCCTCCGATGTATGTAAGAAGTGTGTCTTATAGTGGGCCATCTTTGTACCAAGTGGTATTTTGGGGCTGATCCATGTTATCTTGTTTTCCAAGTTAATAATATCAGTTCGGATCACTCTATTCTTTTCCACTTTGGTTATATTTAGGTGGGGACAGTTCAAGCTATATTGGAATGGCGGTAGTGCATTTATACTCATGCCATGTGACTCGAACCATTGCTGCATTTTAGCACACCAACAATGAATGTCTCCATTTTCAGCTAGTTGTCTTGATGACATAAGTGTCAACCTTGGGTATCTTCGTTTAGGTAGCTCCCAAAGACATTTGATAAATGTCACTGATCGGAACAATGCCTCGGTTATTGTAGGTGCTGCTCCCATCTCTGCCCGGATTTTATCGTGGGCCACCGATGCTTTGCTCCTTATCAGGCGAGCAATCATTGACACTAAAGGTCTCTCTAAATCTTTCCAATGATTTGCCTTGTTCAGCATCTTCTTGTGGGGTTCCTTTTCAGACGCCGAACAATTAATATGTATTCATTACATCCAACTTATCCTAGGATTCTCCTTTTTGCTTCTCTACATTGCCTCCTTTTGCATTCTTCCACTGGTCTCTGGGCTGTTTTTAGATCTATTTTCAGACCGTAGCTCATTGAGGCTAGTTTGAGCGGACTTGATTGTATTTCAGCTTTTAAATATTTTGCAATTTCTTTTTAAACTCTATAGTACATTGCCCTATGGGGCTTCCAATTTCATTTCTTAGAGCTTCTATTTTCTTGTTTTCAAACTAATATAGTCCATTATGCAATATAAACTGAGGTCAGAATGAATTTAGTCTTTTATACGAGGAAGCTGTTGCATGTCAATATTTAAAGTAGAGGCAGTTACCAAGGTGTGACAAGAGTTTTTTGAGGCCATCGCTGTGTAGTTTTCCCGTTGTTGCCATGAGACAAATCACATAGGCAAACTTTGTCAAACAAGCATGTATATGAGCTAAAACAGATTAACTTAGACACCTAGCAGAGTTTATTCCTGCTTTTCTGTCTAAATGTAGAGATTCAGATGTTTGGCAAGTTTACTTCCATGTAATAAATTACAGAGAAATACGTAGAAAGATAGAAGGTAAGCTACACAAAATGCCTGAAAGTTATAATATTATGAAATTATTTTTGGTCTTTTACTGATAGAAAATCACAGTATTTCCCAATTAATACATATCGCTTGATCAGCTCAGTAACTTTCATGCCTTTGCTTTGCAGCGACTAACCAGGTGAGAAGATTGGAATACATTGTAGCTCAATCAACGAAGCAGGCATTAGCAGGGGAGAGAAAGACAGCACGAGAAATGCATTCATTGATGCGTAAGATGGATGCTCTTAAATCAATGTACATGCGCCTTGACCGAGCTTTGGAGGTTAGTACTTTATTTGACACATTGAATGAAATAAGTTTCAAATCCCACATTCTTACGCTGATTTTAATGTTTTAATTGCTTGATTTCTTGAACCTGGTCGCTGTTTTTATTAAATGTTTTGGAGGACTCGTTGTATGGATATTTTTTAGGCAGAGAGGAATCACTGCTGTTCAGCTGAACAAGCACCCTTTTTGGGTTTATAGCTTTGGATCACATATTGACCCTCTGATCCTTATTAAGGATTTATTTTGCTAATTTGTGGATTTCCAGAGAGCCTTCAACATTGTACGATGCACTCTTGGTGTCCCCATACATATGCAATGGGGAACCTATGTACTGTATAGATTCATGTCAGGAGAAGCGTAATCTCCCAATGGCTGTGGCTAACAAAATCAGAACACTATCACTCACTCTTGTTGGTTTCTATATAGGTAGGCAGTTATAGATGTAGGTAGGCAGATATGCAGGAATAGCTCTAGAAGAAAGAACTTGCCAATTGTTTTATCAAGAAGTGGAATCCAAAGAACACTGTCATTGCAGTGTCTTTTATGAACTAAGAGGGAGACACCATTGTGTCTTTAAAAAAGGCTTTGACCCACTACACAAGGTAATGGAATATGAGGACCAACGGTGCCTAGGACTTTTCTTGCTAGAACTCAAGAGACATAGGGAAAAGTTGTTGAAGAATACAGCCACACAAGCTCATCCACAAAGAACAATCACAACTTTCTTTAGCTCCATCACTCCTAGAAATGCTACAAGTCAGTCAAGGGACACACAAATGGGTTCTTGACCAAGACATAATGAAGGGGTTACAATAGATCGGGCGGTAAAAATTTGTTGTGCACTTAGGCCCTGGCCCCACGGACCACAACCTTAGCACCCTTGTCATCGACAGATAAAGGCCATTATCTCCTGCCATCACAGGTACTTCCTTGGCTTCGGAAATCTCTCCATTCTGGATTGACCTATGCTAGAGATCTTTCGAAGACAAAAGTTATATATATCTAAGTTGAGAATCTTACATGTGCCGAAAACTAGATTCTTTAGTCTCTTTTTATCTTATTTACTTTGTAATATTTATTTTATTTTGATTCGTTTCTCAAAGATGAGATAACATTTAGGATGTAATCTCCTGTTTGGTTTTATAGGCCATTTTGGCCTCTTTAAAGACGTTAATTCATCTTTCTTTCTTTTTATAACTACATATTTTTCCTCTAATTCTTTACATAGATGAGGTATATCATCACATAGAGAAGTTTTTGGCAGTTCAGGAGTATGGCTAGCGGGTATAGCCATACATAAAGTACTATATGCTGATGATATAGCCATACATAAATTCTGTGGTCTCATTTTATCTTATTTATTTTATATTTACTTAGTAATATTTATTTTATTTTCGTTTGTTGTTCTCAAAGACGAGACAACACTTCAGATGTAATCGCTTGGTTGGTCTTATAGGACATTTTGGCCTCTTAAAAGATGTTAACATATCTTTCTTTCTTTATTTTATAACTACAAAGTTTCTGCTAATTCTTTACATAGATGAGGTGTCACATCACACAGAGAGGTTTTTGGCAGTTCGGGAGTATGCCTATTGGGTATCGCCATATATCAATTACTATATGCTGATCATATTGTGTTGATCTCTGGCATTGTTGAGGAAAGAGTCCACCAATCTTGTTATCAAGGAATGTAATCTGAGTAACACTATGTTTGCCCTTGTACTGCTCTTTTTGAAATAAGAGGGAGATACCATTGCCTCTTTAACCAAGGATTTGGCACTGTATACAAGGTAATGGTTATATGCTTGTTTGAAATTAGAGTGCGCTCAAACTTTCGTATTTCAGAGAAAGTTCATTGTTATTGTGGGTTGGTTTTAAAGGAATACAACATGAATGAAGGAGAAACTTGAATATTGTCTTGAAACGTTGTCACAGAGCCTACCTACATATAGGATGAAGGAATGAATAATAGTGTGATGTAACTTGTATCTGCTGCTGATTGTCTAGTCTTATGCCCAACTTCTCTTCTAGAAAATCATAAGATGCAAAGAATGGCGAAAGAACTAAGAGAGTTAAATGGATTAGTGATAGATGATGGCCTCTCATGGTGATCAGGATCAGATATCTCTTCAACCATGGCTTCCCAAGTTGCAGAATCAGAAACATCATTTGTTTTCCTGTTTTGGTCAGATGTCTCTTTTCTTTAAATTTTTAGACAGACATTGTGATGGCTCTAGCATACTTTACTTTTTAGAAGGACAGTTTACTCCATATTGTAAGCTCATACATACTGAGTCAGGAAACATTGTTTTCTCAAAAAATGAAATGCATTCTTGGCTTGTAAGCAAGTCCATAAATGTTATGCTAATGTTTTCCTGCTCTTATTTTTGGCTTTTTTAACATAAAAAAAACTTAATATCTCCCATGCTGCTTGATATCTGAAGGGTTTAAATGCAAGTAATTTGCAAAAGCAAAGGAAAGACGATACTTTCTGTGCCTCACGTAAGAGGGCAGCAAGAGATATAAATGCTCCCGATGATGAGAAAATGCACACTTCTGATGATTCTATGGTTGTAGAATCAAGAACACCAGAGAAAACGAATGGTAAGCCATTTTTTGGCTTTCTTTGATTTTGATACAACTCCGAAGGATTCTAGGTAAAGAGCTAAGTAATGACCTATCTTTCCAGGAAAAGCTGAATCTAATGGGCCGGTCAGGAATTTAAGAACATTGCAATCCCAGATATCTCAACTCAAGAATCTAACCCAAACATTAAAATTGGAAATAGAAAATCTCACAAAGGAGAAGAAATCTATTTCTGTAGAGGTTTCTGATGTGACACGTGAAAGAGATGAATCCAAACAGTATCTTGTATCGTTGGAGAATGAGGTAATGGTAATCTATCATTAATTAAAATAATATTATTTATTCTTTATCTTCATTCATGAGCTCATATGGATAATCATCATGGCATTCTACCACTAGTATGCTAGCATACATATTTGGAATTTTTGGAAATATATCATGAGAGGAAGCATCAATATTCCTCGTATATGGAGCTTACATGGCTCTTAAGTCAGACTCTATAACAGGAAGGGTATATTAATGTCTTTTAATAGGACAAAATGGCCTAAAAACAAAACAGGAGATTATATCTTAAAAGATTGTCTCATCTTTGAGAAACAACAAACCAAAATATATAAAAACGAAACAAAAATGTAAATTGAAATAGACTAAGCCGTGACTGAAGAATCTCATTATCTATAGATGTAAGATTCTCAAATCAGATATATTGTAATTTTTCTCTTCACAAGATGGAGAGGTCTCTGATGCAAGGGGAACACCTGTGATTGGAGGAGATAATGGCCTTCATTCGTCAATGACTAGGGTGATGAGATCTTAGTCCATACTCTTTTGCTCATTATGGAGAGGTTTGAGATTCTCTCCCCTGCAGGTGATCCTCTTCTGGCACTTCCAATGCTATATAGTAAAGAAGTGAGATTTTCACAGCAGCTTTTCTCGATCTGTACACGCTCCAGTTTTCATCTCAATGTCCTGAGAGGGATGTTTGTTGGATAATCGTTTGAATAATACTAACCAAAAGGAATAGCCCTCATTGAGTCCCACGTATTTGAAACAAGTTAAGAATAAATTGTGCATCAGGGAAGTTTTATTGAACCTGAGAGGATGTTTTCTTAAGATATCTTTAAATTTGTGGAATGTTGGTAATTGTCTTTCATTAAGGTTTCTTCCTTTGATTTCAAGCCTCTCAATTCTCACTGTTGCTTGTGAATGGATAACTGCTTTGCTGTCTAAAATACTCCTTCACATCTCTATTTGGGAGAACCTTCACGTGTCTATTCAATAGCTTAACTGGATATCTAAAAACCCAGTAAATATATATTGTCTGCTGTGATGTGAAGCATATAATCATTCAAACAATTGCGTGTAGTACATGTATACAAATGGAAATAATCTGGCCTCCTACTGGTACTTTTTGTGAAGGAACTCATAATTGATTTTTTTATGTAGTGACTTAAACATTTATCCAACTGTTATTGATCAGAATGCAAATCTTAAGGAGATCATACAGAAGCTAAGGCAAGAACCTGACAAGGATAAACAATCTTTGGATGGAAAAGAGGGGGCACTGCGGAATTTCAAGAATCAGAGGGTGATTTATTTCTCTAAATAATATAACATATATATCCGTTCAATTCAGAATATATTCACATAATTTTTACTGCATTACGGATTACTAATGTCCCAATCTTTGCTATGTGAATCTCAGCTGCCTAAAAACTCCAGTGTTAATGTTGTTTTAATCCTCCCTGTGGAAGCCGAAAAGCATTTTCTCTACCTGAATGGAATGCTCTATGGGGTCATTGAGAAGGGTTGCACATTCAAACCCCAAGGATATGTCGACAATGGGAAAGGAAGGATATAATGAAGAAGGGCATAAAAAGTGCTGTGGAATGAGATTCAAACCAAATGAACAATAACGCACTAAGAGAGAAGCTCATTTAAAAATGTGCATGTGCAAAGCGTGGCTTTGGAGTGGGAGAACAAAAAAAGCTGAAGTACATGCTCTTCAGAAGATAGAATTTGAGAGAGTACGCTTTTTCAATTGAAATAAGTCAATCGATTATGACGGTTGAAAATTCTAGGATGGGCAGACAGGGCTAAGAATGTGAAAGAAAGGACTGAAGAAATTTGCCTTAAATAGAGTAGTTAAGAAATAGAAAGATGCTCACTCATGGTCAAGTTGCAACTGATGAATGCAATATAAGAAGCTGCATACACTTAATATGAGAGTTCTTAGACAACATCAAAAGAGAAACCCACGAAAGGATACAAAGGCATTGGAAATACTGTTGGGGATCCAAGATTCCATATGCCACATGGCCAAATTCGCTCTGTGTTTTGCTAGCTTGATGGTCATTAATGCAATTGAGAGACCTCAGATTTGGAATCTTTGAGATACAGGGTCTTTGATGCCAGATAAGTATCAGTACAATTATCACGGGATACTCTTTGGTACCAAGTATTATGGATTGATTTTAGAGTTATAATTGAGTGAGGGACAGCATCTAGGAAACTAGGTCTCAGGAGGAGGTTCCCTACGTAGACTATGTATTGATGCTACCAGTTCTTGCCGAGGAGGGTAGAGCTTATGGAAAGATTATATTTTCGTGCTTTGTAGAGGTCTGCTTAGTAGTTAACAAACTCATGCATAAACTGCAAACTATTAAGGTAACAGAGATACATGGTGGCAAATTTTTGCACTCTATGAATCAGTGTCAGGGAAGGTTCAAGCACCAAAGATGAGTATCAGACAAGATGTCTAGAACTATGCACTTCCCGAAGAAGGAAATGTCTGATCTTTATTACGTTAAAGCTTATGGTGTTTTAACACACAGCGATGGCATGGGTGAAAGGTGATCATCAATTTGTAATAATCAATGTTTGGTGGTCGTTTTAGTAGGACCTCATTTTTTTCTTGGAAGAGGTATCTACAGTCCAACTCTCTAGAGGTTGTGCAGCTTTTAACGTGAGACATTGTGAGACAATGTCCTGCCGTGCAGTTCTAAGAACCATGTACCAAGCAAGTATGGTGGCTTGACCCTCCACCATGTGTACGATAGGAAACACATCAGTGATTGCCTGCATGATCAACAGGGATGGTCAGCATCATAAGGCTTTTTAGGAAGGACTATCAGCACCATTAGTAAGAAGCAATATTGCCCTGTCTACCTTGTCTCATGGTTAGGAGATAAATTGTACTAGTTCAAACATTATGCGTATATCAGGCTTTCAAGGACGCCTGCGCCATCTTGATACATTACGAGATTTTTCTTATGATCAAGGTCTTGATGCATGGAAAGAAGATTCAATTTCAAATGCCTAGGAACAAACTTTGGTTTTTTAACAATGGTCACACCTGCGCTACCTCATTGTGGACATACATGGGAACCCAGCTTGATTGATAAATGGAGACAGGCGAGATGGGTTCAAGAAACATGGTAGTGCATTGAACACATGTATAGATCAGGATATCCTAGAGCATAGTGCCAAAGGTAGACAGGATGATGAAAAAGACTACCACTAACTTAGGAACAACCACTTGTCATCATGATATCACATATTATGACTCAAACCTCGGCAATACATGTATCTGAATTGATCTAAGAGTCAAGCCTTGTGGCGATGTAGACCAGATACAAATGTTTCGGTTTGCACAGACCTTCCTACCAATGCTGTGCAAGAAAGAGCACCTACTTGGCCTTGCACGGGTTAGTTGTGTACTACTTTGGCTGCTAAGCCTTTTAGCTATAGGGCTCCCCCCCCAACAGGCATTGGGAATACGAAATGAGCTTAACATGCATGCAACATTTAGGACATCCTACTGTTGGTTTTCTAAAATTTGACAGCAAATAAAATGCTAAATGCTCTACATTATTTCAGAAATCATTTTGGTTGGATGTAAACATGCTTTTGTTTCTCAATCAATAAGGGCTTGACCATGTTTCAGTCCATTTATGCCATTCTATTCTGATACCAGCATATTCAAGCTTTTAAGAGGTTTATTTCAAGGCCAACTAGCAATCGAAAGCGAACTTCAGTGTCATTTCATAGCCTGCTGAAATGAAAGACATAGGTAAATGCATCCTCAAGGTTGTGCAAACTACAGATGATGTAAAAAACATAAATATATATATCCATGTGTACTACAGATGATGTAAAAAACATTTTTTAAATATAAACTAATCGTCACATTATGTTTTGTTGACTAATCGGCATGCCATCCTAATTCTTCAATGTTTTACTTGAAATCAGTTTATGTAAACGTATAGATTTGTATTAGACGATAAGAAATTTTTGTACTAAGAGGATTTGAGGAAGGCCCTCCGTATGGCCAAAAGATTAATGGACATCATTATCAGATTTTGTATTTTTTGTGTACGTTTTACTACATGAATATAAAGTTCTATTAGGTTTTTAGTAATAGTATCAACATTTATGTAATTTGACTTCATAGGAAGATTCATATATATTCCGTTTGCGATGAACATTTCTATCATCTTCTTGTTCAAAAGCTTGTATTTTATGTTTAGAATACATTAAAATGGATATGCAATATAAATTCCACTTGTAATTTGTGAATGTATTGTTGAATTCATCTGTACCATAAATGATTCTTTATGAGTAAATTTCTAGTACATGTGTAAATACAAAAAAATATTATTGTTTGTTAGGTATTCAGTTAGAGCAATAGAGCAACTATGAATTGAAGGATGTCAACAAAATCAATTTGTGTCCATCTCTCATCTTTGGGTTGTGAATTGTGGATAGCTTATTTATTTTGGATAAGAGAAGTTGGTGTGACAACTTATTAGATGTGTTGGTGCATTTGATTACACCTTGTTAGACATCTTGGTGTAATCTTGAATTCACAATCAATGAATAAAATGCAACAATCAAGGAATGCATGCACATAGTCTAGATAATAGCTGTACACACAGATTGACATTTTTTGCATTCATTGGTTACCAAACGAATAACAAAGAGACTTTCACATTGAAAAGGGGATATTTAACTTCACATTAATAAGGAGACTTACACTAAATAATATTTTTATATAATAGATGGAAAACTTAAAAGTATTTGTTTTATTTTTAATAAATTATAAATAAAAGATTCATTAATTCCCCACTTTTTACTCTCCCACAAAAATTGATATTTTTATGTCATTAAAAGGGGACCTCACATTAATAATATTTTTATAATAGATATAGGAATGGGCTATTTTTATAATAGATATAGGAATGGTTGATTCACAAAGACAAGATTGTACGTTATTGGACTGGTCGCTTCCCTCACTTTGGAATGACCAGCACCTCTCGCATTGAAGGCAACCATTATGTTGTCAAGAGGGTTTTAGGCATTGTTAATAACGATCTGCTCACTGTATTCAAGAAAATCCGTTTACTACTGGACACACAACTGACAGAATTGAACACCGAAACGGAGTATGACAAGTCTACACAGGCACATCGACATGCACTCGAGTTCATGAGGCCGCTAGTAAAGAAGATATCCAAACACGCATTAGACAAGTTATTGGAGCAGTACAAGAAAGTTATTGACAACAATTATGGTGATGAATGTACGAGGTTGTTTCGATCAAGTTTTGGTGTCCCATGTTGTCATGACATTTTGAGATGCATCCAAAGAAATGAAAGATTCCATCTTGAAGATATTCACTGTCAATGGCACTTGATTGCGTGTTCAACGGTTCAACACGCCTCTATAGCTAAGCCATGTTTGTCTCCCAGAAAGCGTTTGATGAGGAAAATCAAGCAAAGATTGTATGAAACTGACGATGACCAGGTTGCTGTTCTCATGACACGATTGGATGAAGCAAGTCAAGCACCACTGCAGTCTCTCTCCAATCCAGTGGTGGTAACTAGGAAGCGAGGTCGCCCTGCAGGGTCGAAGAACAAAAAGGCCAACCAAAGGGAGAAGTCACTATTTGAGTACTCTACCGGTCGCAAATGTTCCAAATGTGATCAAGCTGGTCACAATGCACGCACTTGCGATATGCATTTGCCCCCCCATTTTGGCTATTTGCTCCTACAATACTAAGAATGTTATTGACGACGATTCCTTTTTATGTAATAGTTGATAAACCTTTTTATGAGGTTGTAAAGTGTAATAGTTGATATATATCACAAAAACATTTTGGTTGAGGTGAGAACTATCAAATTTTTATTTTTATTTTTGTAATACCAAGAAGGTTGTATTTGACTTCCATTAATATAACTCATTTTAGCTATTTGGTACTTCACAACAACAACCAAATCACTTGACAAGAATATTTGTTCCAACAAGGTATTGTTGTAAGTGTTATTGGGAAAGAAGTGTTGTAAGTTTAGCCAAAATAGGGGGGCTAAAAGTTTTTTTTTAGGAGGCCAAAAAGGTTTTTTTTTTTTTTTGGAGGGGGGGGGGGGGGCAAATAGCCCATTCCTAGATATAAAACTTAAATGTATTTGTTTTATTATTTATAAAACAAAAAATAAATAAAATGTTCCCATCAAATTTCATATTTGTATCTCACATTAAAAAGGGCACCTCGCACTAATAATATTTTTATAATAGATATAAAACTTAAATGTATTTGTTTTATTTTTTAATAAAAAACAAAATGTAAATAAATAAAATAAATAAAAGGTTCGCATCAAATTTCATATTTTTATTTCACATTAAAAAGGGGACCTCACACTAATAATATTTTTATAATAGATATAAAACTTAAATGTATTGTTTTATTTTTTAATAAAATAATAAATAAATAAAAATATGTAAATAAATAAAAGGTTCCATCAAATTTCCTATTTTTATCTCACATTATAAAGGGGACCTCACACTAATAATATTCTTATAATAGATGAAAAACTTAAAAGTATTTGTTTTATTTTTAATAAAAAAAAAAAAAGGTTCATTAATTCCCCACTATTTACTGTCTTGACATTAAAATAGGGGACCTCACACTAATAATATTTTTATATAATAGATGTAAATTATTTTTTTTAAAATAATAAATAGTAAATAAACATATAGTTCTATAATATTCTTGGGGTCATTTTGTATTCTCGAATATTACCAATCATAGATTGATCCATGCGTGAAATTCGTAGTATTCGACATTCGTAAAATTCGAGAATACAAAATGACCCCAAGAATATTATAGAACCATTCGTTTATTTATTTATTATTTAAAAAAAATATTTTTACATCTTATATATAAAAATATTACTAGTCTAAGGTCCCTTTTAAATGACAAGATAGTAAAAAGTGGGGAACTAATTAACTTTTTATTTATTTATTTATTAAAAAATAAAACAAATACTCTTAAGTTTTCCAATATTATGACAGTATTATTAGTGGGAGGTTCCCTTTTTAATGTGAGATAATAGTATAAAATTTTATGAGAACCTTTTCTTTACATATTCTATTTATTTTACATATATTTTATTTATTTATTAAAAAATAAAATATTTTCATTTAAGTTTTATATATATTATAAAAATATTATTAGTTTGAGTTACCCTTTTTAATGTGAGATAAAAATAGCAAATTTATGGGAACCGTTTATTATATATATATATATATATTTATTGTTTTATTAAAAAGTAAAACAAATATATTTTAGTTTTATATATATTATAAAAATATTATTAGTATGAGGTGCCCTTTTAATGATAGATAAAAATATCAATTTTTGTGGGAGAGTAAAAAGTATGGAATTAATGAACCTTTTATTTATTATTTATTATATTTATTAATAATAAATAAATACTTTTAAATTTTAAGTTTTTCATCTATTATATAAAAATATTATTTAGTTTAAGTTTCCTTTTTAATGTGAAGTTAAATATAGCCTATTTAATGTGAAAGTCTTTTTGTTATATGATATATATAGGAATGCGCTATTTGCCTCCCCCATTTTGGCTATTTGCCCCCCCTAAATAAATAAAAAACTTTTTGGCTATTTTGGCCCCCCTATTTTGTCTAAACCATCACCACACACACCTCCCCCCGAAAAAAACAAAAATAGGGGGGCCAAAATAGCCAAAAAGTTTTTCTTTTTTTTAGGGGGGGGCAAATAGCACATTCCTATATATATTAGAAACTAAAAAGTATGAACTGTATTTTTTTTTTCTTTTTTTTTTAACGAATATTTTTTCATCCATTCTTATGCGTATTCGTATGAATTCGTATGGAAACCCCCACGAATGCGAATATGTCAATCTATGTTACCAATATTACGAATGTCGAATATCATGCATGGGTCAACCTATGGCTGTACATATTATATTGTTGGGAATGAAGGGCAATCATGCCTTATATTAGTGCCTCTACAACTATTTGTGTTTAAATTTGTCTTTTGTGCGTGTGTAATCCAATGGTGCCTTGATTTGCTCAAAACGCCCTTCAAATTGGTGTTAGAGTAGGCAATATTAAGCATGGTAGTTCACATTTTCGATGTATGCAATGACAATTACTATGATAGGTCACAGAGTAGGTGACAATCAACACAATAGGTCACATGTTTTCAATGCAAGCAATGATATGCATGGTATATCACATTTTCAGAGTATGCAACAATTTAGCACAACTCATTAGAAATTAGTGCAGGTAGGAGATAGGATAGGGGCTACAACTTGCTACAAGTTAGCATAGGCAAGAGAGGCAATGTCGCTCTTCTACTATGTAGGTTCTTTGCAAAACAAGCCCCTTGCACACTCACATCAGTTTGCAAGGTTTGGGCCTATATTTATTACCTTTTTTGGTCCTTTTCCTTTGGCTAAAAATTATGGGTGGCATTAGTGATAACAATTATCTCATGAACATTAAGAAGCTTAAGGGAGGCACTACTTTGTTGTGGAAAAAGTAGTGCTACAATATCATGTTGTAGAAGAATCAAGCAAAGTCAATCAAGGTTAGAGGGGTAACGTCCATAGATATCGATTAGGATGACTTGAAGGTGTTGAACGAGCTTGCATGTTGGACCATTGAGCTATCAATCTCAAATGCCTTGTTGCTTAATGTTTAAGGTTTGGACTCTAACAACGTAATCTAGACTAGACTATAGGAATTGTATGTAAGAGTGCACCAAGTAATTTCATTGGCAAAAAAAGTTATGGATTTGTGCATGAAAGAGGGCACACCATGTCAACTTACTTGAATTTAGTTCTATTTTCAAATAGTTGCTTGCCTTCAAAATTTGTCATTGATGATGTGTTTAAGACTGCATTTTGGCTTTGCACTTTGGTAGAGAGTTGGGATATCTTTAGGACTATCATGAGCAATTCAAATGCGATGCTTTTATATGTTGATATTTATATTTCTCTATTCATGGAAGAGATGAATTTATAGAACAATGCATTTAGTAAGTCCTCTAGTGCTTTACATACAAGGGGCATGTCACAACAAAGAGGAAAATCTAATAGTAAAGGCTGTTGTAAATCATGTGCTAAAGAAGTAAAATGTCATCTTTGTTACAAGAAGGGTCACTTTAAATGTGAGTGCTACAATTGGAAGAAAGAGAAAGGAAAGGGCAAGAACATAGATCATATCAAACAAGAGATGAAAGAGTCAACCTACGATGAGTAGTATTGAAATTGAAGAGCTGATAAAACCTAAGATGGTTTGTTGACAACAAATAGTGAGAATGATATTCTCCTCATCTCTAAATACTTTAATGAACATGCTTTACATGCAAATACAAATGGTGACATGCACACTTGCATTCTCGACTCAAGTGCTTCTTTACACATCATCCCTAATCATGAGTGTTTTTTTCAATAAATAGGGGGTTGAAATGATGTTGTCCATCTTGCGCACAACTATGAATGTGACATTGCAAGTGTTTGCACTCACTGTGCAATTGCAGTTTGAGTATGGTTTGTCTTCACACTTCCGAATGTATGACATTTACCTCAACTCAAGAAGAGCTTGATTAGCACATGAAAACTACATGGAGATGAATTTCACACCACCTTTGATGATTGGAAATAAAAGATTTGTAAGGGATCTAGAGTTCTTGCTAAGGATTCTTACAAAATGGAGTTGCAAATGGTATGAATAAGATTATATAGAGCATGGTTTGTAATTTGTTTTCTCATTTTGCATTACCCAATGGTTTTTGGGTAGAGGTTATTATTAAATTGGTTCACTGGATTAATCAATCACTGAACAAGTCTTTTAGGTGAGGAATCCCTTAGGAAGTGTAATTAGGGAAGCCAGATTCATATGCTCACCTGAAAAGCGTTTGGTTGGGAGAATTTTGTAAACATTAATATTATAGAAGAATGCAACAAACTTCAGCCAAAGTCCTATAAACATATTTTTCTAGCGTATAGTGATGAGGGTGAAATGGGGTATAGATTGTAGGATCTAGTAAAAAGGGTAGTACACAACATTTTATCTTTCAAGGAAATCACATGAACAAACAACCCATAAAGATTGAGGAAGTTTGTAGGGTCTTATTCCAAAAGAATTACTATTTGGATAATAAAATGTGCATGTTATACAACAACAAATACTTCTAGTAAATGTATCTCCAATATAGAAAATGTGTTAGAAATGTTTTTTGCCAACCATTCCCCATAATGATGAGCCGCCAAATGTGCAAAAATTGTCATGAACATCGACTCAAACTCAACCTAGGTCTTGGTACATATATGTTTCTCCTAGGCAAAACTTTATACTAGGTCCTCTATATAAATACTAGTATGAGTTAGCATGCAAGTATTAGCATATTGTGGTGAACGGACTTGCTTCAAGGAACGATATAAAGCTGAGATGTTATAGAAGAGAAAACCATAACAAGTGATGGATCTTCATGGGACAAGGAAAAGAAATTGTTCCACGTGGTGTCTACGGGTGAAGGAGAAGTCATTGAAGAATGTATTATCACCTTAAAGGGAAAAAAGAGGAAGATTTCAAACAATGTCCACGGAGGAGAGGATCTAAGGTTTATTTCTCCTCTTTCTAAGTTTCCAAATTTTTTCATAAATGACTATTCACAGATAAGAGGAGAAGGCATCAAGCACCACATCAAGTTGAAGGAAAGCATACCGATTTGTCCAAAAGCTTCGACGATTGGAGATTGTGCAAAAGGAAGACATTATAATGGAGTCCAAAGCATTGTCTCAAGAAAGTTTCATTTATCATATGGAGGATTTGAAGTGTGTCTCACCCGTTGTTGTGGTTCCAAAGAAGAATGACATTGACTTCAAACCCTTGAATGACTCAACCAAACGAGATCAACTTTCAGTTCATTTTCGAGATGAGATTCTAGGTGAAATAGTCATATATACAAGACAAGGTAATGTGGAGAATGTGGTGTGCCAAGAAGGAATTCATGTTGATGCAACAAAGATTGAAGTAATTCAAAAGGTGACAACTCCAACAAGTTTCAAAATATTGAAGGTATTTGTGCAAAAAGTTCGCTCACTTGAAAGGTTTGTTCATATGTTGACGTGCCTACTTCTATCGAGAACTATGTATCACATGGCCCTACTTGTGTTTGGAGAGTTGACAAAAACATAATAATTATGGTAACCTCTTTCTTTGTGTTGACAAGGAGAAAGATGGTAATGGAGATTGTCAATGAGGGTGTGTGTCTAGGAGTGTGATATTTTTTTCCTACCGCTTAACAGGGGGTTTTTTCTCACACAATAATTTGTAACATTTTTAGTTTTTTATACTCCTTTGTCTATAGCCTACCATAAGACGAAGGAGTTTTCTCATTTTCGTTTTTAGGCTCACCATAAATGGTTCACACAAGCAAGGAGGGGGACTAAATGTGAAGTCAATTTTTACTCGTGAGAAAAGACCATGGCAGATACATCAGATGCTAAGGTGTATAAGAATAAAGCACAATATGAAAGGTTCAAGGGTTAAAAGACGAATGAGATTGAAGGGATATGAAGTTAGAGGCGTTTTCCAAAAGTAGAAAAAACAAGAAAATAGAATAAAGGAAAAAACGCGTACAAAGGCAGAGAAAGCAAGGTAGAGAAAAAAGCTCATAACTTCTTCATCGCATGTCCAAATTTTAAAAGAAAAGATTCGTAAGAAAGCTGACAAAGAGAGCTTTCTTGTATGATAAATTTAGATGACAAACCAAAAATAATGATATGAAAAACACATCACACAAACTCGAGGATATAAGAAAAAACCAAGAATAACGCAACTAAAAACCTATAAATATGAGGGTATTCTTCGCAATAGAGGAAGGAAGAATAGAATATCTACAAGAGAAGGAGGGAGTAAGAAGAGAATATCTACAAGAAGAAGTGAGGAAGAATAAGAAGGCTAGAAGAAGTGAGAAGAAGCTTAGTCGAAGAAAGTGTGAAGAAGAAAAGACTATTTTAGTTAATAGTATATTTAAGTAGTTATTTGGGGTTGATACTTTTGGAGTCTAAGAGGATTGTATTATTTTCTTAATAATATATTGAAGTATTCTTTTCTCTTCCTCTTCTCTTCTCTTTCATTTTTCTCTCTCTCCTTATCGCCAAAATGATGATGAGAGAGAAAAAAGATAGAGAGGAGAAGAGGAACAGAAAAGAATACTTCAATATACTATTAGGAAAACAATACAATCCTCTTAGACTCCAAAAGTAAAAACCCCAAATAACTACTTCAATATACTATTAGCCAAAATAGTCTTTCCTTCTTCTCTCTTTCTTCGACTAATCTTCTTATTCTTCCTCACTTCTTCTTGTATATATTCTATTCTTCCCCTTTTTCTCTCCCAATTGCTAAGAATACCCTTATATTTATAGGTTTTTAGTTGCGTTATTCTTGCTTTTTTCTTTTCTTTTCTTTCTACATATGCTCAAGTTTATGCGATGCCTTTTTTCATATCATTATTTCTGCTTTATGTTTCCAAATTTATCACAAAAGAAAGCTCTCTTTGTTAGCTTTCTTATTAATCTTTTCTTTTGAAATTTGGATAAGAGATGAAGAAGTTATGAGCTTTTTTCTTTACCTTGCTTTTTCTACCTTTTTCTTGGGTTTTCTTCTTTTCTCTTTTCTCTTGGTTTTTCTACTTTTGGAAAACGCCCCTAACTTCATATTCCTTCAATTTCATTCTTCTTTTAATTTTTGAACTTTTCACATTGTGCTTTCTTCTTATACACCTTAGCATCCGATGTATTTACCATGGTGTTTTCTTATGAGAAAAAATTGACTTTACATTTAGCCCTCCTTGCTTGTTGTGTGAACCATTTATGGTGAGCTTGAAAAGAAAATGAAAAAACTCCTTCACCTTATGGTAGGCTATAGACAACGAAGGAATATAAATACTAAAAATGTAACAAATTATGGTGTGAGAAAAAACCCCGTTAAGCGGTAGGAAAAAAATCTCACTCCTAGACACACACACACACACACACACACACACACACACACACACACATTGACAATCTCCATTACCATCTTTCTCCTTGTCAACACAAGAAAGAGGTTACCACAATTATTACGTTTTTGTCAACTCTCCAAACACAAGTAGGGCCACGTGATACATAGTTCTCGATAGAAGTAGGCACGACACGTCAACATATGAATAAACCTTTCAAGCGAGCGAACTTTTTGCAAAAATACCTTCAATATTTTGAAATTTGTTGGAGTTGTCACCTTTTGAATTACTTCGATCTTTGCTGCATCAACATGAATTCCTTCTTGGCACACCACATTCTCCACATTACCTTGTCTTGTATATATGACTATTTCATCTAGAATCTCATCTCGAAAATGAACTGAAAGTTGATCTCGTTTGGTTGAGTCATTCAAGGGTTTGAAGTCAATGTCATTCTTCTTTGGCACCACAACAACAGGTGAGACACACTTCAAATCCTCCATATGATAAATGAAACTTTCTTGAGACAATGCTTTGAACTCCGTTATAATGTCTTCCTTTTGCACAATCTCCAATCGTCGAAGCTTTTGGGCAAATCGATATGCTTTCCTTCAACTTGATGTGGTGCTTGATGCCTTCTCCTCTTATCTGTGAATAGTCATTTATGAAAAAATTTGGAAACTTAGAAAGAGGAGAAATAAACCTTAGATCCTCTCCTCCGTGGACATTGTTTGAAATCTTCCTCTTTTTTCCCTTTAAGGTGATAATACATTCTTCAATGACTTCTCCTTCACCCGTAGACACCACGTGGAACAATTTCTTTTCTCTATCCCATGAAGATTCATCACTTGTTATGATTTTCTCCTCTTGCTTTCCATTGTCGATAGATGTTTCCTTCTCATAGAAGATGTTAAATCTCTTCGATGGTGATAAGTTCATCCTACTCCAATCCTGTATTACATATAATTCTTGCATCCAAGGTCTTACTAGCACTAAGGAACAAGATGACCCTTTAAGGAGTATCAGATGTAAATCCATGGAAATAGATATACCAAAACACTCAACATCGTCTATAACTCCAAAATGAGAGGTCAAACATCCATCGACTATGTCTACCTTGATAGAGGACTTTTGATAAATAGGTTTTCCAATCTTACTCACTACGACATTAGATGTAGGATCAATTCTAATACCACTATCTACTAAGGAATCCTTAATTAAAAGACTTCTTATGGTTACCAAAATAGTGGGTCGAATATCCTTTCGATCTTCCACTTGCACAATATTCACCCCATGTAATATTTTTATACTTTGTTGTATACTCGATATGTGTCCCCACTCCTTTTTTAGTGATGGAGAAAGTTGAAGAGGTTGTGGCCAAGTGATGTGAGGTCTAGTAGAGATTATCTTTGGCTTGAGATCGAACAGTTCGCACCTTTTCCCATTGGCATATCATCAATTTTAATCTTTCTTTGCAGATACTTCTTTCTAGGCCCATCCTCCAAGTTAGTCTCCTTAGAATTCTCCTTTTGTTGAGAGTTACTAGCCTCTCCTTCCAACTCTTTATTTTTATGTGATGTAGTAGTTGTTTTACTGCATGCAACATCACAATCTTCAACTATATCATGTACACAAAATCAAGCAGATTTACCTTCGGGGGACTTGTTGGAATTTGCGCTAAAGTACTTTCCCCTCCAATATGGTTGTTGAGTTGGTGAAAGTTGTTACTAGTGTTGTTTTGATTGTTCTGAAATTGATCCATGCCTCGATCCCAGTCACCTTGTCTTCATGAAGGACATCGTGTAGATATATGTCCCTCAACACCACAACACATGATCACTCTCCTTCTCCTTAGAGCATCTCGAGTTTGATTAAAATTTGCTTGCATGTTTTGGATTTGTGGAGTAATTTCATCAAGAAGTTGATTAACTTGCTCCGAAAAACTTCCTTCCACCTTAGGTTGAGTAGCTTCTTGCATCACCAGAACATTAGGTTGATATGTCGTAAAAACATTAGGGAATACTCTATCTCCATACACAATTGGTGATTGTTGAAGAATAAGAGATTTAAATATTCCAACCATTTGAATCCACTCTCGGTTGTAGAAGTTGGATTTGTATATTATAGGCTTGGCAAGTTTGGATAAGCGCTTGGAAATTTGTAGGATCCTTTAGATTTGCTTCCAACGCAAAGTGTGGACTTAATCTTGCTTTGAAACGGTCCATCTTAAACCATTCATCCTCCGTTCCACCACATAGTCGAATCCACGTAGTCCAGAGGTCAATAAATTCCCTCTCATAATCCATATACTCAATTGTTGATGACATTCGTAAACGAAAGAGTTCCTCTTGCACTTCCATCGCATTTCAGCATCAAATATACTTAGCTTTAAAGTGTTTTACCAATAGTTGATAATTCAATTGTTGGTTAGTAGCAAGGATTCATACCAATCCTTTGCTCGTCCATAAAAAGTAGCCACCAATAGAGGAAGTTTCTCAAAATCCTTCATCTTCCCTATTGATATTGCATGATGTTCGAAGGCAGCCAAGAATGGTCCCGCATCTTGAACCCCATCACTTGCAAAAGCAAATTGAAAAGCCATATTGGCTACAAACAAAACATGCCTTCCCTCTAATACGGAAAGAATTGACCCTCCTTGGAGCGCCAAAATGATGAGGAGAGAGAGAAAAATGATAGAGAAGAGAAGAGGAAGAGAAAAGAATACTTCAATATATTATTAAGAAAACAATACAATCCTCTTAGACTCCAAAAGTATCAACCCCAAATAACTACTTAAATATACTATTAACCAAAATAGTCTTTTCTTCTTCACACTTTCTTCAACTAAGCTTCTTCTCACTTCTTCTAGCCTTCTTATTCTTCCTCACTTCTTCTTGTAGATATTCTCTTCTTACTCCCTCCTTCTCTTGTAGATATTCTATTCTTTATTCTTCCTTCTCTTGTCGATATTCTATTCTTCCTTCCTCTATTGCTAAGAATACCCTCATATTTATAGGTTTTTAGTTGCGTTATTCTTGCTTTTTTCTTATATCCCGCGAGTTTGTGTGATGGATGTGTTTTTCATATCATTATTTATGGTTTGTCATCTAAATTTATTATACAAGAAAGCTCTCTTTTTTTGTTAGCTTTCTTATGAATCTTTTCTTTTGAAATTTGGACATGAGATGAAGAAGTTATGAGCTTTTTTCTCTACCTTGCTTTCTCTGCCTTTGCACGCGTTTTTTCCTTTATTCTATTTTCTTGTTTTTTCTACTTTTGGAAAACGCCTCTAACTTCATATCCCTTCAATCTCATTCGTCTTTTAACTCTTGACCTTTCATATTGTGCTTTATTATTATACACCTTAGCATTTGATGTATTTGCCATGGTCTTTTCTTACGAACAGAAATTGACTTCATAGTAAGGAAAGAAGGAAGAGTGGGAGGATAAAAGAGACAACTTGGAGTGAGAGTAGCGACTTGCAAAAGTAGGGGGATAGCCCAACAAAGGATCAATGGAGTTCTCAGTGGGGAAGTGTTGGGAAACAGGTCCCTCCGTATGGGAAGAGAACGGACCGAGTCGGATGGAGTAAATAAGTATTTTGGTCGAGGCCAATAAGCCAAGGCCGAGATAGAAAACCGAAACCGAAATCAGGAGACCATATATGTAAATAGTCTGAATGTGCCCCTTGTGGGCTATGTATGTAAATAGCCAAAAAGTTGTATATGTATAAATACAACTAGGGCAAACTTTATGTTGGTAAGGGAGAATCATTATAGTTGAACAACTTATAGTGAGTATAGTTACCTCTGTAATTGTGAGAGTGAGTGTGAGTTGGAACTCAGCCGCCGTCTGTGAGATGAAGAAGATCTCGAGGTCATTGCGTCTGAGTATCTTATTGTACTCCTTATCATAGTGATCTAATTCGGAGTTCGGGGACTCCACATGGTTTTTCTTGATTTGGGTTTTCCATGTTAAACACTATGTCTTTGTTTCTAGTTTTTTGCGCCTCATTTCTGTCTGTGCATTACTGTGCTCGTTTCTTTGCACCCGAACACATACATGGAACCGGTTGTAGCTGGTCTTGATCCTAACAAGAAGCATGGGTTGTAGAAGAGGCTTTCGAGCTATGGAAGAGGAATATTGGATCGAGAAACAACTCAGAGCTAGAGAGACACACAGAGAGGGAGTGAGAGTTCTGACAACACATCCATCAAGACAAAGTGGCCAAAGTGCTCTTAGCACAAATGAAAAATGAGGGAGCTCAAGGTGCTTATATAGCCAGGGCCATAACTTTCCTATCTATGTGGGATAGTTCTAATTTCCCTATCTTCTTAAATTTTATTTTCATATAACTTGATATGTATTTCTCCATTTTGTATATAGTAAAATACATTTTGAAGCTCTTGAGCATATCCATCTTTCTATAGTAAGCTACTAATCTAATCTATAATAATTATTTCATTATTTTTTACATAGTGTGTGAAGATTCACACGACATTCGCCCCCACCAAACCTGCACATCCACCGGTATGTGCCAATTTTGGTGAGGATTCAATTTTGTTTACTATACTTTTTCATCGATGCTTAAGACTGAATTGTCAAAAGCTTCGAATCCAATTTCTATTCTATCTCTTCTCTTGATGATCTTGATTCTTTTACCGGCAATTGGCAATGCAAGTGGTGTACCATCCAGTTCTACTAAATGATATGTTGCATTATCTTCCACTTTCTTCACCACATATGGCCCAAACCATCATTGTGAGAATTTTTGAGTCGTACTATGTTGGTTATCTAGGCTACTGTCATAGACTAGCACCCAATCTCCTTCAACGATTTTCCTCGGCCGAAGTCGATGTCGTTTATCGAAGTTGTTCTTGTTCTTTAGCCTTGCATTCTTTAGCCGCGCTTTAGCCTCCTCCATATATTCCAAAATTCGCTCTAATTGTCGAATCCTCAATGCTAGAAGATCTTCTCTACTTATCTCATCTTGCCATGGCAATGGAAACCATGACATAATACTTTGTTCTACAGGCATTATTGGCTTTTGTCTGAATATGAGCTCTGTCGGCATGTATCCCGTCACTGTGCTATGAGTAGTCCTGTCAGCCCATAGTGCAAATGGCAATAGACGCGACCATTCTCCTATTTTCCCGTGGCAAGCTTTTACTAGAGCCTTCACAATCGGTCCATGTCCACGTTCCACCTTCCCATTTGCTTCCGGATTATACGCCATGGTAAGAGATAATTTTATTCCCATCCTCGAGAAGAATTCTCTAGCTTCATTGGCGTCCAACTCGCCTCAATCAGCCACTATCTTGCCGACGCATCCATATCTGCAAATAACATCTTCAAGAAGGAATCGGCATACCGATGATGTCTCCTTAGTTCTTAATGCTCGCCCTTCAACTTGATTGGTAAGATCCTCTCTCGCGAGCACAAGATACTTCATCTGCCATCGCCCCATTGGCATCATCACGATGTCCACCATCCACTTGTAATGCATAGCCAATGGGTAAGTCGGATGAAGTCCATCTCGATGGCGAATATTCGAAAACATCTGACATTCCTTACATATTTCCACATAAGCTGCTACATCTTTGTAGATGTTCGGCCACCAATATTTCTCCTTAAGCTAGGCAAACGTAGCCCATATTCCTCGATGGCCTGCAAAAACACTATCATGAAATTCAGACATTAGTTTTTGTTGGTCTTCTAGCTTGCAGACAACTCTCATCGGAGTCCCATTCTTCTTTTTTGCATGCCTCCAAAGAGCTCCATCCTTAAGGAAATACTTGTATGCCTTCTTCCGAATTCGATGGAAGTCTTCCGTCGACCATGATTCATCTTTTTGGAGAGAACTCAAGTATTTCCCGATCTCCACGAATTTGCCTTCGTAGTCCTCTTCTATGAAAGTAGTCAACACCCGAGCGTAGGAACTTGCAAAGAAATCCAAGCCAACATCATCTTCATTAGAATGTCGATCTTCTTCTCTGTCGTATCTCACTCGTGATAGCATGTCTGCAACGACATTACGCTTCCCAGCTACATGATGGATCTCCGGGTTGAGTGATTTGATATATGCAATCCAACGCAACATGGCAATATCCGGTGTGTTACAACTAGATATCATACCCAAAATTGGTAGGAAATCTGTCTCAATTATGACTTCTGCTCCAATAAGGTAATCACGATCATATTTGATTGCCGAGATGATTCCCCATAGCTCCCTCTTCACTTGGGCATACCTTCTTTGCCTGTCACTTAACACTTTTGCGCCAAACCGAATTGCATATCGGTTGCAATCTTCATCTTCTTGGTTGATAACACATCCAATTCCCATTGGACTAGTATCCACAGTCATGAAAATCGGCTTGCCGTATGAATAGTCCGCTTTCCGTAATGCAGGTGCCTCCATCAATAATTTCTTCAGCCTTCGGATGGCGATTGTATGCTCGCTTGTCCATTCGAACATCCGCTTCTTCTTTAGTAGACCATATAATGGCTCAGCAATGTGGGCGTAGTGTGGAATCCAAATATGATAAAACGTGCATGCTCCAAGGAACCTTCGAACCTCCGTTTGGGTTACACATTCTTCTTTCATGTCTTGGATTGCATTCACCTTGGATGGCGAAGGCTTCCGACCATATGCTCCACACAAGTGACCTACCACCAGGATCTCCGGTTGCCCGAATGCAGATTTTTCTCCCGAAAATGTCAAATTCGCATCTTCGAGCCTTTGGAGCACCTTCTTGCAATCTTTCATATGATCCACGACGAACTTTCTACATCCATCCTTATCTTTTGATTCATCCTTCTCTTCATCCGAACATCCTTTTATCAGAATATCATCTAAGAATGGCATCGTGATATCCGGGATGCAATCCTTCAAGACCTTGTTCATGGCATTCACCATTTGAGCCACCGAGTTCGTTGCGCCTTGAGGTAAGTTACACCCGCACCAACGCGATTGGAGTTCTCATGGTTGTAATGTCACGATTGTCAATCGCCAACTGGAATTGATCGTAGCCAGAGTAGATATCGTCGATGGAGTATATGGACAACAGAGAGAATGTGCTGACTTGCAAGAATGTCGTCTATTTGGACGGCAACATGATAAACTCGAGCGAGACCCGGAAGCCACTAGGAGTGAACTTCAGAAGAGGTGGGCTGAAAAAGATTGTAGAAGAGGAAGATGCAAGGCATGTGGAGGCTATGCACTATGCCGCTTCGGCTGGGATACGAGTTGGAAAAGAGAATCTTAAAATGATCAAGCCAGGAGCTGGGTTTTGGCCAACGGTCTTCGAGTGCGAAGAAAAAGGCAAAATCAATTCCGAGGATCTAAAACTTGTTGACTGAAACGTGCGACGAGCTACCGGATGGTTAGATCCAATCGACGAAAACACAAGCTTTGCAGAGGTTGTGTGTGACACCTATGAAGCCCTTGTCGAAGAGAAGAGGAAAAGAACCGGTGAAGAAGATGGCACATCAAAGCGACCTAACACAAGAAACGGAGGGAAAGAAGGGCCACCCCAACCTATCCCAAGAAAAGAGTTGGGGAAACAAACATGAAGCCCGGTGGATCGAGCCAACCTGCTCGGATGGAAGTCGAAGAATCAACAAAGAAAGGAAAAGAACGAGCGGCACCAACTTACAAGCTAAGGTCGGACATAGAATAAACAACTAACTTGCGGAAGGTCCTTGAGGAGAAGGTTTTAGATAGTCATGTCTACCTTAGCTGGAGAGAGCTACTTGGGATCGCGAAGAAGGAGTTCCATGATACTATCATGGACCTTATTAAAAGGAAGCGGCAACAATCTGATGAAGAGGAGGTGAAAACAAGTGCCATAACCATGGCAAGATCGGAAGAGGAGGAAGAAGAAGAAGTGGTGGTGGATAGCCATTACTCGCGGCCTCATTGGGCAAGAGCGACAACGGAGACGCCGGTGAAGATCGGGGAGAAGAAAGAGACCGTGGTCTCTTTAATTGACCATGGCTCAGAGATCAACCTCATGTCGATCGAGTTCTACAAGAAAGGAAGATGGCCGATTAATACAAACCACGGATGGAAGATTCGAGCGGCGACGAAGGCTACGGAGGACTTGTACGGAGCTTGCCCCAACGTTAAAGTCACGATCGGGGATGTGGAGATTGATCAACACTTCTTCGTGCAAGACTCAGCTTCACATCCTGATGGAAATAAACGAAACTTTCCAAACTTCACCTCTCGGCCACAACCAAGGAAACACACGAATCGTTGTTGCAGAAAATGGGAAATGCGAAAAATAGAGAGGACACACGATTTATCGTGGAAAACCCTGTACGGGAAAAACCACGGGAGTACAAGACTCCAAACCAACACTATACAAAGAGAAGTATACAATGGCGAGCTGCAAGGCGACGACCTTGAGCTCGCTGTCCTCGCCACAGGCGGCAGAAATACACAAAGGCGTCGTCCTCTTCCTCTCTCGCGCTCTATCTCTCTCTCTCTCTCACGGCTGCTCTCTCTTCACTCCTCTAGAGTGGAAAAACAGGAAAATGAATAGCAACAACAAAACTGTTTGCCCTAAGTCATATTTATACATATATGACTTTGGGGCTATTTACAACTATAGCCTCAGGGGCCCTTAGCAGACATATTCACGGATATGTCCCTGCATCCGGATCTCTCTCCGGGTACATTCGTCATCCGGCTCCGAGGTCGGGGTCTTCATCATCCGGTTCCGAAACCGAAACCGGGCTGGTCGGCATTCATCTCCGATATCCGACCATCCCATCCGAAGGGACCGTAATCCCAACAAACTCCCCCTTCACTTCGGCATGGGATGTCTTTCCAATCCGATCCTCTTCCGGCATGCTTCCAGCTTGTCGGGTGTGAGCACCTTGGTCAGCATATCCGACCCGTTCTCGTCCGTGTGGATCTTCGTCAGCACGAACTCCTTGTCTTCTATCCTTTCCCGGATCCAGTGATATCTTCGCTGGATGTGCTTCGTCCGGGAGTGATAGGCCGCGTTCTTCGCAAGGTGGATTGCACTCTGACTGTCGCAGTAGAGTCGGTACTCCTCCTGCCGGATACCGAGCTCTCTAATGAAGTTCTTCATCCATATTATTTCCTTGCCGGCTTCAACAGCCGCCATGTACTCCGCCTCCGTGGTTGACAACGCAACCGTCTTCTGCAGCCTCGACTGCCATGAAACAGCTCCCCCTGCATACGTCATCACATACCCTGATGTGGACCAGCTGGTATCTGCATCAGCCGACATATCCGAATCGGTGAAGCCGTCGAGTTCGGGCTTACCCGAGCCGAATCGGAGGCACACGTTTGCCGTGCCCTTCAGGTATCGGAGTATCCACTTGACCGCGTTCCAATGCTCTTTGCCGGGATTGCTCATGTACCGGCTCACCACTCCGACTGCATATCCTATGTCCGGTCGGGTACACACCATCGTGTACATCAAGCTCCCGACGGCAGAGGCATATGGTACTTTCATCATGTCCTCCTTCTCAGCCTTTGTCTTGGGGCTTTGCTTGCTGGACAGCTTGCAGTTTGCCGGGAGTGTTGACCCGACCGGTCTTGCTTCCGACATGTTGAACCGGTGAAGCACCTTTGTCACGTACTTCTCCTGTGACAGCCACAACTGCTTCTTGCTCCGGTCCCGGATGATGTGCATCCCTAGTATTTGTCTCGCCGGACCCAGGTCCTTCATTGAGAAGGTTCGGTGAAGAGCCTTCTTCAGCATCCAGATCTTGACCTGGTCCCGTCCGACGATCAGCATGTCGTCTACGTACAGGAGGAGTATTAGAAAGTCTCCTCCTTCGAACTTCTTCACAAACACGCAGTGGTCGGACTGCGTTTTGAGGTACCCTTCGTCGGTCATGAAGGAGTCGAACTTCCGGTACCATTGCCGGGGAGCCTGCTTCAGTCCGTAAAGGCTCTTCTTCAACCGGCATACCAGGTGCTCCTTCCCTTTCTTCTCGAATCCTTCCGGTTGCTGCATGTAGATCTCTTCTTCGAGGTCACCGTGAAGGAATGCCGTCTTCACGTCCATCTGTTCTACCTCGAGGTCCATGCTTGCCGCTATGCTCAGCACCGTCCGGATGGAGGTCATCTTCACTACCGGGGCAAATATCTCGTCGAAGTCGACGCCCTTCTTCTGCTGAAACCCCTTCACCACGATCCTGGCTTTGTATCTCGGGGGGTTTCCGGCATCTCCCGGTTTCAGCTTGAACACCCACTTGTTTCGAAGTGCCCGCTTTCCTTTCGGCAACTCCACAAGTTTATATGTGTGGTTCTCATGCAGGGAATCCATCTCGTCCTGCATGGCACTCAACCACCTGCGGCTCTGGGTGTCATGCTTTGCTTCTTCAAAGCTCTCCGGCTCCCCTTCGTCGGTTAGCAGCACATGCTCTGGTTCCGGAAATCTCCGGGGGGCCCTTCTCTCTCTTAGAGGATATCTCCGTTCTGGAGCTTCGGTAACCGGTTCTTCCGATTCTTCTTCATCCGAGTCCATTTCGGGATCGGGGCCGATTCCGGTATCATTTTCATCTTCTTCGCCCGGTTCTGTTTCTTCACCGTCTTCGGCCGGATCCTCGAGTGCTAACCGGTCCCTTGCCGGTCGGGACTGCTCCTCGTAGAGTTGATCCTCACCGGTCGACTTGGAGCTCTTCATCTTCTTCTCCGACTCCCAGTCGGCGAGTGTCTTGTCCTCCATGAAGATGATGTCTCGACTCCTGAATATCTTCTTGTCGACCGGGTCCCATACTCGGTAGCCGAACTCATCGTCGCCGTAACCGAGGAATATGCATGGCCGGGTCTTTGGATCTAGCTTTCCTCTCCGGTCCTTTGCCACATGCACGTATGCGAAACACCCGAACACCTTCAGATGCCGGTAGGATACTTCCCTACCGGTCCACACTCTCTGCGGCGTGTCTCCGTCCAAAGGTACTGAGGGTGATCTGTTTATCACGTATGTCGACGTCGACATTGCCTCAGCCCAAAACCCCTTGGGTAATTTCGCATGCGCCAGCATACTCCGGACCCTCTCCATTATGGTCCGGTTCATCCTCTCGGCCAGCCCGTTCAGTTCCGGCGTCTTCGGCACAGTAAACTCGAGTCGGATTCCCTTCGAGCGACAGTACTCCGCGAACTGCCCCCGGTATTCCCCTCCGTTATCCGCTCGTATCGCTTTCAGCTTCTTGCCGGATTCCCTTTCCACTCTCGCGTGAAGTTCTTTGAAGACGCACAACACTTGGCCCTTTGTCTTCAACGGTGCCGTCCACAGCTTCCGGCTGTGGTCATCAATGAATGTCACGAAGTACTGGGCTCCGCCATGTGACTTCGTTTCTACCTGACACACATCAGTGTGCACCAGCTCCAATGGTGCACTACGTCTCATCGGTGGCCTTGAGTGGAAGGAGGTTCGGTTCTGCTTACCGGCCAGGCAATCGGTGCACTTCTCCAGGTGCACATGCTTCACTGGAATGAGGTTGTCTTCTGCAAGCCTCTTCATCCCCTTCTCACTCATGTGACACAGTCTTTTGTGCCACAGCTCACCTGCAGTGTCGGCTGCCACATTCAGCTCTTCCGGACATAACCGGGCATTCATCAGGTACAGTGTGTTGACCTTCCGGGCCCGAGCCACTATCAGGCTCCCCTTGCTGAACTTCATGACACCGTTCCGGATGCTACCCGTGTAGCCTTCATCATCTAGCCTCCCGGCCGAGATCAGGTTCAATCGAACCTCCGGAACGTGTCGGACATCCTTCAGCAGCATTTTGCATCCGGTCGGGGTTGTCAACCACACGTCTCCTATGCCGGCAATCCGGCACGTACCTTCATTTCCCATCCGAACACAGCCATGCTCACCGACTGTGTAGGATGAGAAGTATCTTCTCTCCGGGGTCAGGTGGAACGATGCTCCGGAATCGACCACCCAGGTCGTCTCATCGCCGGCAATGTTTAGTTCACCTTCTTCGGTGATGAGCATGATTTCTGCCTCACTTGCCGCGAGTGCCGTCGTTCCTTTCCGGTCCTGCCCTCGCCGATCCGAACCTCTCCGGTCCGTGGCTCCCCGGTATGCACCATTTCTCTCCGGTGACTTCTTCGAATCGGTGTCGTCGGCTCCGTTGTCTTTTCGGTAATGCCGACAATTCTTTCGGAAGTGCCCCGGCTTCCCACAGTGGAAGCATGTGGGCCTTCCTCTTGACTGCGACCGGGTCCCCGACTTCTCCCGTCTTTGCGGACTCCGGTTCCATTGTCTTCCCCGATCCGATTCGGTAAGCAGCGCCTTCGAGTCGGAGGCCGGTTCTTTGTCTCTTCGACGCGCTTCTTCGTTCAAAATACTTGTCTTTACCGTTTGTAAGGACAAGTTATCTTCGGTGCAGGAGGTGCTGAGAGTCACCACCAAGTTCTCCCAGCTTTCCGGCAATGTACACATCAGGATGATGGCTTGCATTGCATCCTCCAACGGGAACTTGATCGCCGCAAGCTGGTTCACGAATCCCATGAACGTGCTTACGTGTTCCACCATACTCTCGCCGTCCCGATACTTGAGGTTCACTATCTTCCTCATCAGGGAGGTCTGGTTCAACGCATTCTTCCTCTCGTAGAGGCCCGACAGCTTCTTCCACATCTCATATGCGTTGGTGTCGTTCGCCACATGTTGTAGGACGCTTACATCGACATATTGTCGGATCGTCGCTACGGCTTTCCGGTTCAGGAGCTTCCACTCCGACTCAAGTACCCCTTTCGGTATTTCCGACCTGTCAATCGGTTCGTACAGGTCCCGAACAATCAGAAGATCCTCCATCTTGATCTTCCAGTCGGCGTAATTCTGCGCATTCAGCACCATCATCCCCGGCTGCCCGCTGCCGCCGCCTTCCATTTTCTGCAGCAGTTCGCTCTGATACCAAATTGATGGAAATAAACGAAACTTTCCAAACTTCACCTCTCGGCCACAACCAAGGAAACACACGAATCGTTGTTGCAGAAAATGGGAAATGCGAAAAATAGAGAGGACACACGATTTATCGTGGAAAACCCTGTACGGGAAAAACCACGGGAGTACAAGACTCCAAACCAACACTATACAAAGAGAAGTATACAATGGCGAGCTGCAAGGCGACGACCTTGAGCTCGCTGTCCTCGCCACAGGCGGCGGAAATACACAGAGGCGTCGTCCTCTTCCTCTCTCGCACTCTATCTCTCTCTCTCTCTCACGGCTGCTCTCTCTTCACTCCTCTAGAGTGGAAAAACAGGAAAATGAATAGCAACAACAAAACTGTTTGCCCTAAGTCATATTTATACATATATGACTTTGGGGCTATTTACAACTATAGCCTCAGGGGCCCTTAGCAGACATATTCACGGATATGTCCCTGCATCCGGATCTCTCTCCGGGTACATTCGTCATCCGGCTCCGAGGTCGGGGTCTTCATCATCCGGTTCCGAAACCGAAACCGGGCTGGTCGGCATTCATCTCCGATATCCGACCATCCCATCCGAAGGGACCGTAATCCCAACACATCCCGTCATCCTAGGACAACCATATATAACATCGTCCCGGATGGAGACCAAGGTGTTCGATAATGGAGCAGGCTTCGCTCCGTCAAGAGTCTTGATAGTAAAAGATCTGTTCAATTACTGACGGTGCGAGGTAATCATGAAAGGAACCGAGATAGCCTTGGAGGCGAATCCTCGGATTTTTAAAGCGGACTATTGAACCATGGGGCACAAATAGTCTGAGCAATCATAAGTCCCCACAAGGAAGCAGAGTGTGTGGATTGCAAGGAAAAGTAACATGCGTCACACCTAGCGGCGCATGCAAACTAAGACTACTCAACAAGAAGGAAAAGTGTCAGATACAAGACTTCGAGGAGGTGCTAAAAGAAGAAAGCATAATCGAAGAAGAATAATTCGTGTCATATATTCTGGAGGAAGCCTCATTTAACGACACCATCAGCGAAATCGAGGAAGTCGTGGACTTGAGCTATCCTCACCATCAACATGTGATTTCAGTTAACTCCGTCAACATGTATACTATCATCAATGAATATCATCGAGGCATCTTGATAGAGGAAGCCGAAGTCAACACAAAATATAAAACCGTGGATAGGAAGATCAAGCCAGTTGCGGTTCCGCTATCGGAAGATAGCTGGCAAAAGATGAAGGAAGTTGCAAAAGATCCAAGCTTAAGGAACCCAAATACAATTGGTCACGTCTTCACTGAAGAGACGAAGGGAAAGCTACGAGTTGGAAGGGAGGATTTCCTCATCCCTGAAGAGGAGCGGATGTTTCGTGGAATGCTTGAAAGACATGGGAAGGCTTTCGCGTTTTTCCCACAAGAAATCGAGTGTGCTAATCCAAGGACGGTAGAACCGATGGTGATCTTCACGGTGCCGCATGTGCCTTGGAATTTGAAACTGTAAAGAATCAAGAGATGGATTCTTGTGAAGCGGAATAGGTGTGAACTATGTGTGTGTGTGAGAGAGAGAGAGTGAGAGAGACAAGGAATACGCAAGGTAAAAGTATATTGACAAAGGAGATAGACTCAACATTATACAAGGTGGGAGGAGGGTGCTTTATGTAGTCACCCTCTCTCTTCATTAACTACAAGGCTCATGGAGCATGGGGAATGTGAAACCTCATAAGTTATGTGTCATAGAATATGATTCTATGACTCATACTAAATGCTAGAATACAAAGTGGTGACATAATGGTGACTCTTGACCGTTGAGGTGTCTCTTCACTCTCAAGGTGAGTTCACACACTAGACCAAGTTGAGCTTGATTCTCAATATGCCCCCTCAAGCTCAAGTCGGGTCGGTTTTAGACGGTATCCGAAATCCGCTGCAATTCATGTTCGGGAGTCCGCATCGACTCGCGTCGACTCGCTTTATGTGGAGTTGCAGAATCCGTGCTCCAGCTTGCGTTGTGCATAGTTACGAAGTCTGTGCTTCGGTTTGTGTCTTTCTTCGCGGCTTTGCGCGGTAGATCGACTCTTTGCTGCTACGGTGTGTGGTTGCAGAATCTACGCGTTATTGCGTAGTGTCTTCAGTACTCCCCCTCAAGCTTGGCAGATCAGGGATCGTCAATCCGAGATCGGTCATGAATTGCCATAGCTTGTCGACTCCTAAGGCTTTAGTGAAGATGTCGGCCGTTTGAAGATTGGTGCTTATGTGTTGTAGGTCGACATCGCCAGCCAGAACGCGCTCTCGAATGAAGCGATAGTGCACTTCGATGTGCTTTGTCCTCGCGTGGAACACCGGGTTCCGAGCCAGATAGATACTGCTCATGTTGTCGCAGTAAAGGGAAGTCGGATCCTTGATGGGTACGCCCAGATCCTTCAAAATCCTCTTGAGCCATACAGCTTCACACGCAGCTACGGCTGCGCCCCTGTATTTTGCCTCTCTACTCGAAAGAGAGACGGTGGGCTGCTTCTTGCTACTCCAAGATATTGCTCCGCTGCCAAGGGAGAAAACAAATCCGGAGGTTGATCTTCTATCGGCTTTGTAGCTGGCCCAATCGGTGTCTGTGTACCCCTCGAATCGTATTGGCATCGCGGTCTTGTAGAGGATGCCGCAATCCATTGTGCTGCTCACGTACCGTAGAACTCGCTTAGCGCAATCCAAGTGAGTATCACGCGGTGTCTGCATGAATTGGTTAAGGAGACCGACCGGATAACTCAGATCGGGTCGAGTGATTGTGAGGTAGATGAGACTCCCGATGAGTTGCCGATACTGAGTCGGCTCACACGCTTTGGTGCCGGAGTTCGCATCCAGTTTGAGATTACGATTGAGCGGGGTTGCCACGGATTTGCACTCAGCCATCCCGAACTTGTATAACAAGTTGAGGATGTAGTGCCGTTGAGAGATCATGATTCCGGCCGGAATCCGAATTACCTCAGTGCCAAGGAAGTAGTGGAGCTCCTTCATGTTCGTCATCTCGAACTTGTCGGAAAGGAGGGATTTGAACTTATTGATTTCGACGAGATGCTCACCTCCAATGACTAGGTCATCCACATATAAAATGATGACGATCGGACTTGCGGAATCGCTTCGTATGTAGAGGGAGTTGTCCGATTTTGACATATGGAACCCGATTTGATGAAGATATTGCGTTATCTTCGAATGCCAAGCACGCGGTGCTTGCTTGAGGCCGTAGAGTGGCTTCTTGAGTCGGCATACAACTTTCGGATGGGTGCTTGAGTTGAAGCCGGGTGGTTGTAGCATGTACACCTCCTCTTCTAATTCGCCTTGTAGAAAGGCGTTCTTGACGTCCATTTGATGGAGGTGCCACCCTTTCGCCGCAGCAATCGCAATTACGGTCCGCACCGGGGCAAAGGTTTCTTCGTAGTCGACGCCATGTGTCTGAGTGTATCCTTTCGCTACGAGTCGAGCTTTGTAGCGGTTGACGGAACCATCGGCGTTATACTTCACCTTGTAGATCCATCTGCATCCGATCACCTTTTTGTATGGTGAGGTGGGAACGAGATCCCACGTCTCGTTCTTCCGTAGTGCCTGCATCTCCTCATTCATTGCTTTGATCCATCGCGGGTCCTTCACGGCTTCCGAAAAGGTTTCCGGCTCTCGTACTGTCGCCACCTTCATCATAAAGGCGTAATGGTACGCCATGTAATCGTTGTACCCGAATTGACTTACGGGGTTCTTTTCACGAGTGGATCGGCAGAGCTTTTCATTTGCAGAGATGAGGGCTTTCTTTGCTCCGATTGGTACCTCAAAACTGCCGAACTCACTGTCGAGTGAGTGAGTTGACTCATCATCGGTGAAGCGATCGTCTTCGTATTCCGTCATTTTCGCCTTGCCTTTGTCCATCTTCAGGCTAGGCCGTGATGTGCTTTGATCGCTCAAAGGCTCTTGTGGTCCGCTCAGTCGGGTCGTGATCGGACTTTCTTCGAACATGCGCGTAAGGTGATCTTCATCCTCTATCTCTTGTTCGGTGGATTCCGGGTCGAGCGGGGTCGGAGTCGAAGTTGTCTCTCGTGCATACCAGGATGTAGACTCGTCAAAGACGACGTCTCGACTTACTCGAGATTGTCGAGTTGAGGGGTTGTAGCACTTGTACCCCTTTTTCTCCAGTGAGTATCCTACAAGGATACATTTCTCCGACTTCGGGTCGAGCTTTTGACGCTTCTCGTCGGGGATGTGCATGTACGCAATGGAGCCGAATATCCGAACATGTGATAGGTTCGGCTTCTTTCCGAAGAATCTTTCGTGCGGAGTGACCTCGTGCACGCTGGATGTTGTGCACCGGTTCATTAGGTAGACGGCCGTATTTGCCGCTTCGGCCCTATATAACTTGGGCATATGCTTCTCGTTCATCATGGGCTGCGCTACTTCGAGGATGTGCCGATTTTTGTGCTCGGCTACTCCGTTTTGTTGCGGAGTGTGTCGGCAAGTGAATTCTCGCCGAATTCCTTCCTTTCGGAGATACGCCGTGAAATCATCCGAGAAGTACTCCTTGCCGCCATCCGATCGAAGGCATCGTACATGTCGGCTCGTGGCTTTCTCGACTTCATTCTGGAACTTTTGGAAGTGTCCGAACACTTCGCTCTTTTGCCGCATCGGATAGATCCAAGTGTGCCTAGAAAAGTCGTCGATGAAGAGCACGTAATATCGGCATCCGCCGAATGTCGCCGTTTGGGCCGGACCCCATACATCGGAATGAATTACGTCGAGTACGCCTTTGCTCACATTCCGCTCCTTCGGGAATGGGTGTCGGTGTTGCTTGCCGAATTGGCACGCTTCGCATACACCTTCAATTTCCTTCTCTTTGAATGTCGGGAGTCCGATAACGACTCCTTTCGATCTCATTGCTTTGAGTTTGTTGAGATTGATGTGACCGATTCGCTTATGCCATAGCTGTATGTCGGAGTCGGCTTTCGTGCTTTTCGCGAACATGGCAGATTTCATCTCCTGCGAATCGAGAATGAACATCCAGCCCTCTCTTCTTCTGCATGCGATGATTCAGCCTTCTTTTTCGATGAGTGACCCTTCTTGATCGAATCGTACTTGCATCCCTTGCTCAACCATTTGGCCGACCAAGACCAAATTCTTCGTGATGGTGGGAACATGCAAGACATTTTTAATGTATGTTTGCTTACCTCTTTCGCCGAACGGGACATTGCCGATGTGCCGAATCGGGTGCGTAGTGTCATCTCCGGTTTCGACATAACCGGGTCGCTCCGGCTCTCGAAGTTCGAGAAACCATTCTTTATGGGATGTCATATGGTTTGAGGCTCCGGAGTCTACAAACTATACGTCCTCCGGATTGAGGGCACTAGTTAAGGTAGAGGCCGACATAGAGTTTGCTCTATGTTTCATCATGAACATTCCGCCACGGTCGGAGTTGTATGCGTACATTCCGCCACGATCCTCGTAGTCAGAGTTGTGCCCGTACATTCCGCTATACTCTTCGTAGTCGGAATTGTGCTCGTAATTTGTGAGTTGTCGGCTTGTGGAAGCTGATTCACGCATCTTCTTTCGGCACTCTTCTTCGTGGTGGCCGAGCTTTCCGCAATATCCGCATTTGGTTGCGTTTTGACGGCTCGGGCCGGAGTGAAAGCTCCCCCTTCTTGCGAAGGTTCCTCGTTGGCCTCCGTTTTGCAGCCGAAATTGAGAGTTGTTGTCGTAGGTCGGACCTCGTCCGCCTTGTCCTTGGCCGAATCGGCCTCTCGCTCGTTTGCGTCCTCTTCCTCCATTAGAGTGCGTGTAGAGCATGTGGCCTTCCGACTCATTGCTCCTTGTACGCACGTGGTTTTCTTCGACCAATAGCATTGATTGGAGCTCGAAGAAGGAGGGAGATTTCTCTCGTGCTAGAACGGAGGTTCGCATCGCACCGAACCGTGGTGCGAGGCCACCAAGGCATATTTGCACCATCTCATCATCATCTATACTTACACTTATTGAACCGAGCGAGTCGCAAAGCTCCTTGATCTTCAAGGTGTATGTCGTGATGGACATGTCCCTTGGCGGAGTTGAAGCTTCCTCGCGGTCGTGTTGGCGGCTAAAATCTTTCGTAGGTTTTCCCACGCTTCCTTCGGCGTCTTGGCTTCTCGAATGTAACCGAGCATGTGGTCGTGAACACATGTCGCCAAACAATACATCACGCGGCTTGTGGCTTGCTCCCATGTTGCGTATCCGGGAGCCGCTTCGGCGGGTCGGTCTTCATGCGCTCCTTTGATGTAGCTCCAATAGCCTTGTCCGACAAGGTATTGGTGCATCTTGTACTCCCAAGATGCGAAGTTGTTTCGATCCAACTTCTCGGTAGGGAGAGCACTCCCCATTTGAGTATTCATTATGTCGATTCTTCTTCTTCTTCTTCTTCTCTCTTCGAGTGCGAGCTATGTAGCAAAGCTACAATAGTGATGAGCCGGTTCTTGGTCGTCGGCGTGGAGCACAACACACGATCACGATGAGGCGAATGGGCTAGATTGAGCTACCAAATTGCTCTGATACCATGTAAAGAATCAAGAGATGGATTCTTGTGAAGCGGAATAGGTGTGAACTATGTGTATGTGTGTGAGAGAGAGAGTGAGAGAGACAAGGAATACTCAAGGTAAAAGTATATTGACAAAGGAGATAGACTCAACATTATACAAGGTGGGAGGAGGGTGCTTTATGTAGTCACCCTCTCTCTTCATTAACTACAAGGCTCATGGAGCATGGGGAATGTGAAACCTCATAAGTTATGTGTCATAGAATATGATTCTATGACTCATACTAAATGCTAGAATACAAAGTGGTGACATAATGGTGACTCTTGACCGTTGAGGTGTCTCTTCACTCTCAAGGTGAGTTCACACACTAGACCAAGTTGAGCTTGATTCTCAACAGAAACCGATACCGATTCCGAGAGCACACCTACTGAAGCTGATCGAGCTCTTAAAGGAGAAGGTGAGGATGGGAATTCTAGAACCGTCGAACGCTCCTTATTCTAATAGGTGGTTCACGGTGCCAAAGAAGAATGGATCTTCGTGATTCATTCAAGATCTTCAACCCGTCACCAAGGTGACAATTCGGAATGCTGGAATCGGTCCGACTGTGGATGAATTTGTTGAGACACCACAGTCGGTCTCTCATCTTCATGTTGAAAAATTGTTTGATCAAATCAGTTTTGATGATGAGGACTTTTTCTCGTACATGGCTTGTAGTTTCTCCCACAATGAGAACGTTGTCGTCTCTTTTGCCATGTTGAAGTAGACATTTTCGGCTAGGTGCATTCGAATGGTGGAGCGTGCGATTTCGTTCATTAATCTCCACTCATTGGTTGACATTGAAGCAGGCTTTTCGGAGTGTCGAATGGCCTCGACCTGTCTTCGAATAATCAGTATGCCCTGCATCATCTCCTTCCATAGGGCAAAGTTTCTACCATTGAATTTTTGGATCTCAACTATTGTACCGGATGTTGATGCCATGATTCTTTTGAAAGTGAGATTTGCTAACCTGGTCTTTTTCCTTTCAACTTTTTCTGTTGTTTGCTGCCGCCGAGCTGCGAATCGCTCTAATACCAGTTGAAAGACACATATGCATGGAATGTATGTGAGGATCTGTCGGTTGTGCTCGGCAAACAAGACATGAGGGCTAGAAGATATAGAAAGATGCTAGATACACAGATGAAGCTTTAATGAAAGCTCTCTTTATTTCTGTTCTCTCTCTCTCTCTCTCTTGCTCGGAGACTCTGTACAAGAATGATCAAACGATGTACGCTTTACAATGTTAGGTTATATACTAAGCCCTAACTATATGGACGAGTTCACACTAGGATACAAAGTGGAAGGAGTCGTCCTTTTATACCAACACACAACCGCAACAACCAGGTACGGACTATCGACAATTTGAATGTCATGATGGATTACTAGTCTTTAAGAAACACTTGTATGTTCCGAATGGTTCTTGTTGCCTTCGAGTATTCCAAAATTGTCATGACACATATACAACTGGGCATTTTGGTAGTACTAAAACGTTGGATTTTGTACAACGATAATTTTGTTGGCCTCATATGCGACGATTTGTCGAAGACTATGTTAAGACATGTGATACATGTTGTAGAGCAAAGATGCCAAGACATCATCCATATGGTTTATTGGAACCATTACCAATTCCAAGCAAGCCGTGGCAATCCATTTCTCTAGATTTCATCACAGATCTTCCAGTTTCAAAGGGATTTGATGTGATCTTAACAACAGTAGATCGATATACTAAGATGGCACATTTCTTACCTTGTACCAAGGAAATCACTAGTCAAGAAACCACCAAAATTGTCATGCGTGAGGTATTTCAGCATCATGGCCTCCCAGATAATATCATCAACGACCGTGGACCTCAATTCGTCTCAAAATTCTGGAAGCATGTCTTCAAAATTCTCAAGGTCACTTGTAACCTCTCCTCCAACTATAACCCTCAAACAGACGAACAAGCAGAACGAACAAATCAAACGCTTGAACAGTATCTCTGGTGCTTTCTAAGCTATCAACAAGATGATTGGGAAGATATTCTTGCCAAATTTGCGTATAATAACTCTATCCACTTATCGACTAGGGTTACACCATTTTATGCTTATACAGGCTATCATCCTCGGTGGTGTGTATTCGAAACTCCGGAGTTACCCACAAATCCTCGTGTAGAGGATCATTTGGAGCGGCTACGCAAGATACAAGCAGACCTATCTACTCATTTACATCAAGCTCAACACAGAAGGATTATGCAGATCGTCATCAGCTTCCCTCCAATTTTAACATTGGAGATCGGGTATGGTTATTATGACGACACATCAAGACTACTCGCCCATGCGGAGAGGTGAGTCCAAGAGGACACCGGATGGAACGATCTGGTTGAAGAGAAAACCAGCTTCATGGAGGCCACATGCCAGAACTACAAGGTTTTGATTGAAGACAAGAGGGCCGGGAAGGCCAGAGGGGCCGAACCATCGAATTGATAGGACACCCGGAGCAGACCAAAGAAAAGTGACGGGGGTTCGACTCGTTCACAAGAGAAGAGAAAGTTCTCGAGCTTCCGGTTGAGCTTGGAGATCTGTGGAAGTTTTTAGAGGAGCGGATCCTCGATAGTAGGGTGGAACTCTTGTTAAGAGAAGTACTTGGAATCGCAAAGAAAGAGTTCCACGAATCGATCATTGACCTCGTGAAGAGGAAGCGGCTCTCGATGGAGCCGGAGCCGGAGAAGCCGATTGAGGTGAAGGCTGCCCACATTGAAGAAGTGGCGATAGGTGAGGATGATTTTACCGACATCCATTACATGAAACCACACTGGGTGAGAGCAACCATAGAGAAGCCGGTCTGGATTGCGGATGTGAAAGAACCGGTGGTGGCTTTGATCGACCATGGATCCGAAATCAACCTGATGTCCATGGATTTCTACAAGAAGGAAAAGTGGCCGATCAACACGAAGCACGGCAAGAAGATACACGTGGCGACTCGCTTGAAAGGCACAAGAAGGCCTTTGCATTCTCGCTAGGGAAGATCAGGTGTGTCGACCCGACAATCATGGAACCAATGATGATCTTCAGGGCACCATATGTACCATAGAATCTCAAACTAATTCCGATGCCGAGAGCTCACATCCCGAAGTTGATAGAGCTGCTCAAGGAAAAGGCGGACATGGGAATTCTCGAGCCATCGAATGCCCCATATTCGAATCGGTGGGTCACGGTGCTGAAGAAGAACGACACACTGCGCTTCATCCAAGACCTATAATTTGTCAATAAAGTGACGATTCGGATTGCAAGGGTTGGCCCGACAATTGACGGGTTCACGGAGGCCTTCGCCGGAAGGTCAATATACTCAATCGACGACTTATACTCCGCGTACGACCAGTTCCAGCTAACCGTGGAGAGTAGAGTTATTACGACGATGCAAACCCCTCTCGGCTTAGTTTAGATGTGTACCCTACCTCAAGGAGGTACTCTCATGATATTCAGGAGTCGAGATATCGTCTTCATGGAGGACAAGACACTCGCCGACTGGGTATGGGACCCGGTCGACAAGAAGATATTCAGGAGTCGAGATATCGTCTTCATGGAGGACAAGACACTCGCCGACTGGGAGTCGGAGAAGAAGATGAAGAGCTCCAAGTCGAACGGTGAGGATCAACTCTACGAGGAGCAGTCCCGACCGGCAAGGGACCGGTTAGCACTCGAGGATCCGGCCGAAGACGGTGAAGAAACAGAACCGGCCGAGGAAGATGAAACTGATACCGGAACCGGCCCCGATCCCGAAATGGATTCGGATGAAGAGGAAACGGAGGAGCCGGTTACCGAAGCTCCGGAACGGAGATATCCTCTAAGAGAGAGAAGGCCCCCCCGGAGATTTCCGGAACCAGAGCACGTGCTACTAACCGACGAGGGGGAGCCGGAGAGTTTTGAAGAAGCAAAGCTTGACACCCATAGCCGCAGGTGGTTAAGTGCCATGCAGGAGGAGATGGATTCCCTGCATGAGAACCACACATATGAACTTGTGGAGTTGCCGGAAGGAAAGCGGGCACTTCGAAACAAGTGGGTGTTCAAGCTGAAACCGGGAGATGCCGGAAACCCCCCGAGATACAAAGCCAGGATCATGGTGAAGGGGTTCCAGCAGAAAAAGGGCGTCGACTTCGACGAGATATTTGCCCCGGTAGTGAAGATGACCTCCATCCGGACGGTGCTGAGCATAGCGGCAAGCATGGACAGATGGACGTGAAGACGGCATTCCTTCACGGTGACCTCGAAGAAGAGATCTACATGCAGCAACCGGAAGGATTCGAGAAGAAAGGGAAGGAGCACCTGGTATGCCGGTTGAAGAAGAGCCTTTACGGACTGAAGCAGGCTCCCCGGAAATGGTACCGGAAGTTCGACTCTTTCATTACCGACGAAGGGTACCACAAAACGCAGTCCGATCACTGCGTGTTTGTGAAGAAGTTCGAAGGAGGAGACTTTCTAATACTCCTCCTGTACGTGGACGACATGTTGATCGTCGGACGGGACCAGGTCAAGATACGGATGCTGAAGAAAGCGCTTCACCGAACCTTCTCAATGAAGGACCTGGGTCCGGCGAGACAAATACTAGGGATGCACATCATCCGGGACCGGAGCAAGAAGCAGTTGTGGCTGTCACAGGAGAAGTACGTGACAAAGGTGCTTCACCGGTTCAACATGTCGGAAGCAAGACCGGTCGGGTCAACACTCCCGGCAAACTGCAAGCTGTCCAGCAAGCAAAGCCCCAAGACAAAGGCTGAGAAGGAGGACATGATGAAAGTACCATATGCCTCTGCCGTCGGGAGCTTGATGTACACGATGGTGTGTACCCGACCGGACATAGGATATGCAGTCGGAGTGGTGAGCCGGTACATGAGCAATCCCGGCAAAGAGCATTGGAACGCGGTCAAGTGGATACTCCGATACCTGAAGGGCACGACAAACGTGTGCCTTCGATTCGGCTCCGGTAAAGCCCGAACTCGATGGCTTTACCAATTCGGATATGTCGGCTGATGCAGATACCAGCCGGTCCACATCAGGGTATGTGATGACGTATGCAGGGGGAGCTGTTTCGTGGCAGTCGAGGCTGCAGAAAATGGTTGCGTTGTCAACCACGGAGGCGGAGTACATGGCGGCTGTTGAAGCCGGCAAGGAAATAATATGGATGAAGGACTTCATTAGAGAGCTCGGTATCCGGCAGGAGGAGTACCGACTCTACTGCGACAGTCAGAGTGCCATCCACCTTGCGAAGAACGCGACCTATCACTCCCGGACGAAGCACATCCAGCGAAGATATCACTGGATCCGGGAAAGGATAGAAGACCAGGAGTTCGTGCTGACGAAGATCCACACGGACGAGAACGGGTCAGATATGCTGACCAAAGTGCTCACACCCGACAAGCTGGAAGCGTGCCGGAAGAGGGTCGGACTGGAAAGACATCCCATGCCGAAGTGAAGGGGGAGTTTGTTGGGATTACGGTCCCTCCGGATGGGATGGTCGGATGTCCGGGAATCGGGAATGAAGACCCGGTTCCGGAGCCGGATGATGAAGACCCGGTTCCGGATCCGGATGATGAAGACCCGGTTCCGGATCCGGATGATGAAGACCCCGGCTACGGATCCGGATGATGAAGACCCCGGCTACGGAGCCGGATGACGAATGTACCCGGAGAGAGATCCGGATGCGGGGACATATTTGTGAATATGTTTGCCAAGGGTCCTTGAGGCTATACTTGTAAATACCCCGAAAGTCATATGTGTATAAATATGACTTAGGGCAAATAGTTTTGTGGTTGTTGCTCATTTTTCTGTCTTCCACTTAGAGGGAGCGAAGTGAGAGCAGCCGAGAGAGAGAGAGAGAGAGAGAGAGAGAGAGAGAGAGAGAGACGAAGAGGTCGTTGCCTCTGTGTATTACCGCCGCCTGTGGCGAAGACAGTGAGCTCAAGGTTGTTGCCTTGTAGCTTCACCATTGTACATCTCTGTTTATAGTGATAGTTGGAGTTTGAGGACTCCCGTGGTTTTTCCCACTTAGGGTTTTCCACGTAAAATATCCTGTGTACTCTTCTCTCTATTGTCTTCGTGCATTTTGTATTTCCTGTTTTCTGTGAGTTGATCCTATTCCTCGGTTGTGGCCGAGCACTGTGTGTAACAAATTGGGAGTAATTACGAAGAGATTTTCGCAAAAACCCGACAAAACCAAGGAATGATCGAACTTCTCGTATATTCCGAAGAGTGGGCCAAAGCTTGATTTTCTCGATGCGAGAAGGATCAATTTCAACTCCTTGTTCGGTTATGAGATGTCCAAGATAAGTAATTGATTTCTTGAAAAACTCACATTTTGAGATCTTCGCATAAAACTGTTTGTCACGCAATGTTTCTAAAACAAAGCGGACATGTTTCGCATGTTCTTGTAATGTACGGCTATAAACTAAAATATCATCCAAGAAAATAACGACAAATTTTCTAAGTTGTTCTCGGAAAATGTCATTCATTTCTTGTTGAAATGTAGCCGGAGCATTGGTCAAACCAAAAGGCATAACCAAAAACTCATAATGGCCATAGCGCGTACGAAATGCCGTTTTAGGAACATCCTCCTCACTTATACGAATTTGATGGTAGCCAGTACAGAGATCAAGTTTCGTAAAATACCGAGCTCCTTGGAGACGGTCAATTAGATCGTTAGCCCGGGGCAATGGATACGAATTCTTGATCGTCACTTTATTCAAGCGTCGGTAATTAATACACATACGCCAATGGATAGATTGTCGACCAAGGGATGCAGTCTAGTTCACACATCTCGAGTGTTTCATCGAAGAAGAGGGCAAAGTCATCGCGCAAGGGCGCCGAGATGGGAGGATGTTTATCCTCGAAATGAATGATGTCGGCACCGCTATGTTCACGAAAGGGAAAAAGGTCGAGTCGGGCATCGACCTATGGCATAAGCAGATTGGCCACATTAACTTCCAGAAGCTTCACGAGCTATAGTTGAAACACGTGGTTTTCAGACTGCCAAAGTTTAGTGGTCAGAAAGGCCAAAATTGTGAAGTGTGCTAGCTCGAGAAGCAACATAGGCTTCCATTCCCTAATGAATCGAATCGGAGCCGGAATCGGCTTGATCTTATCCACTCGGATGTGTGGGGACTGGCATAGAACGTGGGCATCAGCGGGAGTCGGTATTTCGTCTCCTTCATCCACGATTTCACCCAACACACTTGTATCTATCTAATCGAGAAGAAAAACAAAGTCTTCTCGTGCTTCTAGTATTTGAAGAACCTTGTCGAGCGCGAGTCTGAGATTGGATGGTGGATAGGAATACTTTTCCGGCCAATTCACGAGTTATCCATAGACGAAGGGAGTCCGATGGGAATTCTCCTACAAAAACATGCCGGAGCAGAACGACGTGGTCGAGCGTCGAAACAGGACATTGGTAGAAGCGGCCAGGGCAATGCTCGAGGAGAAGGATATGCCGAAATTTTATTGGGCCGAAGCAATCCAAACGGCTGTCTACATACAAAATCAGATATCTGCCTCAGGGACAAAGTGTCACTGCATGAAATGTATTTCGAGCGGAAGCCGAATTAGGCACACCTTCGGGTGTTCGGTAGCATTGCATATGTACATGTACCGAAGGAAAAACGGAGGAAGTTAGACGCAAAAGCCGAAAAGTGCATTCTCATCGCCCACTTGGATGAACAGAAGGGTTATAAGTGCTATAACCCCCAATCAAAAGCGGTTCGAGTTAGTCGAGATGTCGTTTTTGATGAATCGGCATCTTGGTACTTCTCTCCACCCGAACCCGAGCCGATTGTTGTGGATGCTCTGGAGGAATCGGGCACAGAGAGAAGCGTCACAGAATCAGAAAAGCCGAATAGTCCGACTTCTTTCCGGATGAGTGAACCAACTCAGAGCTGGTTGAGCCGGAGTGGTCAACCGGATGATGACCCGACAAGTAGTGGAGACTCAGTCGTGCTTTCCCTGCGCAAGGAACCTAGGCAACACTTCATGCGCAAAGAAAAGGGGAAGAAGAAGCTGCCGGAGTATGACACCGGCTGAGCTGAGTCCGATCGGAGCGAATCCGACTCCGACAGAACCAAAAAGGAACCTCCAAGGAAGAGGTCGAAATTGGTCGAAATGGCCACCAAAATCGGCGAATCAGGAATTGTGCCGATCCACCCACCAGAAAAACCCCGTGAAGAGGTACGAGTACAATGAGTATATGGTGCATCATTATGCGTACATGGTCAAGGTGGCAGCCGTGCATGATCCGGAGAGCTACGCCAAAGCGGCTAGGGATTCCAATTGGCTGAAGGCCATGGAGGAAGAGATGCACACGCTCATGGAGAATGAGACGTGGGACTTAGTCGATGTACCGATAGGAGTGAAGCCAATAGGTTGTCGGTGGATCCGTCAACCGGTACAAGGCCCAGTTAGTGGTGAAAGGCCACACGTAGCAACACAGAATCGATTATGACGAGACTTTCATGTCGGTCGCAATGATGACGACCGTCCATGTCTTGCTTATGGTGGCAGTGGCGAAGGGGTGGCATCTACATCAAATGGATGTGAAAAATGCGTTCCTACGAGGTGCTTTTGATGAACAAGTATACATGGTTCAACCCCCTGGATTTCAGTCCGGAATGGACACGTCCACCATTTGCCGACTGAAGAACTCCCTTTACGGACTAAAGCAAGCCCTGCGTGCCTGGAATGCGAAGATCACGCAGTGACTGCATCGGATTGGGTTTGCCACGTCAAAGTCGGATTCTTCACTCTTGTAAAGAATCGGGTATGATTCTTGTGCAACGGAATAGGTTAGAGATGTGTGTTATGTGTGGGAGAAAAGAGAGAAGAGAAGAGAAACGCAAGATAGATAAGCTAGAGAAATGAAATACTCAAGAAGACGAAGATGTATATTCACAAGTAAAATAACAAATACAAAATGTAGCATTACAAGGAGTCACAACCGACTTAGTATGAAGTATGAGGAGGGTGCTTTATATAGAGTCACCCTCTCTCTTCATTAACTAACTATAACAACCACTCTCTCTCTTGGGGAACGTGAAGACTCATAGTCATGGGGAATATGTAACTCATTAGTTATGTGTCATAGAATATGATTCTATGACACATAGTTGATGTGTAGAGAGTAGTGGTGTGACTCTTGACTTTTGAGTAATCATAGATTCTCAAGAGCTTGATTATGTTGAGCTTGATTCTCAACAACTCTTCATCTAGCAAGGTCGAAACGGGCCGGTTCATAATTTACTTTATGTTAATGATTTAGTCATCGTCACCGCAAACCTGGACGAAATCGACTGCGTCAAGTTTGAACTCGCCGCATCGTTTGACATTAAGGATCTTGGGAACCTTCATTACTTCCTCGAGATCGAAATGACTGCACCCCGGAAGGCATACTGATTAGTCAACGCCACTATGTGTTGAGTATGCTCTTCAAATTCGGTATGAAGGAATGCAAATCCGTCTCGACTCCTCTGGACCGAATTGTGAAGCTTCGCCCCGACTCCGGAACAACATGTGACCCAAAAAGGTTCCGACAAATAGTCGGAAGCCTCATATCTCTGACCATCACCCGAGCGGACCTCAGTTATCCGGTAGACTGATTAGTCATTTTATGGCGCATCCAACCCCGGAGCACCTTCAGTCCGTGCACCGAATATTGAGGTATGTCAGCGACACTAAGGACAGGGGGTTGTTGTATCGGATTGGTGTAGCCGGATAGCGTGTCGGCTACACGAATGTGGATTGGGCCAAAAAATTTCGACAACCGTAGGTCTACATCCGGATATGCGTTTTCACTTGGAAGCGCCACGGTCGCCTGGAGCAGTAAAAAGCAGCTGATAGTAGCACTGTCGAGCACAAAGGCTAAGTACCGAGGAGTAGCTATCCCAATGTGTGAAGCCATATGGCTCAAGTGGCTCCTAAAGGATTTGCCAATGGAGGTGTTTGATTTGACAACGATCTATTGCGACAACCGTAACAGCATCGAGTTGGCAAAGAACCCCGTCTTTCACCCCGGGACAAAGCACATTGAGGTGCACTATCATTTTGTCCGAGAGTGCGTTCTCTCTGATGAAGTGGAACTACTACATGTTCTGATTTGCCAATGGAGGTGTCTGATCTAACAACGATCTATTGCGACAACCGCAACAACATCTAGTTCGCAAAGAATCCCGTCTTTCACCCCGGGACTAAGCACATTGAGGTGCACTATCATTTTGTCCGAGAGCGCGTTCTCTCTGATGAAGTGGAACTGCTACATGTTCTGATGGATTTCGACATAGACATGTTCCGAACACCAAACCCCTCGGCTTAGACAAGTTGTGGCAATTTTCTGATGCACTGGGTGTGTAGTACCTCGATATGCTGAACATGAGGGGAGGAATGAAAGAAGGAATGAGAAAGACGACCGAAAGCCGAGTCGGAAACAAATTCGACTTCGGCCCAACTGAAGAAGTCGGAGTGCACGGGATGGACGAGAAAGTTGAGACCGGACATAGGGGGAGCCACCGGAATGGAGAGCTCAAGCCAGAGCTAACCGAAAAAAGGGGAGGCAAAGCCGGAAAGGCCGAGACATAGACATGGGTCGATGTTGTGAAAGGTCCAAAGATCAGAGGCGAGTTGGAAACTGCCAACTCTGACAACGAATCGGAGACAACCGATTTGGTTGAGAGTCAAAGTGAATCAGAAGCACCTGATTCAATCGAAATGATCGATTTGGAGGAGCTGAATCTACAATGGGCCAACGGACAAAAAGGCAGTTGAAGCCGATGCCGAGACGGAGGAGCGAACAGGTCAAAGGGCACTAGCACCGCGACAACAAGGGAGCTGATTAGGGCCGAAGGAGCAGACAAGCCGACGGAGAAGGTCGAGGAGCGCGGAACCGAACGAGTCGAGGAAAGCAGGACCGGACTGGACGAGGAGCTTGAGCCAAGCGGGAGGACGCCTGGTGGAGCAGGGGGAAAGAACCGACAAACACAAACATTGACACTACGATCCGACCTCAAGTTGAGCTTGAGGGGGACTGTTGAGCGGACAAGCTCAACCAGATCTGGATCGGTTGAACAAGCTAGAGCCGGATCGGAGTTTGGATGGTATCTAGAACCAGGAGCCAGATTGGATTGTAACCGGTAGAATGTTATGTTAGAGGCCTACGAATCTAGCCTAGTACGTAGGCATATTTTTAGGAGTCAGTGCCAGTCGCTCGTATGAGCATTGAAATATTTGTCAGTCCTTTCATGGACTTGTATAAAACTGCTCACTGAGCACATTGTATGTACAGAGTGTTATAAGTTTGAATTGAACTTTTTCTGCTATGCTCTCTCTGTCTCTCTCGTGTATTCAAGATTTCCATTAAACCTCCATTCTTTGTTCTATTGTTATCCAGACTAGTCGGTCTTGTCTTAGTTTCTGCACATTATCTTTTACATAACCCTTGTGCTCTGATACCGTGAAAAGAGTTACGTGTGGAAGTTCTTAGACAAACCGACTTCACCGGATATGAATGGAAGCTTCAGGGAACACAGTGATTATACAAGGGAGACAGAGAGAGTAGAACAACATAAACTCAAATTTAAGAATTACTCCGTACATACAATTTGCTTAGTGAGCACTTTTATACAAGTCCTTTAAAAGGACTAACAGAAGTACTAACATGTATTTCAATGCTCGTACCGAGCTACTGACACTAACACCTTAAAATATGCCTACATACTAGGCTAGGATTGTAGGCCTCTAACGGCCTACCAGTTACATTAAGATCTGGACACCAATTTGTCTCTTCATTCTAGACACCAATCTGGACACCGATCCGGCTCTTGGGTTATGCACCTCATCGAGATCATGTTGAGTTTGCTCGCTCAACATTCGTCTAGAGTCAATTTCGGGGAGCTATTTGTGAACGTTGTGTAGAATAATTCCTACCTTGCTGGCAAACTCGAGAGAAGTGCAAGGGCTTTTATTTCTTCTTAGACGTTTAACCCTTGAAAGGAGAGTTCGCCTAACACCGGGCTAAAGGTGTTAACATAGCAAGTTCCCGACTCGGATTCTTTCATCTTCATATTGAATAATTGTTGTATCAATATGAGTTTTGATGAGGACAATTTCTTCTCATATGTGGCCTGCAACTCCCACAGGGAAAATTTCAATGTCTCTTTCAGCGTACTGAAGTAGATGTTTTCGGCCAAATGCATTCAGATGATTGATCTGGCTATTTTGTCCAGAGATTATCACTCCTCTCTGATCATTGAAGCTGGCTTGATGTTGTGCTATATTGCTTCAACTTGTCGCCGAATGATTAACACATCTGCATCTCCTTCCATAGGGCAAAGTTTTTGCCATCAAATTTCCGGATTTCAATGCCTGTGCCAGATGTAGATGCCATCTTTTGTACAAAGTGAGATTTTTGGCCTGGTCCTTTCCTTCAGTCGACTCTTCTTCTCTTTGTGTTGATGTTGTTGTTGTTAGACCCTTCAAGCTCTGATACTAGTTGAAGTAGAAGGCTATGGTGTCCTCTTAGTTGGCTTGTAGTCAGGGAAGCAATTAGGATCTTATAATGAGATCAGACAATGAAACAACAATAAGCAACAAGAGTGTAAAGAATTACGTGCGGACTTGAAGACCTAACCGACTTCATCGGATGTTAACAGAAAATATACACAGGTTTAACGGGAGCGTCAAAACACACAGAGAATGCATAGGAAAGACAGAGAGAGTAGAACAACATGAGCTCAATTTCAAAAGATCACTTTGTGCATACACTGTGCTCAGTGAGCACTTTTATACAAGTCCATAAAAGGACTTAAAGAAGTACTTTCATGTACTTCAATGATCATACGACCGACTGACACTAACTCCAAGAAATATGCCTACATACTAAGCTAAAATCGTAGACCTCTAATGGCCTAACATCTGATACGGTTCTCCGATTCGGCTCCTGGTTCCGGATACCTATCCGGTTCTCCATTCTAGATACCAATTCGGATCCGGTTGCGCTTGTGTGCTTAACAAAGAATATTTCTGCACTGATCGCTTGTAGATTACAGAGAAGAGTGAACAGGGTGGGAGAGAGAGACATAGTTTTGCTCAAGAGACTCAACTTTTCATTTACCCACTGATCTACTTTACAATGTTCAGTTACCTACTTTTATACCAATCCGGCTCCAGCTTATTCAGCCAATCCAGATCTAGTTGAGCTTGTCTGCTCAACACTCCCCCTCAAGCTCAACTTGAGGTCAGATCGTGGTGTCAGTGTCTGCCAGTTCTTTACTCCAGCTCCTCCAGGCGTCTTCCTGCCTTGCTCGCGCTCTCGACCCGTCCAGTTCTGCGCACCTCGACCTTCTTGGTCGGCTTGCCCGTTCATCAGGCCCAACTCAGCTCCCATCACTGCTATGAATTTGGCGCTTTGCGACCCGTTAGTTCCTCCGTTTCAGGGTTGATTTCCGTTGCCTTTGAGTGTCAAATAGTCGTAATAGCCCAAGCCTATCAAACAAATTTGAAGTCCTTAGTCAATTCGAAAAAGAGTTAAACGACTAAGTCTAGCCCTTTGGTTGGACAGGCCTAGATCTATGCAGCCCATTAGTGGTTACATTCCCTCTAAGCAAGCTAGCAATGTTTTCCTAGCTCAAGTAACAATTAGTATTAAAAGTAATCCTCTAGTACATGTCTAGCACTCATGGATTCCAGAGCAAATTCTTGCTTCATCGATAAGAATTTTGCCCAAGCTCATTAGATATGCCTCGATATTGGGCAAAATTCTTATCGATGGTCGCCCTATTGCTTCCAGAAATATCATAGAAAAGTAAGAGCCGATTAATGTTGTCCTAAATAATTTGGCATGTTTAGTATCATTTAATATAATTAGTAGTCCAAAGCATCCAATTGTTTTGGGGTTACCATGGTTCGAATTATGCAATCCGGATGTAGATTGGAGAACAAGAGAAATCGAGTATCGACAACCTCGAGGATCTACTCATAAGATTTCAATGATTTCGCTACATCAATTGCGTGAGGAAGGATGCAAGGAAACAATGTTTGTATTTGCAGTATCAGTGAAACCTTCCAACACTTCTAAGGAGGAGTCAACAATTCAACTTCCAGAGAAGTATCATCATTACGCACATTTTTGATAAGGTAAAAGCTAGTACTCTTCCTGATTATCGACTGTATGATTGTTCCATTGACTTACAACACGGAAAAGAGCCACCGTGGGGACCGATTTATAACTTGTCACCAACCAAGCTTGAAGTACTTCGATTCTATAGAGGAAAATTTGACAAACGGGTTCATTCGACATTCAAAATTTGTAGCCAGCGCACCTATTTTCTTTGTTAAGAAAAACGATAGATCACTTCGTCTAGTCGTGGATTACCATGGCTTGAATATGGTCACTATCAGGAATAGGTATGCACTTCCCCTGATCTCGAGTCTTTTAGAAAGAATTAATGGTGCAAAGTTTTTTACAAAAATAGACTTACGAGGAGCATATAACCTCATACGGATTCAATGGGGAGATGAATGGAAGAGAACTTTCCGCACCTGATATGGTTATGCCATTCGGCCTCACCAATGCACCAACAATTTTCCAACACATGGCAAATGATATATTCCGAGATCTTTTGGACATTTGTTTGATCATCTACATGGATGATCTGCTAGTTTATTCAAAGACACAAGAGGAGCATGATTCTCATGTACTATTGGTACTAAGATGACTATGAGAACATGGTCTTTATGCAAAGCAGGAAATGTGTATCTTTGACAGTAATCAAGTGGAATTTCTAGGCTATGTCATCTCATCGGAAGGCATCTCTATGGATCGAGGTAAAGTCCAAACTGTGTTAGAGTGGCAGATTCCACATTCATTGCGAGATGTGCAATGTTTTTTAGGATTCGCAAACTTCTATCGCAAGTTTATACAGGACTACTCAAAGCTTATTTTGCCGCTCACACAGCTTACAAAGAAAGGGAAATCGTTTGTTTGGAATAAGGAAATGGACATGGCTTTTTATTATTGAAGCAGATGCGCCCGATTTCGCCCTTGGTAGTATTTTGTCACAACAAGGTGACGATGAAAAGCTACATCCCGTTCGCTTTCCACTTGCGTAAATTTGACGCCATCGAAATCAACTACAAGATACACGACAAGGAGCTCTTGGCAATAGTGGACTCTTTTGCACAATGGAGGCATCTTTTAGAAGGATCTCCTCATCAAGTCACTGTATTCAATGATCACAAGAATTTTGCCTACTTCCAGAATGCTCACATATTAAAGAGACGACAAGCTCGGTGGGCCCAATTCCTCACCCGTTTTTACTTCAACATTACATATCGTCCGGGAAAGCAACATGGGAAGGAGAATGCATTATCACGACGCTCGTATCTAGCTCCTCGTCCTAGTGATCTGGCCTTCAACAATCAAACGCAAGTAATCCTGGGTCCGACACGACTTCAAGCAACGTGGGTCTTGTTAGGAAACAGGTCCCTCCGGATGAGAAGTCAGAAGAACAGTATTGATGGGAAACCGGATGAGGAATACCCAGCTACGGAAGACCCGGTGAGAACCGGATCACGAGTACCCGGCTACGGAGAGCCGGATGTTGCAAACCCGGTGAGAACCGGATGACGAGTACCTGGCTACGGAGAGCCAAATGTTGCAGACCCGGTGAGAACCGGATGACGAGTACTCGGCAAGCGCCGGATGGTGCAAGCCCAGTGAGGAGTGCTCACCGGATGAAGAGACATATTCGTAAATATGTTTCTAAGAGTCCATCGTGGCTATATTTGTAAATAGCCAAAAAGTCATATTAGTATAAATATGACTTAGGGAAAACATTTGTAAGTGACTGCGAGATAGTTGTGGTCATTCTTGTTGGCGCAAGATTAGAGCGTGCAACTGTGGACAGAGAGAGTGAGAGAGAGGAAGAGGTCGTTGCATCTGATTGTAACCGCCGCCTGTGGCGAAGATAGCAAGCTCGAGGTCGTGGCCTCGGTGCTTTCTTATTGTACATTCTGACATAGTGATAGTTTGCGGTCTGTGGGTTGCCGTGGTTTTTTCCCGAGTTTGGGTTTTCCACGTAAACATCCTGTGTACTCTTCTCTCTATCGCGTTGTGTTTCATTACCTGTTTTCTGTGTTTTATTCTAGGCTCGGTTGTGACCGAGCGTTGTTCAAGGGAGCGTGTAGTTCCTGTCAAAGTGGTATTAGAGCAAAACGACACAGAAAAATGGACGAATCGTTGGGAGGCATGTTCAAGCTCACCGGCTCCAACTATTCCGTGTGGAAGTCGAAGATGAGGGACATGCTCGTGGTTAAAGATCTTTGGTTGCCGGTTCAATTCGGGGACAAGAGACCGGACAAAATCGACGCCACGATATGGGAGGTGATGCACATGAAGACAACGGCCTACATACGGTGCTTCATCGACATGAGCCTTTACAACAACTTCAATGAAGAGAGCAAGGCTCATGAGCTCTGGGAGAAGATCGGCATTATGTTTCAAAACAAAAATGTTGTTAATCAGGTTTCGATATTCTGGAAGCTAGTAAGATTCCGGTACCAAGATGGCTCCAGCATGGCGGAGCACATGAATACCTTCCAGGAGCTGATCCACCAGGCAACATCATTGGAAGTACCTCTCACCGACGAGGTACTAGCGCTACTCCTGCTCGGTTCCCTCCCGGATAGCTAGGAGACGTTGGTTGTCACTAAGGTTATCCCTAGCAAGAGTGAAGTCGAGCTTGCTAGATGAGGAGGCTCGTCGGAAAGATAAGGATACGAGCTCCAACTCCAAAGCGCTCCTTACCGAATCGGAACGCGGAAGACAAAGGAACCGGAGTCCCCAGAACCGGGAAAAGTCGGGGATGCGGTCAAAGTCAAGGGGGAGGCCTACTTGCTTCTATTGCGGCAAGCCAGGACACTTCCAGAAGAACTGTCGGCATTTCCGAAAAGACAAGGAAACCGACGGTACCGATTCGAAGCGGACTCCGGACCGGAAGGGAACTACGGCAATCGTGGCAAGTGAAGAAGAGTTGATGCTCATCATCGAGGAGAGTGAGCTAAACCTTGCCGGCGACGAGATGACCTGGGTGGTCGACTCCGGAGCGTCGTTCCACCTTACCCCGGACCGGAAATGCTTCTCGTCCTACTCAGCTAGTGATCATGGTTGTGTCCGGATGGGGAATGAAGGTACATGCCGAATTTTCGGCATAGGAGACGTGTGGCTGACAACACCAACCGGATGCAAGTTGCTGTTGAAGGATGTCTGCCACGTTCCGGAGGTTCGTCTGAACCTGATATCAACCGGTCGGCTAGATGATGAAGGCTACACGGGTAGCATCCGGAACAGTGTTATGAAGTTCAACAAAGGGAGCCTGATTGTGGCTCGGGCCCGAAAGGTAAACACGTTGTACCTGATGAATGCCCGGTTATGTCCGGAGGAAGTGAACGTGGCATCCGACACTACCGGTGAGCTGTGGCACAAAAGGTTGTGTCACATGAGCGAGAAGGGGATGAAGAGGCTTGCTGATGACAACCTCATTCCAATGAAGAACGTGCACTTGGAGAAGTGCACGGATTGTCTGGCCAGTAAGCAAAACCGGACCTCCTTCCGACCAAGGCCACCAATGAGATATAATGCACCACTGGAGTTGGTGCATACTGATGTGTGCCAAGTGGACACGAAGTCACATGCCGGAGCGCAGTACTTCGTGATGTTCATAGATGATCACAGCCGGAAGTTGTGGGCCACACCGTTGAAGACGAAGGATCAGGTGCTATCCGTCTTCAAAGAGCTCCACGTGAGAGTGGAAAGAGAAACCGGCCGAAAGCTGAAGGCGGTTCGAGCAGATAACGGAGGTGAATACCGGGGGCAGTTTGAGGAGTACTGTCGCTCAAAGGGAATCCGGCTCGAATTTACTGTGCTGAAGACGCCGGACTAAACGGGCTGGCCGAGAGGATGAACCGGACCATAATGGAGAGGTTCCGGAGTATGCTGGCGCATGCAAAACTACCCAAGAAGTTTTGGGCTGAGGCATTGTCGACGGCGACATATGTGATAAACAGATCACCCTCAGTACCCTTGGACAGAGACATGCCACAGAGAGTCTGGACCGGTAAGGAAGTGTCCTACCGGCATCTGAAGGTATTTGGGTGTCTCGCGTACATGCATGTAGCTAAGGACCGGAGAGGAAAGTTAGATCCAAAGACCCGGCCATGCATATTCCTCGGTTACGGCGACGATGAGTTCGGCTACCGAGTGTGGGACCCGGTCGACAAGAAGGTATTCCGGAGTCGAGATATTATCTTCATGGAGGACAAGACGCTCGCCGACTGGGAGTCGGAGAAGAAGATAATGAACTCCGAGTCGACCGGTAAGGATCGATTCTACGATGAGTAGACCCAACCGGCAAGAGACCGGTTAGCACTCGAGGAACCAGCCGGTTACGGTGAGGATACCGAACCGACAGAAGAAGAAGTAGAGGAAGCTGAAACAGGAACCGGCCAAGACCCCGAATCGGATTCGGATGAAGAGCAAATGGAGGAGCCGGTTACCGAAGCCCAAAGACGGAGATATCCTCTCAGAGAGAGAAGGGCCCCTCGGAGATTTTCGGATGTAGAGCATGTACTGCTAACCGATGAGGGGGAGCCAGAAAGCTTCGAGGAAGCTAAAAGTGACGCCCATAGCTGCAAATGGTTAAGTGCCATGCAGGATGAGATGGATTCCCTGCATGAGAACCATACGTACAAATTGGTGGAGTTGCCAAAAGGAAAGCGGGCACTCCGAAACAAGTGGGTGTACAAGTTGAAACCAGGAGATGCCGGCAACCCCTCGAGATATAAAGCCAGGATCGTGGTGAAGGGGTTCCAGCAGAAGAAGGGCGTGGACTTCGACGAGATATTTGCCCCGGTAGTAAAGATGACCTCCATCCGGACGGTGCTGAGTATAGCGGCAAGCATGGACCTCCAGGTAGAGCAGCTAGATGTGAAGACGACATTCCTTCACGACGACCTCGAAGAGGAGATCTACATGCAGCAACCGGAAGGATTCGTGGAGAAAGGGAAGGAGCACCTGGTATGCCGGTTGAAGAAGAGCCTGTACGGACTGAAGCAGGCTTCCCGACAATGGTACTGGAAGTTCGACTCCTTCATGACCGATCAAGGGTACCACAAGACGCAGGCCAATCACTGCGTGTTTGTGAAGAAGTTCGGAGGAGGCGACTTCCTGATACTCCTTCTGTACGTGGACGACATGTTGATCGTCGGACGGGACCAAATCAAAATACGGATGCCGAAGAAGGCTCTCAACCGGTTCAATGAAAGACTTGGGTCCAACAAGACAGATGTTGGGGATGCATATCATCCGGAACCGGCCATCGAAGCAATTGTGGCTGTCACAGGAGAAGTATGTGACAAAGGTGCTTCAGCGGTTCAACATGTTGGAAGCGGAACCGGTCGGATCGACACTCCCGGCAAACTGTAGATTATCCGGTCAGCAAATCCCGAAGACGAAAGCAGGGAAGGCTGATATGATGAAGGTTCCATATGCCTCTGCCATCGGGAGCTTGATGTACGCAATGGTGTGTACCCGACCAGATATAGGATACGCAGTCGGAGTGGTGAGCCGGTTTATGAGCAATCCCGGCAAGGAGCATTGGAACGCGGTCAAGTGGATACTCCGGTACTTGAAGGGCACTTCGAACATGTGTCTTCGATTCGGCTCCGGTAAACCTCAACTTGACGGTTTTACCGATTTGGACATGTCGGCTGATGTGGATACCAGCCGGTCTACATCCGGGTATGTAATGACTTATGCAGAGGGAGCTGTTTTGTGGCAGTCGAGGCTGCTGAAGACGATTGCGTTGTCAACCACGGAGGCGGAGTACATGGCGGCTGTGGACGCAGGCAATGAAATATTATGGATGAAGGACTTCATCGGAGAGCTTGGTATCAGGCAAGATGAATACCGGCTCTACTGCGACAGTCAAAGTGCCATCCACCTTGCTAAGAATGCGGCCTACCATTCCCGGACGAAGCATATCCAGCGAAGGTATCACTAGATCCGGGAAAGAGTAGATGGCCAGGAGTTCGCGCTGATGAAGATCCACACGGCCGAGAACGGGTCAGATATGCTAACCAAAGTATTGGTACCCGACAAGTTGGATGCATGTCGGAAGCGGATCGGACTTGTAAGACACCCCATGTCGGAGTGAAGGGGGAGTTTGTTAGGAAACAGGTCCCTCCGGATGGGAAGTCAGATGAACAGTACTAATGGGAAACCAGATGAGGAATACCCAGCTACGGAAGACCCGGTGAGAACCGGATGACGAGTACCCGGCTACGGAGAGCCGGATGTTGCAGACCCGGTGAGAACCGGATGACGAGTACCCGGCAAGCGCCGGATGGTGCAGGCCCGGTGAGGAGTGCTCACCGGATGAAGAGACATATTCGTAAATATGTTTCTGAGAGTCGATCGTGGTTATATTTGTAAATAGTCGAAAAGTCATATTAGTATAAATATGACTTCGGGCAAACTTTTGTAAGTGAGTGCGAGATAGTTGTGGTCATTCTTGTTGGCGCAAGATTAGAGCGTGCAACTGTGTACAGAGAGAGTGAGAGAGAGGAAGAGGTCGTTGCCTCTGATTGTAATCGCCGCCTGTGGCGAAGATAGCAAGCTCGAGGTCGTGGCCTCGGTGCTTTCTTATTGTACATTCTAACATAGTGATATAGTTTGTGGTCTGTGGGCTGCCGTGGTTTTTTCCCGAGTTTGGGTTTTCCACATAAACATCCTGTGTACTCTTCTCTCTATCGCGTTGTGTTTCATTCCCTGTTTTTTGTGTTTTATTCTAGGCTCGGTTGTGACCGAGCGTTGTTCAAGGGAGCGTGTAGTTCCTGTCAGGTCTTTGACACTCCATTGGATTCCCGCATTATCGATACCATACGTGAAGATTTGAAGACGGATGTTTTCGCTCAAGCTATTCTAGATCAAATCGATCCTTCTTGTGTATCTTGTTCACGATCACAACAACCAAGTATAGATTATCAACAATTCGAATGTCATAATGGATTACTCTTCCTTAAGAAACTTTTGTATGTTCCCAATGGTTCTTGATGCCTTCGAATAGTATAAAACTATCATGATACATACACAACCAGACATTTGGTAGTACTAAAACATTGGATTTAGTACACCAATCATTTTGGTGGCCTCATATACGAAGATTTGTCAAAGACTATGTTCGGACATGTGATACATGTTATAGAGCGAAGATGTTGCAACATCATCTATATGGTTTGTTGGAGCCATTATTGATCCCACGCAAACCATGACAATCTATTTCTCTCGATTTTATCATAGATCTTCCGGACTCAAGAGGCTTCAATGCAATCTTAATAGTGGTAGATCAATATACTAAGATGGCACATTTTGTGCCCTGTACTAAAGAAATCACTAGTGAAGAAACCGTTGGAAGTGTTATGGGTGAAGTATTTCGGCATCATTGTCTTCACGACAGTATCATCAGTGATCGTGGATTGAAATTCGTCTCTAAATTTTGGAAGCATCTCTTTAAAATTTTGGAAGCAATCTCTCCTTCGGCTATCATCCCCAAACAAATGGACTAGTAGAATGCGCCAATCAAACGCTAGAACAGTATCTTCGGTGTTTCCTAAGCTATCAACAGGATGATTGGGTAGATATTTTACACTTTGCTGAATTTGATTATAATAATTCTATCCACTCCTCTACTAGGGTTACATCATTCTACGCATATATTGGCTATCATCCTCGCTGGTGTGTGTTTGAAACTCTTGAGTTACCTACAAATCCTAGTGCAGAGGATCATTTGGAGCAGTTACGATGAATTCAGGCAGAAATATCTACCCATCTACATCTCGCCCAGAAAACAAAAAAGGACTATGCAAATCGTCATCGGCTTCCATCCTCTTTTAATATTGGAGATCAAGTATGGCTATTACGACTACACATCAAGACTACTCGACCATGTGACAAAGTGGATTATCGACAGTTAGACCCTTTCTATATTAACAGAAAAATTAATAATGTTACTTTTCGCCTTGATCTACCTCTACAACTATAGATACATCTGGTATTTTCATAGTTTTCTCCTAGAACCCTATCAAGACAACACTATCCCAGATCGTATTACACCACCTCCACCCTTGATCGAACTTGAAGATGGACCTGAGTACGAGGTTGTTGCCATCCTCAACTCCAAGTTTGTTCACAACAAGCTCTATTATTTGGTCCATTGGCTAGGATATAGTCCAACGAGCGTACTTGGTAACTAGTGACGAATTTGGCGAATGCTTGAGCTCTTCTTGAAGACTTCCATCGTCAATATCTGGACAAACGAGATCCTCAATCAAAGAGGACTCGTAACATTCGTTGTTTGAAGGGGGGATAGTGTCATGATATGGCATCGTATGGCTCCAAAAGGATTTGAACCCATGATCTTGTGCTACATGGGTTGAACCCTTACCATTAAACCGTGCATTGTAATACTAAAAGTATTATTTTCATTTTTTATTTCACCATAGGAAATTCATGTATATTCCAGATTACTTTAGAACATTCTAAAAACTTCAGGAGTACTCTTGAGAGTACTATACATAGAGAGAGGCACATGACATTATTCAAAACCAATTCGGTTCAATGCCAGTCTTAAGCCTCCTAGCTATTCTTGTATCTTCTCTTCATATAATATACCACTTGTTATCATAATTCTCTTCTCTTCTCCTCTCTCTCTCTCTCTCTCTCTCTCTCTCTCTCTCTCACTCGTGAGTCCCCATACACTTTTTCCCTTCTTAGTACTAATCATCATTCTTCCTCTTTATCTTTAGTACTAATTCTCCCTGTCTCTAGTACTATCTCTGACAGATCAACGTAACTTCTCGTTAGCCAATTTCAAGGTCCTCTTGGCTGACTAGGACTTCGCCTCCTAAGGTTTGTTTTCGTTCCTTCCGCAGTCGGATTCGCTCTTATCTGACTCTTCCCTGCCAGTGTCGTATTCTGGCATCTTCCTCTTCCCCTTCTCTTTGCGCATAAACTGTCTCCTCGGTTCCTTGCGGGGGGAGAGCACGACTGAGTCTCCACTACTCACTGGCTCATCATCTTGTTGGTCTTTCTGACTCAGCTCTTCATTCGGCCCACTCAACTGGAATGACATCAGACTCTCATCTAGAGTACCGAAACCTTCTTCCTCTTTTGCCCGTATCGTTTCGGGCTCACTAGCCTCATCTTCCGGAATCGGGTCGGAGTCGGAGATTGGAGTCGGTAAAGAGTACCATGATGTAGACTCATCAAACTCGACATCGCGGCTTACTATCTTGTTTTGTTCGGGGGTTATGGTACTATCATGTGAGTAGCCGACTGTCATGGACAAGTAGACGAGGCTCAATACTAAGAGAGTGAGAGAGAGATCATAGACAAGATAATAAGAAAGAGAGAAAGAAAGTAGTCAAGAGAACAAGAACTTAATTATGATTCCGTAACTGGTGTTGTTTACCTTGACTAAGCCCAAGGTGAACCCCTGTATTTATACATGTTTATGGGCTCTAAATGTAGCCCCATACAAAGACTCATTTTCATGAACAAGCTTCTAGAATGTTCTAGCTTCTAGAGCTTTCTTGAAGCTTCTAAAATCCTACATGTAGAATAGATAATCTACAATAATCTAGTAACGTAACATGATTATGTATTGGATAAAACATATTTATTAAATACAATAGTTCAAGACTTCGAATCATGACATGACTATTGTCATGTCCATGACATTATCCCCCTGCTAAGGACGCCTCCGAAGATACCTCCCCGGTTTTTGTGGATATTGATGATGAAATGCATGAACATCAACATCCGGTGCATTCTCCAAGTGTTGGGTTGGTTCCCAAGTTGCCTCTGAAATGGGATACCCTTTCCAGAGGACTAAGTATTGAAGTTGTTGTCGATTCGAACGAGAGTCTAGAATCTTGTCCACCTCATACTCCTCAACTGGAGGTGGAGGTGGAGATTGTCTTCCAGGAATAGTGGATGGATGATAAGGTTCGAGAATAGAGGCATGGAAGACATTATGAATCCGGAAATGTGGATGAGGTTCCAATCAGAAAGTGACAGGATTGACACACTCAATGATGCGGAAAGGCCCCAACTTCTTGTAATCCAACTTTCCGCAAGCTCGAGTAGTTTCTACATGGCGACGTAAGAGCCAATCTTGATCACCAACTGCAAACGCGGGTGTAGCGGAACGATGTCGATCAGCTTGCACTTTATACAAGTCCCTTGCAAGGATGAGTTCGAGGGAGAGGTCTTGATGAATGTCGGCTAAAATACAAGCACGTCCTTCTGCTAACGGGTTGACAGAGTTGCTAGGGATGGAAATACTGAAGCGAGGATGGAAACCATAGTTGGCGAAAAGTGGGGTGACCCCAGTTGAACCATGGAGCGTATTACTATATGTGGACTTTGCCAAGGGTAGGACGTCATCCCAATCATCTTGTTGGTAGCTAGGCGAGCATCGAAGGTATTGCTCAAGAATTTGGTTCACCCACTCCGTTTGGCCATCTGTTTGAGGATGATAGGACGAAGACAAATTCAGTGTTGTGCCCAATGTTTGAAGGAGCCACCGCCAAAAACGAGAGACAAGTTGGGGTTCGTGATCTGAGGTGACATCATCTAGGACCCCATGAAGTCGCACCACATTCTTTAAAAATATATCGGTTGTTGCTTCTGCTAAAATAGTCTTTGCACAAGGGGCAAAATGAGCCATCTCTGCACAAGGGGCAAATTCAGTGTTGTGCCCAATGTTTGAAGGAGCCACCGCCAAAAACGAGAGACAAGTTGGGGTTCGTGATCTGAGGTGACATCATCTGGGACCCCATGAAGTCGCACCACATTCTTTAAAAATATATCGGTTGTTGCTTCTGCTAAAATAGTCTTTGCACAAGGGGCAAAATGAGCCATCTTTGTAAACCGATCTACCATGAAGAGCAATATGTCATATCCATGGACAAGAGGCAAGTTAACGATGAAATCCATGGAAATTGATGCCCAAGGCTGTTTCAGAATGGGAAGTGGTTGGAGCAACCCATATGGCTTATGGTGGACGACTTTGGATCTAGCACAAGTATCACATGTCTTGATGAATTCCTTGACAAACTTCCATGGTTGAGGCCACCAATATCCTCGTGAGATTAATTCGAGGGTCTTTGTAACGCCAAAATAACTAGCCAAGGGGTCATCATGACACTTTTGGAGAACTTGAGTTCGACATTGGCCCTCCGGAACATATAAGATTTGGTCTCTGTAAAGCAATCCCCCCTCAAATCTGAAGCGATGAAGGTCTTAGACCCATGTATGTACATTCGGCAAATGGCTGAAGAGTCTAGGATTTCTCTAATCCTATATGTTGACGACATGCTGATTGTAGTTAGAAATCAAGCAGAGATCGAAAAGCTAAAGTGGAGCCTTCATGACAAGTTTGCGGTGAAGGAACTCAGACAAGCCCGTCACATACTAGGCATGAGGATCGAGCGAAATTGGATCACCAAGTCTCTCCAACTCTCCCATGTCGACTATATCCGAAAGGTGCTAAAGCGCTTCAACGTGGAGAATGTGAAGCCAACACCCAACCTAGCCTATGTTGTAGGGGTGGTCAGCTGATACATGTCAAATCCAGGACAGAAGCATTGGAAGGCTATCAAGCACATCTTCAGGTACCTGAGAGGGATCGAAGATACACAGCTGACTTTCCTTTTGACAACCTCAGTCGAAGTCAAGGCTACACTGATTTCGACTATGCCTGAAATACTAACAATTGGAAGTCAACATTAGGCTATATTTTCACCTATGGTGGCGGTGCTATATCATGGAGGTCGAAGCTTCAAGAGTGCACGGCCCTATCGACCACAGAGGTTGAGTACATAGCAACATTGGAGGCAGCGAAGGAAGCCATCTAGCTGCACCGACTATTTGCTGACTTCTTATCTACAAGCTAAAACGACCGACCAGCACCAACCATCTATTGCGACTCACAGAGCGCTATACACCTCGTCAACAATCCTGTATATCATGCAAAGACAAAGCATATTGAGGTGCGATATCATCACATCCGGGAGCTCATAACCGAGAAGAAGCTCAAAGTTCGGAAGATCGACACCAAGGTGAACATCGTTGATTGCCTGACGAAGCCACTCCCTTATCAGTGCTTCGAAACACTAAGGAGAAATATGGGACTGCGACAAGTGACCGAGCAGAAGAAGGCCGAACGAGGAGCAGAAGGAAAGCTGAACCGATTGACTCAGACAAGTCAATCTGATTGACTAGCCAAACCAAGCTAAACATTGAACACATCTCTGTGAACTCAGCCACATGCCGACTGACTTGTAAATATAAACTGTCAGACACAAATTGTATATTATTTACATAGAAATTGAGGTATTGCCCTCATATGCATACGTAACATATGTATGTGAACATAACATGCAATTGAGGTATTAATCTCGTACGCATACGACTCAAATCACATATCAAATATATGTCCAATGAGATATTGTCTCATAGACATATACGTTTTATACAACCAATTATTACCACTACAACATAATTGAATCAATGAAAAAATTACATATTGACTATACATGATTAGATTGGGAGAAGAAAGAATAGAAAATAAATATAAAGAAAGAATTACCGAAGTTCCTTTGTTGATGGTTATCTGGATCAAGCTTGATTCTAATGTTAGAGCTAGATCCTAATGTAAGCATGAGATAAGGATATAAAAGATAAATAGATAAAAGAGGATAGAGGAAGAAGGGTGCAATTGATCCACCCGACCACCACCAAGCGAAGGGATTGAGACGGACTCGTGCCTCAATTGGCGTCCCATACCACCGTCGTGGCGTCGAGTCGTGCCTGGTGCTGACGCAATCGCTACAAGAGTTAAGCCACCACAAGACAGAGTCTCAATGTAGTCAACAAGATGATCAAATGAGGGTAGCTAGGCGTCTTATTTATAGCGATACCAAAGGCCCCCAGGCAAGTCCACACTTGGCCTAATGGGTTGTCTCAATCCCGAGGATTAAAAGTAATCCTCCCCTTCTTTACACTCTCGTTTAACCCTCACACTTATCCACGTGTATAGAAGAATGCTACAGTAAATTCTCACCACAAGATATTATATGGTCATGCCCGTAACATCACAATTCTAAGACATTGTCTAAGGGTAAGTGCGCTAAGTTAGCCCCACGGTTTTGTGGACCTTTTATAGTCCTCAAATACATTGGGTCATCAGCCTATTGTCTCGGTCTTCCCGATGGTGTTAAAATTCATCCAGTTTTTCATGTGAGTCGTCTAAAAGAACTTTTAGGTTCTGGCGACAATACAGTTACAACTGAAACTCTGGTTACTTCTAAAGAATTATCTTCTAAACCACATGTACCAGAAAGAATTCTTGATGTTAAAACAAAAAAATTACGTACTACAGAAATCCGAGAATTTAAAATAAAATGGATGGATAAATCAATAAAAGATGCCACATGGGAACGTGAAAATTCTCTCAGAAGTAACTTCCCTAACTTTCCATTGCAAGAGTGCAATGTTTTAAAGAGGGGGAAGTATGTTATGGGCATGATCATATAATATCCCGTGGTGAGAATTTACCGTAGTATTCTATACACGTGGTCCAGGATAAATGTGAGGGTAAAACGAGAGTGTAAAGAAGGGGAGGATTACTTTTAATCCTCAGGATTGAGACAACCCATTAGGCCAAGTGTGAACTTGCTTGGGGGCCTTGTGTATCACTATAAATAAGAGGCCTAACTACCCTCATTTCATCATCTTTTGACTACGTCGAGACTCTGTTTCGTGGTGGTTCAACTCTTGTAGCGGCACGCCAGCACTAGGTACGACTCGACGCCACGACGGTGGTATGGGATGCCGATCAAGGCTCGAGTCCGTCTCGATCCCTTTGCTCGGGGGTGGTTGGGTGGATCGGCACCCTTCTTTCTCTCTATCCTTTCTATCTATCTATCTATCATTCTTTTCTCCTTATCATACGCTTACATTAGATCATATCTCTAATACTAGGCCTCATATCTATAGCCAGACCTAAGACCCCCAGGCAAGTTCACACTTGGCCTAATGGGTTGTCTCAAATCCAAGGATTAAAAGTAATCCTTCCCTTCTTTACACGTCCACTGACTCCGATTCATATTCATCGATCGACTTCAAAAAGTCCGTTGACTCCAACTCATAGGTCGGTTGCTCTGAGTCTACTAACTCGGGTTCGGCTATGCCGACTGGTTATCTCTGATTAACCAATTATGTTGGTTTAGTTAGTCTCAAGTCGACAGTAGGGGTTTAACTGGGAAGTCGATTTCAACTTTTGTAGCTTCTAGTCCTCTATTGTCTTGTATTCCAAGAAGACTACGTCCCGAATTCTCATTACCTTCTTGTCGACTAAGTCCCATAGCCTGTAGCCAAACTCATCTTCCGAGTATCCCATGAATATGCATGGTTTCGACTTACTGTCGAGCTTCGACCTCTGATCCTTAGCTACGTGTATATATGCCAGACATCCAAACACCCTCAAGTGTCGGTAGGAGACATCCTTTCCTTTCCACACCCTCTGAGCCCAATAGAGAAGTGCAATAGTCCTAGATTGTCATCTTGAACTCGAACTTAAACCTTTTCTTGATTATGGGAGTGGTTGCAATAAAAAATTGACAATATATAACCATATTTCTATTCATTTGGTTATATACCATACTATATAGTCATATAAGCCTAAGCAATTAGAAAAAGATATACTATAAATGAAAAGTCTAATTTCAAAAAAACCCTTGCTTAGTACAAATACCATAATTAAAAACAATATGCTCTAACTTAACTTTACTATAGCTATATAAGGACTAGCTTGTCCAAATATATGGAAGGATCACTACTACTTTTTGCTTTGACATTGACAACAAGATGATTAGAGATCTACAAAATCTACCCATCAAGAGGAACCCAATAATCCAATTACACCAAGGACTTGGTGCTTGTGTCAACCCATACATAACTCTATGTAGCCTCAATGTCCTTGTTTCATGAATTAGATAGCTCAAATACAATGGCTTCCCCACATATAGCTTTAAGGTAGCCATTATTTAGAAAACCAAGCTTGATGTCCATCTAGTATGTGGGCTAATTCTAAGCCATGGACATTACCAAAGCCTTGACTTATATTCATCCATAGGCCTATTAATCTTGTACTTCACTCTCCAAACCAACTTCATCATGGTAACCTTCTTCTTTGGTTGATCCACTATGTACCAAGTCTAGTTGTTTGAATAATCTCCAACATTTTGTAATGTTGTTGTTGGCACATGGTATGAACCATTTTCGGACAACATAGTCCTATGTTGTGCCAAATTTGTAAAGAACTATGTTGCCAATGTTCAATTTATATTAGGTTCACCAAATTTGTGTCTTCCTATAGTGAGGCCTCATATTTATAGCCAAACTTAATGGCCTAGGAAAGTTTACATTTGGCCCTTATGGGTTGTCTCTATCCCTATGATTAAAAATAATCCTCCCCACTTTACAATTGAAAGTAATGTTTTGGAATTGTAGAGGATATCCATGGAATTGGATATTATATTTTTGGCTGAAACATCGAAGCATGAGGGAAAACGTGGTTACCTCATAAAATCGATATGGCCTCACTCCAAAGGGAATATTGGGCATGCCAAGATAGCATGTATCTACGATGAGAGCTTAGATAATTCTATCAAAGTATGCAAATATGATGATTGTAAGAGATACATATGGATAGAGGTTAATTTGGGGAAAGAGAAGCTCTACATAGTTGCATGTCACATTCCTCACAAAGACTCAAACTATAGTAGGTTTGGGTTAGATTGTGATGTCAATCTGTTTACAGAATTATGTCATGATATAATTTCATTTGAGAAGCTTGGTAAAATGTTAATTATGGGAGACTTCAATGCAAGAGTTGGAAAATTCCAAAATGTGTAGTCATTTGAAGAAAACGTAGTAGAACGTTGTCTATTGCGTCACTGGGAGGATTGTGTCATGTCCAATCATGGAAAAGTTTTGATACATAAGTACATTACCTTGAGAGTAAGAATACACTGATCTATTACTGATATTGTGCATGTCTTAATTGGGGACCGTGGAACCTGTTGGGATAAAAGTCCTACTTTGCCCATGTTGTATCTCTAGTGTGAACACTTGGTTAACCCAACTATAAAACTAGGTTAACCAAGCTAGATTAGTGCACAGATATTCTCTTTGTTGAGAGGACAAGCTCAACCGGATCTGGATCAGTATCCAGAACGGAAAACCAAATAGGTATGCGGATCGGTATCCGAAACCAGGAGTTGGATCGGATTGTAACCGATAGGCCGTTAAAGGCCTACGATCTTAGCCTAGTACGTAGGCATATTTCTTGGAGTTAGTGTCAATCAGTCGTATGAGCATTGAAGTACATGACAATAATTTTATAAGTCCTTTTATGGACATGTATAAAAGTGCTCACTGAGCACATTGTATGTAAAGAGTGATATTTTGAAATTGAGTTCATGTTGTTCAGCTCTCTCCCGTGCATTCTTTGTGTGTTTTGAAGCTCCCATTAAACCTGTGTATATTTTCTGTTAACATCTGGTGAAGTCGGTTAGGTCTTCAAGTCCACATGTAATTCTTGACATGGTATCAGAGCAAGAGGGTTGAGAACCTTTGCTGCGGCAACAATTTCCATAGAAGAACCCTAACTTCCGGAAAAGAACATACCGAAAAGGAAAGAAATGGACAAAGGGATGGCAAGCTCGCTCCTGACGGAGAAACTCGACAGGAATAACTACGCATCTTGGTCTTACAAGATGCATCAGTATCTCCTTGGACACAAATACTGGAGCTATGTTGAGGGAGCGAATGAGGTAGCGTCGGATTCGTCACACAAGGACTTCCCGACATGGGAACAAGGAGCCAGTAGAGTGTTGTACTACTTCACGTCATGTGTGCACGACCATATGTTGGGCGAAATCAAGGATGCAAAATCGTCAAAAGAAGCCTAGGAAAATCTAAAGAAGATTTTCGCCGCCAATACCACGGCCCGGAAGTGGCAGCTCCAGAAAGAGCTCAACAACATCCAGTAAAGGGACATGTCGGTTACCAACTATACCACTAAAATAAAGGAGATCTGTGATGCACTGGGGTCCATCAATGTGTGATAGTAAACGAAGACGAGATGGTCCAGACCTGCCTTGGTGGTCTATCACAACGATACGGGCCAATCAGGACAACGATTAGCACCTGGGAGAAGCCATTGTCCTTCTTCGACATGCAATTGATGTTGATGGTCGAAGAAAACCACACGATTGGGTGGAGGACCACTCAACCGGACAACCGGATATTATACACAAAGGCGGATCGGCCTCGTGGGCATTGAGGACGAGGTGGGTCGGCATCCAATAACGGCGGTTGGCAAGAGTAGAACCGAAGGCATAGGGATAGTGCTGACAACAGTTTCGGACCCTCCACGAGTAGGGGGAGTCAAAGTAGCGTCGTAAACCGGCAAGCAAAGGCTGAAACAGAATGTTGGTATTGTGGCAAGAAAGGCCACCGGGAGAGCAAGTGCTAGAAGAATCGCACCGATTCGGTTAAATCCAGATCCAACAAGACTAGACATGGGAGCTGGCAAGCGCGCACTACGCCGAAGGATCAAAAGGATCTGGAACCGGAAAAACCAAAAAAGGGCCAGCCTTTGTGATGAAAAACAAGGCGAACTCGATGAAGAAGACCACTTCCAAATTAGCGGAAGTGTCGTACGTTGACTCCAGAGCGTCGAATCACATGACGAGCCATGAAGAGTAATTCTCGTATTTAGAAAAGCCGGAGCAACGGGGAGTCATCGAAATCGGAGACGACACTCCTCACCCGATCGAACATGTCATAGAAGTTCCCCTCAACTACATTGGATAGAAGGGAAAGCTTATGAACGTGCTTCACGTCCCAACAATCACAAAGAACCGGGTGTCGGTCAGGCAGATCGTTGACCAAGGGATGTAGGTGTGGTTTACGCACCTTGGGTGCTTTATCGAGGAAGAGGTCCAGATCATTGCGCAAGGGCTCCGAGACAGGAGGATGTTTATCCTCGACACCAACGACGTAGGCACCACTTTATTTGCAGAAGGTCAGAAGGTCAAGTCGGATATTGACCTATGGCGTAAGCGGATCTGTGGCCACGTTAACTACTAGAGACTTCAAGATTTGCAGTCGAAACAGGTTGTTTTCGGATTGCCAAAAATTTCATGGCTGGAAGGCCCAAATTTGTGAAACCTACCATCTTGGGAAGCAACACCAGCTTCCGTTCCCCACCGAAAGAAACCAGAGTCGTAACAAACTCGGCTTCATACATTCGGATGTATGGGGACCGGCAAAGAATGTTAGTTTTGGCGGGAGCCGATATTTCGTCTCTTTCATCGATGACTACAGCCGACACATGTAGATCTATCTCATCGAGAAGAAAAGCAAAGTCTTCGATTGTTTTTGAAACCTATAAAGTCTTGTCGAATAGGAAACGGAGAGAAAGATCAATTGTCTGCGGTCGGATAGCGGAAAATAGTATTTTTCTGGCCAATTCAACAACTATCTGCAGCAGAAAGGAATTCAGAGAGAATTCAACTGTCGATATATGTCGGAGCAAAACGGCGTTGCCGAGAGGAAGAACCGGTCGATTGTTGAAGCGGCACTAGCAATGCTGGAGGAGAAGAGCATGCCTAAGTTCTACTGGGCCGAAGCGATACAGACGACCATCTACATCCAAAACTGGATCGGGGATAAGGTGTCAGCACACGAATTGTATTTTGGGCGGAAGCCAAATTTAAGGCACCTGAAGGTATCGGATGAGAAGCGGAGAAAGCTGGAAGCTGGACCCGAAGTCGGAGAAGTTTATCCTTGTCGGTGTCATGGACATGACAACAATCATGTCATGATTCGAACTCTTGACCTACTGTATTTAATCGATATGTTTTAAGTAATACATAATCATGTTACCTTACTAGATTATTGTATATTATCTATTCTACATGTAGGATTTTAGAAGCTTCAAGAAAGCTCTAGAAGCTAGAACATTCTAGAAGCTTGTGCATGAAAATGAGCCTTTGCATGGGGCTACATTTAGAGCCCATAAACATGTATAAATACAAGGGTTCACCATGGGCTTAGTCAAGGTGAACAAGACCAGTTACGGAATCATAATTAAGTTCTAGAATCTAGAACATTCTAGAAGCTTGTGCATGAAAATCAGATCAAGCTTACTATCTGGCTACAACCCCAAGATATGCGAATGAGTTTTGCCGAGTTGGCCTCGTTGGGACTCTCCTCTCGGGAGCTGCACAAAGCTGGTTCGCGCCTTTGGTTGAAACATCATCGCCACTTCTCGATAAATTTTCTGCTTTCCTAGAAGAGTTCGAGGCGACATTTGGGGATACGGATCGGGGTTGAACAAGCCTTACGAAACTCTATTCATTACATCAAGGTAAGTGTCCAGTGTTTGTTTATGCATCTAAATTTAGATAATTGGCATGTGATGTTCAGTGGGACAACCAAGCCCTTTGCGACCATTTTCATTGGGGCCTTCGAAGTGATGTTAAGAATCTACTACTAAACTTCCCGGAACCGACTTCATTATCGCAAGCCATCAAGCAAGCTGTCAGTTTTGACCACCACCTTTTTGAACTTCGACAAGAGGAACGGGCGACTTTCAAGTTGTCGCCCTTTCTCCACGTTAAACCTATGGTATTACCCCAAGTGACTGCGAGATCTTCTCCAACGACATCGTTCAATGATCCTATGCCGATGGAAATTGATCGAGCTCGAGCCTCACTCACCATAGCCGAACGACATCATCAACGAACCAATGGGCTATGTCTATACTGTGGCGCCTCTACGTATCTAATTCGTTTTTGCTCACTCAAAAGCAATCTGCGACAAGTCTATCAGGACAATCCAAGTAGTGGATCCTAGCATTCGGAAAACGACGATGTCCAACTACAGCAGGAGCCATGCAGTTGGACAACAGACATACATGTTGCTCCCAAATTTCTACTAACAACTTTTCCTTCGAGGTAACTCTCTATTTCCAATTTATTTTTATTAAATCCTTAGGGCTACTCAATTCCAAGGCCATGATGTGTTTTATGGACGAAACTTTCGTTCGTAAACACAACTTTCTTGTTGCCCGGTTGTCCAAGCCTATCCTAGTTGAAGCTATCGATGGGCGAATGCTCTCCTCTGGCGAGTCACCAAAGCCACGGTCCCCCTCATTTTGCAGCTCGGGTCCATCAAAAGGCCTTATCATTTTACCTCATCACTTCACCGCGGCATCCAATCATACTTGGGTTGTCTTGGTTGAAAGCGAATAACCTTGTTATAGATTGGCACAACCATTCACTTACTTTTCAACCGCAAACTCACATCGAGGTTGGAGCAGCTTCCAATGTCGTTGTGTCAGAATGGCCCGAATCATTTTCTGTCAGGCACTCCTCCATTCAACTTGGACCAATGCACTCGGATGCTCATGCCCCAATCACAATGCACTCCATCTCAATGGGCAATGACTCAGAGTCGAATACCCCAGCTTTAGTTCTTATGAAAGCCAATCTGGACTCGCTTCCATACAAATATGGTGACTTTGCTAATGTGTTCGAGAAGAAGAATGCAGATCACTTACCGAAGCATCAACCATATGATTGTCCGATCGATGTACAGGAGGGCACATCTCCACCCTTTGGGTCCATCTATGGTCTCTCTGAACTAGAACTAGAGGCTCTTCGCACATGTCTCGATGAAAATTGGGAGAAGGGCTTCATCCAACTGTCTAAGTCACCAGCTGGGCCCCCCATCTTTTTTGTGAAGAAAAAGGATGGATCATTGTGTCTATGTGTGGATTTCCGTGGCCTCAATAAAATCACGATACGTAATCGATACCCTTTACCTCTCATTCCAGAGCTCCTCGATCGCCTTCGTTGTGCACAGGTCTTCTCCAATATTTGACTTGCGTGGAGCATACAACTTGGTTCGGATTAAACCTGGTGATGAATGGAAGACGGCATTTCGTACGCGATACGGACACTTCAAGTACAAGGTAATGCCTTTTGAACTCACCAATGCTCCAGTTGTTTTTTCAACATATGATGAACGACATATTTCGAGAATATCTCGATCACTTTGTCGTTATCTAACTTGATGATATTCTTGTTTTCTCGTCAAGCATTGAAGAGCATACTCACCACTTTCGATTGATTCTCTCGAAACTCAGGGAGCATGGCCTCTATGCCAAGAGAGAAAACTGTGAGTTTCATTGCAATTCCATAGAATTTCTTGGTTATGTTATCTCTCCCCAGGGCATCGCCATGGATCCAAGGAAAATCAAGACAATTCAAGAATGGGCCACTCCAAAACGCGTAAAGAATGTCCAATCGTTCCTTGGTTTCGCAAATTTCTATCGGCGATTTATCAAGGGGTTCTCCGTCATAGTCCAACCCTTGATTGAGCTTACTCGTAAAGGGATATTGTTTCAATGGACTCCATCTACTCAACACGCCTTCGACCTACTCAAGGAAGTTTTTACCCGGGCTCTAGTCCTCCTTCACGTCGACCCTACTAAGCCTTTTCTAGATTAAATAGATGCCTCTGACTTTGCCATTGGTGCCAACTTATCCCAACCCGATGATGGCATCCTACATCCGGTGGTGTACTACTCGCGAAAATTCACAGCTCCAGAAATCAACTATCCCATCTACGACAAGGAGCTCAAGACTATAGTGGCAGCTTTCATGGAGTGGAGACCTTACTTGGCTAGGGTGCAACATCAGGTTCAGGTATTAACAGATCATAAACATTTATTGTATTTCTCAACAACCCATACTTTGAATTGGCGACAGGCCTGTTTTTCAACTTTCTTAACCGACTATGACTTTGAAATTGTCTTTCGGCCGGGCGCACAAAACATGAAGGCTGATGCTCTTTCATGACGGTCGGATTTTGAGTTGAGCCCAAGGGATGATGCCTATGCTCAACAATCTCAATGTTTTCTTAAACCAGATCAATTCCAGCTCTTCGCCACATGCATGCTCCATGACGACTCTTTGCTTGAGGAGATAGCCAAAGCACTTCCCACCGACAAATTCGCCAACGCAATTCAAGAAGGTCTTATTGATTTGCCTAAATCCAAGCCCAATGATTTACTACGTGCAAATGGCAATGTGTAAAAAAAATCTCTTTCGATTGTTTCCTCTCCATCAATATCCAAGTTGTCTTGTTCTTCTTCATTTTATTTTGTACTTGATCTGAACATTCACATTTATAATATCGATCGTGTCTCAGGTCATTTATCATATTTTGAACAACAACTCAATGAAATCTTAAATGATTTTCGTGATGGTTTTTCGAGTGAACTACCACATGGGTTACCTCCTAAACGTAATATAGACCATCGTATAGATATTGTACTTGGCGTTGCACCAATAAGTATACCTCTGTATCGCTTAAGTCGATCTGAAGAGGATGAGGTATCTAAGCAACTCAAGGACTATTTACAAATGGGTTATATACGTTATAGTAAATCTCCATGGGATGCAGTTGTTCTCTTGGTAAAAAAGAAAGAGGACACATGGTGTATGTGTATTAATTACCAACGCTTGAATAAAGTGACGATCAAGAATTCATATCCATTTCCCCGGGCTAACGCTTGAATAAAGTTAGCACCATGGTTTGTGGACCTTTTACATTCCTCAAACGCATTGGTTCATCAGCCTATCGTCTCGCTCTTCCTGATAGCGTTGAAATCCATCTAGTTTTTCATGTAAGTCATCTAAAAGAACTTCTTGGTTTTGGCGACAATACAGTTACAACAGAAACTCTGGTTACTTGTAAAGAATTGTCTTCGAAATCACATGTACCAAAAGTGTAATGTTTTAAAGAGGGGGAGGCATGTCCATATAATATCCCATGGTAAGTTTTACCATAGTATTCTATACATGTGAATAAAGTGTGAGGATTAAACGAGAGTGTAAAGTAGGGAAGGATTACTTTTAATCCTTGTGATTGAGACAACCCATTAAGGCCAAGTGTGAACTTGCCTGGGGGTCTTTGGTCTGGCTATAAATATGAGGCTTAGCTACCCTCATTTGACACATGATCGACTACATTGAGATTCCGTCATTGTGGTAGGTCAACTCTTGTAGTGAGCGCGCCACTACCAAGTACGACCTGACGCCATGGCAGTGGTATGGGACACCAATCGAGGCTCGAGTCCATCTCGATCCCTTCGTTCGGGGTGGTTGGGTGGATCAACACCCTTCTTTCTCTCTCTCCTTATCTATTTATCTTTTATATCCTTATCTCATGCTTACATTAGGATCTAGCTCTAACACAAGTTGTATCAAAGATAGGGAGATATTTGTAGCTTAGACCAAGTTCTATATTTGTGTAACATAAGACCCACCTTAACATACGTAATGGGAGTGTTGGCAAAGTTCACACCATATGCCGTGAAGATTTATTGGCATTTTTTAGATGCATACACATAGACACCTCTGAAGGATAAACTATCGGATTGGAATCAATCATGGTGAAGGGACAAAGCTTTTTGGATATTATGATTATGATCGAACAAGGAATTTCAAGTATAGAAGTGAACCTCCAAATTTTGTTTCATTTTTGCGTTCAAAATATTTTCATGAACCAACAAGAAGCAATATGGCGAAGAAAGCTTCTACCTAAAATGAGGATGTTGATCGCCGGAGTCAACATGGATAGGAGTTGACAACAAGAGTTTCATCATTATTCCAAAGAATATAGTGTTCTATGGGTAAAACAAATTGAAATAACACTTATGAAGTCAACTTTAACATAACAAAGTAAAAAGTAGATGGATAATTAGAAAAACAGGTTTCTGAACCCAAGCGATGGCGGGGTTTATGGGTGCAGAGAGTGCCTTGAACACAGCAGAGCGGTATCAAGTTTCCTTACTCCTCATGGATCAGGTATGTCTCTTCAACTAGGGTGTAAGGTTAGTAGTAAGGTTACATAGGGGCAACGAAACATGGTGGTGAATGAGCCAACAGTGGGCAATAAAGCATCAATGGCGGCAGTTAAAGCATCGGCGGCAAGGGGGCCGGCTGGACGATGGATGGAGTCGAGGTATGCATTGCATGGGATGAGTAAGAATTGGGAGAAGCAACAGGCAGAGATTTTGGGACAAAGGAATGCAAACAACATGTGGAAAGATGTAGGGAAACACATTAGTGGAGGAATTAGTAAGTTATGCAAGGAAGTAGTGCATCAAACAGATAATGGGGGATTGGTGGAAGAGGAGGTTAGGGCTGCTGCCAATGGTATGGCGGCGGCCGCCTTCACAGTTGATTGTAGGGAGGACTCACGGGTGTGGAGAGAGTCGGAAGCTTGGAATAAAGAGGTGGGGATGCATGAGGATGGGGGAGATCTCCCCAACCTTGCATTATGGCATATGGAGGGTGTGGGAGTAGAAGAGAGGCAATGGGGACCACAAGGCGGGTCGTCTAAGGGGCTAGATGTTGTGGAAATGGAGGCCACCGAGGACATGATGCAGGTGGAGAATCTTTTGAATGAATGTGGTCAAGCACATAATGCATGCCGGATAGGAGATTATGGTAAGCAATTGGAAACGAAGGAAGGCTCTGAGATACTTGATGTTTTTCTGTCCGAGGAAGAAAGTGAAATCTTAAATGCGGAGAAACACTACAACGGTTGATTATGTCTAGAAACACGATGGTATTCAGGAGTTCCGCGGCATGGTGGAGCAAGAATGGGGATAAGGTAAATCATCAATTTTTTAAGTATAAAAAGCCGAGATCAAACTGTAGTTACAATCCTAAGCTGATTAAGGAGGATGGATCAACATCGGAGGATGGATCAGAGATCATGGAGGCAGTCACAACTCACTATCGTGGGTTACTCTCATACAGTTCTAATATCCTTGAACAGCCTAATCTAACAGAATTTGTATTGGAGGGTATGCAACAAAGAATTTCAGAGGTTGCACAAGTTAATTTGTCAAGGCCACTCTTGGAAGAGGAGGTGTCAGATGCTTTGGCAGGTATATGTAGAACGTCTTGTCCAGGCATCAACAGACTATCAAGAGATTTTTTTGAAAAATATTGGGATGTGATTAAGGTTGACTTGGTTGATGGTCTTAATGAGGCATGGGCTATTGGCTGCTTACCTGAGCATTTTAAAGAGAGGCTGATATTTCTAATTCCAAAGGTACAAGGGCTAATAGCTGATGCAAGGCAATGGCGACCGATTACGTTGCTCAACACAATATATAAGATTTTTGCCAATATTTTGGCCAAGAGGGTCAAACCCCACTTGAATGCACTAATTAATTTTGGACAAACTGGATTTATGGCAAATAGATGCATTATTGATAATGTGTTGACCTTTTGGGAGGCGATTGCCATGGCAAAGAAAACCAATCAACATATTGCATGTCTCATGCTTGACTTCGAGAAGGCGTATGACAGAGTACAATGGTCCTTTTTATATAAAGTGATGGAGAGGTTGGGACTACCCTCCAAATGGAGATCGGCTGCGTTAGCCCTTTACGAAGGAAGTTTGAGTAGGGTGATGGTGTCAGGACATCGGGGCCCACCAATTCCATTATGCAAGTCTATCAAGCAAGGGTGCCCGTTGGCCCCCTACCTTTATTTATTTATTGCAGAGGCATTCTCTTTCTTTTTAAACAGACCAGATGCAGGTATAAGGGGATTAGTTGTCCCACATGCGGGCAAGGAGTTGTTGGACTCATCATACGCAGATGACACTATGCTCTATCTACAAGGCAATGATGATAATTTACAACTTGTTGAAAGACGGATTGAGCTGTTTTGTAGTGCGTCAAGAGGGAAAATCAATTGGAACAAAAGCAAAGGATTTTGGGTAAGTTCAAACCCATGGCCTCTTTGGTGCCCTAATGCTGATTTTCAATGGGTTCCCAATGGAATGATTGTTAAATATTTGGGTTTTTTGGTGGGCGTTGAGACACCTAAAAACCAGCAACTTGAGCAAGTGAAAGACAAAATCAGAAAAAAGCTTCGAGTATGGGCATCAGTAAAGCTTTCTCTTGCAAGTAGGGTGGTCGTGGTAAACCACATTTTGTTAGCCACCATGTGGCACTCGGTGGCATGTTGGGTGTTAGACAAAACTTGCATCAAAAATATTAAGGCAATGGTGAGAGGGTTCCTATGGTCGGGTAGAGACCATGAGATGGCATCAGCTAAAGTGGCGTGGAGTTGTTTGATCAAGGCGAAAAACCAAGGTGGACTTGGGTTGGTGGATCCAATTCACCAAAGGCTTTACTCGGTAAGCTACTTGTGCGAAGTTTACAACCTGGACCTAAACTATGGAAGATGCTTCTTAGGGACAGAGCTAACCTTTGGTGTCCAAGGAATGGCGGCCCTTGGAAGGCAAAGATGTGGTGGTTGTTCAGTCCAGATCTAAAGGTGAAAGAACCAACTAACATGGAGGACAGTGTGGGCCGTGCCATAATGATGGCTTGATCAAGTGTAAGAGAAGGGTTGGTCTTAATGCAACCGAAAACATTTTGGAACCCTAGGATAAGAAGCGAGGACAGCATGATGCTTGGACAGAAAAAATATTTGCCATGGGGCCGCATGTTAGGGTACAATGTTAGTTCAGTAAGAGAGTGGGATGTTTTCAAAATGAAGAGGAGTGAGGGTCAGTTTGGTAGCATTTCTTGTAGGCTTGAGAAGGTGACCCAACTGATAAATAAGGCTGTTGATGGTCTAGATCGTTTGACTAAGGAAGAGGGGGTTTGGTCTGGGTGGTTTGTAAGTGAGAGTGATGGACAAATTATCCGTGGCAAGTGTCCATTTAATGAATATCGCTTGTGGGGAAACCTAAGTGCTTTGTCCAATAATGGTCGGTGGTTGGCAGTGCGGGTGGCAGTGTTGGAAGGTAAGAAGTGGCAAGTAAACCCGGACCCAGGGAAACTAGATACTGATTGTAAACTATGGCTATTTGACAACAAGCCTCTACATGATTTGGAGTGGGATCCACTAGAGGTATGGTGGTAGAAACCAGGAACGAACAAACTTGAGGGGTTTTTTTATTATAGTACTAAGCTCGGAAGGCAAATCATTGGCTCCAAATCAGTGGGCGTTGTTCAGACTCGCAATAGTTGGAGGGATAAAGGCATATCAAATGACTTGTTGAAGTCGTTTTGGAGGAGACTATGGGCATAAGATATGCCAAAAAAAATAAAGGTGTGGTTTTGGCTTCTTAGTCATACGGCGTTACCCGTAGGGGAGTGGATGAGGTCCTGTGGTGGGGAGGCTGGTTGTACGTTATGTGGTCACTCTTTGGAATCGATACCTCATTGTTTTTGGAACTGTGCCGAGGCAATCAACATTTGGGGTCGAAGTCTTAGGATAGTGGCAGCATGCGGTGTAAATGGGAGAGTTGTGTGGGGGTCCTTACAGGGTTTGAAACTAACTAAGGAAGGTTGGGCGGAACATCTAAATCCATATGGTCAGGGTTTTATAGTGCAGGGCGACAGTGTATTCAAATGTGTTGGTGGCATGCTTCTCGGTCTGGCACATTTGGACCAGACGATGTTTGTTTGTTTTTCAACAACGAAAACTCCCAAGCGGTGAGGTGTTGCTAAACATTTGGTTCGAGCTGGTATCTTGGCTGCGCGGACAATACAACTCGATTGAAGGGAACTCGGATGTAGCAGAAAGGGCTCAGTCAAAGTTTTTGCTGAAATGGGGTCGTTCTCCTATGATGGTAAATTCAGCGTCAGGGCCTAAATGGAACTACCAAGCACCGAGATGGTTGTTTCCGCCATTGACTTCCATGAATGGACAGGAGTTGTAAATATGTGGTCACCATGTACAAAGTGTTAGCAGGATACTTTTGTTGTAAATAGTAGGGTGGGGATTATGTTGTTTTGATTATGGCTGATCTTTGATGTACTTCTTTTGCTAACTAATAGGAAGTAGTGTTTTTTTTGAGAAAAAAAAACAAATTGAAATAATAACTAATTTCAAATGTGAAGGTCTTCGAAGTTGGAGTATTGTCTAACAAGGGCCTAGAACTTGTACAAATAAAGAAGCTATTTTAGATGATCACCTAGATTGAAAAATACGAACCAAAGGGAGAGAAGAGAAAATCAGATGATACAAGAGTTCAAGAAATCCAATGTTGCAAGAGTCCAAAAGTAAATGATGGGAGTCAAATAGGCAGATGATGTGAGAGCTTGCTATACAAAAAAAGACAGTCAAATGAGGCAAGATGACTGGCCCTACAAAAAAGCAAAATTAAACTGATTTTTAATCAAGCTAGATGAAATAATTGCTGTAGGCAAAGTGATTGAGGTGAAGTACTGTGAACAATGCCAAAACCCTCACACATGTAGTCACCGAAAAAGGAAGTGCATTGAATGGGTTATTCACAAAACAAACAAACAACCTATTTCATGAAATGAAGCTCAGAATGTACTTTAAGATGAGTTTTGGAAATAACAACGTATTGCATGAAGGGAACCTTACAATACATGTCACTTATCGCATGCACTTCATGATCATATATCTACTGCATGCCGTAGGAAGCACAATGAGTTGTAACTCACATTGTAAGTAACCTTGTTGTCATGGTATTTCAGAAGCTCCATGAATACACATCCCTTCCTTATCTTGGTCACTCAATTGTTTGGTCTTTGCATTCCCTTCCAAAAAAGTAGGACATGTATCCCTCACTTAAGGAAATATTGATGATTTGGTGTTTCTGATGCAAGGTACAAAACCTTCCATAACATAATATCCTTGGTACGTCCACTTTGAAATGACTTCATAATTTTCCACACCACAATACAAAGAATAAGTATAACCTTGCCTTCTAAAAGGAACCACATTTACAATACTTGTAAATTTCTTTCTCAAAAGTCCTTTGATAATTGTAGACACAACACAGTTTGCGCACTTAATGAAAAAGAATGCAATCTGAATTAATATAACAAGAACATCAAACCCATCCTCACAATATACATGCTTGCATCTTATGATAGATACTAATTGAACCAAGTTTATTTCTCTCTCTCTCTCTCTCTCTCTCTCTCTCTCTGGCTCTGGATAAGGCACCCACACATGATTTAAGCCGAGTTTGGTACACCTTTTTCTGATAATTAGCAATGCCCTCATGTACTAAAGACATACATACAACAAACTCACCCGTTTATGCCGATATTCAACTTTAGCCATTAACTGGGACACTAATTGTTGCATTTTGCCCTATAATGACTGGCTTTGACTTGGGGTGCATCAATAGAGCTAGAGTATTATTAAGCCTTCTTGCTCTTAACCGTCCCGCTTCTTTCAGCAATTCGGATAGCCGATTTCTTTCATCATCCACTTCGGGTTCAGCAGTACCCAATTCCTCCTCTCTTACTTCCACAACATATTGGAGGGCATTTATAGCATCATCCAACCTGAGGTGAGGTATATTTATTTATACAAATATGTACACACACACACACAGACACAATGTACACAAGTAGGTTGAGTGAGTGTCATGTTCTTTTGTAAAAAACTGACCTCAGTGTCAGGCTAAAATAATAACAGACCCACCCAGGTTTCAAATAAATCGTTGCACTTATCCAAAACCAGTTGTATTACATTCACAGAAGATTTTTGTGAAGTTACGGTCGAGACTGACTAATGCCTATTTTGATTGGTTGAGGGAAAGGTTGTGGGTGGGTGACAAACTCCCCAAGCACAAAATTCCCCAGACCATACATAATATACATACATACATACAAGAAGCCTTAGAGACATTTTTACACACAGGCTCATTAATTCGCACATGGTAGCCAATAAAGACCTAGTATTATATATATATATATGAGAGCTTCTATGGGCGAGGTAAAAACACACCTTATTTAAGTAAGTGCGAGGGGTAATATATTCAGCCAGCCAGTGTGTACTTTTAGGATTTCCTAAACTAAAAATTGGCTCGACCATTTATGAATCAAGTGTTTGAAGCTCCATCCAATAGAGAAAACAGGAGGGAAGTCGCATGCTGAGACTTCTAACCATGTCCCACTACATTTTCTTAGAGCTATATTCTTATTTTAAAATTCCATTGAAATGTTGCACCTCCACAGACCATGTTGAATGTGTGCTGATAAAATTTTGGGCGTTTTAAGTAACGAATTGTTTAATTAAGTTGTTGTGTTTTCAAGCGTAGTAACCATTTTGAGAGGTAAAGTATTATATATTCACCAATCAAAATTATGTACTACTACAGGTTTACACACCCCACGCAAATACAATAGAATATAAACAATGAAGTTGTTTCCTTAGTAATGCATTCATTATGGGAATGTTGGAAACGAAAGTAAGTTTTACCTGCCCAAGGCATCGTACGCGCCTGCCAAATTGCTATAGACGATGAGTGTGTCAGGATGGCGGGGTCCACAGGCCAACTCTAGAACCGATCTCGATTCCTCGAAGAATTTTACCGCCCTTTCGATCTCTGATAGGTGCAAGCAACAAAGCCCCATTTGATTCAACACAATGCCAAACAACGCTGACTTCTTCTCGACACTCGCTCGAAGCTTCATTATAGCCTTGCTAAAAGAGCCTTGTGCATCTATATAGTTTCCACACATATAACTAAGTACTCCTATTTGAGCCTCAACCCCGGCTATGGCACTCTGTTGTCCTGGAACAGACTCGAGGATAGACAATGCCTTCTTAAGTAGAGAAAGTGCTTGGTCTTGTTCATTCAATGATTCATACACCACGGCTAGGTCTGTGAGGCCACTCGCAACTTCATCCAACAAATGTCCACCTCCTTGTTTATTGTTATTATAGATTCTTAGAGCACTCTCGCAATACGTTTTGGATTCACGGATCTTGCCAATTCTTAAATAAGCTTCAGCTAGGCTCACATACACTGATGCAACCGAAACGTGATTCTCTCCTTTCGAAGACTTGAAAACTGTAAGAGCCTTTTGGTATGCAAAAACGGCTTCATCGGATCGACCTAAGGAGACGTACGTATCCCCAATGCTCACATCGACGGTCGCCACATCCACATCCTTATTATTTGCAATTAATGCCATACTAGCAAGCACCAAATGCTCAAGGGCGGCTTCAAATTGGCCTTTTCCATTGCAAATCAAGCCCATTAGCCTCCTATCCGTTGCTTCTTCAATCGAGGCAGGAGCACTATGCTCTTTGTGAATGTCTAGGGCATGTTGGCATAGTTCCTCAGCCTTATCAAATTGCATTGCCTAAGACTCAACCACATACATATACAGAGAGCATTTATTCATCTCAGTCAGGCATTGAACTTGAACGATGGAAACAAGGCATTAATTACATGCTAAAAATCACATTTTCCACACTCTCTAAATACAAAAGGGTAAAGGTATAAATAACCATGCGAAAATATAAGTGTGCTGCACTCCCAGAACCTATTACGGTTCTGAGATTGAAGTCTCACGCTATGGATCTAATGCTATATATTATTGATTGGTAACTTTGTCTTCACCGCCCACCCTAGATGAAGATCGTGCAGTGCGTACCATAAAAAACAAGTTTCTACAACCCAAGGTAATTTCGAGATTTGATCTAGCATCATGCAAATTAACACTCTATTCCTGATTCATTTTCCACAACCGACCCAAGTAATTCAAAAAGCATTAGCGTTCCCTTACAAAAAAGAGAAGATAATAGTACCTGAGCATGGGCCTCAGCGAGGTATCGGCAAGTCTCTCCGACTCGAGGATCTTGATCTCCGAGTGCTCTTTTCTGGACCTCCAATCCGGCATGATATGCTGCAAGAGCATCCTCACCCCTCCCCAGTAACGCATAGGTGTCACCCAGTTGCATATTACCTGCAAAAGCAGCTAGAGCATGGTCTTGCCCTCCCACATCGATATCTGGCACTCTTATGGATCTCTCTAACACTGGTATAGCTTCTTCGAATTGCCCGAGAGTGCAATGAATAGCTGCAAGGATGTGAAGGCTCATCACTAGGTCAAGGCTAGGTTTCCCATCCGCTGCACTCTCGAAAGACTTGGCTGCCCTTGCCGCATAATCCAGTGCTTTTTGTGGGTTGTCTCCTGAAGTAACCGTTTGTTTAGCAAGCTTGAGCAGGAAAGGTCCTAAATCTGGATTCTCACGAGCCAAGATAGTACTAGTCCCATGGTCGCTCAACGCAATGCTCTCACTTTCTCCGTATTTCCTGCTCCCAATTCCGATGCTAGATTTCCTGCGATGAAAGAAATCCTTCACACTCGAATGCACCCTCTCGCCTTCGAGAGAAGCCCGCCTTTGATGTATAGGGTTCTGCTCGGGGGTGACTTTACCTGTAATTGATGAGGGAGACTTTGAGATCGACCTATTGAGGTCCATGAACCGAGAAGGAGGTTTACTAGGAGAAGTTCGATTCACGATCCTTTCAGAGCTGATTGATGGAGAAATTGTTTTGAGGGGGCTTGTTGCTGGCAACATTGGTGATTGAGATGGGCTGGTTGAGCTATAAACAGGTTTTTCCTTGTCTTTAATCAAGGGAGAGGGAGATGCATGTTTGTAACCATTTCCTATCGTTGTCCTTGTTGGAGAAGAGTGCTTGGGTTGAGCTTTAGAAGGAGAAGATGTTTTCTCTTTATCGGCTTCCTTGGGCTTCATCAGATCCCTCTCTTTGGATTTTATTCTAGGAGCAGGGAATGGCAATTTCAATGAGGCAGTAGTAGTGGTTCTGGTACTACTACTGGACTTCTCTTTATCCACTTTCGATGATGCCGAATTTATTGAATGTCCCACCAGATCTTTGTCTTTCTCCACATTCTTGTCTGTGATGGAGTTGCGTTTCTCGGAAACATATTTTGGCTTCGATTGAGATCGCAATGGCTTCTTAATCTTAGGGTTAGATTGCATCAAGGTAGTAGAAGAATTAAGCAAAAGGTTTATCTGCTCCTTTTTAACATGTGGTGGAGCCGCTTTGGTTTTTGATCCAAAACTCTGATTGAAAGACGGTAATGTGGCTGCCGATGCTTCTTCCTCACCATCATGTTCATGTTCATGTCCATGTCCATGTCCATCCTTGGGGGTAGTATCGTTTTGATGATCCAGTGACGACTCGGTTGGTGCATTCAAATTCAAATTCTTCTTGATGATGTCGGGAATAACAACATGATGAGTAGCATTATCCTGTCCATCTTCTTCTACTTCATCATTTGGCATTCCATTGTGGTGCACATTATTTCCTTGATGTTTAGTCTGCATACACACTTGCTCTCCATTCTTTCCCTTTCCATCATCATCATCATCATCATCATCATCATCATCATCATCATCATCATCCATTTCCTTTTGACCATCGTTCTCACTTTGATCATTCGTTTCAATTCTACAACTCACAGTCTGCGGGGACAATGCTTTACCATTCTCAGCTTCCAATCCATGTACTAGGATAATGACATCAGGCTGCTTCCCCGGTTGAATCCGAACGTGAGATTCAGATTCCTTTTCATTGGAAACGCCTCCTCCGTGGCCGTGGCAGTCATGCCCTTGTTGTTGGGAGCCAATATTATTATTATTATTATTATTGGTGGTAGCTTCTTCACTCTCCATCAAAACAAGAATGAATCTCTCTCTCTCTCTCTCCCTCTCTCCCTAAGATAGATAGATAGCTATAGCAGTAAGTAGGAAAGGAGAGATCGTGAAGTAAGTAAGCAAGCAAGATTTATAATAGCATAGTTAATAAAAAAGCTATATGTTGTATGTAGTACATACAGTAGCGAGCGAGCCAATATGCGAGGAGCGAAATGAATTAGGAAAAGGAGAATCAAGGAATGAGATTTGGGGGGAGATCTAGATTCTAGAATAGAAGAGGAAGTGAGTGAGTGAGTAAGGAAGTAAGTAAGGACCACCAAGGAAGGAAGGATGGAATCATGAAAGAAAGGAAGGAAGGAGAGAAGAAAAAAAATCAGGCTAGATCTGCAATGCGCTCTGTTCTAGACAGACACAGACATACACAGAGAGAGAGAGAGAGAGAGAGAGAGAGGGGAAGGGGGGGAAGGGGGAAGGGATGATTAATGAATGAGGAGGAGGACGTCTTTCTTTTTAGGGGGGTTCACGTGTGTATGTATGTAATGTATGTATACATATGTATTTATGTATGTATGTATATGTATGTATGTATGTATGTATGTATGTGTGTGTGTGTGTGTGTGTGTGTGTGTGTGTGTGTGTGTGTGTGTGGGAGCGGAGCACACATACAGGTACAGTGAGTTAGGGTGAGAGTGAGAGAGAGAAACGGCAAAAGGTATGATGTATGTAAATAAAGTAGAAGAAGAAGGATATCATCATTTGAGAGAGTGAGTGTGTGTGTGTGTGTAAGGAAGTAAAGGCTAAGATTAGGTGGTGGTGGTATTATCAACATGTGCATATTTATGTATGTATCATATGTATGTGTGTGGATTATTATTTATTAAGGAAGAAAGAAAGAAAAAAGAGGGGACACACACACACAACACGGAAAGAGTAAATAAAGAAGGCGCACCCTGGACACACACACACACACACACGCTCCCTCTCTCAATACACGTACCCACGGACACTCTCGCTCTCTCGCTCTCACTCTCTCGCTCTTGGAACGTTACTAACTAAAGTCTCCGGATCACTCCACTCCCACTTCCGCTCCCTCCCCCTCCAAACAACAAAATGCACGCACCACCCAACAATCAGTCATGCAACTTCTCATTGCTTCGTATGGCGAATCACAATATTGCATTCGACAACAGCTCATATCGGGCATGCCCAAACAAACAATGCACTCTATACAAACCGCCAAAGATGAGTCCTTCCAAGCATGCCTCTCTCTCCCTCTCATTTATTTCTTAATCACTATTGTCTTGAACTCGTGTTATGCACGGTAGTTGTTGCACAAGGTAGTTCTTGTTGCATTATCATATAGTTGGTTGTGATCGAGATTTGTGTGTGTGGTGTGTTTTAAAATAATTCATAGTGTATGTCTAAAAGAATGACAAAAGATAACAACCCATATATACATGGGGCCCTTCAAATTTTAACTCATCTCTCTCTCTCTCTCTTTTTCTCTTCGTAAAGCAAAAGAAAAACATGGTCCCCAACTCCAAAGGAAGGGCACAGTAGCTACCAAAATACGGGGAGAAAATGGAGAAGCAAGTAAAATGCACTCTAGAGTCTAGATATGCAAAGAAAATATATAGAAACGCAAACATAGTGAAAAAGAGAGAGCATGAGCGTACTTCTTTACTTTGACTTTTTCCTTGCTTTGGCGCATACTAAAAGAACAAGTTCACATGCTCTTCCTTACCACCTTTGGTTATAGATGCACAATTCTTACGTAGGAACATGATATACTTTCGAGTTGGGTTTGGGGTTTTGATGGCAAGTGTTGAAGTTCCTGTACATAGTGCTAAACGAAGCCACCACACATAGCGGGGTAGTATAACCTGTAAGGTAAATCCCCAATTGTTTTTGTCACAATCAGCTTATGGATAATAATGGAATTGATATTCCTTGGGATGAAGAAGCATTAATGGATCTATTTCATCATGAGCATCACAATGACGTGAAGATTTACACCATCTAGCTCACTATAACAAAACAAGCAGTTAACTACGACAAAAACATGACGCCAATTGCGTCACTAGCCATGTCGCTTCCATATTGTCGTGCAATGTAGGGGCGTCGGGGTGCAACACAATACAGGCGTAGCAATTTGACCTATAATAACTATGTGTGGAGCTCGAGACCATTTGGATGCTCTATTGGTGTTTTCTTGGTCCTCTCTCTCTCCTTTTGTTTTTTACTGTAATTAGCTTACCCTAGTGGTAAATTGTTTACACTTTTAGCTCTACATCTTGGGTTTGAAAACTAATTTTCTCACCTCGCTATTACTCAATAGATATCTCTTATTTCACTAGATGCCACAATGGAATGTAGGGGTTGAACACATGATTGCTTGGTCTCCATTGGGCAACCTTACCAACTGTGCGGCATCCATCTAGGCTCTCTCTCTCTCTCTCTCTCTCTTTGACAAGTACTCTTGCTTTCACTCTTTGACTCACCCTCTTCCATGTGCACTCTCATTCACAATGAAAATATTGAGTAAGACAACGAAATAATATTGGGTAAGACAATGAAATAAGTGTTGTTTACACAAAATTATATATGTCAAAGACATGTACAATATGTATGTCAAAGATGGGGATTATCTCTACTAATGTCATAATTCCTCATTGCTATATGATGAAGAATTATCATTATCTTTTGTCGAGTGTTCCACCCTTGACTAGATCTCGAACACTTACCATGAATTTCCTAAAATATAAATTTAGTTTAGGAGTAAAAAATGTAATTAGGAAAGGACTATAATTATAGTTATTAGGGTTTTAGAAAATTAGTTGTTTTATGATATGCATTTACCATCATATTCAGTGGAGGATACATGGTTGTCAAATTTTTATAGCCTTTGTATGTGGCTATTTTTGCTCATCCATCATTGGTGAGTGCCCATAATCTTTAACCTACAAAACAAATGTTGCATTAGGACATCTTATGAATTGATGGTTTCATGAATGAAAATTTTGAATTACAAATTTATACTTACAAAATGGGCCTGAAACCTTTTTATGCCGCTCTTCCCAAGTGGGAAGCATGGCCCATGCATACACATACCACGACTTCCTATTTAAAACACAAACTCACCAAATAATTTACACAATATACTAGCATATAAAGAAAAAGTTAGTGTGCGGAAGCTTAGACAAATCGGCTCGGCTAGATAGCAATAGAAAACAAAGACAAGGTTTAATGAAAAGCTTGGGAGTGCACAGTACGTGGGAGAGACAGAGAGAGTAGAACAATAAACTCTATTTCAATAATAAACTCAATACTCTGTACATACAATGTGCTCAGTGAGCACTTTTATACAAGTCCTTAATAGGATTGACAGAAGTATTGACATGTACTTCAATGCTCGTATCGAGTGACTGACACTGACTCCAAAAAATAGGCCTACGTACTAGGCTATGATCGTAGGCCTCTAACGGCCTACCGGTTACAATCCGATCCAGATTACAATCCAGCTCTTGGTTCCGAATACCGATCCGGACACCGATCCGATTCTTCGTTCCGGATACCGATCTGACTCCGGCTTACTTAGCCGATTCGGATCAGGTTGAGCTTGTCCACTCAACAATATACAAGAAACTAAATCAATTACCATGATAAATAATAGAGCATACATACCTTCTACTATGGGGATTGCATATTTAAATGCAGTTCTTTACAAAAATGACCTCACCTAGCCTTGTTCGTAAACTGTGGCATGATGACACATTTACTAATTTGGCAATCCTCTTGTTATACAAGTAAAAACTTATGTTAGATTGGTTCTAATTCAATTTTTTATCTTATGCGTAATACAAATCCATATTCAAGGGCACGAACACCATCTTGAACTCAACTCAAGGTTGGAACACATGAACTTACCAAGGATGTATACATCGTCTTTGAGGGCTCCAGAGATGCAATATTAACATGATGGTATTCTAAGTTATGTCAAGACATGATCACCTGGTTATGAATCCAAGTTCATCAACACGAGTATCAAAATGGAGTGACCCAAATGTACCACCAACACATTAACGAGAGGGCCAGCCCATGGCAAACATATTGTTTTATACTTTCATATTTTATAATTGGACATGTGTAGGTTAATTGACATAGTGTATCCTGGAGGTACTTGTCACAATATCCAAGCTGGATAATGATGAGGAGGATACTATTGACAATACCTCTCATGGTCATTCTATAAGAAGGACATGATCAATACAAGCGTTTTGAGAATTGGAATGAGATGTGTTGTTATGCTCCATGCTTGTTGGACACGTAACAAGACATGTTGAGTAACAAGCTCAACGTGTCTATCGGCTTCGATGGATAATGATGAGGAGGATACTATCGACAACACCTCTCATGGTCATTATATAAGAAGCTCACGATCAATACAAGCGTTTTGAGAATTGGAATGAGATGTGTTGTTATCTTCCATGCTTGTTGGACACATAACAAGACATGTTGAGTGACAAGCTCAACATGCTTGATCGGCCGGGAGCCGACAGGCCGTTAGATGCCTATACTCCTATTTTTAGTAATAGGAGTATAATAGGTAGTTAGTGTTATATGCTCACTTATGAGCATTAAATGACTTGTAAGTACTTGTGTCTGCCCACTATCAGGGCTTGTATATAAAGTGCTCTGTGAGCACATTGTCTGTACCGAGTCTCATTTTTTGAATATAGAGTTTGTTGTCCGCTCACTCAGTCTTACTCTCCCTCTCTGTGTATCATCCATTGTTACCCAACTAGGATAACACAATGTCGAATGTCCGGTCCTTTGGTGATTCGACTCAAGGTCTTGTGGTCAGGGATAAAGGGGAGTTCGCTTTGCTACGAACTTGTTCGATGATTTCCAACTATAGAACTTAAGCGTGAATCGAAATGAGACTGTACGATTGTGGAGATGACAAGTTGGCTACAACCGACTGTGTACACGTGATTACGTAGAACGTAAACTCAATATAGTTACTCAGAGTATCAGAGATAAACAAAATTCTATTAAGCGCAATGATACACAAATTTTCGATTAGCTTTACAAGCTTTCCATGGTGCTTTATATAGGCTCATAGATGGTTATGTCTTTTCGTGAACCATTACGATAATTCAATAGCTTTTCTATTTTTACGAATGTTTATTTCTCGCCTAATAATTACTCGGCCCTACCCATTCCTTTTACTCTTTCTAACTGTCCTCCATCCTTTCTACACTTGGACGTCCAACCCGGCCAACATCCATCTCTGTGTTTACCGGCAAGGGTTCATGGGATTGTGACTCGGGAGGAGTCGTAGGCTACTGCGGTTGCAACATCATCTCCAAGATTTCTTTGGTCGGCCATTGCTCAGTAATTTCTGCGTTGAGGAGGGGGTGTGAGGGTTGCTCGTCGGATTTGTTATTGGGGAGCGGTATTGTTTCCGGCGCCTTCTCAATGTCTTGCTCCTTTTTTGCCTCCAGATCCAGATCTATCCAAATCGGCGCGCTTCTTCCGGCACTCGCTTTCTCTGTGTCCCTTTTTACCATAGTACCAGCATTCCGTGTCGGCCTTTGCTTGCTGGCCTCCGGCGCCATCTTGACTCCCCCTGCTTGTGGAGGGTCCGGAATTGCTGTCGGCACGTTCCTTGTGCCTTCGGTCCTGCTCTTGCCGGCCGCTACCATTGTGAGCCGACCTGCCTCGTCCACCACGCCCACGGGGCTGATCTGCCTCTGTGTACAACATCCGGCTGTTGGTGGGTGCACTTGTTGATGCACCGGTGTGGTTCTCCTCTACAAGGAGCATCGACTGTAAGTCGAAAAATGACAGCATATTCTCCCTTGTACATACCGCCGTTCGGAATGCTCTGAACTTAGACGCTAGGCCTCCAAGACAGATCTGCACCATCTCATCTTCCTCTATGTTCACGTTGACAGAGGCGAGTGAGTCGCAGATTTCTTTGATCTTGGTGGTGTAGTCAGCCACCGACATATCTCATTGTTGTACATTGCTAAACTCTTGCCTGAGTTGAAGCTTCCTAGTTGTAGTGCTTGCGGCGAAGATCTTTTTTAGGTTTCCCCAAGCTTCTTTGGGCTTCTTGGAGTCTCGAATATGGCTCAGCAGCTGGTCTCCGACACTGAACACAAAGTAGTACATCACTCTGCTTGCCGCTTGTTCCCACGTTGGAAAGTCCTTGTGTGTCGCATCATGTGTTGTGTCGTTAGATCCGTCAACATAGCTCTAGTAACCATGCCCAAGTAGGTACTGGTGCATCTTGTATGACCAAGATGCATAGTTGGATCTGTCAAGCTTCTCCACCGGGAGGGAGCTAGCCATTCCTCTGTCCATTACTCCTCTTCCTGTTCTTACCGGTTCTTAAGGTTTGTCTTCAGATGTTGATGTCAGTTGTAGAGGTTCTCAACCCTCGCGCTCTGATACCATGTAAAAGATTATGTGTGGATAGCAATAGAGAGAGAGAAATTAACACACAGAGTGTACACAGGAGAGAGAGAGAGAGAGAGAGAGAGCAGAACGTTCAAAATCTATTCTAAACCAATAATAGTTCTCTGTACATAAAACGTGCTCAACAACACTATTTATACAAGTCCTTAAGTGGACTGACAGAAGTACCGCGTACTTCAATGCTCACTCGAGCGTTTGACACTAACTACAAGACTATTAATTACCAAGTAGTTTAGGCTACTACTAGGCTTCCAATTACTGTTTGATACAACTAACCGGCTCCCCAGCTCACCGGCTCACTTGCTCACCGGCTCGTCGATCTATCTCACCAATCCGGCTTCATCCTTCCAGATGCCGATCCGGCTCAGGCTTATTCAGCTAATCCGGATCCGGTTGACCTTGCCGCTCAACATGAAGCACCCAAGATGCGTGAACCGGACTTGCATCCCTTGGTCGACGATCTGCCTGACTGACACCAGATTCTTCGTGATTGTCGGGACGTGTAACACGTTCATGAGTTTCCCTTTTTTCCCGACATGGCTCAAGGGAACTTCATCGACATTCTCGATCGAATGCGGAGTGTCGTCTCCTGTTGCTATTACTCATGGTTGCATCGGTTTCTCAAGGTATGAGAACCACTCCTTATGGCTCGTCATGTGGTTTGACGCGCCGGAGTCAACATACCACACCTCGTCTGATTTTGGGGTGATCTTCTTCATTGAGTTCGCTCGTGTCTCGTCACGAAGGCTGCCCCCCTTTCCGAATTTTTCGGATCCTTCGGCGTAGTGCGATCATTGCCGATTTCCTTTGTCGGTTTGTCCGGATCCGGATCCGGTTTTGTCCGAATCAGCGCGGCGTGCTTCTTCCAGTAGTTGCTCTCCTTGTGGCCTTTCTTGCCATAGTACCAGCATTCCGTGACGGATTTCCCTTGCCGGTTCTCGTCACCTCGACTCCCCCTGTTTTCGGAGGGTCCGAAATTGCTGTCGGCATCATTTCGGTGCCTTCTTCCTTGATCCTGTCGGCCACCTCCATTGCGCACCGACTCGCCTCATCCGCCATGTCCACGGGGCCTATCTCCCTCTGTGTACAACATCTTGCTATCGGCGTGCGTACTCGTCGACGCACCCACATGGTTCTCCTCTATAAGGAGCATCGACTGTAGGTCAAAAAACGACGATGTATTCTCTCGTGTGCACACAACAATTCGAAATGCTCCGAACTTCGATGCCAGTCCCCCGAGACAGATCTGCACCATTTTGCCTTCCTCGACGTTCACATCGATGGAGGCTAAGGAGTCACATATATCTTTGATCTTCGAGGTGTAATCAGCCACTGACAAATCGCGTTGTCGCAAGTTGCTCAACTCCTGTTGGAGTTGAAGATTTCTAATTGTGGTGCTTGTGTTGAAAATCTCTTTCAGATTTCCCCAAGCATCCTTTGGCATTTTTGCATCCCGAATATAGCTCAGAAGCTGTTCACCCACACAAGATGCGAAGCAGTAGAGAACTCTGCTCGCCAATTGTTCGCAAGCCGGGAAATCTCTGTGTGTCGAATCAGGTGATGTGTCATTTGCCTTGTTGTGATAGCTCCAATATCCATGCCCGAGTAGGTACTGGTGCAACTTGTACGACCAAGACGCGTAGTTGTTTCTGTCGAGCTTCTCGGTCGGAAGCGAGCTAGCCATGCCTCTATCCATTTTGTTCTTTTTTCCTGTTCTTTACGAAGGTTAGGTTTTCTTCTCGAGCTAAAGTCGGCTGCAGAGGTTCTAAAACCTCGCGCTATGATACCATGTAAAAAGAACAACGTGCGGAAGCAACAGAAAACTGAACGTAGGAAAAACACAAGTTTAATGGAAAGATTGGAGTCACACAGTATGCGGGAGAGACAGAGAGAGAGAGGCAATACACACAACTGTATTCAAAAAATAATACTTAGTCTGTACATAGGATGTGCTCAATGAGCACTTTTATACAAGTCCATACGGACTGACAAAAGTACTGACGTGTATTTCAATGCTCATAACTGAGCTCTACACTAACTCCCAAAATATATTCCTACGCGGAATATCTTTCCAACGGCCTCGCGATTTACGCACCGCTACGGCTTCTCATTGCGCACCGGTTTATGCACCGGTCTGGCCTAACCGATCGGTCCCAATTGATCCGGTTCTCGGCTTGCACAACCGATCCATCCAATGTTGAGCTTGTATCTCAACAAAATGAAACAAAGAAATGGTAAATGGAGAGTACACAAGGAAATACACATGATGTTTATGTGGAAAACCCTAAATGGGAAAAACCACGGGAGCCCACAAACTCCAACTATCACTATATGAGAAAGGTACACTCAGACCCTCGGAGGCAATGACCTCGAGCTCTGTATCTACGCCAATCGGCGGTTACAACAGAGTATTTCTCTGTATCTTACACACACACACACTCTCTCTCTCTGCCACTCTCTATACAACAATTACAACAATATGACAACGACACATATATGATTGCCCTAAGTCATATTTATACTGTTGAGAGACAAGCTCAACATCGATTGGATCGGCTGAGCAAGCCAAGGACCGGATCGGTACCGGTATGCAGACCGGTGCGTAAGAAGGCTGGATCAGTGCAGAAATCGGGAGGCCATCAGAAAGATATTCCGCAAGGAATATATTTGGGAGTTAGTGTAGGGGCTCCTTAATGAGCATTGAAGTACTGTTAGTACTTCTGTCAGTTTGAAAAGGACTTGTATAAAAGTGTTCATTGAACACACACGATGTACAGATCGAGTATTATGTTTGAATTAAGTTCATGTGTTTACTCTCTCTCTATCTCACCCGTGCGTACTGTGCAAACCTAAGCTTGCCATTGAACCTATATTTTCTTTGTGTTCGTCTTTTCTATTGCTTTCGCACATAATCTTTCACATGGTATCAGAGTGTGAGGGTTGAGAACCTCTGCAGCCGACATTGCTTGAAGGAAAAACCAACGAAGAAGAACAAGAAAACCGATGGACAGAGGAATGGCTAGCTCGCTTCCGACAGAGAAGCTTGATAGAACCAACTACGCATCTTGGTCCTACAAGATGCACCAATACCTTCTTGGGCACGATTATTGGAGCTATGTCGAAGGAGCGAATGACGCGACACCCGAATCTACACACAAAGACTTCTCGGCGTGGGAACAATCGGTGAGCAGAGTGTTGTACTGTTTCGCGTCTTGTGTGGGCGAACAACTATAAAGCTACGTTCGGGATGCAAAAACGCTGAAGGGTGCATGGGAAAATCTGAAGAAAATCTTCGCTGCGAGCACCATAGCCAAGAAGCTTCAGCTCCGATAGGAGTTGAGCAACCTACGACAACGCGATTTGTCGGTGGCTGACTATACCTCGAAGATCAAGGACATATGCGACTCCTTAGCTTCCATCGATGTGAACATCGAGGAAAGCGAGATGGTTCAGGTCTGTCTCGGGGGTTTGGCGTCGAAGTTTGGGGCGTTCCGAATTGTTGTGTGTACCCAGGAGAATACGCCGTCCTTTTTCGACTTACAGTCGATGCTCCTGGTAGAGGAGAACCACGCAGGTGCGTCAACGAGCACGCACACCGATAACAAGATGTTGTACACGGAGGGAGATAGGCCCCATAGACGTGGAGGACGAGGCAAGTCGGTGCGCAATGGAGGCGGCCGACGAGATCAAGGAAGGAGGCACCGAAATGATGCCGACAGCAATTCCGGACCCTTCGGAAACAGGGGGAGTCGAGGCGATGAGAACCGGCAAGGGAAACCCGCCACAGAATACTGGTACTGTGGCAAGAAAGGCCACAAGGAGAGTGAGTGCTGGAAAAAGCTCGCCGAGTCGGAGAGGACCAGTTTCAAATCTGGTTCCGGACATACCGACAAACAAAACGGGCATCGATCGCACTATGCCGAAGGATCCGGAAAAGCCGGAAAAGGGTCTGTCTTCGTGACGAGACACGAAGCAAACTCAATGAAGCAGACCACCCCGAAATCGGACGAGGTGTGGTACGTCGACTTCGGCGCGTCAAATCACATGACGTGCCATAAGGGGTGGTTCTCATACCTAGAAAAACCGATGCAACCGGGAGTGGTCGCAACCGGAGATGACACTCCGCATCCGATCGCAAATGTCGGAGAAGTTCCCCTGAGCCATGTCGGGCAGAAAGGGAAACTCATGAACGTGCTACACGTTTCGACAATCACGAAAAACTTGGTGTCGGTCGGACAGATCATCAATCAAGGGATGGAGGTCCGGTTTACACACCTTGGGTGCTTCATTGAGGAAGAAGGCCGTGTTATTGCGCAAGGGCACAGAGATGGGAGGATGTTCATCCTTAACTCCACTGACGGTGGCACCGCAATGTTCGCAAAGGGACAAAAAGTCGAGTCGGACATTGACTTATGGCACAAGCGGATAGGCCACGTCAACTACCAGCGGCTTCAAGACCTGCAATCGAAACAAGTGGTGTTCGGATTGCCCAAATTTAGTGGCCGGAAGGCACAAATTTGTGAAGCCTGCCAGCTTGGGAAGCAGCACCGACTTCCTTTCCCCAATGAGCGTAACCGGAGCCGGAACAAGCTCGACTTGATACACTAGGGAACATCGGAAATCACGATAAGTGAAGAAGAATTGATGCTCATTATTGAAGAGAATGAGTTAAACCTTGTCGGCGACGAGACAACGTGGTTTGTCGATTCCGGAGCGTCATTCCACCTGACACCGGATCGGTAATGCTTCTCATCTTACACAACCGGTGATCATGGTTGTGTCCGGATGGGGAATGAAGGGACATGCCGAATTATCAGCATAGGAGATGTGTTGTTGACAACATCAACCGAATGCAAGTTGTTGTTGAAGGATGTCTGACACGTTCCGGAGGTTCGACTGAACCTGATATCAGCCGGTCGGCTAGATGATGAAGGCTACACGGGTAGCATCCGGAACGGAGTTATGAAGTTCAACAAAGGGAGCCTAATAGTGGCCCAAGCTCGGAAGGTCAACACATTGTACATGATGCATGCCCGGATATGCTGGGAAGAAGTGAACCTAACATCCGACACTATCGGTGAGCTATGGCACAAAAGACTGTGTCACATGAGTGAGAAGGGGATGAAGAGGCTTGCCGAAGACAACCTCATTCCGGTGAAGGACGTGCACCTTGAGAAGTGCACCGATTGCTTGGCTGGCAAGCAAAACCGAACCTCCTTCCGGTCAAGACCACCGATGAGACCGAATGCACCATTTGAGTTGGTGCATACCGATGTGTGTCAAGTGGACACGAAGTCACATGCCGGATCTCAGTACTTCGTGATGTTCATAGATGACCACAACCGGCAGCTGTGGGCCTCGCTGTTGAAGACAAAGGATTTGGTATTATCCATCTTCAAGGAGCTCCACGTGAGAGTGGAAAGAGAAACCGGCCGGAAGCTGAAGGCGGTTCGAGTAGATAACAGAGGAGAATACCGGGGGCAGTTCGAGGAGTACTGCCAGTTGAAGGGAATCCGACTCGAATTTACCATGCCCAAGACGCTGGAATTGAACAGGTTGGCCGAAAGAATGAACTGGACCATAATGGAGAGAGTTCCGAGCATGCTCACACATGCCAAGCTACCCAAGAAGTTTTGGGATGAGGTGCTGACAACGGAGACCTATGTGATAAACAAATCACCCTCAGTACCCTTGGGAGGAGACTCAGCTCAGAAAGTATGAACCGGTAAAGATGTCTCTTACTGGCATCTAAAGGTTATCGGGTGTCTTGCATACGTGCATATGGCGAAGGACAAGAGAGCAAAGCTGGATCCGAAGTCCAGGCCATGCATATTCCTTGGATACAGTGATCATGAGTTCCGTTACCGGGTGTGGGATCTGGTCGACAAGAAGGTGTTCCGAAGTTAGGACATAGTCTTCATGGAAGATAGGACCATTGCTGACAAGGAGTCGAAGAAGAAGATGATCAACTCCCGATCATCCAATGAAAACCGATTTGAGGACACAAGACCTACTTGGTTGAAAACTGGATGTTGGCTGGTAACCGGATGACACTCGACGAACCGGCCGGATACGGACAAGAAACCGAATTGACCGAAGAAGAAGAAGAAGAAGAAGAAGACACTGGAACCGGACAAGATCCCGAATCGGATTTGGATTTGGAACAAACGGAGGAACTGGTAGTAAGAAGCCAAGGACGGAGATATCCTCTCCGAGAGAGAAGAGCCCCCCGGAGATTTCCGGATGCAGAGCATGTGTTGCTAACCGATGAGGGGGAGTCGGAAAGCTTCGAAGCAGCAAAGAGAGACACCCACTGCCGCAAGTGGTTGAGTGCCATGCAGGATGAGATGGATTCCCTGCATGAGAACCACACGTATGAATTGACGGAGTTGCCAAAAGGGAAGAGAGCACTCCGAAACAAGTGGGTGTACAAGCTGAAACCGGGAGACACCGGGAATCCACCAAGGTATAAGGCCCGAATCGTGGTAAAGGGATTCCAGCAGAAGAAAGGAGTGGATTTCGACGAGATCTTTGCCCCAGTAGTAAAGTTGACTTCCATCCGGATGGTGCTGAGCATAGCGGCAAGCATGGACCTCAAGGTAGAGCAACTAGACGTCAAGACAATGTTCCTCCATGGTAACCTCGAAGAGGAGATCTACATGCAGCAATTGGAAGAATTCGTGAAGAAAGGGAAGGAGCACCTAGTATGTCAGCTGAAGAAGAGCTTATACGGCCTACCATTCCCGGACGAAACATATCCAGCGGAGGTACCACTAGATCCGAGAGAGAGTAGAAGATCAAGAGTTTGTGTTGACGAAGATCCACACAGAGGAGAATGGGTCAGACATGTTGACCAAGGTCCTGACAACCGACAAGCTAGACACGTGCCAAAAGTGGATCCGGCTGACAAGACATCCCATGCTGGAGTGAAGGGGGAGATTGTTGGGAAATTGGTCCCTCTGGATGGAATCCGGTGATTAATAAAGAGGACCCGGTGAGAACCAAAAGAGATCCGGAAACCGGAGGAGACTTGGTGAGAACCGGAAGAGAAGACATATCTGTAAATATGTTTTGAGTAAGCCTATTGAGGCTATATTTGTAAATAACCCTAAGTTCATATAAGTATATGTGAAAGATTATGTGCGGAAGCAATAGAAAAGACGAATACATAGAAAATACAGGTTCAATGGAAAGCTTAGGTTTGCACAGTACGCACGGGAGAGACAGAGAGAGAGTAAACACATGAACTTAATTCAAAAATAATACTTGATCTGTACATCGTGTGTGTTCAATGAAAACTTTTATACAAGTCCTTTTCAGACTGACAGAAGTACTGACAGTACTTCAATGCTCATTAAGGAGCCCCTACACTAACTCCCAAATATATTCCTTGCGGAATATCTTTCTGATGGCCTCCTGGTTTCTGCACTGATCCGGCCTTCCTACGCACCGGTCTGCGTACCAGTATCGATCCGGTCCTTGGCTTGCTCAGCTGATCCGGCCGATGTTGAGCTTGTCTCTCAACACTCCTCCTCAAGATCAACTTGAGGCTCTTCGGGATCTTCCGGATCACCGCTCCGGTTCCTCCTGGCTCCACGCCTCGCTCGTGCTCCTCGGCCTGTTCGACTTCGCATGCTTCGACCCTTCCGGTCGGCTTCTCTGCTCCCACGGCCCTTCACAGCTCCCTTGCTATCGCGGTGTTGGCGCTTCTCCTGCTGCCTTCTTTTCCGCTTGGCCCTCAGTTGATTCAGTGTATCTGAATCAAACATCCGAACTGACTCGGCTACCTCCGATCGGTTTTTGCTCTCGTCCGAGTTGGCTGTCTCCAACTCGTCTTCGGTCTTCTCGCCCTTGATGGCGTCATCTCCCCCATGCTTGGTTGGCTTCAGCTCTTTCTTTCGGCCACTCGCCTTATGTCCGCTTTTGGACTCTTCCGCGGATCCGCCCTCGGCTTCTTTAGCCGATCCGAAGTCGAATTTGTCATCCGACTCGATTCCGCTCCCTTCCTGCTCCCTTGCTCGGTCTTTCGAGACTATTCTCCCCCTCAAGTTTGGCACGTTGAGGTGACACAACCCAAGCGCACCCGAGAATTTCCGCAACTTGTCCAGACCAAGGGGCTTGGTGAAGATGTCGGCAGTTTGCCGATCCGTCGGAACATACTGAAGTTCGACTTCACCAGAAAGGACACGCTCACAGACAAAATGGTAGTGCACCTCAATGTGCTTGGTCCGTGCGTGGAAAACGAGGTTCTTCGTGAGCTAGATGTTGCTGGGGTTGTCGTAGTAGATCGTCGTCGGATCAGACACCTCCTCTTGCAGGTTCTTAAGTAGCCGCTTCAACCAAATGGCTTCGCATGTCGCGACAGCCGCTCCTCGGTACTCAGCTTCGGTGCTCGACAATGCAACTGTTGGTTGCTTCTTAGTGCTCCACGCTATCGTGGCACTCCCAAGAGAGAACGCGTATTCGGACGTGGATCGGCGATCGGCGGCGCTGCCAGCCCAATCAGCATCATACGTACGTACCGCAGTCCCCGGTCCCTAGTGCCGCTTACGTCAGTACGCGTTGCGCACACTGAAGGTGCTCCTCGGTAGGTCGCACCATGAACTGACTGATCACCCCGACCGGATAACTGAGATCAAGTCAGGTGATTGTCAAGTAGATAAGGCTTCCAACAATTTGTTGGAACCTCGTCGGGTCGCATAACTTTCCGGAATTGGGGCGAAGCTTGATGGTTCTATCCAAGGGAGTCGAGACAGACTTATAGTCGGCCATCCCGAATTTGAAGAGCATACTCAGCATATAATGGCGTTGGTTGATCAATATGCCTTCGGGGGTACGAATCACTTCGATCCTGAGGAAGTAATGAAGATCCCCCAGATCCTTCATGTCGAACAATGCCGCAAGCTGGAGCTTCACAGTCGATTTCTCCTAGGTCGGTGCCTGTGATGACCAAGTCATCAACATATAGTAAAATACTGACCGGACCGAGTCGACCTTTCTGGATGAACAGTGAGGAGTCCAGTTTTGACGTCGCAAAGCCCATCCAACGCAGTCGTTGTGTGATCTTCGCGTTCCAGGCACACGGGGCTTGCTTTAGTCCATAAAGGGACTTCTTCAATCGGCACAATGTCGACGTGTTCGTTCCGGAGTGAAATCTGGGGGGCTGTACCATGTACACCTGTTCCTCAAGCTCACCTTGCAGGAACGCATTCTTTATATCCATCTGATGTAAGTGCCACCCCTTTGCCGCAGCTATCGCGAGCAAAACACGGACGGTCGTCATCTCCGCGACCGGCGCAAACGTCTCATCGTAGTCGATGGCATGTTTTTGCGCATAGCCTTTTGCCACTAACCGGGCCTTGTATTGGTTGACCGAGCCGTCGGTGTTGTACTTGACCTTGTACACCCACCTACATCCGATCGGCTTCACACCCTTCGATGCATCAACCAGGTCCCAGGTCTCGTTTTCCGCCAATGCGTGCATCTCTTCCTCCATCGCGGCGCGCCAATTTACGTCCTTAGCTGCTTCTGCGTAGCTCTCCGGCTCACGCACTTCCGCTACACGGGTCATGTACGCAGAATGATGCACCATGTACTCGTTGTATCCGAACCGCACAACTGGGTTTTTCTGGCAGGTAGATCAGCGTAATCGGTCATTAGCTGATGTCGAGGTCTTCTCAGCCGACACGGACTTTGCTCTTGAAGACCCGTCACCGCTTCCCTCGAGGTCGGACTCGCGTCGGTCTGACTCGTTCCTATCTGTGCCGGAATCCGACACCTTCTTCTTCCCTTTCTCTTTGCGCGTAAGCCGTCTCCTCGGCTTCCTGCGCAGGGAATGCACGACCGAGTCTCCACTACTCGCCGGCTCTTCATTGGATTGGTCGAACCGACTTAGTCGTCCATTCGGTCCACTTAACCGAAACGAAATCGGACTCTCTTCGCGGGTCCTGATTTCATGCACATCCGGAGGCATCTCAGTCTTGCTGACCTCATCGTCAGAGCTCGGATTGGAGTTGAGATCCGGAGTCGGAGGCAAGTACCAGGACGCGGACTCATCAAACACAACGTCACGGCTCACGCGCGCTTGTTTGGTGTGCGGGTTATAACACTTATAACCCTTCTGCTCATCCGAGTAACCAACCAAGATACATTTCTCGGCCTTTGCGTCCAGCTTCCTCTGTTTCTCCTTCGGCACATTCACATACGCAATGCTACTGAAAACTCGTAAGTGTCGCAAGTTCGGCTTCGTTCCGAAATATAGCTCGTGCGCCGACACTTTGTCTCCGATCCGATTCTGGATGTATACCGCGGTCCTTACCGCCTCGGCCCAGTAGAACTTGGGCAAGCTCTTCTCCTCCAACATTGCCCGTGCCGCTTCCACAACCGACCGATTTTTCCTCTCGGCCACGCCGTTTTGCTCCGGCGTGTATCTACAACTGAATTCGCGCTGAATTCCCATCTATTGTAGATAACCGTTGAATTGACCGGAAAAGTATTCTTTTCCGCCATCCGACCGCAGGCACTTGATCTTTCTTCCTGTTTCCGTTTCCACGAACCCTTTGAGGTCCCCAAAACAGTCGAAGACTTCGCTCTTCCTCTCAATGAGGTAGATCCACGTGTGCTGCGTGTAGTCGTCGATGAAGGAGACGAAGTATCGGCTCCCACCAATATCCGGGCCTCTTTGGTCTGAACTTTTCGGTCCGAACTCTTCTTCGAATCGGTGGTGCCGGTTTCTTTCTCTTTCCAGAAATGCCGACAGTTCTTCTGGAAGTGCCTTGGCTTCCCATAGTAGAAGCAAGTAGGTAGAGCTCTTGACTTCGACCTCGTCCCCGACTTTGGGGACTCCAATATCGACCTCTTCCGTGACCAAGGCCTTCGGATTGGTTCCAGACTCCCGGTCCTTCCGGCAAGCTTCTTCATCTAGCAAGCTTGACTTTACCCTTGCTAGGGACAATTGTTTTCCTTCCGGCCCGGCGTTGCCCAATGTGACAACTAACGTCTCCCAGCTATTCGGGATGGAATCGAGCAGGAGCAATGCGAGTACCTCATCGACGAGAGGTACTTCCAACGAGGTTGCCTAATGTATCAGTCCTTGGAAGGCATTCATGTGCTCCGCCATACTGGAGTCGTCTTGGTAATGGAGCCTCACTAGCTTCCGAAATACCGAAACTCGATTAACAACATTCTTGTTCTGGAACATGATGCCGATCTTCTCCCAGAGTTCATGAGCCTTGCTTTCTTCATTGAAGTTGTTGTACAGGCTCATGTCGATGAAGCACCAGGTGTATGCCGTCATCTTCATGTGCATCACCTCCCATACTGTGGCGTCGATCTTGTCCGGTATGTTGTCCCTGAACTATATCCGCAACCAAATATCTTTAACAACCAGCATATCCCTCATCTTCGACTTCCACATTGATTAGTTGGAGCCGGTGAGCTTGAACATGTCGCCGAACGTTTCTTCCATTTTTTGTGTTGTTCACTTTGATACCAGTTTGAAGAGAATAATAGCATGGAATATTGCTTGGCCACAACCGAGGCTTCAATACTTCACTTGGAATGAAACACAAAAATGGTAAATGGAGAGTACGCTGAATGGGAAAAACCACGGGAGCCCACAGACTCCAACTATCACTATATGAGAAAGGTACACTCAGAGCCTCAGAGTCAACGACCTTGAGCTTTGTATCTATGCCAACCGATGGTTATAACAGAGTATTTCTCTATATCTTACACACACACACACTCTCTCTCTCTGTCGCTCTCTATACAACAGTTACAACAATATGACAACGACATATATTTGATTGCCCTAAGTCATATTTATACTTATATGAACTTAGGGCTATTTACAAATATAGCCTCAATAGGCTTACTCAAAACATATTTACAGATATGTCTTCTCTTCCGGTTCTCACCGGGTGTCCTCCGGTTTCCGGATCTCGTCTGGTTCTCACTGGGGCCTCTTTATTCATCATCGGATCCCATCCGGAGAGACCGATTTCCCAACACTAGCTTCTCGGTCAATGATGTTCTTTCGATGTGTTCGGAACGACTGTTGTTGATGCCTAAAGGGGCGCCTTCGTGGCCGCCTTCGATGTTGTGTCTTTCGCTAAGCCTTGGCCATTTTTTCGATCTAGATGGCGGCATTGTGGCTGTGGGCTCCGAGGAGGCAGCTCCCTATTCTGTTCGCTCCATTGGAGGTTCGGCTCCGTGGTTTCTTGCTATCGCTCTACAAGCCCGGGGGTGTCGTCGGCCGCTTTGACAAGCCCGGACGGTGCGCTTTTTTGAGGGAGCTCCATTTCTTCTTCCTGCCACTCACTTGGTCGGAGTTCGCCGACTCGCCTCTTCCGTTCGGAGGTGGGTGTCTACATTGTTGCTTGGCTGACCGGATTGGGAGGTGGAAGCGACGTGACAGGCAGAAATAGTGCTGTTAAGTATTGCGCAATGATGGAGATAATTTCTTCCCCACCTGGAGGGCTATGAGTCCTGCCTGTAAGGCCACACCTATAATATATCCCCAGTCGATTGGGGCTTCCTTGTAGGTGGTGATGATCACCCCCGCTTTATGCTTCACCATCCCGTACGATTTTGGGTGCACATTGGCGACTTCCAGCATGAACTTGGCGACATCCTGGAAGAAAATATCCAGTGCTTGCTAGATTTTGTAGGCCTTGGTAAAAGCTGAGTACCCGCCGAACTATTTTTTGAGCAATGCAGGTGGGCAGGATCTCTAGGCACTGGTCTCCCAACGAACTGAGGCCAAGCGTCTTGCAAACCATGGCGTTTGTGATGGTGTCAATATTTATCTTGGCGTCGATGTCCATAGCGTGCGAATGAGGTTGAGCCTCCGTGATGTGGATGTAACTTGCCAAGCCATGAGCGAGGAGCAGGGGGAATCTCGATGGCCATGGAGACGAATGGGTCGTGGACTGAGTGCCAAAGGTGAGCGTAGGTAGATGTTGTACTAAAGTCAAAGGACCAAGTATTGTCTTTCTTCAAGGAGTTCCAAGCTAGAGCGGAAAGAGAGTCGGGTCAGAAGTTGAACAATGGTGGTGAATATAAAGGGCAGTTCGAAGAATACTGCAAAGCCCAAGCTATTTGAATTGAATACACAGTGCCGAAGACCCCTGAGTTGAACGGGCTTGGAGAGAGGATGAATCGAACAATCATGGAGAGAGTAAAGAGCATGCTCTCTCATGCTAAACTGCCGAAATCGTATTCGGCTGAGGCAATGTATACAACTGTTTATATGATCAATAGGTCTCTCTCAATACCATTGAAAGATGATGTCCCACAGAGGGTGTGGACAGGAAAGGATGTATCCTACCGACACCTAAGGGTGTTTGTGTCAGGAATAGTACTGAGACAGAGAAGAAATTAGTACTAAGAGAGGAATATTAGTACTAAGAGGAATAGAGGGTGTAGAACACTTGAGAGAAGGAGAGAGAGAGAGAGAGAGAGAGAGAGAGAGAGAGAGAGAGAGAGAGAGAGAGAGAGAGGGAGGGAAAATGATGATGACAGCGATATATTATGTGAGAATAATATACGAGGAAGGCTAGGAGGCTTAAGACTGGCGTTGAACCGATTTGGTTCGAAATAATGCCTTGTGCCTCCTTTCATAGTGTTCTCAGGAGTAGTCCTGAAGCTTCTAGAATGTTCTAGATAAATCTGGAATAACATTAATTTTCTACAGTAAAACTTAAATAAGAATAATATTTTATGTATTACAATAGATAGTGTAATGGTCAAGAGCTCGACTCATGTAACATAAGGTCATGGGTTTGAGTGTTGCCATATCATGACACTATCCCCCCTTTAAAACAACGAGTGTCACGAGTCATTTTGGATTGAGGACCTGGTTTATCTAGATATTGATGATGGAAATCTTCAAGAAGAGCACGAGCATTGGTCACAACACATTCTCTATTGGTTCCCAAGTATGCTTGCTGGGACTATATCCTAGCCAATTGACTAAATAGTAGAGCTTGTTGCAAACAATCTTGGAATCGAGGATGGCAGCAACCTCGTACTTAGGTCCATCTTCAAGTTCGATCGGTGGTGGAGGTTTTGGAATACGTCCTGGTATGGTGCTGTCTTGATAGGGTTCGAGGAGAGAACTATGAAACACCGGATGTATGCGAAGTTGCGGGGGTAGATTGAGACGAAAAGCGATATCATTAATCTTTCTAATAATACGGAAAGAACCTAATCACTGATAATCCAACTTCTCACATGGGTGAGTAGTCTTGATGTGTCATCGAATTAGCCATACCCGATCTCCAATGTTAAAACTGTATGGAAGCCGATGACGGTCCGCGTAAACAATGTGTGTTTGTTGAGCTTGATGTAGATGAGTAGATCAATCTGCTTGTATCTTGCGTAACCGCTGCAAACGATCCTCTGCACAAGGATTTGTGGGTAACTCTGGGGTTTCAAATACACACCACCGGGGGTGACAACCCATATAAGCATAAAATGGCATAACTTTAGTCGATGAGTGGAGAGAGTTATTATAGGAAAATTCGGCGAAGTGGAGAATATCCGCCTAGTCATCCTGATGATAGCTTACAAAGCATCGAAGATACTGCTCCAGGGTTTGATTTGTTCATTCTGCTTGGCCGTCGGTTTGCGGGTGGTAGCTGGAGGAGAGGTTACAAGTGACCTTGAGCATTTTAAAAAGGTGCTTCTAGAATTTCGAGACGAATTGGGGTCCATGATCGCTGATGATATTATCAGGAAGGCCATGATGCCGACATACTTCACGCATGACAATTTCAACGGTTTCTTCACTGGAGATTTCCTTAGTACATCGCAAGAAATGAGCCATCTTCGTATATCGATCTACTACTATTAAAATCGCATCGAATCCCTTAGAGACTGGAAGATCTATGATGAAATCTAGAGCAATGGATTGCCATGGCTTGCTTGGAATTGGTATTGGTTCTAATAAACCATATGGATGATGCCTTGACATTTTTTCTCTACACCATGTATCACAAGTCCGAACAAAATCTTCGACAAATTGTCGCATATAGGGCCACCAGAATGATCGTTGTACTAAATCTAATATCTTAGTACTACCAAAATGCCCAGTTGTATATGTGTCATGATAGTTTTGAACTACTCGAAGGCGGTAAGAACCATTAGGAACATACAAGAGTTTCTTAAAGAATAGTAATCCATCATGACATTCGAATTGTCGATAGTCTGTACCTGATTGTTGTGACTGTGAACAAGGTGCTCGAGAGGGATCAATTTGTGCTAGAATGGCTTGGGCAAAAGCATATGTCTTCAATTCCTCACGTATGGTATCGATAACATGGGAATCCAAGGGCATGTTGAAGACCTGTGTTGCTTATAGGCGTCCGTGCCGGTCCCAAGACTACTTGCTTTTGGTTATCAAAAGTTGGCTCGCTGGGGCGCGGTGCTAGATATGAACTCTATGATAATGCATCTGCCTTCCCTTGGTGCTTCCCCAGACGATATGTAATTTTGAAGTCGAAACACGTGAGGAATTGGGTCCACCGAGCTTGACATCGATTTAACACAGGAGCACTTTGAAAGTAGGCAAGGTTTTTGTGATCACTAAATATGGTGACTTGATGAGTGGATCCCTCTAGAAAATGCCTCCCTCCATTGCGTAAAAGAGTCCACTATTCCTAATAGCTCATCATGAATTTCATAATTGATTTCGGCGGCGTCAAACTTGCATGAGTGGAAAGCCACATGATGTAGCTTTTCATCATTACCTTGTTGCGATAGAATGCTACCCAATGCGAAATTTGAAGCGTTCGCTTCCATGATGAATGGTTTTTCCTGATCAACGTGAGTTAAAATAGGAGCCGATGTAAATGCCTTCTTAAGATTCTCAAAAGCCATGTCCGTTTCTTCAGACCAAATGAACGATTGTCCCTTCTTAGTAAGTTATGTGAGAGGCAGAACAAGCTTTGAGTAATCATGTATAAACTTCCGGTAGAAATTGGCAAAGCCTAAAAAGGATTGCACATCTCGCAACGAACGCGGAGTTTGCCACTCTACCACCGTTTTGACCTTAGCTGGGTCCATGGAGATGCCTTCCGAGGAGATGACATAGCCCAGAAATTCCACCTGGTTGCACCCAAAACTACATTTTTCCAGCTATGCATAAAGACCATGTTCTCGAAGTCGTTTTAGTACTAACAGTACATGAGAATCATGGTCTTCTTGGGTCTTCAAATAAACCAACAGATCATCCAAATAGATGATCAAACAAACATCCAAGAGATCTCAAATATATCATTTGCCATGTGCTGGAACACTGCTGGCGCATCAGTGAGGCCAAATGGCATGACCGTAAACTCGAAGTGCCCATATCTGGTGCGAAATGCGGTCTTCCATTCATCTCCTAGTCGGATCCGTACGAGGTTATATGCTTCCCCGTAAGTCGCTCTTCGTGAAGAACCTTGCACCATTGATCCGTTCTAAAAGACTTGAGATAAGGGGAAGTGCATACCTATTTCTGATGGTAACCTTATTCGAGCCACGGTAATCTACAATGAGACAAAGTGATCCATCCTTTTTCTTGACAAAGAAAATGGGTGCGCCAGTTGGAGATTTCGAATGCCGAATGAAACCATTTTCCAAATTCTGCTCTATATAGGTTTGAAGGACTTCTAGCTCTGTTGGTGACAAATTGTAGATCTGTCCTCATGGTGGCTCTTTTCCCGGTTGTAAATCGATGGGGCAATCATACGGTCAATGGTGAGGAAGCGTATTGGCTTGTACTTTATCGAACACATCGGCATAATGATGATACTTCTTTGGAAGTTGAACGGTGGACTCCTCTTTAGTGGTGTCAGAGGGTTTTACTAACATTGCTAAGAGAAACATTTTCTTCCTTGCGTCCTTCTTCTTGCAACTGATTTAACGAAATGGTTGCAAGCTTATGAGTAGATCCTCGGGCTTGTCGATACCGGATTTCTCTTGTTCTCCAATCTATGTCTGGGTTATGTAATTCGAACCATGGTAATCCTAAAACAATGGGATGTTCTGGGATACTAATTATATTAAATGATACTACACACGCTAGATTATCTAGGACAATATTAATGGGATCTGACTCTTTTATGATATTTCCAGAAGCAATGGGACGACCATCAATGACTACTACAAAGGCTGGACACGGGAGTTTTTTGAGAGATATCTGATGAGCTTGGGCAAAATTCCTATCCATGATGCAAGAATTAGCTCCAGAATCTAGAATTGCTAAGACATGTACTAGAGGGGTACTTTTAGTACTAAATGTTAATTGGGCTACGAACACGTTGCTAACTTGCTTAGAGGGAATGGTGTTAGGAAACAAGTCCCTCCGGATGGGAAGTGAGAAGAACAGTGTTGATGAGCAACTCGGCCGAGGCCGAATCCGGATGTGGAGTACCCGACAAAGGAAGACCCGGTGAGAACCGGATGACAAGTACCCGGCACCGGAAGACCCGGTGAGAACCGGGTGTGGAGTACTCGGCAACGGAAGACCCGGTGAGAACCGGATGTGGAGTACCCAGCAACGGAAGACTCGGTGAGAACCAGATGACGAGTACCCAGCAAGGAAGACCGGGTGAGAACCGGATGTTGTAGGCCCAGTGAGAACCGGATGTTGTGGAAGGGACATATATGTAAATATGTTCCAGAGAACCCACTAGGGCTATATTTGTAAATAACCCGAAAGTCATATTAGTATAAATATGATCTAGGGCAAACTTAATAGAAAACGATAGAGTTATTGGTGTAACCTTTGTATAGTGCGTAAGAGAGAGAGAGAGCGATATACAGAGATTGTGTCTTTGTTGTAACCACCGTTATCTTGTGTATTCTCTTTTTGTTTTGTGTACTTACCTCCATTCCCATTTCGTCTGTGTTTTGATTGTCATCAAGTGATCTACGCTTCGGTTGTGGCCGGAGATTAATCCATGTATTTCCTGACAAATGGAACCACTAATGGGATGCACAGATCTAGGGCTGTCCAACCAAACGACTCTTATTTTAGTTGGACTTAGTCGTTTAACTCTTCTTCTAACAGACTAAGGACATCAAATTTGTTCGCTAGATTGGGCTATTAGTACTATTAGGACTATAAGATATGCCTACTAAAATAAACTCGGGTTTGGTACAATTAGAACTAGCAACTATTTGGTTTACCTACCTTCGTGGCCTATGGGGACAATTTACTACAATATGCCCTGGTCCACTGCAATAAAGACATAGTCAATTTGCTCGACGTCGCTGCTTTTCTTCTTCTGATAATGGTCCGCGACGACGTTGTCGTGAAGATTTTCGGCAACGGTGTGAAAATTGCATGGAGGGTACAAAATCGAGTGTGGTTCTTCACACACAATATGAAACAATAATAATGTAAATAAGTTTAATATCTTGGTACAAAAAGATGGAGATCTTGAAGAGCTTTTGAATGCACGTTGGTATATAACAAACGGACATCTAAGTGTCAAGTTATGTGGGTATGAAGTCTGGAAAAGAAAAAGAGAAAAATAAAATTGTGAAATATCCCACATAAATAGGAAAAGTTTAGGCTCCATCTCTATAAGTAGATTGAGATCCATCATATTTCATCTATGTGTTAAGAGCACATAAAAAAATGGTTGGACTTGAGCCACTTTTGTCTAGATGGACATATGTGGCTAAGTCGCCAGATGTGGCTAAATGCCCAAACCAACCGGTGAAGAAACTCAAACCGGTCGACGACAGAACCGGAAAACCGGATGGAGCCGGAACTTCAAGTCCTTGTGGTCCAAAAACCCCGGCGGTTCCGCCTCACGATCTGCGCGTAGTGACGGATCTTCACAACATAATTAAGTGGTGAACTCGACGTGAAAGAGGCGGCAGGAAGGATCAAATCGAGGATCAACCGATACTTGGAGATGGCATCCTCAAGCAACCAAGCGGGAGAGTTCGAAAGGATGATGCTGTTCGTCGAACAAATGATGAGATCTCAAGACAACGATGCGAGCGTGGAGAAGGCTGTCAACCGTGTCGTTGAGCTCGAGGGTCAATTTGATAGAAGGAACATTATGAAGTTTCTTGATGCATACAAAAGGGAGATGAATTAGAGGGACGTGTCTAAATCAGAGGGACGCGTCAAATCACAAGTTTCAAGAGAGTGGTCGCAAACAACATCCAAAGGCGCGTTATCGAGCTTCAAGAAGGGAAGACAACGTGGTTAGAGTTCGAGAAAGCGATATTAGTGTTGAGAAATCAATGCGGAATTTAAATCACAATAAACGAACTATGTTGTCGTGTTACTACGCGCGTGCGTGGAGAAACGAGGCGGGACCGAGGCGGGACCACCGGGGTCTTGAACCGAAGAGCAGGTGATTGAAGGGGAAAGAGAAAGAGAGAGACGCCCGGTTACGTATGAGCAAAGGAACACAGGAACACGGCCCGTCAACGCGGAAGACACGAATGGACACAGAGACAGAGAGACACGAATGTTTGTATATTAACGAATGACAAATAAACAACAGAGCACGCGCGCGGTTACAACCGAACAGGCCGGCGAACAGATGCCGATGCTTGCTCGTTTGCGCATGAAAGGGGATAGGATGGAGGTGCTGCCGGAAGCACACGGGCGTTCCTCGAAGCAGCGCGAGCCTCCCGCAAACCTGCAGAGAAGAGCGATGGAGAACGAACAGAGGAGAAGCGTTCCGTTTTGGGTCCGACAACACTTCGTCCTCCTCAATGCCCTCCTCTCCCCGCGTCTCCCTCTCTTTTATAGCTTCAAGAAGGGAGCCGTTCCCCTCATTAACTCCCTACCTACCGAATCTAACTACCTAGCATATATCTTTGTACCTAATTCTCTATTATATACATTAAAGGGCGCGCACTCGTGAAGAGCCGGTTCACGCGCGCTATTCACCGATTGCGCTAAGGGACGGTTTTCTTCACGACATCCGCTCCCACCTAACCGCGCATCCACCGGTATGCGCCAAAATTGGGTTCTGGTTGGAGAAAACCGGTCCAGGTTCCGGTTCCTCGTCCATCGGTTCGTCCTCCGTTTCGGACTGTTCGTCGTTGCTGTCCAGGCCTCCTAGATCCGGTTCGCCGTCGTGGCGCTTCTTGAATGCTTTGATCCGCTTCCCTGCTATCGGTATCGCCATCCTCGTACCGTCGAGTTCCGCCAGGTGATACGTCCCGTTGTTTTTGGCGCTCGATACCACGTAAGGCCCGAACCACCGCTTTGCAAACTTCCGTGTTGCCCGGTGCTGGTTGTCGAGGCTGTTGTCGTAGACTAGCACCCAGTCGCCTTCCTCGATTTTCTTTGGTCGGAGCCGGTGCGTTCGGTCGAATCGGGCTTTGTTCCTCATCCTCGCCGTCCGAAGTCTCTCCGCCGCTCGTTCCACGTCCTCTGGCCTCCGCTCGAGCTGCCGTATACGTGCCGCTAGCAGTTCTTCCCGGCTCATCTCGTCTCTCCAGTCCGCTGTTGCCCAAAAGGAGATCGTCCGTTCCATCGGCATGATCGGCTTCTGTCCGAACATGAGCTCTGACGGCATGAACCCGGTTACCGAACTGTGCGTTGTCCGGTCCGCCCACAAGGCATAAGGTAACAGTCGTGGCCAGTTCCCGACCTAGCCTCTACACACCCGGACTAGCGCTTTGACGATCGGTCCGTGTCTGCGCTCCACCTTCCCGTTCGCCTCCGGATTGTACGTTGTGGTGAGCGAGAGCTTGACCCCTAACCGGTCGAACAACTCCTCGGCCTCTTCGACGTCCAACTCCCCGCGGTCAGCCACGATCTTCCTGACGCACCCGTACCGGCATATCACGTCCTCGATCAGGAACCGACACACGGCCGCGGTCGTTTTGTTCTGCAGGGCTCGGCCTTCCACCTGGTTCGTCAGGTCCTCCCGGGCCAGCACCAGATATCGCATCTGCCCTACGCCCATCGGCATCGTCACCAAATCTACCATCCATTTGAAGTGGATGGCCGGAGGGTATGTAGGGTGAAGCTCATCCCGATGTCGGACTATGGAGTGTATCTGACAACTCTCACAAGTTGTCACGAACCGATGCACGTCCCGGTACAGTCCCGACCACCAGTACTTCCCCTTTAGTTTCTCGAACGTGGCCCACGTCCCACGGTGTCCAGCCCAGGGGCTGTTGTGGTAGGCCTTCAGCAACTCCTCCTGTTCCTCCTCCACCGCCACTACTCAGAGCGGGATGCCGTTTCTCTTCTTCGGGTGCTTCCACAAGTATCCGTCCCGTAGAAAGAATCGGTACGCTTTCTTTCGGATCCGGTTGGCCTCGTCCTTTGTCCATGACGCGTCCGGCGTCATCGTCCTTAAGAATCCCCCAATCTGCAGCCACTCCCCTTCGTACTTGCTCTCGTCGAAGTTGTTAAGTGTCGGAGAGCATTCCCAGTTGGTTGTCACGTAAGCCGCCTCGAAGAAGTCCACCCCGACTTCCTTGTCCTCTGAAACCATGTCGCCGTCGTTTTCGAACCTCGCCCTTGAAAGTATGTCGGCCATGGCGTTGTCTTTCCCGGAGATGTGTCGTATTTCCGGATTCAGGGACTTGATGTACGCTATCCACCTGAGCATTGCCAGGTCCGGCATCGCGCATCTGGAAACCATGCCAAGAATTGACAGGCAGTCCGTCTCGATAATTACCTCTGCCCCGATCAGGTAGTCTTTATCGGCCTTTACCGCCGAAACGATACCCCAGAGCTCACGTTTAACTTGGGCGTATCCTCGCTGTCGCTCGCTGAGGACCTTCGCGCCGAACCGGATCGGGAAACGCATGCCGTCCTCGTCCTCCTGGTTGACGATCCATCCGATCCCGGTCGGACTCGTGTCTACCGTTACGTAAATTGGAGCGCTCTTTTCGTAGACAGCCTTTCGGAGCGCCGGAGCCACGACAAGTGCTTCCTTCATCTTCCGGACAGACTCCGTATGCTCGTCTCTCCACTCGAATTTTCGCCCCTTTTTCAGCAACCCGTATAACGGCTCCGCGACGTGAGCGTAATGCGGGATCCATATGTGGTAGAATGCGCACGCTCCCAAGAACCTCCGTACCTCCGTGACCGAGTTACAGTCAGGCTTCATTGCGGAGATGGCTTCAACCTTAGCCGGAGACGGTTTCCGGCCATACGGTCCGCATAGATGTCCGACGACCATGATCTCTGATTGCCCGAAGGCCGATTTCTCCCCGGAGAAGGTGAGCCTCGCGTCCTCTAGCCTCTGCAGCACCCTTTCGCAGTCGTCAATGTGTGTCGCCACGAATTTCCGGCATCCGTCCGGTCCGATCGTTTCGTCCTTTTCCTCCACCAGACATCCCTTGATCGGGACGTCGTCCAAAAACGGCATGGTGATGTCCGGGATACAATCCCTCAGCACTTTGTTCATTGCATTCACCATGTGAGCCACCGAGTTCATCCCTCCTTGCGGTAGGGTACACATCCGTACTAGGCCGAGAGGAGTTCGCATTGTCGTGATGTCTCTGCTTTCTATGGCTAGCTGGAACTGATCGTACCCCGAGTAGAGATCACCAGCCGAGTAAATAGACCTTCCGGCGAAGGCCTCCGCGAACTCGTCTATCGTTGGTCCGATTCCTGCGTTCTGAATGGTCACTCTGTTGACCGGTTGCAGGTCTTGAATGAAGCGCAACGTCCCGTTCTTCTTCGGTACGGTAAACCACTGGTTCGAGTACGGGGCACTCGACGGTTCGAGGATGCCCATATCGACTTTCTGCCTCAACAGCTCCATCAGCTCCGGGATGTAAGCTCTCAGTACCGGAATTGGTTTGAGATTCCACGGCACAAGCGGTACCGTGAATATCACCATCGGCTTCACGACTGTTGGGTCTACGCACCCGATCTCTTCCGGTGAGAATGCGAAGGCTTTCCCGTGCCTTCCGAGCATTCTCCGAAACCGGTCTTCTTCCGCCGGCAGTAGGAACCTGCCCCCACCGATTTTGAGCTCCCGTAGCGTTCTGTCGGTGAAGGTGTGTCCTATGCAGGCCGGATCTCGTAAACTGGGGTCCGACGTGACCCCTTCAATTCGCAACTCGCTGCCCTCCGGTAAGGGTGCCGCGACTGGCCTTACATTCCGGTCCATAGTCTTGTACTTCGTGTTAACCTGGGCCGTCCGATCCGACTCGTGCCCCTGACTGAAGCCCGCGATGACTTCGTACATCTCTTCTGAACAAACCGGTATCGTCCGGTCTTCTTTAAGGCCCTCTTCGACCACCTCTCGCAGTATTCCCAAGGTATCGCCGAAGGAGACCGTCTCCATGGCTCTGTTGATTTCCTCGTTGGACCCGAGAACTCTGCACGCCCGAAGTCGCTCTTCCGCCCTTGTCTTTTTTCGGCCAACGACGCCGACTATCACCCACCCTCCGTTGTCGGAGAAACAAAACTTCCTACTTATGGTACAAGGTTTCTTCGGTTTCGCCTCTATTGTACATTTGTGGGGTTTTCCCGGAGTGTCTGGACTATCGCGGCCCCACACCTTGATAGCCCTCTCTAAAAATCCTCTCGGTTCTCGCCGCCGAGGGACTCGCGGTTTCGCTCGTGGTTCAGTCACACCGTCAGGAACTGGACCGAATGACGCCCGTCCTGACTCTTGACCCTCGCATAAGCCGGCCCGTTGTCCAACACCTTGGTCTCCATCCGCGCTGCCGTAATGTACGGTTCTCCCAGTATGACCGGGTGCGAGGACGTCTCCGTGCCCAACCGGTATCCGCCCTTCTTCTGGTTATCCCGGGCACTGGTCTCACCGGCCTCGTTCCGTTTCAGCCCGAATCGGGTTTCATATCTCTGTGAGGGTCCGGCCCCTCCGGTTTTACCTACCCGTTTGTCTTCAACCAGAGCCTCGTAGTTCTGGCAAGCTGCTTCAACGAAACCCGTCTTTTCCTCGACCGGGTCACTCCACCCGGTTACCTCCTGAACCCGCTTCTCCGCGCGGTCCGCCTCGTCTTTCCTTAGTTGGGCACCGGCGAGGCCTTCCAGCATCGTCGGCCAGAACTCGGCTTTGCTCTCCTTCCGGGCTTCGCTGCCTCCGACCCGAATACCGGCTGACGCCGAGTAGTGGACGGTCTCCGCGTGCCAGGCCGCCGCCTCTTCCATCAGCCTTTTCATTCCTCCTCGCTCGTCGTTTCGGTTCAGGGCCCTCCGGGTATCACTGGCGTGTACCCGACCTTCCCACAGGTACATACCTGGCTTCTCAAAGCCTCCGCAAAGTCCCCGCAGTCTTTCCGGATGTGGCCGACCTCGTCGCACCACATGCACCTATTTCCTGCCGGAGGCCGTCAGTCACGAGCCTGTTCGCCGCCTTCCCTCCGAGCCTGGGCGATCTGGAGATCCTTTACCGCCCGTGTCAACTCCTCCAAAGCTGTTCCCCCAGACGAGCCTCTGACCACGCCGGTCGAAGCCGAACCGGTTTCGAGCCACTCCCGGGTCTCTTCCCTTCGCGCCTGTGGTATCGGTTCGAGCTTCCTTGCTGCGACAGGACCCGCCCCGGTCGCCCCTGTATCAGGCCACTCCCGCCGTTTGTCAAAGCGGCCGCGTAATCTTTTTACCGCGGCCCAGTTGGCCATCAACCCGTCTTCGGTTTCCAGTAAGGAGCCCACTTGCTCCCGATCCCGTGCGTCAACCGATTTGACAAACAGTAGGACACGACTTGTGTCCAGAACGGTCCGATCGAGCGCCGAAAGGCGTGCAAAGCGTTCCTCAAACTCCTGGAGGAGTACCGACGCATTTCTTCCTTTGTTGGGGGACTCCACCCACTCCATGAAGCCCCGCTTCGAAAGTCGAAGCGCGTCATCTAGCCCGTATTTCTCCAGGAGCCGTCCTTCGAACTCCTCCCAGGTCCGGCTCTCCGCCTGGACCTCGAGCACCTCCGTATGGATGCCTGGCATCGCCACTCGAGGGAATCCGGCAAGACGCCTCTCTTCCGGAATATCCCTTATCAACATCTCCGCCCGGTAGGACGCCAAATAACTCGTGGCATCCTTTCCACTGAACCGGCCGATCGTACCGACGATCGCCTCAATAGCCCTGTTAAGGGCGCCGGTGCCCTCGCGCGCGCTCACTATCCGGTCCACGGCCGAAGCCATGGCCTCTGCAAGATCCGACCCCCTCATCTTCTACTCCTCTGCCGCCTTGTTCACTTCGGGTTCACCAAATATGTCGCGTTACTACGCGCGTGCTTGGAGAAACGAGGCGGGACCACCGGGGTCTTGAACCGAAGAGCAGGTGATAGAAGGGGAAAGAGAAAGAGAGAGACGCCCGGTTACGTATGAGCAAAGGAACATAGGAACACGGCTCGTCAACGCGGAAGACACGAATGGACACAGAGACAGAGAGACACGAATGTTTGTATATTAACGAATGACAAATAAACAATAGAGCACGAGAGCGGTTACAACCGAACAGGCCGGCGAACAGATGCCGATGCCTGCTCGTTTGCGCACGAAAGGGGATAGGATGGAGGTGCTGCCGGAAGCACACGGGCGTTCCTCGAAGCAGCGCGAGCCTCCTGAAAACCTGCAGAGAAGAGCGATGGAGAATGAACAGAGGAGAAGCGTTCCGTTTTGGGTCCGACAACACTTCGTCCTCCTCAATGCTCTCCTCTCCCCGCATCTCCCTCTCTTTTATAGCTTCAAGAAGGGAGCCGTTCCCCTCATTAACTCCCTACCTACCGAATCTAACTACCTAGGATATATCTTTGTACCTAATTCTCTATTATATACATTAAAGGGCGCGCACGCGTGAAGAGCTGGTTCACGCGCGCTATGCACCGATTGCGCTAAGGGACGGTTTTCTTCACGACAACGTGCTAAAATACGAATTACAGATATGCTAGAAAGACAATATAAAGTGTACACAGAGATTTACGTGGAAACCCTAAAACGGGAAAAACCACGAGTGAAACAGATTCTTCACTATAGTATAGTGGATATACAATATAGAGATAATTACAACACTTTGTCTAGTGTATCAGCCGCACAGGCCTCTTTGCGTCTGTTGTTACACACATAGCTATGGCGCGACTCTCCCTTCTCACTCTCACGTTCTGTTCGTCTCACTCACACTGTTGAGTACACCGTTCATAACGTTTGCCCTAGTTGCATATATACTTACACAACTTTCCGTCTATTTACATACGTAGCCCTCATGGAGAGCACACTTAGACTATTTACAGGTATAGTCTCCTGAGTTAGCTATTTACACGATTCCGGTTTCGGCCTCGACCGAGTCGCTCATGAACTCGGCTCCTCGACTGTCGGCTTTCCGGACGGTCGGATCTTCCTTCCACTGGAGGGACATATCCCAACAATTAGTGGAGTTTGTGACAGAAGATTTGTCAAGGATGACTCGACATGCCTTGATGAAGTGGATAGAAAAGAAGAATAAGAAGATGAGCGCCTCGAGGGTGTACGGCGAATTCAACCAAATGTTTCGTCGTCTCCCCGCCACAGACCAAGTGCTACTTGAGGAGGACAAAACTTTGTACTTCCTAAAGGCTGTGGATATAAATGATAGATGAGAACTGGGTACTCTCCTCGAAGATGGTACCCAAGCGAACGGGCTTGTGGCGGACTGGGTTGCGGTGAAGCGAGCATGCAATAGGCTTGACAAGTGTCGTCAGTGGGTTGATGACACTGGCTTGGCGGGATTGACTTTCACAGAGAAAACAAGACAACCGAAAGTAGCTGAGCTGCCCAAACAAAGCAGCTCGGAAGAAATGAAGATTGACGACGACATCATCGAAGATCTAGCGCAGAAGTTCGAGATGGTCACGCTAGCCAACATGAATCGTCGAGGCCCCAAAGGGAAAGAACCCTTTAGATGCGTGTGGTGCGATAGCATGGAACACATGAGAAGGGATTGCGCGAGCCTTTGAGAGGCGATCCGACAAAATATCGTATACATAGATGACAATATGATCTACTCGACTGAAACTCGAAGACCCCTGCGGGTGAATTTCGGAAGAGGCGGAATGAAGAAATCTATGGAAGATGCTGAGGTGACTCATGTGGATGCGATGCACTATGCTGCAATGGCCGGAATAAGAGTCGGGAAAGACAAAAATGAAGCTGCGAAAGTGGGAGCAAAGTTTTGGTCTTCCGTTCTCGAGTATGAGAAGATGGGGAAGGTCACATCGAATGAGATAGAGCTTGCAGACGAAAGTGTGCAAAGCATAACCGGGTGGTCCGATCCGGTGGATTACAACACCATACTCGCGGAAGTGATATGCGACAACCACGAGGTGCTCGTCGAAGAAAAGAGAAAAAGAATAAAAGAGCAAGGCCCATAAAAAAGACATGAAACAAGGAACATGAAAAAGAAAGAAGATGCAGAAACGAGTCAATCTTTACAAATGGAGGAAGGAGACGCTAGCTGAAAAGCGGAGTCAGTCAAATGAGTCGAAGAAACGGTTCGGCCCGTGAAGATTGGTGTCGAAGACCCTACTCGAAAGACAAGGACTATGCCTACCTATAAGCTAAGGTCGGACATAGAGCAGATGACAAACCTGAAGAAGATTCTCGAGGAACGCATTCCTGATAGCCACGTGACTTTGTCCTTGAGGGAATTACTCGGCATTACGAAGGAGTTCCATGACACGATCGTGGACCTTGTAAAAAGAAAGAGGCAACAATCAAAAGAAGAAGAAGAGAAGCCACAAAAAGCAAAGAAAAATGCCATAACGATGGCAAGGGACGAAGTCGATGAAGATATGGTGGACAACCACTATACTCGACCTCATTGGGCACGAACGACAACCGAGACGCCGATGAAGATCGGGGAGAAGAAAGAGACCGTGGTAGCCTTGATCGACCATGGATCGGAGATCAACCTCATGTCAACCGAGTTCTACAAAAAAGGGAAGATGGGCCAATCAATACAAACCACGGATGGAAGATTCGAGCGGCGACAAAGTCTACGGAGGACTTGTATGGAGCTTGTCCCAATGTTAAAGTCACGATCGGGGATGTGGAGATGGATCAACACTTCTTCGTGCAAGAATTCGCGTCGCATCCTGTCATCCTAGGACAACCGTATATCACATCATCCCAGATGGAGACCAAGGTGTTCGATAATGGAGCAGCATTCGAGCGAATCAAGAGTCTTGACAATCAAAGATCTGTTCAATTCCTAACGGTGTGAGCTAATCATGAAAGAAATTAAGATAGTCTTGGAGCCGAATCCCCGGATTTTTAGAGTGGACTATTGAAGCACGGGGCACAAATAGTGATCACAAGTCCCCACAAAGGAGTAGAGCGCGTGGATTGCGAGGAGAAGCAACATGTGTCACACCTAGTGGCGCATGTAAACTAGTACTACCCGACAAGAAGGACAAGCGTTGGATACAAGACTTCTAGAAGATGCTGAAAGAAGAAAACATAATAGAAGAAGAAGAGTTCGTGACTCATATTATGGAAGAAGCCTCATTTAACGACACCATCGGTGAAATCGAGGAAGTCGTGGACTAGAGCTATCTTCATGATCAACATGTGATTTCGGTTAACTCCATCAACATGTACGTTATCATCGATGAATACCATCGTGGCATCTTGATGGAGGAAACTGAAGTCAACAAAAAATATAAAACGGTGGATAAGAAGATCAAGCTAGTTGTGGTTCCGCTACTGGAAGATGACTGGCAAAAGATGAAGGATGTCGCGAGTGATCCAAGCTTAAGGGATCCGAAGGCAATAGGTCATGTCTTCATCGAAGAGACGAAGGGAAAGCTACAAGTTGGAAGGGAGGATTTCCTCATCCCTTAAGAAGAGAGAATGTTTCGCGACATGGGAAGGCTTTCACATTTTTCCCACAAGAAATCGGATGTGTTCATCCAAGGACAATAGAGCCGATGGTGATCTTCACGGTACCGCACGTACTTGGAATTTGAAACCGATACCAGTTTCGAGAGCACACCTACCAAAGCTGATCGAGTTCTTAAAGGAGAAGGTGAATATGGGAATTTTGGAACCGTCGAATGCTCCTTATTCTAATAGGTGGTTCACGGTGCTGAAGAAGAATGGATCATTGCGATTCATCCAAGATCTTCAACCCGTCAACAAGGTGACAATTCGGAATGCTGGAATTGGTCCGAGCGTGGACGAATTTGCCGAAGTGTTTGCGGGGCGGTCCATCTACTCCATTGGCGATCTCTACTCTGGATACGACCCATTCCAGTTGGCGATCGACAATTGTCACATTACAACCATGAGGACTCCGATCGGGCTCATGCGAATGTGTACCTTATGTCAAGGTGCAACAAACTCAGTGGCTCATATGGTGAATGCCATGAACAAGGTCTTGAAGGATTGCATCCCGGACATCACGATGCCATTCTTGGATGATATTCCGATAAAAGGAAGTTCGGATGAGGAGAAAGATGAATCGAAAGATAAGGAAGGGTGTAGAAAGTTGTCGCGGATCATATGAAAGATTGCGAGAAGGTGCTTCAAAGGCTCAAGTTGCGAATTTGACATTTTCGGGAGAAAAATCCGCTTTCGGGCATCCAGAGATCTTGGTGGTAGGTCACTTGTGTGGAGCATACGGCCGGAAGCCTTCGCCATCCAAGGTGAACGCGATCCAAGATATGAAAGAAGAATGCGTAAACCAAATGGAGGTTCAAAGGTTCCTTGGAGCATGCACGTTTTATCATATCTGGATTCCGCACTACGCCCATGTCGCCGAGCCTTTATATGGGTCGCTAAAGAAAAGAATGAAGTTTGAATGGCGAGACGAGCACACGAACGCGATGCGAAGATTGAAGAAACTACTTCTTGAAGCTCCAGCACTAAGAAAGGCCAACTATACCAAAGGGAGGCCGATTTATGTAACTCTAGATACGAGCCCAACCGGAATCGGGTGGGTCATCAACCAAGAAGGAGAAGATAATGCGTAGTATGCCATCCGGTTCGGAGTAAAGGTTCTCAACGAACGACAACAAAGATATGCCCAAGTCAAGCGGGAACTTTGGGGTATTGTGTCGGCAGTGAAGACAGACAAAGACTACCTGATCGGGTCGGAAGTAATAATTGAGACAGATTGTCTCCCAATCCTCGGGATGATCTCAGGATGTGCGACACCAGATCTAGCTATGCTAAGTGTTACCCGGACCCGGACAGTCAGTTTTACCGAACAAGTGGGAAAGCGTCGAAAACAGAGTCGGTTCGGATCGACTGTTCGGATCAATGACTCAGCAGTAAACGAAGAGAACTAAGTTAGTTAGATAATTTTGTAAATCTTGATAGTAAGTAGGAATAGTTCTTGATGAGAAAAGACCTTCGGTATACCTATAAAAGGGAACCGAAGGCATTGTAAGAAAGGTCGTTCTATTTAGTAATATAAGTTTAAGTTAGGGATATCTTGTACGAATTCTGTGTTTCTTTTATTGTCTATGATCTTAAGTGCAAGCTTCCTAATTTATAACTAAGTAACGATCACGGTAATTACCGATTAATACAGTATAATTCCGTTCGTAAAACACAATTCCTTGTTAGAACGTTGAGTAGCGACGTTCACTCTTCTGTATCGGTAGTAGTTAGTACTTAGCCGATTAACACAGAAGAATTTTGGCACGCCCGGTTACATCTGCAATTCAGCAGAGAACAATTCGAATGGATGTCGTATGAAGAGGAGGCACCGGTCAGTTGTAAGCGGCCTCGTACAAGGTCAGTTACGAAGGTAGTGCAGCAAGCGTTCATTGCGCAAGAACAGCCGGAATCAAGCACAAAGTGGTCGAAACTTCCTGACTTATCCGATCAATTACCTTCAGACGAAAAACAGACGGAAGAGGTATCGTTTTACGACATTTGGGACGATATGCCTTATACTTATTCTAAGTTCCGGGAAGGAACAGATGCGGAAGCACATATTAGGGATTTCTTAACGACATGGGAGATTAACCATGGAGCTCAGCGATTGTCGGCAGATGCCGAAGATAAGTCAAAAATCGCTGAGTTCGTCTTATCATTAGACGGATATTCCGCTAATTGGTTTGCGCAGAACGGTCTTCAAGGATTTCCATCCTTTGAAGTATTAACTAGTAAATTTTTACAATTATTTCATCAACAAATTCCGCAGAAGGATTTGATTGCGCAATTTTATGCGTTATATCAAGAAAAAAATGAAACAGTATCTCAGTTTGTGATACGATTTCAGAACTTACAGCTTCAGATTTCGAGGCCGATTCCGGATAAGGAATTAAAAGAAGTCTTTCTAGAAGCTGTAAAAGAACCATTAAGGACGACATTGAAAGTGTTCGATTTTCGAAATCAGACTATCGAACAAGTCATTGATAAAGCAATAGAAATGGGTCGACCACCGGTCAATGTTCAGAGTATGGACATGTCGGCATTACACCGTACATTACCAACAATGGAGGAGTTACAATTTCGACAAGCAGTTCAATGCACCACTTGTTTAAATACGGGGCATTCAGCAATTGACTGTACGTTAAGAACACATTGTACAATATGTCATTCAAAATTACATTCCGTAGAACAATGTGAATATAATCTGCTTAATAAGACTACGGCGTCAGTACGACAAATTTTTGCTGACAATGGTTACCAAAATAACACTAATCTGTTCAATGGTTATCAAAATAATAATTTTTTACAAAATCAGCAAAATGTACAACAGAATCCGGTTATACAGCCAAATCAGATCTTTTCACAACAAAATATGCAACCCACTCAAGTGACTCAAGCATATCAACCAGGTTTTGCTCAATCCAACCCACCATTCGTACAGAATCCGAATCAATATTTTCAACAAAATAATCAAAGTTTCCAACAAGGTAACCCACCATTTCAAGGGTTTCAACAGAACTGTCCGAATGTGCAACCGAATTCTACATTTCAACCAAATCCGGCATTTCAACCGGGTAATATGACTTTTCAACATAATACTCAAACTGTTCCACAAAATAATCAAATGTTTCAACAGAATAATTTTCAGCCAAATCAGGAGTTCGGGACACCACACAATATAGCACAACCAAATGATAATACTGAACAATTTAGGCAGAATCGGTATAAAAACAAGAGATTTTACAAACCAAAAGCTACACGTCAATACCAACAAAACCCGAATGGTAATGAAGAGCAGCAATTTAATAACGGGCAATTTGCACATGGAGAGACTAGTGCAACATTTGTGCCCACTTGTTACATTTGTCGACAACTAGGCCATTATGCTAATCAATGTCTTTTGTATCGGTAGTAGTTAGTACTTAGCCGATTAACACTAAGGTGGATCACTTATATCAAATGTTTAAACCCAAAGATCCACCATATTGCAGGGAAGAAGAATGCCATGGCTGACATACTATCGAGGGCAAGATTTGAGAATGAAAGTGACATGGTTTCGGAAGATGAAGATGTCACCCTCGACTTCTTCAAGATGGCTCGACTATCAGCGGAAGACAAGGACACACTAACCCTCCACGCCTTCAACGAGGACGAGTACAATGACAACGGATGCTTCATTGGCGAAGGAGGAGGCCCTACGAATCTGGAAGAAAGCTTACCAATACTTCTTGAAGGGAGGCTTCCTTTGGCGACACCCAAAAAGAAGGACAAGAATACCATGTCGAGTGGTGGTGAAGAAAGAAGATCTAGTGACATTAATGACCAAATTCCACGAGAGTGCCTAGGCAGGTCATAGAGGAACATGGGCGACGTTCGAGAAGTTGAAGGAGAAGTACTAGTGGCCAAGCATGTACAAAGATGTACTCCATTTCGTGTCCACATGCGAAACATGCCAAGTACATTCGAATATACGTCATTGTGATGAACTACGACCGACATAACCGCTCACCATACACTTCAAATGGATGGTGGATATGGTCTCAATGCCAATGGGAGTGGGACAAATGAAGTACTTATTTCTGGCAAGAGAAGACTTGACAAATCAAGTGGAAAAGACGGGCCTTGACAAATAAGACGACATCAACTATTTCCAAATTTCTACTCGAAGAGGTTGTCTGCCGATACTGATGCGTGGGAAAGATAGTCGCCGACGGAGGGGATTTGGATGCACACGAAGCAATGAAGCTTTTCGAATGACTAGGCGTGAAGCTCTCCCTCACGACTGCCTACAATCCAGAAGCGAATGGGAAGATCGAGCGAGGGCATGGACCTATCGTCAAAGCCATCGTACGAGCATGCAACAGTGGAGTCGGGAATTGGCCACGACTATTGCCCTATGCCTTGTGGGCTAACAGAATGACACACAGCTCGGTGACAGGGTATATGCCAACGGAGCTTATGTATGGACAAAAGCCGGTAATGCCCATCGAAAAGATGATCGCATCATGGGTAGTGAGAGAACAAGATGAGCCGAGAAGAGTTATTAGCGGTACGGATAAGGCAACTTGAAAGAAAACCTGAAGATCTAGAGAAAGCGCGAAAGATGATGGAGGCAGCCTGAGTGAAGAACAAAATTCGATTCGACAAGTTGCATTGACTTCGTCCCAAGAAGATCGAAGAAGGAGATTGGGTATTTGTCTACGACAACAACCTTGACAATCAACACAGTACAACAAGGAAGTTCGCAAGAAGATGGTTCAGACCGTATGTGGTGACAAGTGACAACGATAATGCCACATACCACCTTGCGGACCTAGACTGATCAAGGTTGGCCGTACCCATTGCGGGGAAAAGAGTAAAGATTTTCAAGAAAAGACAAGACGAAGATCATGACCTCAATCACCTCGACGATGAAGATAATAGGAAGGATGTGAATGAGAATGTGGAAGAATCCGATTGATCACCGTAGCCGAAATCTTGCACTCTCTCTTCTTGGCACGTACCAGAGGACGTGCGGTTTGGTGGGGGTGGATGTTGTGAAGATTTTCGGCAACGGTGTGAAAATTGCATGGAGCGTACAAAATCGAGTGTGATTCTTCACACACAATATGAAACAATAATAATGTAAATAATGTAAATAAGTTTAATATCTTGGTACAAAAAGATAGAGATCTTGAAGAGCTTTTGAATGCACTTTGGTATATAACAAATGGACATCTAAGTGTCAAGTTATGTGGGTATGAAGTCTGCAAAAGAAAAAGAGAAAAATAAAATTGTGAAATATCCCACATAGATAGGAAAATTTTAGGCTCCAGCTATATAAGCAGATTGAGATCCATCATATTTCATCTATGGTAAAAAATAGTTGGACTTGAGCCACTTTTGTCTAGATGGACATATGTGGCTAAGTCGCCAGATGTGGTTAAAGGCCCGAACCGGCCGGTGAAGAAGCTCAAAACCGGTTGACGACAGAACCGAAAAACCGGATGGAGCCGGTTACCAGTGACCGGATGGATCCGCCTACCGGTAACCGAACGGAGCTGGTAACCGGCGACGAAACTGGTGACCAGCATCCGGCGATGGAACCTGCGACCGGTAATCGGCATCCGGCGACGGACGGTGACCGGCATCCAGCATCTGGCATCCGACGACCTCGGGATGCGAACCGAACCGGCTTGGGATGTAGACCGAACCAGGCCAGACTGAACGGATGCAAATCAGACGGATTAGTCGGGTCAGTTGATCGCGGTGCATGGTGTCTTAAAGATATTTGGTCCAAAAGCCTAATAGTTTTTGTGCATAAAAGAAAAAGATGTAAGCAAGACTCGATTGAACTTTGCACCTCCAAGATAGGAGGCAATAGACTTACCACTAGGCTATGTGATTTCTTTAGAAATTTTTTTCCTATCATCATAGTTTTACATGTAAATTCTCATATTAGAGCTTGATTGAGTGAGATGTGATGCATGAGCGCCAAATGGCAAACATGCATCACATGCATTCCATGCATTGTTTGCATGTCTTGTACCCTCATATGCATCATATGCATGGGAGCATCTAGAAAAGGGTGGATGAAAAAGATAAAAGGGGAGAGCTATGTATGAATCAAGAAATTAATAAGAAAATTCGTTACCTTTTTGATGATATAACTTATTCTTCAAATCTAAAGAAGAGTCCAATCTTAATCTCTCTCTCTCTCTCTCTCTCTCTCTCTCTCTCGCCATATCAATCTCTCTCTTTCAATCTATCTTAAATACTTTGTCTTTAAACTAGTGCAAACTTCGAGTCCTTCCGGTCTAGAACCCCGGTGGTTCCGCCTCACGATCCGCGCGTAGTGACGGATCTTCACGACAACGTGTAGTGTCAATCTCCATCGGAGTCAGAGCATTCACTGGAGACGCATTATATGACTCCCTCAGAAAAGGTTTCACTACCACTGAGGCGTAGGTGGGCTCTGATCTTGCCCTCGGCATCTGGAATTGCCATTCTGAATGTCGTTCGAAAAGGCGGTTGTTGCATCTCACCGCGCGACTGATTGCTTCTTTTAATCACTTTGGTTCTTCGAGGAAGGTCAAGAGTAAATCCTTGACATCATTGCGTAAACCATAATGAAATTGCTCCATCAATGCTTGATCATCCCAAGGGATATTGGCGACGAGTAGGCGGAAATTTGCAGCGTCAGTGGAGGCTGGACGATCACCTTGACGTAATTGTTGGATTTTGTTGATTGTTGTCCTTATGCTGTCAGTATCTCCAAAACAGGCTTCAAAATTGTTTAGTAATGGAGATTCCTTTTCTTACAACGGAGTGAACCATGCCAATGCTGAGCCACCGAGTAGAGTGCGTACTAATCCCACTCGTGATGCATTGGTGGGATATCGAGAAGGATGCATTTGAATCACTAAACGTACCTGATTCAGAAAACCTCTAAACTGTGATCGGGTCCCATTAAATTTTTGCAGGGAGATTGATCTTGGGTTCTTTGTGAATCCCTTGAGTGCTTGATCCTTGTTGTTGTAGTGATACAATATTCGTTTCAAGTTGTTGTACACGTAACGTCAACTCCTCGTGTTGTTGTTGTTTTTCCAGCGCTACTTGTTGAAGATCCCCCAACAAACAATGATTTTCTTGTTCTAGTGCTACAAATTTCTCTTTTAAGCACTAGAGGTCGAAGAAAACAGATTGGTATTCCTAAGCGCTAATAGTTTCCATTTTACTAGGGAGGATAAGAGGATTAGTATGGAGGGGGAAACGGGGTAAGAAGATGAGGGAAACCGGAAAGAAAACCGGAAAAAAGGAGATATGTAAGAAGATAAAAGGAAGAGGAGGAAAGGAGGAGATGGAAGGCGGGAAAATCGGTTCAAACTGTCAGGAATATTACTAAGATAGAGAAGAAATTAGTACTAAGAGAGGAATATTAGTACTAAGAGGAATAGAGGGTGTAGAACACTCGAGAGAAGGAGAGAGAGAGAGAGTGAGTGAGAGATCGAGGGACAGAAAATGATGATGACAACGATATTATATTACATGAGAAGAATATACAAGGAAGGCTAGGAGGCTTAAGACTGGGGTTGAACCGATTTGGTTTGAAATAATGCCTTGTGCCTCCTTTTCTAGTGTTCTCAGGAGTAGTCTTGAAGCTTCTAGAATGTTCTAGAGAAATCTGGAATATACATTAATTTTCTATAGTAAAATTTAAATAAAAATAATATCTTACGTATTACAATAGATAGTGTAATGGTCAAGAGCTCGACCCATGTAACATAAGGTCATGGGTTCGAGTCTTGCCATATCATGACAGCTTAGATGGTTAGTATATATGCATGTGGTTAAGGATTAGAGGTCAACACTCGACAGTAAGTCGAAACCATGCATATTCACGGGATACTGAGAGGACGTGTTTAGCTACAGGTTGTGAGACTTTGTCGGTAAGAAAGTAGTGAGGAGTCGGGATGCAGTCAAGACAAACACGATTGAGGACTGGAAGTAGCAGAAGTCAAAATCGACTCCCTAGTCAACCCCCACTACTACCGACTTAGGGACAAGTGAACCGACACAGTCGGTTGTTCCAACGCAGATGAGTCAGAGTCGGAAGAACTATTGAAGTCAATCGAGGAATACAAGTCGGAGTCGGCTAACCCCCAACGACCAATCGATGCATATGAACCCAAGTCAAGAGAAGAGTCGACAGAGGCATCCGAACTGGAGCTGACAATGAATGGAAGGAGATACCCACTCAAAGAAAGAAGAGCACCGACTAGTCACGTATGCCAGTCAATACATCCTCTTGACTGATGAGGTGAACCTGAGTGTTATAAAGAAGCCATGGCCAATGAGCACAAAGAGAAGTGGCAGAGTCCAATGCAAGATGAGATGGACTCCTTGCACGAAAATTATACCTAAGATTTGGTGGAGTAATTGTTAAGAGTCTATTACTAATAAATTGACCAAACTAAAGTAAAAGAAGGAAAATACACCCCCGAGCTATGATCTAGACATAGCCAACCTACCACCGATGTCCCATACCGCAGGATATTAGGATGACTAATACCTCGAAAGAGATCAACACAATCGTCGAGATGAAAGCCTGCCCCGCACCACCGGTGTCTAAGACAGCAGCCTTCCGACGTAATGTGCTTATGAGGGTAGCTAAGCCTCATATTTATACCTTTTCCTAGGCCCCTTGAATAGATGTGCCTTTCTAAAAGGGTTTCCATTCATTGGTTGCCCAAATCATGATAGTGCATGCACCTATCATTTCTTCTATCCAATCACGTTAGCCCCTTTTTTAACATTAGTGAACATACCCTTCACTAATGTAAATATTAGTGACCTACCCTCACCAACATTATGTGTACATAACAGTAACCAAAAGGTAAGAGAGCACCTAGAAATAAATGGGTCTATAGGGTGAAGACTGGAGAAGTCGACAACACACCCTGTCACATCTAGACTCGAACCTCTAACCTAGAACACACCCAAAACTAGAGAATAACCTACCCAATCAACCAAATAATAGAGCTTATTCCACACAATCTTAGAATGGAGAATAGCAACTACCTCATATTTGGGGTTGTCAGCAAGTTGGACAGAGGGCGGAGGTGGCACGACACGATTACCAATGGAAGATGTGCAACAAGGTTCCAAAAGAGAGCTATGAAAGACTAGGTGAAGCCACATGGGTGTTGGAAGGTTAACATGAAAGGTTGCATCATTAATCCGCGCAGTGATGAGAAAAGGACCTAAGCGTTGATAATTGAGCTTCTCACATGGTCGGGTAGTCTTGATGTGACGACGAAGCAACCATACTTGGTCACCAACCTTAAAAGGAGACTTAAGATGATGGCGATCTGCATTGGTCTTATGTTGTGCTTGAGTTGTCTGAAGATGTGAAGCTAACACTAACTAGATTCAATGTAGTCGATGAAGGTGATGCTCAACACTAGGGTTTCGTGCGACCTTGGGAAGATCCAAGATACACCATTGAGGATGGTTGCCGGTGTAGGCAAAGGAAGGTGTAACCTTGGTAGAAGAGTGTACTGTGTTATTGTATTCAAACTCAGTAAGATGTAAAATATTACTCCAATCATCTTGTTGATAACTTATGAAGCATCAAAGATACTGCTCGAGCGTTTGATTCGTGCGCTCTGTTTGTCCGTGGGTTTGTGGATGATAAGTCGAAGAGAGTTTGTAGGTGATTTTGAGGCCTGCCCATAGGTGCTTCCAAAAGTGAGAGATAAATTTAGGACCGCGATTGGTAATTATATCGTCTAGAAGACCACGATGACGAAACACTTCACGCATAATGGTATCTACGGTTTCCATACTACTGATGCTCTTTACACATGGTAAAAAATGTGCTATCTTGGTAAATCGGTCCACCACTATTAAAATAGTATCAAATCCTTTTGAAGGTGGCATATCCATAATGAAATCCATAGATGTAGACTGCCATGGCTTGGTTGGAGGTGGTTATGGTTGTAACAAGCCATAAGGATGATGCATGGGTATTTTGGCTCGACAACAGGTGTCACATGTATGAATGTAATCTTCGACAAAGTTTTGCAAATGAGGCCACCAAAACGAGCGCTTAACCAACTCCATGGTCTTGGCAATGCCAAAATGTCTAGCCATATGGGCATCATGACAATGGTCTAATACTTGAAGGCGGGGTGATCCATAAGGGACGTAAAGGAGATTCTTCTAAAAGAGTAAGCCATCTTGCCACTTGAAGTCTTGATAGTGTTGAGATGACCCTTGCAATGTGGAGCAAGGTGCATGGTTTGTACTAATGTGGGCCAATACATCCTTAGCGAAATCATCAGAGTGAAGTTGTTGCCGAATAGTATCAACAAGGCATGGTCACTATAAATGATGATTTGATGAGGCGATCCTTCAAAAAAATGTCACTATTGCTCGAAAGAGTCGACCACAGCTAGTAACTCCTTGTCATGCACCTCGTAGTTTATCTTTGTAGCAATAAATTTTCTCGACAAAAACGTGACTAGATGGGACTACCTGTCCTTGCCTGGTTGTGATGATACTCCCCAATGTAAAGTCTGACGCATCCGCCCAATGGTAAATGGTTTTTCGGGATCAATACGCGCTATGATAGGAGCTGATGTGAATGCCTCTTTGAGTTGAGTAAAGGCTGTGTCCACTTCAATAGTCCAAAAAAACGCTTGATTTTTCTTGGTGAGTTGGGTGAGAGGCAACACGATCTTTGAATAATTCCATATGAATTTGCGATAGAAGTTAGCAAATTTGAGGAAACATTGGACATCTCGAACAGAATGTGGGGGCTGCCATTCCAATATTGTTTTGTCTTTTGTTGGATCCATGAAAATACCTTTGGATGAAATAGTATAACCCAAGAATTCGACTTGTTCGCTATCAAAACTACACTTCTCAAGTTTGGCATATAGACCATACTTTCTTAAGCGTTCAAGTACTTTCCAGACATGTATATCATGCTACTCCTATGTTTTAGAGTAAATCAAAAGATAATCTAAATAGATGATGAGAACGATATCTAGAAAATCCTGGAAAATGTCATTTGCCATATGTTGGAAAATTGAGGGTGCATTTGTGAGCCTGAAAGGCAGTTTTCCAAGAACTCAAAGTGAACATACCGAGTACGAAATGTAGTTTTCCACTCATCTCCCAGTCGAATGCGAACAAGCTTATATGCACCCCTTAAATCAATCTTTGTAAAATGCTTTGCCCCACGAATGCGCTCTAAAAGACTGGAGATTAAATGTAGAGCATACCTATTTCTTATGGTGACTTTATTTAATCCCTGATAGTCCACGACCAAACGAAGCGAACCGTCCTTTTTCTTCACAACAAATATAGGAGCACCAGCTGGAGACTTTGAATGTCAAATAAACCCATGTGCAAGATTTTCCTTGATGTATTCTCGAAGAACCTTAAGCTCAGTTGGTGATAGATTATAGATCGGACCTCACAGTGGCTCTTTTCCTGGTTGGAGGTCAATGGGACAGTCGTATGGCTGATGTTTTGGAAGTACACTAGCTTTGACTTTGTCGAAAACATCAACATATTCTTGATATTTTTTGGGAATTTGGATATCTATATTCCCTCGAGTGGCACTAGAAGGTGTCACTGATATTGCAAATAAGAAAAGTTCCTCCTTTCCTCTGACTTGGGACAATTGTTGCAATGTGATGGTTGAGATTTGATGAAAAGGAGATGGTGCACTGGTAGAACTATATTCTTTAAGGGAACAGTCCTAGGCTCGATCCTTAGTAGTGTTGTTTCTTGCTGAAGGGCACCAAATTTCGCGCCTCCAATCGATTCTTGGGTTATGTAGCTCGAATCATGGCAAACCAAGGGCAATTGGATGTTTAGGGCTACGGATTATGTTATAAGAAACTGCACATCCTAAATCACCTAAGAGTATTTGTATTGGCTTAGAATCTTCAAATATATTCCTAGAAGCTATGGGACGTCTATCAATCACTACTAGGGAAACTAGGCAAGGAAGGGTATGCAAGGATATTTGATGTTTTTGGGCAAAAACTCTATCCATGAAACAAGAATTGGCTCCGGTATCATAGAGGGCTTGAACCCGAAGTTCATAACTCGGTGTCCTAACTTATATTTGGACTGAGAGGACTCTACTAACATGCTTGGACGAAATGGAATCTACATTAGGTTGTACAGATCTAGGGTTGTCCAACCAAATGGTTCCTATTTTGGCTAGATTTATTTGTTTGACTCCTCTTCTAATTGGCTTATGACTTCAAACTTATCGGACAAGGGTGGATTATTCATAATATTAGAATCACTAAGTGCTTCTAAAATGTTGGAATCATTTTTATTGTCATAATGAATTTGATTGACTTGATGTCTTGGCCTACAGGAGCAATGAATGGCTATATGTCTTGGACCTCCACAATGTAAGCATAGACAGTTTTCTCGGCATCGTTGCTTCTCTTCATCTGACAATGGTCCTCGTCGTTGGGTCATATCGATCTCCATGGGTGTAGGCCTATCCATTTGGGTTGGACTACGTGTTTCCCTTGGAGTTGGAGCAGGGCTATATGTTTGCCTCGGAGATGATTGTCCCGTTATTGATGCGTAAGTTGGTGTGAATCTTGATCTTGTTATTTGTTGTTGTCGCTCACATCGACCGCCAAAAAGACGATTATCACACCGTATTGCTCAATTAATAGTTTCTGTAAGTGATTTTGGATCCTCGTGGAAGGTAAGAAGTAAGTCCTTCACATCACTACGAAGATCGGAACGAAATTGCTCCATTAAGGCTTGTTCATCCCAAGGAATATCGCATGCGATGAGACGGAAATTGGTTGCATATGTTGATGTTGGCTAATCACCTTGACGTAGTGTACGAATCTTGTTGATTGTTGTTCTTGCCCCATCTGTATCTCCGAAGCAGGCCTTAAAATCTTTGATAAACTCCTCGAAATTACGCAATAGGTCTCATTTGTCTCTAGTAATGGAGCAAACCATGACAACACTCTGCCAGTGAATAAGGTGCCCACTAATTCAACTCATGATGCATCTGTCGGATAACACGTAGGATGCATTTGAATTACCAACCATACTTGATTCAAGAAACCTCGAAAATGCGCCCTCGAACCATCAAATTTAGCTGGGAGGCTGATTTTGGGCTACTTGATAATTCCTTGACCTTCGACCCTTTGTTGTTGCACCCATCGCGTTGCCGTGCCTTTCGGTGCCGGATCATTGCATGAGTCGGGTGGGAACCGCTGGGGTTTTGGACTAGGAGGAGGAATAATTTGAGGCTAATCTAGTTATGAATATGAATAGATTATAAGAAAGAGATATAGAAACTTGTGAATCCCACAAGTATAGTTGTTTTAGTTTATCTTAATCGTAGTAATAAATAAAAATAGTTTAGAATAGATTAGAGTGGATTGAGAAAAGAGATCAAAACTTTTGAATCCCACAAGTATTATATTAATCAATATTTATGTAAGAATATGAATGTAGATTGAAAGAGAAGGATATAGAAACCTCGTGAATCCCACAAGTATAGTTTATTTCGTGAATCCCACGAATATAGTTTATTAATTGGTGTTTTTTAGAAATATATCCAATTTCCAAATATTCCACACACCTATTACATTGTGCTCCCCATCCTTATATAGTGATGAGAGAGTCTTGACAATCCATGTTTTTTCTCTAATTATGCCCTCCATGTTTTTTCTATCAATAGACTATATGCTTTCTCTAACATGATTTTTCTAAAGTCATGCATTTTTTATCGACTATAGTGTTCATGCACGCTAGATGTGCATGTGTAGCTTTTTCTTTTCTCATGCGTTTTCCTAAAGTTTATCCTAGCGTGAACTTAGCTTTCTATGTGGGACATCTACTTTTTAACACAATGATATGTTAGTGTAATGGTAAGGCTTCATATTATTAACATGGAGGTACAAGGTTTGAATCTTGCCCTATGCATGTAATATACATTTTGATATTTCTTTCTTTTTCTTCATATTTATTCAATCGGTTATTTTATACGTTTTTCATGTAGTGTACGAAATACACTATGACAACGTAAACTCTTGTTGTTATTGCCACCCTACATCTTTCTTCTGCCACTCTATCTTTTCCCTTGTTTTTGACAGTTAGATTTGAATTGGTTTGAGAAGAATTGTATGTTTATATTTGTAGGTTCCTATAGAATAGCCTAGAGATTTCTATAATGTTCTAAAATGTTCTAGACCTAGAATATTCTAAGATGTTCTAGGATATTCTAGAATGTTCTAGAGTATTTACAATAATCACTGTATTACAAGAAGTAACTTTTATCATCTCAAATGATCATAGGTTATCTTAATGGTTAGGTTTTTGATTATGTATTTCAAGGTCTTGAGTTCAAGCCTAGGTGAAACCATGATGTTTATGTATTCATGACAGTTGGCCTCTACATAACCTGACTTATCATGCCGACCGGATAGCTAAGATTGGGTCGGGTGATTGTTAAGTATATTAGGCTTCCGACAATTTGTTAGAACCGTTTCGCATCGTAGGACGCTCCCGAATCGTGGCGAAGCTTCGAGTTTCGATCAAGAGGAGTAGAGATGGATCGACAATCCGTCATGCCGAATTTATACATCATATTCAAACATAGTGTCGTTGAGTTAATAATTTGCCATTGGGGGTGTGGATCATTTCGATCTTGAGGAAGTAATGAAGGTCCCCTAAATTCTTCATTTCAACTGCACTCAACAATTGGGACTTTACTCGGCTAATTTCAGCAAGGTCAGGGCTGGTGACGACTACGTGTTATCGGTTAAGGTGACACGGTGTCGAATGCTTAGACCTTCGGGATTCCACTCAACGTTATTGTGGTTTAGGAATGGAGAGTACGCCATAGCCATGATACAGATGGCTACACCCTAAGCTCATAAGTGTTAACTTAGTCATGGACATTGTGGAGATAAAGAAGATGGCTACAACCAACTTCTTACGCAATAGCAAACATAACACAACGTATATGATTCGACACAGAAAATGAACTCAACACAAACACAGATACAAAGAGTTATGAGACACAGAGAGTTAAGCAAATAGAAACTATATTGCAAGTATTTGCATACAAATTTATCACTCGTTATTACAAGTTTTCCATGCCCTTTATATACAGGGTTATGGTCGGTTATGTTTTGTGCATGAACCGTTACTTTTTCTTTAAACTATTAACTACTCTTTGGTTGTCCCTACGCTGCGACTGGTACTCCCTCTTCATTACACTACAACCCCACCTGTATTCTTCACTTGCTGTAACCGTCCCTTTGTCTTTTCTCCTTCTCGACCTTTCCCACTTGACCGTCCAAGGCGGCCAAAACATGGCACTCCTGTTGGACAGTGCTTGCACGATCAAACCTACAGAAGACATTCCTTAGTTGTCAAAGAGTCCAGGATGTTTGGCTCTGAATGGTCCGTTTGCATCGTAGGCGTGGATTGGAGGGGGCCGGTAGGCTCAATTGTCTCAGGTTCGGGGGAGCCGGCTTGTTCCGTCAGTTCCGGTGCGGGGGGGTAGGTGGGTTCTGTTGCCTCTCGTGTTAGCTCTTCTTGTAGGCCCCTCTTCAGCTAGTTCAGGGGTTGGTGGTTGTTCTACTTGTAGTTCTTCTACCACGTGTGCAACTTCTCCTGTCGGCTCTTTGTGCGGCGTTTCTTGCATAGGGCCTTCAGCGGGATGTTCCATCGTGGCGCAGAGGGAATCTGGTTGTGCATCCAAGGGTGGGTTCAACACTGTGGTGACCTCCGAGATTTCTTCTTTCGGGTGCTAGGGTCCTTCGATTGTGTGCTCCCCGGAGTTGTTGTCAGGGGAGTATGACGGTGGTCACCCTTTTTCCTTCTTCTACATTCCTTTGCTCGTTTTCGAATGCCTAGAGTTGGAGGGAGGTGTTGAGTTGAATGTCGCCGAACTCTTCTAGCAGTTGCGCTATCTCCTCGGAGTGGAGATCGACCAGGGCTTGATAGTCTTCTGTAAGGTCCTCGTGGACCGTGGGAATGCTTTCCTCGTTAAGTTTGTAAAAGCCCTTCCTGTCTTTGAGCCGATTCTCCTGGTCGGGCCGGTATGTGTGGAGCTCTGCGGCTTGCTTTGCCCATTCGACCTATCTGTTGTTCAGCGTTGTCTGAAGTTGTTGCGTAAATCTTTTGCACATTGTTGCGAGGAGGATCTTTATGCGCTTTGTGTTCATCTCCGTGCACGTCCTCATCTCTTCAAGGGCCGCCTTGAGGTTCGAAATGTTGCTTGAACTGGAGGCGACATTTTCTTTGTATCGCTCTTTTACCGCCTGCCACAGTTTTGGTTCTTTATCGTGCAACACTTGGAGTTGACCCATTTCATTGTTTAAGCATACTTCAACCGCTCTCATGTTTTGTTGTTTGATCTCGATTTGTTCCTCGTACCATTGTCGTTTTTTCTACGCGGCCTCTTGTAGTGCCGCAATGATCCCTTCAGCCCGATCGACTTCTTCCTTTTGCTTATTGAGCTCTTTTGTCGTCTTTGCGTGGGCCGTGATTTTGGCATCTAATTTCTCTTGGATCTTCTTTACGGCCTTACGTCCCTTAGCACGGATGTCTGTCTCACAGTCCGACAATTGTTGGAGTTCAGAGCGGAGTCTCTCGATCTCAGTGTTGGCGATTTCCGCCACTTTTTTCACCTTGGCCGCTGTCGCCGTCTCAGCTTCGACGTCCTCATGAAGTTTTTGTAGTTCGGTTGTGCAGGAGGTTGTGGTGGTGGTTGAGGTTGTGGTTTCTTGTAGGCGGTGTTCCAATTCCGCGATTGTCTTTTGGGCCTCTTCCAGTTGCTGATTGGCATACATTTCGGCCTTCTTCGCCGTCTTGTTCTTACGAACAATTCTGCTCGCAATCCTGTGTGGTCCATCGACTTCCTATGTTGTAATTTCTTTATGACCTTCGTGACCCTAGAGGTCGTGAAGAGTGTCCCCACAGTAGGTCGGGGTGTAGAAGGCATTGGAATGGGTGGTTGGTTTGGGATTTGGTAATGTCTCTCTGTATAAGTGTGCCAAGTTTCGGGATCTTCGATGGGTGTTTGTGGTCTTGGTTCCCGTAATCTCTTTGATGCAGTGGCACAATCGCTACTCATGAGCATATGGTAGAGTTCCCAATATTGGGATGCCTCCCATGCTCGTCTCTTACGACGTGTCATCTTGCGCATTTCTTTACGAGCTTGTACTGAGGTAATACTACCACTGAGTTGCGATATTGTAAGTTGTCTATGTAAGCACCTACAATCCTCATCATACCATCTATTTTGTGGCATAGATCCTACTTTACCTTGATTTGAGTGTTTCGTGTATGGGAAACTGCTAACTGTTGCAGAGTGAAGGATGTGTGTGAGTTTCGTACTAAGGCCCTCTAAAGGTAGGGAGGGATCAAGGGAGGAGAGATGGGCTTGAACATGTTGAGCATATATGTTAGAGAGCTCATGTGTGAAATGTATTGTGATGTCATGACGTGGTTGACTAGAGTTGGTGACATTAGAGATATTGCATTTTAGCTCGAAGTATAAGAAACTATGGTCCGCGCCAATAGGACATGGGGCCACTTGGAAGGAGTTAATCATGTGGGTAGCTTCAAGGCGTCCTATTAGATAATCAACTGTGCTTTCCCCTCCTCCATGTGGGAAACATGTGAGCTCTTTCGAACCTGGCCACTTGGCTAAACCATTATATATGACCATCTAGTGCCGACTGCCAAGTTCGAGCAAATGATGGCCAAAGCTTGTGGCGTCCGTACCTTGATCCTTTGATCTACATGTGGTGTCTATGTCTAAAGGATCGACATTTACCATTTCTAGGTTTCTATTCATTTGAAATATTGTGTATTGTCAGGATTGGGTTCTTGCATTAAAGTCTCCTACAAGGAATACTTCTCCTTGGGAAGAATATCGGATTATGTCATCCGATAGAGGTTCATATGGGGAAGGCCCATGTGGCACTCCTTCATCAACTAATCTCGCCTCGTCAGCCAGATTATAACGAGAGCCTTTCGGGGGGAAGTAACAAATGGCGAAAAATACTGCCTTGTCCTTGCTTGTGGAAACTTTCACCCACATAAAACGAGCTTCTGGGTCTGTGCTCAATATTTCTATCCTATTATGTAGCTCCCTCCGAAACAATATTGCAACACTCCAGATCCCCTGGTAGTGCATCGACGTGAGGTTTGTCTAAAAGCCGACTCCCAACGAAATCCTTTGACTCGTGGGAGTCCCCTATTTGGGCTTTGGTGTGTTTCTACTAGGCAAACTATATCTGATTCCTTTAATATCTCCTCTAGGCGGCCGGGGTGTGTCCAGAGTGCGCCGTTACAGTTCCATAAGGTCATCCTAAGTGTGTTTTCTGTCAAATTCGTGAATCCCACAAATATAATATACTAATCAACTCTTATAAAAAATCAACAACCATATAGTATCTAGACGTGCATGAGTAACTTTTTCTTTGTTTGCGTTTTCTTCTAAATAAAGTTTTTATGCGCTCTAAATGTGCATGGGTTGGTTTTTATAGAAATAGGTGTAAATATAAGTCTTATACCTATTAAATATATATTTAGATCACTTATGATATGTTAGTACAATGGTAAGGTTTGGGGTTTGTTTTACATGGAGGTACAAGGTCTGAATCTTGCCCTATGCATGTAACATATATTTTAATATTTTCTTTTATTTCTTTATGCATACCTAATCAGATATTTCTTACATATTTCACGTAGTGTGCAAATTACACTACGACAACGTTCGAAGGTGGTTTTGGATAGGGTGCAAACAACCTACCAAACCAAATTGAAGGAATATGAAGTGAAAGCAACCGTTGTTGCCAACCTCATCAAACAGCTTAAGAATGAAAAGGAGGCCATGAACGACAAAACAAAACTAGGCATCGATAGAATCCGGATGATCGTCGCGGCACGAAGGGACCGGACAAAGACAAGGATAGACGATTGTTCGACGACGGTTTGGAATCAATGGTCGCGACAAGCGGCGGAACTCCTAATACTCCAGGCGGATATGGAGAACCAAAAAAAGGTCGGTTACCATTTGTACAAAATGGATGAAGAAAGCATTGTTATCATCCAGGAAGAATTGTCGGATGACTTGTATGCCTTGGCCGAAACACAAATTGAGCCTGTCATCGAAGGGCTTGAAGGTCATCGAAAGGCTTGAAGATGATCAACTCGACACGTGGCTGCAGTTCGAGAGGTATGAGTAGGAGTGCCAGTGGAAGAAAGCGGAAAGGCGAGCGGAGGCCATTAATTTTAGTGATGAGGAGGCACAACCACAACCACAACTACCTGAGTTGCAACCCGATCAACAACCAAAAAGGGCCGGAAATAAGCAAGTGGAAGGGGTTGGAATGACACAACCAAAAGGAGCTGGAAATGACCCAGCAGGAAGGAGCCGGAGTGCAGCAACAAGAACAATAGTAGTCAGAGGTGCAACAACAACGGATGGAAGAACCACTCGAGCCTTTGGATCAAAGTAATCTGGACATACTGGACAAGGATTGAGGGAACTGACCTGTGGGTTCGATGTGCAATGCACTGTCCCACGGGCGTGCCTAGCAATGGCTGCGGTTCGGTTTCTTGGCCTTGAAACCAAACCAAACTGTTTAAATCTTATGAAGCCATTTAAATTGAACCGTTTAGAGTCGAACCGTTTAAACCAAACTGTTTATGAAAAATTTAGAACCATACCAAATTGATTTATCATAAATCAAAACCAAACCAAACTGATAAACCTTTAAACCTTCAAAACTTTTAAACCTTTAAACCAAACCACATAATCCGAAACCGTTAAACCGTGAAATTCAAAACCGAACCGAACCGAATCCAATAAACCAATAAGCCGCTAAACCATGAAATTCAAAACCGAACAGAACTAAAACCAAACTGGATCATAATATTTGAAACCAAACCAAATGGTTTACTTATCTTTGAACCAATAAACCATTAAGCCATGGCTTAACGGTTTGGCTCGGTTTGAGCTGAAACCGTGCCCATTGCTAGGCGTGCCATGTGTTGGCCTAGAGTAGGATCCGGAGAGTGAATGTGTGCAAGGATGAGTCGGAGAACAATTTTATGATTAGGAGCATAATTATTTGTTAAGAAATATTATAGGAACGAACGGATCCAGATAGTTGTATCGATCCGGATCCGCATCCATTAATAGTGCCGGTAGCCGGTGATGCACCGTTTTTTATTTCCTATTGGATGCCGATAAAAGGGTCTGGAATCGATGTAATTGGTTTAATGGAAGTAATATGAGATTAGAGTTTTGTTTTTATTATATTGTGTTTCTATGTGCTTATCATTCTGCGCTTCAATTGTTAATCTTACGTGTGTGATAACTAATCTTCTTTGCCCTAACAACCCGAAGTAACAGGAATTAATCGGATATCCGGACCACATCCATCCCTTAACCACGCCTTTGGTGAAATGTTCCGGAATGGACACCGTGTGTTTGAGGCTAAGTCCAACCCAGAGTAAACACTTGGCTTCGACGATCTTGTGGAGAGCTCCGTGAAGGTCTCTCTCTACCGGCTAGCCATGGCCGTATGTCCGCCAGCTACCGGACCCTCGATTTGGCCGGTTTCCGGACGCCGTCCGTGTCGTTTGCCAGCTCTATCGGACATCAACCATCTTTGTTCAGCTGTGGCTCGACGGCTGCCAAACTTAGTCCAGCCTCTGCTGTTCGGTAGCCGGCTCTATCTTCATCCATCCACTCTGTTGAATGTCATCCGTCCGCTCTGTCGTCAGTTGCCATTCATATGCCATCTCTTAGCTAGCCGTTTCTATCCGGTCGGCCGTTTGTTCCGGTCGTCTCCCAGTCTGGATAGCTTTTTTTTTGTTTTGTTACTCATCTATTGTTGTTTTCTTCATAATGAAATCATTTTCTGATATGATTCCATCCATTTTCTCTTCCTCACCATCAAATAGAAACCATTTTCTATAGAAGTACTTTCTAGAGCTATGGCTTCCATATTTTCATCAGAACTGTTTGGTTCCTCAACATTCTTCTTAACAATACTTTGCTTCAGTACATTGCATTCATTTTCCGAGTTTCTAATACCCCTGGAAACTTGATGCAGAGCAGTTTGGCTTAGTTCATAGCCATGAATGTGTACAATATCGTATGTGTAGGTATTTATTCCCTTCTATTCGTGAGAAAGACCGACTGTGTAATTGACAATATCACGGAAGGACAGAAACACAACAAATACATAGAATACACAGTTTTATGTGCAAACCCTAAACGGAGAAAAACCACGGGAATAGAGATTCCACTATACATGAGAATACAAAAAACGGTTACAATATTCTCTAATACACACAGAGGATAACCCTCTCAGGGTTCTTAGGAAGTTCACGAACTTTGTTGTCGCTCTCTCGCGCTCACACACACTCTCTTCTCTATCGCTCTCACTACAACAAAGGGTAGCGACTATTTTATTATCACTTACTTAATGTTTGCCCTAAGCGTATTTATACTTATACATTGTATGGGATATTTACAAATGTAGCCAGTGCTACTGTCATTCCTATTATAGCAATAATAGTTATTCAGCCGACAGGATTCGACTAGTCGACTCTAGTGTTGACTGTCTAGTTGGCCCGACTAGTCGGCCTTATCTTCGACCATCCGGTCGGCTTGACTAGTCAGTTGTGTCTTCAACTTGGACTCTCCCTTTGTTGACTCCCCCAGTCGACTCTGCATGTCTTCGACTGTTGGCACTCGGCACGACTAGTTGGTTGCACCCATAGGAGGGACATATTCCTAACAGTATGCACCATCATCTTCTTCTTCTATGACTTCATGCTCATCCTCCAAATCGATAACAACATGCTGACATGGATCATTTTCTCAAACTATTCCATGGCTTTCTCTACTTTCTTGCAGCACTATACCACTGCTTTTCATCACTAATGCACTTTCCTTCTTAGATCCATCTTTTCCATAGATATTCATGGAGAAATGGCCTTTTGAGACAAGTTTGAAGACCAGAACATTTCCTTTGATAAAAATGATCAAAACAAATTTTTCCCAGCCTTTTATGAAGAAAAGGTCTTTTTTTCCGTTACCTTCTATTGAAACAGGCCATATCTAGCCACTCATACCTTCTAATTGTGTTTCTGTAGAGCTGAAATGCCTAGTTGATTCCATGGAAAGCTTGGAATAGAGGTATGTTTCCTCCATTTCTACAAGAAACACCGTCAGTATTCTCATGGAGTCAGCTTGGAACAAGGTGAAAAAGGAAGGGGAGGATGAGGAAAGGGTGGGAGAGACCAAAAATATTACATTTCACAGGATACGTGTGAAAGTGAGTAGTGATTCTCGATGTTCAAGAACTTTACCAATGAATGTTGCAATCGAGAGTGCACATTGTGGTTGTGAGAGGAATTCATGCAAGGATTGGGCTCGGTCGAAGAGATGTGGAAAGCATGGTCGAATATGATCAAAGGCAGAGCATTGTATCAAAGTGTGTTACTCAGACTCACGAACTTGTTTAGGGCAAAGTGTGCATAGTCGACCACTCTCATCACCTGTGCCCCAATGCCTTGTCTCACATCGCAATACATGTGAGCTAAGTCGCATGGATGCCAAGGTTCAAATGACAAATAACGGTATGGGCTCTAACATGTATCGATGTGTACGAATTCCCCGTTCTGCAAAGAATATGTTTTGTAGTTAGGTGTAACATGTGTAGTATAATGTGTGAAGTGTGAGCCTCCACATTTGTCCCATGTCATGATACATTGGCATTGCAAAAATGCCTCATTTACAGAGGAATCTAATGATGCATCATGAAGCAAGTGTCTTGCATCCCATCTACCAAACCATTTTTCTATATCTTGCAGCCAACCAGAACACAAAAATTTGCTTTTATGCGTCTTTTGGATCTTTTTGCAATGATCTCAATCGGAAGCGATCCCATCTCAAGGTGCAGGGTGTAGGGTGTTTTGTTTCTTAACTTGTAGAAACTTTGTAAGAAATTGTTTTTGGACATTTTCAAACTCTTTCCACATAGATTTAGGGATGCTACCACCCTATACTTCCACCCCATAGAGAAGAACCAGTATCACCAAAGTGTCGAAAAGATATTTCTTGAGGACCCAACACATAATATCTCCAAGATTGCATGTGTTCTCAAATGCATAGTATGCTCGCTTACTCGCTTCTAAGCGACGTGTAGCACATTCATTCCATCTATGATTTGAAGGAACTTCAAGGCCAAGAGATTTGAAGCTTTCCACATATTCAAGTGACTCATTATTGTACATAATGCATGGTTTATCTCTTTTTTGGCTCTTCATAAGCATAACCTTTGTTTTAGAGCTATTGCCACTTAATTTAGTATGCATGCAAAATTTTTCCAATGAATTCATAAACTTTTGTGCATCTCCTAAAGTATTTGCAAAAAGCACTACATCATCTGCATATAACAAAAGAATAATCACAACATTCCCAATGACAACTTCTTCAACACATTCTTCCTTTGCAAACTTGGTAACCATTTCTTCCAATTCATCAATGCATAGACCAAATACTGTTGGTGAGAGTGGGAATCCTTGCTTAACACCAATAGTGCTTTTGAAAAAATCTGAAAGTTGATCTCTCATGCACACAGAACATATAACCTTCTCATAAATTCAGGAAATTGCAAGCATATATTCACTTGGCACCTCAAGTTCGTCCATTTGCCTCCAAAGATGCTCACGGGGTACCATATCAAAAGCTTTCTTGAAGTCTACAAAGCAACAATATAAACCTTTACCTCTAATGCCAATTTCCTCCATTAATACTCGAAGGGTGACAAGGTGATCAATGGTGCTATGGTGTTTTCAAAAGCCAGCTTGTCCATAAGCTCTCTTACCATTTTTTCAGTCCATACACTTATCTTTGATTCCATTATACACCCAAACAGTTTTGCCATTAATGAGCCAACCATGATGGTTTGATAGTTGTTTACATTATTTACATCTCCGCCTTTATGTAAAGGTTTGATCCAATTTGTAGTCCAATCGTACCATGTTGCAATGCATCATTAAACATATCGCTTATCCATACATGTGCTTCCTTTCCCGTCCATTTGAGCATTTCAGCCTTTATACATTGAAGATCGCTTGCCTTTCGAGAGGCCAATTTCTTAAGTCCTATGCATATATCTTCAATTGTAAAGAAGGGAGGCATATGTGAAAGAGAACCATAACACATCATCTTTCTGGCACAAGATAACTCATATAAATTCTTACAATGCATAGACAAGTCGTGAAGAGTTAAGTCACCATAACTCTCAACACGTTTCCCCTTTAGATTTCCCCAAAATTTAGCACATGCATGTGCTTTCTCTTGCGTTTGGATAAATTGTTGAGTAACTTCCCATATTCTTCTCTTTCTTTGAATAAGACTTTTATACTCATGCAAATGGTTTTGATAATTCTCTTTATCCTTAACTACATCCAAAACCATAAGGCACTTTCGATCTTCGCGACATTCTTTATCAAACCATTTTTTCCTAAGTTTCTTGTTGCATTTCCAAGATGTGCTGTTGGTCGAAAAACATTTGTTTGTACAAGAGAGAATGACTTTCTTGAAAGCTTCCCATTTGCATTCTAGTGTGGCACCATGTTGTATCTTTGTCATTTGTAACATATCCTCAATCATCTTGGAATACATGGGCACTCGCTTAAGGTTCACACTCAAGTGCGGTTGTTTATTATCTTCAAGAGCCTTCTCACAATGAAACCTATGCATACATTTGAGATCAATACATAAAGGCCTATGATCAGATTCCGGTGTCCATTCACCAAGTCAGAATTTATGTATACGATCCAAAATACCTTCAGAAAGTAGCACATAGTCAATCACACTATTTCCGTTGTGTTTTCTACATGTAAAACCATTAGTGTTAGGCCATAAGGAAATACCATTTGCAATAAGAAATCCAGTACAATGAGAGAGAGAGAGAGAGAGAGAGAGAGAGAGAGAGAGAACTTTAGGAAAAGATCTTTGATCTAATGAAGAGGAGCTCGAAATGTGCACAAGGTTGTGAAAGCTTCAAGCATAGAAAGGGAGAGAAGGGAAAAAGTGCAGAGAAAGTAATCGAAAGGGATTGAGAGAGGGAAAGGAGAGGGTGACTTCTTCTCAAGGGAGGGTCAGTCCCACCAAGTGTGCCAGTGTTTATGGGTGGGGTGTGGAGCCGAGAGGAGAGGGTGACTTCTTCTTAAGGAAGGGTCAATCCCACCAAGCGTGCCAGTGTTATGGGTGGGGGGTGGAGCCGTTCAAGGGGGGACGTGTGAGGGAGAGAGAGAGAGAGAGAGAGTGAGAGTGAGAGTGAGTGAGAGTGAGAGTGATAGAATTGCAGCTTCGTGGTGACATGTTGTTAATAGTGCTAGACAATTTAGGTGTTCAGAATCTAGTATGGTTCAACAATTGGTGCTTTCTTGGCAGCGGTGTTTGAAGTTGTTTAATTGGAGGCCTCCTGAGTGCAGAAAAGATATAAATTCATTGGTAGTAGAGGTGTTGGCAGCTTCAAGGATATTACACTGGGAGGGAAAAAAAAGTTTAAATTCACAGCTCAATTGAATGGCAAGGCTAGGTTTTGTAACTGTAGAAGATGGTATTTTAGAGTTATGTTGGAAAATGATGGGTTTTCAGACAATCAGAAATAAGTTTCATATACCACGTGCATATGGGTATATATGGCAATCAATATTGGCATTGCCTAGATTAAGTTTCCCAATTCCAGAGTTGGTGGTATAGGAACCATGGGAAGATTGGTCATTTGGTAATGGGAAATCGATTTATGTGGTGCACACTAATGATGTGTACCATAAGTTGGTTGAAGATAGAGCTTGGTTAGCAAATAAGGTGTTGGATACATGGAGCATTACTAGAAATGTAAAGTGGTGGCATAGAGTTTTAGATTCAAGGTGCAAAGGCATTTCTTTGGTGTGCCATAGTTGGTGGGTTGCCTTTGGCGATGGCCTTAAAACGAAGACATATTTCGAATGGGACATGTTTTTTCTGTACGGTGGTTGAAGAAGATGCCAAACATAGGTTCATTACATGTTCGGTTGCTAAGGCCATTTGGGTGATTATGTCACAAATTTGGGCATCGATAACAAGAAATATTTTGTCACCTTATAAATGGGTTTTTATGGATGAGGATAAAGTTATGCCCACACCATCGTATAAGGTGGTTTTTTATTACCTTAGATATTGGGGGATGTGGTTTAACTGGACCAAGAGAAATGAGTTCTTGTTTGATGGACTTCATGGGATAACACACCAACTCTGTGGGATGAAAGGGAAATTGATTTGGAAATTTTCACAACTATGTTGTATGGGGATCTTGTCCTAAGAGGAGATAGACTTATGCCATCTAGTTTTACAACACTTGGGAGGGTTTCCCTTGCACTATCACTATTTATGAAGTAGTGAAGATACCAAGAGCTGTATTATCATCTTAATTTAATAACAAACATTCATTTACAAGAGAGAGAGAGAGAGAGAGAAACAAAGACACACACCAAAATGAAAGGAAAAATGTATCTTGCATTAAATAAGGGATTTTAGTACATAATGTAACAGTTACTAATATGACCGTCGTCGTGAAGGATTATGGCCACAGAGGAAAACGAAGCGAGACACGCTGGAATGGGTGTTTACACGGATGTACAAAGTTTAACCTTTATGTGTGAAACATGTAATAACATTGGACTAGTAATTACTAGGTAGTAGGGTTAATGGGCACTTTAAACACCGCACGAATAGAGAGGAATGTGGGAGTTTGACGTTAGGGAATTGAGGAAAATCTCTGTCGGAAGCGGCTGACTTAACTATATCTGATGTAACAACTCTCTCTCTCCTTGGGCTATAAAAGGAGGGAGAAAAGACTGAGAAAGGGATCCAGGTGGGAGAAAGCGACACTTCACCAAAGGGGTGGTTAAGGGATGGATGTGATCCGGATATCCGATTAATTCCTATTACTTTGGTTTGTTAGGGCAAAGCAGATTAGTTATCACACATGTAAGATTAACAATTGAAGCGCAGAATGGCAAGTACATAGAGACACAATATAATTAAAACAGAACACTAAACTCATATTACTTCCGTTAAACCAATTACATCGATTGTGGACACTTTTATAGGCATACGATAGGAAATACAAAATGGTGCCTCACCAGCTACCGACACTATTAATCAATGCGGATCTGGATGGATACAACTATCTAGATCCGTTCATTCCTATAATATTTCTTAACAAATAATTATGCTCCTAATTATAATATTATTCTCCGACTTGTCGTTGCACACATTCAGTCTCCGGATCCTACTCTAGGCCAACACATGGCACACCCATGGGACAGTGCATTGCACGTCGAACCCACGGGTCAGCTCCCTCAATCCTCGTCCAGTATGTCCAAGATACTTTGATCCAAAGGCTCAAGTGGTTCTTCCATCCACTATTGTTGCTCCTCCGACTACTGTTGTTGTTGTTGCTCCACTCCAGCTCCTTCCTGCTAGTCTTTTCTAGCTCCTTCCAGTTGTGTCATTCCGCCCCTTCTATTTTCTCCTTTGCGGCCCTTTTTGGCTGCTGATCCGGTTGCAACTTAGGAAGCTTTGGCTGTGGTTGTGCCTCCTCATCACTAACGTTAATGGCCTCCACTCGCCTTTTTGCTTCCTTCCACCGACGCTCCTGCTCATACCTCTCAAATTGCAGTTGCGTGTCGAGTTGATCATCTTCAAGCCCTTTGATGAGCTTTTGGACAGCCTCAATTTGTGTTTCAGCCAAGGCATAAAAGTCATCCGACAATTCCTCCCGGATGGTAACAATGCTTTCTTCATCCATTTTGTAAAAATGGTAGTCGGCCTTTTTTCGGTTCTCTGCATCCGCCTGGAGTATCTGGAGTTCCGCCGCTTGTCACGACCATTGATTCCAAACCTTCATCGAACAATCATCTATCGTTGTCTTTGTCTGGTCCCTCCATGTTGCGACGATCATCCGGATTCTATTGATGCCCAATTTTGTTTTTGTAAGAAATAGAGCGGAATATTGCTCGGCCACAACCGAGTCTTGAATCACTTCGATGAGAATCAAACATAGATATGGGAAGTAGGGAGTGAACGCACATACACACACAAACAACGATAGAGAACACAGGATGTTTACGTGGAAAACCCTAAATAAGGAAAAACCACGGGAGCCCACAAACTCCAAACTATCACTATATGAGCAAGGTACAATTAGAGACTCGGAGGCAATGACCTCAAGCTCTGTATCTTCGTCAAGCGACGGTTACAACAAAGTATCACTTTGTGTCTCACTCTGTCTCTCTCTGTTGCTCTCTATACAACAATAATAATGACCACTCACAATAATATCACCTCACTCAAAGTGATTGCCCTAAGTCATATGACTTTAGGTCTATTTACAAATATAGCCTCAATGGGCTTACTCTAACATATTTACAAATATGTCCTTGGATCCAGTTTGCACCGGATCCATCCGGTTTCCGAGTCTCATCCAGAACCCTTCCAGATCTGGTTCCTTCATCCAGCTCATCTAGTTCTCATCTGGATCCATTCCGGAGGGATCGAATTCCCAACAAACTCCCCCTTCACTTCAGCATGGGATTTCTCGTTAATCCAGTTGGTCAGTTAAAAGCACCTTGGTCAACATATATGTTCTATTCTCCTTCGTGTGGATCTTCATCAGCACGAAGTCTTGATCTTTTACCTTCTTCCGGAACTAGTGATATCTCCTATAGATGTGCTTGGTCCGGGAATGGTAGGCCGCATTCTTCGCAAGGTGGATGGCACTTTGACCGTCGCAGGAGAACCGGTATACCTCTTGTCGGATCCCTAGCTCTCCGATGAAGTTCTTCATCCAGATTACTTCCTTGCTGACTTCCACAACTGCCATGTACTTCGCTTCCATTGTTGATAGTACCACAGGGTTCTGCAGCCTCGACTGCCACGATACGGCTCCCCCTGCATAAGTCATGACATATCCAGATGTAGACTAGCTGGTATCCGCATCAGCCGACATATCCAAATCCGTGAATCTGTCGAGTTGGGGTTTACCGAAACCAAACCGGAGGCACATACTCGAGGTGCCTTTCAAATACCGGAGTATCCACCTGACCGCGTTTCCAGTGCTCTCTTCCCGGATTGCTCATGAACCAGCTCGGCTGACTACTCTAACAACATATGCAATATCCGGCCGGGTGCACACCATTCGTACATTAAGCTTCCGACGACAGAGGCATATGGTATCTTCATCATATCCGCCTTCTTTGCCTTTGTCTTCGAGCTTTGCTTTCCAGACAATCTATAGTTTGTCGGGAGTGTTGATCCGACCGGTTTCGTCTCCGACATGTTGAACCTTTGGAGTACCTTTGTCACGTACTTTTCCCATGACAACCACAACAGCTTCTTCGACCGGTCCCGGATGATGTGCATTCCCAATATCTGTCTTTCCGGACCCAAGTCTTTCATTGAGAAGGTCTGGGTCAAAGCCTTCTTCAGCATCCGTATCTTGACTTCGTCTCGTCCGACGATTAGCATATCATCCACATAAAGGAGGAGTATCAGGATATCTCCTCTGTCGAATTTCTTCACAAACACGCAGTGATCAGCCTGCGTCTTGTGGTACCCTTGGTTCATCATGAAGGAGTCAAACTTCTAGTACCATTGCTAGGGATCTTGCTTCAATCCGTATAGGCTCTTCTTCAACTGGCACACCAAGTGCTCCTTCCCTTTCTTCACAAATCCTTCTAGTTGCTGCATGTAGATCTCCTCTTCGAGGTCACCATGGAGGAACGTCGTCTTGACGTCTAGTTGCTCTACCTCAAGGTCCATGCTTGCCGCTATGCTCAGCATCGTCCAGATAGAAGTCATCTTAACTATCGGGGCAAAAATCTCATCGAAGTCCACTCCCTTCTTCTACTGGAAACCCTTCACTACAATTCGGGCTTTGTATCTTGACGGGTTTCCGGCATCTCCTAGTTTCAGCTTGTACACCCACTTGTTCCGGAGTGTTCTCTTCCCTTTCGGCAACTCCGTCAGTTCATATGTGTGGTTCTCATGCAGGGAATCCATCTCATCCACTTGCGGTTGTGTGTGGGTGTCTCTCTTTCCTTCTTCGAAGCTTTCCGGCTCCCCCTCATCGGTTAGCAACACATGCTCTGCATCCGGAAATCTCCGGGGGGCTCTCCTCTCGCTTAGAGGGTATCTCCGTCCTTGGTTTTCGGCAACCAGTTCCTTTGTTTGTTCTTCATCTGAATCCGTTTCGGGGTCTTGACCGGTTCCGGTTTCAGCTTCCTCTTCTTCTTCTTCGGTCGGTTCGGTTTCTACTCCAAATCCGGTTGGTTCGTCGAGTTTCATCTGGTTATCGTCTAACATCCGGTTTTCAACCAGGTAAGTCCTTGTGTCATCAAGCCGATTTTCATTGGATGATCTAGAGTTCATGACCTTCTTCTCTGACTCCCAGTCGGCAATGGTCCTGTCTTCCATGAAGACTATGTCCGGACTCCGGAACACCTTCTTGTCTACCAAATCCCACACCTAGTAACCGAACTCATCATTGCCATATCCAAGGAATATGCATGGCCTGGACTTCGGATCCACCTTTGCTCTCTTGTCCTTTGCGACATGCACATATGTGAGACAGCCAAACACCTTCAGATGTCGGTAAGTTACATCTTTACCGATCCATACTTTCTGACGTGAATCTCCTTCCAAGGGTGCTGAGGGTGATCTATTTATCACATAGGTAGTTGTCATCAGTGCCTCAGCCCAAAACGTCTTGGATAGCTTGGCATGTGCTAGCATGCTTCAGACTCTCTCCATTATGGTCTAGTTCATCCGTTCGGCCAGCCCGATCAATTTCGGCGTCTTCAGCATGGTAAATTTAAGTCGTATTCCCTTCAACCGGCAGTACTCCTCAAACTGCCCCCGGTATTCTCCTCTGTTATCTGCTCAAACCGCCTTCAGCTTCCGGCCGGTTTCTCTTTTCACTCTTGTGTGGAGTTCCTTGAAGACGGATAACACTTGATTCTTTGTCTTCAGTAGTGAAACCCACAACTTCCGGCTGTGGTCGTCTATGAACGTCACGAAGTACTGCGATCTGGCATGTGACTTCGTATCCACTTGACACACATCGATATGCACCAGCTCCAGTGGTGCATTCCGTCTCATCGATGGTCTGGACCGAAAAGAGGTTATGTTTTGCTTGTCAGCCAAGCAATCGGTGCACTTATTAAGATGCACGTCTTTCACCTCTGGAAGGAGGTTATCTTCGGAAAGTCTTCTCATCCCCTTTTGGCTCATGTGACACAACCTCTTGTGCTACAGCTCACCGGAAATGTCAGATGCTACGTTCACTTCTTCCCGGCATGTCCGGGCATGCATCAGATACAACGTGTTGATCTTCCGGGCATGAGCCACAATCAAGCTTCCTTTGCTGAATATCATGACTCCGTTCCGGATGCTACCCGTGTAGCCTTCATCATCTAGCCGGCCAGCTAATATCAGGTTCAACTGAACCTTCGGAACGTGTCAAACTTCTTTCAACAACAATTTGCATCCGGTTGATATCGTCAACAACACATCTCCTATGCCAACAATTCGGCATGTACCTTCAGTCCCCATCCGGACACAGCCGTGATCTCCGGCTATATAGGATGAGAAGCATTTCCGGTCCGGTGTCAGATGGAACGATGCTCCGGAATCAACAACCCACATTATCTCGTCATTGACAAGGTTTAACTCATTCTCCTCGGTAACGAGCATTAGTTCTTCTTCACTTGTCACGATCACCGACGTTCCCTTCCAATCTGAGCCTTTCCAGTCCGAACCCTTCTTCGAATTGGCATTGTCGGTTCCTTTCTCTTTCCAACAATGCCGACAGTTCTTCTGGAAGTGAGCCGACTTCCCACATTAGAAGTAAGTAGGCCTCCCCCTTGACTTCGATCTCGTCCCCGATTTTTCCCAGTTTTTGGGGCTCCGATACCGGCCTCTTCCCCGGTAATGGTCATCTTCCGTGACCAAGGCCTTCATATCAGTTCCGGACTCCTAGTCCTTCCGGTGAGCTTCTTCATCTAGCAGGCTTGATTTTACCCTTGCTAGGGACAACTGCTTTCCTTCCGGCCCGGCGTTGCCCAAAGTGACAACTAGTGTGTCCCAACAATCCGGGAGGGAACCGAGTAGGAGCAATGCAAGTACTTGGTCGGCTAGAGGTACTTTGAGTGAAATTGTTTGGTTTATGAGCCCCTAAAACGCGTTCATGTGCTCTGCCATGATTCATCCGTCCTGGTACTGGAGTCTCACTAACTTCCGGAATACCGAAACCCGATTTACGACGTTTTTACTCTCCAACATGGTGCCGATTTTTTCCCAGAGCACATGAGTCTTACTTTCTTCATTGAAGTTGTTCTACAGAATCATGTCGATGAAGCACCAGATGTACGTCGTTGTCTTCATGTGCATCACCTCCCATGTCGTGGCATGATCTTGTCTGGTTTCTTGTCCACGAACTAAACCGGCAGCCAAAGATCTTTGACCATGAGCATGTCCCTCATCTTCGACTTCCACACTAGGTAGTTGGAACCAGTCAGCTTGAACATGCCGCGGAATGATTCTTCCATTTCCTTTGTTCACTCTGATACCAGATTGTACGAAATAGAGTGGAATATTGCTCGGCCACAACCGAGTCTTGAATCAATTCGATGAGAATCAAACACAGAAAATGGGAAGTAGGGAGTGAACGCACGTACACACACAAACAACGATAGAGAACACATGATGTTTATGTGGAAAACCCTAAATAGGGAGCCCACATACTCTAAATTATCACTATATGAGAAAGGTACAATCAGACACTCGGAGGCAACGACCTCAAGCTCTGTATCTTCGCCAAGCAACGGTTACAACAAAGTATTGCTCTGTTCTCACTCACTCTCTCTCTGTCGCTCTTTATACAACAATAATAACAACCACTCACAATAATATCACCTCACTCAAAGTGATTGCCCTAAGTCATATGACTTTAGGGCTATTTACAAATATAGCCTCAATGGGCTTACTCTAACATATTTACAAATATGTTCTTGGATCCGGTTTGCCATGGATCCATCTGGATTCCCTCGATCCGGTTTGCGGGTCTCATCTAGAACCCTTCCGAATCCGGTTCCTTCATCCGGCTCATTCGATCAAGCTCCGGAGGGACTGAATTCCCAACAGTTTTGTCGTTCAGGGCCTCCTTTTCGTTCTTAAGTTGTTTGATGAGGTCGGCAGTGGCGGTTGCTTGCACTTCATATTCCCTCAATCTGGTTTGGTAGGTTGTTTGAACCCTATTCAAAACTACCTTTGAATGTTCCAACTCCTAGTAGTGTTGCGATGTGAGCTCCATCCTTTCTTTCACCACTTCCTCCATCTCCTTTGTCATCATCTCAGCCATCATCTTCCCTTGATCCATCAGCGCCACCGTTTTTTCCTTTAACTCCATCCGGGCCTCCTTTAACTTTTCTTGTTGCCGGTCATAATTGGACCCCAGTTTCTTATGTTCTGCCTCGAACTGCTTATGGTCCCGACACAACTTCTTGAAGTCCTCAGTTTTCCATTTTAGGCGTTGGTTGACTTGTGAACGCAACCGATCATCCTAATCCTTCTACTACTGGATTTCTTCCTTAAGCCTTTCTATTTCCGTATCTGCCATTCTCCGCAGCTTATCCTTCACTTGCAGCAAGTTGTGTTTCTCCTCCTTCAACTAGTCATTGTCGGTTGTCTTCTTGTGATCTCTCTCTCTCTCTCTCTCTTAGTGCTTCTTGAGCCACTGATTCTGTTTCCTTTTCCGGAGCTTTCTTTCATAGATTATCTAGTTCTACCGGCTCTATTCTTGAGCTTGTGATTTGGCCCATATTTGACATGAGCACTGTGAACTCCTTGGCCCTTGCCAACTCCTCCTCCAGACTCCCAATCCACTTCTGGGCCTTATCCAATTCTTCGGTTGTTGCTGTTGGGAAATCGGTCTCTCCGGATGGGATCCGGTGATGAATAAAGAGAGCCCGGTGAGAACTTGAAGAGATCCGGAAACCGGAGGAGACCTATTGAGAATCGGAAGAGATCCGGAAACTGGATCGGTGGACCCGGTGAGAACCGGAAGAGAAGACAGATTTGTAAATATGTCTTGAATAAGCCCATTGAGGCTATATTTGTAAATAGCCCTAAGTTCATATAACTATAAATATGACTTAGGGCAATCACTTTATGTAGAGTGTGATTGTGTTGTTGTCATATTGTTATAACTGTTGTACAGAGAGATCAATCGATCGAGAGAGATACAGAGCGATACTCTGTTGTAACCACGACTATGCGAAGAAACAGAGCTCGAGGTCGTTGCCTTCGAGTCTCTGATTGTAACCCCTCTCTTCATAGTGATAGTTCGGAGTCTGTGAGCTTTCCATGTAAACATCCTGTGTCTTTTTTTCTTGTGTACTCTCCACTTCCCATTTCTGTGTTTGATTCTTATAGAAGTGATTTACTACTCGGTTGTGGCCAAGTGATATTTCGTGCATTTCTTTTCAAACAACTAGTATCAGAGTGAACAACACAGAAAATGGAAGAATCTTACGACAACCTGTTCAAGCTCACTGGCTCCATTACCGGCAGCTCTCTGGAACATTCTAGAAACTTCAGGAGTATTCCTTAGAACACTATAAAAGGAGGCACAAGGCATTATTTCGAACCAAATCGGTTCAACGCCAGTCTTAAGCCTCCTAGCTACTGTACATTTTCCTCACATAATATATATCTTTTCTTATCATCACTCTCTCTCTCTCTCTCTCTCTCTCTCTCTCTCTCTCTCTCTCGATCTCTCTCTCCCTCCCTCTCACTCACTCGTTCCTTCTCTCGAGAGTCCTTCACCTCTCTTAGTACTAATACTTCTTTTTAGTACTAATTCCTTCTCTGTATTAGTACTATTCCTGACAGTTTGAACCGATTTGCCTACCTTCTGTCTCTCTCATTTCCTACTAATCTCTTATTCCTCTTTTCTTTCATCCCATGGCCACTATTAGCGCTGAAGAATATCAATCTGTTTTTTCGGAATTTCAATGCTTGAAAGAGAAGTTCCATGCTTTGGAACAAGAAAACCAACGGTTGATCGGGGATCTTCAGCAAATCTCATTAGAAAAGCAGCAAACGCAATAACAGCATGGGGAACTTGCATTACGCGTGCAACAACTTGAAGCCACCATCGTAGCGATGCAACAACAAGGGCCCGGAACACAAGGGATTCATAAAGAACCCAAGATTGGCCTTCCCACAAAGTTCGATGGAACGCGATCGCAGTTTAGAGGGTTCCTTAACCAGGTACGATTAGTTATTCAAATGCATCCTTCCCGATATCCCACTGATGCATCACGAGTGGGTTTAGTAGGCACTTTGTTAAGTGGCTCAGCGTTGGCATGGTTCGCTCCACTATTAGAAAAGGAATCTCCGTTACTCAACAATTTTGAAGAGTTTCTAGGTGAGTTTAAAACATGTTTCGGAGATACTGACAACATCAGGACCGCAATCAACAAAATTCGGCGATTACGCCAAGGTGACCGTCCAGCTTTTGCATACGCTGCAGATTTTCGCCTACTCGCCGCCGATATCCCTTGGGATTATCAAGCGTTGATGGAGCGATTCCGTTATGGTTTACGCAACGACGTCAAGGATTTACTCTTGACCTTCCCCGAAGAGCCAAAGTCCTTAACAGAAGCAATCAATCGCGCGGTGAGATGTGACAACCGCCTCTTTGAGCGACGTTCGGAACGACAACTACAAATGCCGAGGGCAAGATCAGAGCCCACCTACGCCTCAGTGGTATCAAGACCTTTTCCGAGGGAGTCATATAATGCGCCTCCAACGAATACTCCGACTTCGATGGAGATTGACACTACACGTCGTCGAGGGCCATTGTCCGAAGAAGAAAAGCAGCGATGCCGTACAAATCGACTATGTCTTTACTGCGGTGAACCAGGACATATTGCAATAAATTGCCCCCATAGGCCAAGAAGACAAGTAAACCAAATAGTCGCTAGTTCTAATTGTACTAAACCCGAGCCTATTTCAGTAGGGATATCTGATAGTCCTAATGGTACTAATAGCCCAGATCTAGCGAACAGATTTGATGTCCTTAGTCAGTTAGAAGAAGAGTTAAACGACTAAGTCTAGCCAAAATAGGAGCCGTTTGGTTGGACAGCCCTAGATTTGTGCAGCCCATTAGTGGTTCCATTCCCTCTAAGCAAGTTAGTGATGTGTTCGTAGCCCAAGTAATAGTTAGTACTAAAAGTACCCCTCCAGTACATGTCCTAGCACTCCTAGATTCCGAAGCTAACTCTTGCTTTATGGATAGGAAATTTGCTCAAGCTCATAAGATATCCCTAAGAAAACTCCAGTGTCCAGCCTCTATAGTAGTCATTGATGGACGTCCCATTGCCTCAGGAAATATCATAGAAGAGTCAGAGCCCATTAATATTGTCCTAGATAACTTAGCATGTGTAGTATCGTTTAATATTATTAGTATCCCAGAACATCCCATAGTTTTAGGATTACCGTGGTTCGAGTTCCATAACCCAGACATAGATTGGAGAACAAGAGAAATCCGGTGTCGACAAACCCAAGGGTCAACTCAGAAGATGGCAACCATTTCACTATGTCAGTTGCGTAAAGAAGGGCGCAAGGAAGAAATGTTCCTGTTTGCAAAATCAGTAAACCCCTCCAGCACCACTAAAGAAGCATCCACCGTTCAACTTCCTGAGAAGTATCGTCATTACGTCGATGTGTTCGATAAAGTACAAGCCAACAACTTCCTCATCATCGACCATACGATTGCCCCATCGATTTACAACCGGGAAAAGAGCCGCCATGGGGACCGATCTACAATTTGTCACCAACCGAGCTGGAAGTCCTTCGGGCCTATATAGAGGAGAATTGGGAAAATGGTTTCATTCGGCATTCGAAATCTCCAGCTAGCGCGCCCATTTTCTTCGTCAAGAAAAAGGAAGGATCGCTTCGTCTCGTTGTAGATTACCGTGGCTTGAATAAGGTTACAATCAGGAATAGGTATGCTCTTCCCCTTATCTCAAGTCTTTTAGAATGGATCAATGGTGCCAGGTTCTTCACGAAGATCGACTTACGGGGAGCATATAACCTCATACGGATCCGACGAGGAGACGAATGGAAGACCGCGTTTCGCACCAAATATGGGCACTTCGAGTATACGGTCATGCCGTTCGGCCTCACTAATGCGCCGGCAGTCTTCCAGCACATGGCTAATGATATATTCCGAGATCTATTGGATGATTGTTTGATCATCTATTTGGATGATCTACTGGTTTATTCAAAGACCCAAGAAGAACATGATTCTCAAGTACTATTAGTACTAAAACGACTTTGAGAACATGGTCTGTATGCAAAGCTGGAAAAATGTAGTTTCGGGTGCAACCAAGTGGAATTTCTCGGGTACATCATTTCGTCAGAAGGCATCTCCATGGACCTAGCTAAGGTCAAAACAGTGGTAGAATGGCAGACTCCGCGTTCGGTGCGGGATGTGCAATGCTTCCTAGGCTTTGCCAATTTTTACCGTAAGTTCATACAAGATTACTCAAAGATCGTTCTACCTCTCACACAACTTACCAGGAAGGGACAACCGTTCATCTGGTCTGAAGAAACGGACATGGCTTTCGAGAGTCTTAAAAAGGCATTTACATCGGCTCCAATTCTAGCTCATGTCGATCCGGAAAAACCATTCATTATCGAAGCTGACGCATCGGATTTTGCATTGGGGAGCATTCTGTCACAACAGGGGAATGATGAGAAGCTACATCCTGTGGCTTTTCACTCACGCAAGTTTGACGCCGCCGAAATCAACTACGAAATTCATGATAAGGAGCTATTGGCAATAGTGGATTCTTTTATGCAATGGAGGCATTTTCTGGAGGGATCCTCTCATCCGGTCACTGTATTTAGTGACCACAAGAACCTTGCCTACTTTCAGGATGCTCGTGTGTTGAATCGACGTCAAGCTCGGTGGGCCCACTTCCTCACGCGTTTTGACTTCAAAATTACATATCGTCCGGGGAAGCACCAAGGGAAGGCAGATGCATTATCACGGCGTTCGTATCTAGCACCCCGTCCCGGCGAGCTAGCTTTCGATAACCAAAAACAAGTCATCTTGGGACCGGCACGACTACAAGCAACACGGATCTTTGACATGCCCATGGATTCCCGCGTTATCGATACCATACGCGAAGACTTGAAGACAGATGTGTTTGCCCAAGCTATACTAGCACAAATTGATCCCTCTCGCGCGTCGTGTTCACAGTCGCAACCACCAGGTACGGACTATCGGCAATTCAAATACCATGATGGATTACTCTTCTTTAAAGAACTTTTGTATGTTCCTAATGGTTCTTGCCGTCTTCAAGTAGTACAAAACTATCATGACACATATACAGCTGGGCATTTTGGTAGTACTAAAACATTACATTTAGTACAATGATCATTCTGGTGGCCCTGTATGCGACAATTTGTCGAGGATTTTGTTCGGACTTGTGATACATGCTGCAGAGCGAAAATGCCAAGGCATCATCCATATGGTTTATTAGAACCATTACCAATTCCAAGCAAGCCGTGGCAATCCATTGCTCTAGACTTCATCACAGATCTTCCAGTCTCTAAGGGGTTCAATGCGATTCTAACGGTGGTCGATCGATATACGAAGATGGCTCATTTCTTGCCATGTATGAAGGAGATCTCCAGTGAAGACACTGCCGAAATTGTCATGCGTGAAGTATGTCGGCATCATGGACTTCCTGATAGTATCATCAACGACCGTGGACCCCAGTTCGTGTCAAAATTCTGGAAGCACCTTTTTAACATGCTCAAGGTCACTTGTAACCTCTCCTCTCGCTACCACCCCCAAACCGATGGCCAAGCCGAACGAACCAATCAAACGCTGGAGCAGTATCTGCGGTGCTTTCTCAGCTATCATCAGGATGACTGGGCAGATATTCTCCACTTTGCCGAATTTGCCTATAACAACTCTATCCACGCATCCACTAAAGTTACACCATTTTATGCTTATACGGGATGTCACCCCCGGTGGTGTGTACTTGAAACCCCAGAGGTGTCCACAAATCCTTGCGCAGAAGATCGTTTGGAGAGGTTACGCAAGATACAAGCGGATGTATCTACTCACCTCCAACAAGCTCAACAAAAACACAAGGTTTATGCGGATCGTCATCGACTCCCATCTAGTTTTAACATTGGAGATCGGGTATGGCTACTCCGACGACACATCAAGACCACTCCCCCATGCGAGAAGTTGGATTATCGGCGATTAGGTCCTTTCCGTATTATAGGAAAGATTAATGATGTCGCTTTTCGTCTTGATCTACCTCCATAACCTCGGATACATCCGGTGTTTCATAGTTCTCTCCTCAAACCCTATCAAGAGAGCACCATCCCAGGACGTATTACACAGCCTCCACCCCCGATCGAGCTTGAAGATGGACTTGAGTACGAGGTTGCCGCCATCCTTGATTCCAAGCTTGTTCGCAACAAGCTCTACTATCTAGTCGATTGGCTAGGATATAGTCCCAGCGAGCGTACTTGGGAACCGATAGAGAATGTCACCAATGCTCGTGCTCTTCTTGAAGACTTCCATCGTCAATATCCAGACAAACCGGGTCCTCAATCCAAAACGACTCGTTACACTCGTCACGTTTTAAAAGGAGGATAGTGTCATGATATGGCAAGACTAGAACCCATGACCTTATGCTACATGGGTCGAGCTCTTGACCATTAGACTACACATTGTAATACGTAGAATATTATTTTCATTTATGTTTTATTATAGAAATTGATGTATATTCCAGATTTCTCTGGAACATTCTAGAAACTTCAGGAGTATTCCTTAGAACACTATAAAAGGAGGCACAAGGCATTATTTCGAACCAAATCGGTTCAACGCCAGTCTTAAGCCTCCTAGCTACTGTACATTTTCCTCACATAATATATATCTTTTCTTATCATCACACACACACACTCTCTCTCTCTCTCTCTCTCTCTCTCTCCCTCCCTCTCACTCACTCGTTCCTTCTCTCGAGAGTCCTTCACCTCTCTTAGTACTAATACTTCTTTTTAGTACTAATTCCTTCTCTGTCTTAGTACTGTTCCTGACAGTTGCCCTGGCTACGTCATCAAATCTTGCTCCACCCCAAACCTCGGTGTAACCAGCTCCTCTTGTACCGGTGTTCGTTCCAGTCGGCATTCCGCTTGTTGCTGCGTTCAAGACTCAATGAGATCTCTCTTTCTTTCTCTGGTTCTTGTTGAACCGTCTCGCTTCTGGTCTTTCCGCTGGTTCTTCCTCCGGTCTAGGCTCTACCACCGTTGAGCAGGGAATCGGTATACTGTCCTTCCCCAGACCTGATCCTTCCCCATGCTGCTCAGTTTCGCATCTCCTCGGCCAATACCGTTGTGAAGTTGTTGCTTCATGATGTCAAAACAATTTCAAAAATCTATAGAAGTACATATCCCATTTGGAGCTTATGACAAGGAGCATCTAGGAATTTTCGGTTTGTGAATCAGAGTTCAGAACCCCAAGACACAAGCTTCAGAAGGATTAATGCAACTCGGGACACAAATGTAATTATGTCAAAAGGAGGAGGAAATGTTGTCGGATTGAGCACCGAGTTCTATACCTCTCCCTCTTTTCTCGTCTTGTGTTCTGCACCGTTTCGAACAAGGAGAGGAAGCCTCTACTCGCACTGGAAACCCGTGTACTGCCGACCAGAGATTTGTAGTCCTGTCTCCCTGTGTGTCTATGTGCATCTCTCCTGAGAGCGCTAAGCGTTGTGTTGAGTCCCCTTTGTTGGGGTTTCTGCGTAGCTCCTACTTGTCGTGTGTTAGCCGTGCTCTAAGCTCGTGTCTTATTCTCGTCTTGAATCTGCTGCGTGCATTCTAATCGAGGAAAGATACACTCCCTCAGGCCGGCGAGCTGCTCCGCACTAATCAAGGTACCATTCCATGTCTGATACGTAACTAGGTACCAGACTGGCATAGCTTTCCGGATTGTGACACGGTCCTCCCTTCCCACCTATTCAGACTCCTTGGTCTGAGATCCTGGTGGTTCCCTCCTATTTCTACGCATCCATGCGGAAAACCGCAACATCTTTGGTGAGCTCGACGTGAAAAGGGCGGTAGAGGAGTCCGAAGATGAGAGGAAGCAAAATCGTTGAAGCCATGGCAGCGACTGTCGACCACCTAAACGCTCGAGAGCGAGCGCCCTCTACAGGGTTGTTGAATCGATAGTCGTCACGATAGGCCATTTCAATGGACAACATGTGACTAGCTACCTAGATACCAACCGGGCTAAGCTGATGATGAGGGACATACCAGAGGTCAGACGGCTTGCCGGATTCCCTCAAGTCGTTACGCAGAGCATCCACGCCGAGGTGCTCGAGGTGCGAGCAAACTGTCGTAACTGGGTAGAATTCGAGAGGCAGCTCCTCGAAAGGTATGGTTTCGACGACTCCCTCTGGTTGTCGAAGAAGGACTTTATGGATTAGGTGAAGAGACCCGACAAGGGATGGAAAATGTCAGCTCTGCTTTAGAAGTTCGAAAAGCGGTTCGTGAGACTCTCGACGCTAGACCGGACCGCGCTCGCGGATGAAATGAGACAGTGGATCGAGTCGGGAATGGCACCGACCAATGTGGTCGCAGGACCATCTGAGCGCAACTCTTGATGTGTAAGGGGAAGACAACTACAACCTAACCTCCGCAGGGTGTAGCACCCAACGCGTACTTACCTTGTGTGTACTGCAAAACAGTCTTGTACAAAGAACGAGAAATGGAAACAAGAGACCAATAGATAGAATACCAAGATTAGAGAGATAAACTATATTAAAATGGCGCTCTCATAATACGCTAGCTTTTTACAATAGTCTCTCGCCCCTTATCTACACAGGGCTTCTAATCGATTACGCTCCCTGCGTAAAATCGTTACACGCGTTACTTTAACGCTCCTAATATACTACTCTATTTTTCATGTGTTATGTCCGGCGGTTACAATTCCGGCGGACAACAAAAATCTCCACATTGCGCAAGCATGGAGGGATGGCGGGGGTCAATCGCGCGACCAGAGGCCGCCGTTCGACCAGAGGTGCATGTGGTGCGACGTTGTCGGCCACATCCGGAGGGACTGTGCTGATTTCGCAGAGGTGCTTAAGAGTAACTTGGAGTACCTTTGGAATGGTCGGGTACACGCCAGCGATACGTGAAGGGCCTTGGAGGTAAATACTGGCTGCGGTGGAATGAAAAGGGTAATGGAGGAAGCTGCGGCGCGGCACACCGAAACCATCCACTATTTGGCATCCACCGGGATCCGGGTAGGACGGGATAGGAGTGTCGGCTCCGAATTCTGGCCACTAGTGTTGGGAGGCCTGTCAAGGGCAATACTAGGAAAGGAAGAGGCGGACCTTGTGGAGAAGCGGGTCTAGGAAGTCACCGGGTGGAGCGACCCGGTCGAAAAAAGATTGGCTTCATGGAGGTTGCTTGCCAGAACTACGAAGTTTTGGTAGAGGACAAATGGGCCGGGAAAAGTGGAGGAGTCAAACTGTCTAACCGGTATGATACCCGTAGTGCGCAGAAGAAGAGTGACGGAGGTCCGACAGGCCCATGGGATGGGACGAAGCTGACGAGCTTCCGGTTAAGCTCGGAGATAGAGAGGGTGATGGACCTACGGAAGTTCTTCGAGGAGTGGATCCTCGTGGGCGAAAACGCGGATGAGGGTGAGGATCTGGGAGAGGACCTGATCAACGACGACCCGGTAAGGGACGCGTAAAGTCTGAGTCACAATCTCCACCACTTCACTACTTGGCACATGTCGGAGGATGTGCAGTTTGGTGGGGGTGGATGTCGTCAAGGATTCCGGCTAAAGAGGGAAACGGAGCGAGACGCACGAGAATGGTTGTTTACACGGATGTACAAAGTTTAGCCTTTATGTGTGAAACATGTAATAACATTGGACTAGTAATTACTAGGTAGTAGGGTTAATGGGCACTTTAAAGACCCGCACGAATAAAGAGGAATGTGGGAGTTTGACATTATGGAATCGAGGAAAATATCTATCGGAAGCTGCTGATTTAACTATCTGATGTAACAGCTCTCTCTCCCCTTGGGCTAAAAGGAGGGAGAAAAGACTGAGAAAGGGATCCAGAAATTAGGAGGAGGAAGTGTTGTCGGATTGAGCGTCAAGTTCTCTACCTCTCTCTCTCTTCCCGTCTTGTGCTCTGCACCGTTTCGAACAAGGAGTGGAAGCCTCTGCTCTCGCTTGCAGCTCGCGTGTTCCCGAGCAAAGATTCTTTGTCTTGTCTCCCTGTGTGTGTCTATGTGTGTCTCTCCTGAGAAGGAGCTCCAAGTAACCAACCGGTACAAAACCCCGCGCGTACCGTAGGACCTGCCCCGGGTACAACAGACAATGCCGAATCTAGCAATGCACGGAAAGCCTACTGCTACTACTGCCGACAGGAAGGCCATTATAGTAACCAGTGCCCGGTAAAGAGCTATGAAAAACGACCGGCGGTAAATATGGTAGTCCCTGAGGTGGCAGACCTGCAGCAGGTGACCACAAGGTCGAAGGGCATGGCCAAAGAATGGGAGACATAGGAGACCATACGGAAACAAGCAACGGAATGGGTAAAGAAAGCAAACGAGCAGAATGTCACAGACTTACAGCAGCAAAAGGAGAACACCGCAGGGCTTGCCGGCAGTAGTCACTCCGAGAACGAGACATGGCAGGCGTTGCAAGAATGCCAGATTACGTTACCACTAGGAAGACTCCTACAACTCGTGCCAAGATTCACGGAAGGACTGAAGACGGCCATGACGGCAGGAGAACCATCACCGGCACCGGTACTCTTCTCGAATCCGGAGGAGGGACCAACAGTGGTAGACACCAGCAGTCCGGTAATCACTGCCATTGTAAAAGGGAAAGAACTCCCTGGCACAGTTATAGGCGGAGGCTCTGGGGTAAATGTAATAAGCCTCCGGACGTGTGATGACCTAGGAATCCACGAGTGGGAGCCATGTCCGTTCTGGTTGCGGATGGGCGATACAAGCTCAGTGCGGCCGACAGGATTAATACGGAAATTAGAAGTCACCGTCGGCGGGCATACATTTCACATCTCGGCCGTAGTGCTACAATTATAGGCACAAGGCGCATACCCGCTATTGATGGGGTGGCCATGGTTGAAAACGGCACATATCAAACAGAATTGGCGAAAAAATATAATTACCTTCCGGCGAGGAAAAGCCAAGGTACGGGTACCAACACAGCCAAGGACGAGCACTGGCAAGGAATGTACACCGTTGTATGCAGAATGCATCAACATGCTCGAAGGGTTAGCGGACGAAGAAGAAGCTCAATACCTACAGGAAAACCCGAAGATCATACCCCTCTTTGAAATTGACATTGCCGAAGCCGTAGCACCGTACTTACCGCAACCGGAAGAACCGGATAAAGACGCAATCCGGGAGTTACGACAAGCGCAGGAAGCGTTGGAACGGGAAATGGCCGTTTCACAGCGCGTAAAAGCATCGCAACTGGAAGAGGTGAATTTAGGCACCACGGACGAAGCAAAACCGGTGCACATCGCCAAGGAGATGAAGTCCGGAGACAAAAGGGCGATGATAACACTTCTCACGGAATTTCGCGACGTATTCGCCTGGTCATACGAAGACATGCGAGGACTCGACCCTCAGTTATACCAGCATCAAGTGCACTTGAGCAAGGACGCAAAACCAGTGGCACAAAGAAGGTACCGGATGAATCCCAATTATGCTGCCAAGGTCAAGGAAGAAATCGACAAACTGCTAAGAGTTGGCTTTATCCGTCCGGTAAAGAAAGCGACATGGCTAAGCCCGATCGTAGTCGTACCGAAGAAGAACAGAAAAATTCGAGTTTGTGTGGACAACCGGAAACTCAATGCGGCTACGGTAACGGATGCGTTTCCACTTCCGTTCACAGATGGAGTGTTGGATGCCGTCGCCGGCCACGAGGTCTATAGCTTCCTAGACGGATTCAACGGGTATAATCAGATCCGGATGCACCCCGACGACCAAGAGAAAACGGCATTCGTCACCGAATGGGGGTGTTTGTGGCCGTGGTGATGATGTTCGGACTCAAAACGGCACCGGCAACATTTCAACGAATCATCATGGAAATCTTTGGTGAATATATTCCGGCTTTTATGCAGGTTTTCCTTGACGATTTCGCCGTCTATAGCCGGGAGGAGGACCATTTTCAGCACCTCCGTCTTTGTCTAGAAAAGTGTAGAGCGTACCGGCTAAGCTTGAATCCGGCAAAGTGTGTATTTGGCGTGTCCAGTGGAACTTTATTAGGACATATTGTGAGCCAGGAAGGTATTGCAGTCGACTCGGACAAAGTGAAAGCCATATTAGAAGCACTGGCGCCGGCAACGGCAAAGGCATTAAGCCGGTTCTTAGGCCAGATCCGGTGGCACAGCCGGATGCTCCGATACTTGGCCGACCTAGCTACACCGTTACATGCCGCCATACATCGGACACCATTCCAGTAGACCGATACTAAGGATAGGGCGTATAAGGCCCTCAAGGTACTATTGTCGCAGGCACCGGTAGTACAACCTTCGGATTGGAGTAAAGAATTTCATGTGTTCGTGGACGCCTCCGACATCGCAATCGGAAGCGTACTGATGCAGCTTATGGAACCAAAGTGGTACCGGCCAGAAGCTATCCCAAACAGAACGGAACTACTCTACTACGGAACGGGAAGCTCTAGGAATGATCTACAGTGTGACAAAGTTTCGGCACTATTTATTGGGAAGGAAGTTTTCCTTCCATGTAGATCATTCGGCACTCCTTTACCTGGTGTCCAAGGCGTCACTCACCGGCAAATTGGCCCGGTGGACCTTATTGTTACAGGAGTTCGAGTTTGAAATATTCCACCGACCCGGTATACAGCATGCCGTAGCAGATTACTTAAGCTGATTGGAGTCCGGAGAGACGGGTGACGGAGTACCGGATGAGTTTCCAGATGCGGAGCTGTTTCGAGTCACTACGGAGACGGCAGCAGATGAGACAGTGGCCTAGGAAGATAAGTGGCTCACAAATATGCACCAGTTTCTGAGCACAGGACTGCCTCCGGAAGAGCTGAACCGGGACGAACGGAAACGCCTGGCGGTACAAAGCCGACATTTCTGCTTACTGCAAGACACACTGTACCACAAGGGCGCTGACGGCATATGGAGACGGGCGGTGCGTAGCGATGAAAAGGAACTGATACTGAGGGAAGCCCACTGCGGAGTTGCCGGAGGTCACTATGCCGGAGATGCGACTGCCAGAAAAATATGGCAAAGTGGCCTATGGTGGCCAATGACATTAAGAGATGCGGTACGGTACGCAAAAGAATGTGACCTATGCTAGAGAATGGGCCAGCCAACGGAGCAGGCTCGTATGCCACACCAGCTGGTACTACCACTCGAGCCATTCCAAAAGTGGGGGCTGGACTTTGTAGGACCGTTCAAGCCACCGGCAATGAGAACAGGTAATCGGTACGTTATCGTTGCTACGGATTACTGCACGAAATGGGTGGAGGCCAAAGCTTTACGGGATAACACCATTGCGTCAATGGCAAAGTTTCTATATGAGTACATCTGGTGCCGTTACGGATGCCCCATTGAATTGATAAGTGACCAAGGGGGGCACTTTCTCGGACAAGTAGTGGAAAGCCTAACGAACTTCTATGTCATGGTCCACAAACGAAGCACACCTTACTATCCACAGGCGAACGGATTAGCGGAATCAACAAACAAGACGCTCCAGAACATCCTTCGGAAGATCGTCAACGAGAACCGGACGGATTGGGACACAAAGCTACATAGCGCGTTTTGGGCATACTGGACGGCATACAAAACGAGCATCCGAACAGCACCGTTCCAGTTGGCGTTCGGACTCGAGGCGGTCATGCCGGTAGAATTTCAAGTACCTAGCTTACGGATCCAGCTACGAGAATGGCTGAACGAGAAGGAGTCGGAGACAATAAGGTTGACATCGCTATGTGAGTTGGAGGAACAACGGTTGGCCAACATCCTACATTTAGAATTGGAGCAACGGCGACGGAAAGCATTCGTCGACCGGCACAGGAAAGGTAACGAAAAAATGTTCGCAATCGGCAAACTAGTGTTAGTATTCCAAACCCGGATGGGCAAGATGTCGGGTAAACTAAGGTTTAGATGGACCGGACCATATTGGCTAACACGGGAGTATAATGGGTCCTACCAGTTGGGGACACTTGCCGGCGAAGTGCTGGGCAAATGGGTCAACGGATTCTGGTTAAAAGCATATAGAGGACCGATGCCTAAGAACCCGTTTGAGCAAAGGACCAACGACAACCGTCGCCGGCTGAGGGCCAGCCGGGAACCAGTCAACCGGAGACCACTACGACGCAGGGAGCAACGACAAGAGACGCCGGTGTCAGAGCCACAAACGGAGGAGCAGCCGGAGCAACCACCAACGGACCCGCCGCAACAGACAGCAACAGAGCAGCAACAGCAACAACAACAACAACCACTTCTAGATGAACCATTGGAGCCTCTCGAACAAAGCATTCTGGACATTTTGGACGAAGAATAGCAAGGGTTGGTTGTGGATTCGACGTACAAGGTACTGTCCCACGGGCGTGCCATGTGTTACCGGCCGGCAAAGGAGTCCAGAGTGGGAAACGGAGAGCTAATTAAGTAGTAGGAATGTGGTTGTAATTAAGCTATGAGTGTGGACGGACGGACCGGAAACGGTATGCCGTTCCGGATCCGGACCGATCCCGAACAGGTGCGGATGGCACCGTTTTGTAATACAGACCGGAAACCTATTTAAAGGCCCGGATACAATGTAATAGTTAGCGGTTTATTAATGAAAGCTTAAGCGTTGTTATCTCTCTGTGTTAATTGCCGTTCTATCTTAATTGTTATATCTTACGCGTGTTGTGAAGACGAGCCTAATAAGTAACTTAATTAAGTCGGATTAAGCGTTGAAGTCTAATCCGGTTGCCGTAACACCCTTTGGTGAAGTGTCTCCCGTAGACACCCTGTGTTAGGCCATTGTCCGGCAGGCATCATCATAGTGCTCTAACACTCGAAGGCACGGTGATCCATCAAGGACATAAAGGAGATTCTTGTAGAAAAGTAAGTTATCTTGCCACTTGAACTCCTTATAGCGTCGAGATGTCCCTGGAAATGTGGAGCAAAATGCATAATTTGGACCAAGGTGGACAAAGACATCCTTAGCAAAATCATCAGATTGAAGTTGTTGTCGAATAGTATCAAGAAGACTTGAATCCAATGGCGTGGCACAAACCGTGGTTGCTTGTAGTTTTGCTAGACCAACGAGAACTTGCCTTTGATTGTTGAAAGTTGGATGTCCAGGGCGAAGTGCCAAATATGAGCGACAAGATAGAGCATCTACTTTCCCTTGTTGTTTCCCTGGGTAGAAAATGATCTTGAAATCAAAATGAGTTGAAAATTGCGCCCACCAAGCTTGTCACCTATCTAGCACTCGAGTCGTCTGAAAATATGTAAGATTTTTGTGGTCACTATAAATGATGATTTGATGAGGCGAACCTTCCAAGCAATGTCACCATTACGCAAACGAGTCGGCCACAACTAGTAACTCTTTGTCATGGACCTCGTAGTTGATCTCCACAAAATTAAATTTTTTTGAGTGAAACGCGACTGGATGCAACTAACCATCTTCACCTAGCTGCGATAGGATGCTCCCCAATGCAAAGTCGGATGCGTCTGCCTCAATGATAAATGGCTTTTACGGATCAACATGAGCTAAGACAAGAGCTAATGTGAATGCCTCTTTCAACTGAGTAAAGGCTTTGTCTGCTTCATGAGTCCAAACAAATGCTGGATTTCTCTTTGTGAGTTGAGTGAGCGGCAATACAATCTTCGAATAATTCCATATGAATTTTCAATACAAGTTGGCAAATCCAAGGAAACACTGGACATCGCGGACGGAACTTGGAGTATGCCATTGCAATATTGTTTAAACTTTCGCTAGATCCATGAAGATACCTTTGGATGAAATGGTATCACCCAAGGACTCAACTTCTTTGCAATAAAATTTCCACTTCTCCAGTTTGGCATAAAGACCATACTATCTTAAGCATTGGAGTACCTTCTGCACATGTATATCATGCTTCGTCTGTGTTCTAGAGTAAATCAATAGATCATCTAAATAGATGATGAGAAAGATATCTAGAAAATCTCGGAAAATGTCATTTTTGTTAGGAAACAGGTCCCTCCGGATGGTGAAGACCCGGTGAGAACCGGATGAAGAGTACCCGGCTACGGAGAGCCGGATGGTGCAGACCCGGTGAGAACTGGATGTCGAGTACCCGACAAGCGCCGGATGATGCAGGCCCGGTGAGGAGTAGTCACCGGATGAAGAGACATATTCGTAAATATGTTTCTAAGAGTCCATCGTGGCTATATTTGTAAATAGTCGAAAAGTCATATTAGTATAAATATGATTTAGGGCAAACTTTAGTTCTGAGAGTTGTTGTCATTCTTGTTCTGCGTAAGATCAGAACGCGTAACTGTGTACAAAGAGAGAGAGAGAAACGAAGAGGTTGTTGCCTCTGTTGTAACCGCCGCCTGTGGCGAAGATAGAAAGCTCAAGGTTGTTGCCTCGGTGCTTTACTGTTATACACTGTAACATAGTGATAGTTTGCAGCCTATGGGCTGCCGTGGTTTTTTCCCTAGCTTGGGTTTTTTCCACGTAAACATCCTGTGTACTCTTCTCTTCACTGTGTCGTGCATTCATTCCCCATTTTCTGTGTTTTATTCTAAGCTCGGTTGTGGCCGAGTGTTGTTCATCGGAGCGTGTAGTTCCTGTCAAAGTGGTATCAGAGTGAAACGACACAGAAGATAGACGAATCGTTGGGCGGCATGTTCAAGATCACTGGCTCCAACTATTCAGTGTGGAAGTCGAAGATGAGGGACATGCTTGTGGTTAAAGATCTTTGGTTGCCAGTTCAGTTTGGGGACAAGAGACCGGACAAGATTGACACCACGATATGGGAGGTGATGCACACGGTGCTTCATCAACATGAGCCTATACAACAACTTCAATGAAGAGAGTAAGGCTCATGAGCTCTGGGAGAAGATTGACATTATGTTTCAAAACAAAAATGTTGTTAACCAGGTTTCGGTATTCTGGAAGCTAGTAAGACTCCGGTACCAAGATGGCTCCAGCATGGCGGAGCACAAGAATGCCTTCTAGGGGCTGATCCACTAGGCAACATCATTGGAAGTACCTCTCGCCGATGAGGTACTAGCGCTACTCCTGCTCGGTTCCCTCCCGGATAGCTGGGAGACGTTGGTTGTCACTTTGGGCAACGCCGAGCCGGAAGGAAAACGGTTATCCCTACCAAGAGTGAAGTCGAGCTTGCTAGATGAGGAGGAGCATCGGAAAGATAAGGATACGAGATCCAACTCCAAAGTGCTCCTTACCGAATCGGAACGCGGAAGACAAAGGAACTGTAGTCCCCAGAACCGGGAGAAGTCGGGGACACGGTCAAAGTCAAGGGGGAGGCCTACTTGCTTCTATTGCGGCAACCTGGGACACTTCCAGAAGAACTGTTGGCATTTCCGGAAAGACAAGGAAACCGACGGTACTGAATCGAAGCGGACACCGGACCGGAACGGTAAAGACCGGAGGGGGCTGGACCGGAAGGGAACGACAGCAATCGCGGCAAGTGAAGAAGAGTTGATGCTCATCACTGAGGAGAGTGAGATATACCTTGCCGGCGATGAGATGACCTGGGTGGTCGACTCCGGAGCGTCGTTCCACCTTACCGCGGACCGGAGATGCTTCTCATCCTACACAGCTGGTGATCACGGTTGTGTCTGGATGGGGAATGAAGGTACATGTCGAATTGTCGGCATAGGAGACGTGTGGCTGACAACACCAACCGGATGCAAGTTGTTGTTGAAGGATGTCTGACACGTTCCGGAGGTTCGTCTGAGCCTGATATCAGCCGGTCGGCTAGATGATGAAGGCTACACGGGTAGCATCCGGAACGATGTTATGAAGTTCAGCAACGGGAGCCTGATTGTGGCTCGGGCCCGGAAGGTAAACACACTGTACCTGATGAATGCCCAGTTATGTCTGGAAGAAGTGAACGTGGCATCCAACACTGCCAGTGAGCTGTGGCACAAGAGGTTGTGTCACATGAGCGAGAAGGGGATGAAGAGGCTTGCAGACGACAACCTCATTCCAGTGAAGAACCTGCACTTGGAGAAGTGCACTGATTGTCTGGCCGGAAAGCAAAACCGGACCTCCTTCCGATCGAGGCCACCGATGAGACATAATGCACCGCTAGAGTTGGTGCATACTGATGTGTGTCAAGTGGACACGAAGTCACATGCCAGATCGCAGTACTTCGTGACGTTCATAGATGATCACAACCGGAAGCTGTGGGCCACACCGTTGAAGACGAAGGATCAGGTGCTATCCATCTTCAAAGAGCTCCACGCGAGAGTGGAAAGAGAAACCGGCCGGAAGCTGAAGGCGGTTCGAGCAGATAACGAAGGAGAATATTGGGGGCAGTTCGAGCAGTACTGTCACTCGAAGGGAATCCGGCTCGAATTTACCGTGCCGAAGACGCCGGAACTAAACGGGCTGGCCGTGAGGATGAATCGAACTATAATGGAGAGGGTCCGGAGTATGCTGGCACATGCAAAACTACCCAAGAAGTTTTGGGCTGAGGCACTGTCGACGGCGACATATATGATAAATAGATCACCCTCAATACCCTTGGACGAAGACACGCCACAAAGAGTCTGGACCGGTAAGGAAGTGTCCTACCGGCATCTGAAGATATTCGGGTGTATTGCGTATGTGCATGTAGCTAAGGACCGGAGAGGAAAACTAGATCCGAAGACCCGGTCATGCATATTCCTCGGTTACGGTGAGGATGAGTTCGGCTACCGAGTGTGGGACCCGGTCGACAAGAAGGTATTCCGGAGTCGAGATATTATCTTCATGGAAGACAAGACGCTCGCCGACTGGGAGTCGGAGAAGAAGATAATGAACTGTTGAGAGACAATCTCAACATCGGCCGGATCGGCTGAAGAAGCCGAGGACCGGATTGGTTGGGACCGATCGGTTACGCCGAGTGCGTAAACCGGGAGGTCGTTAGGAAAGATATTCCGTGAGGAATATATTTGGGAGTTAGTGTAGGAGCTCTTTATGAGCATTGAAGTACTGTCAGTACTTCAGTCAGTCCTTCTAGGACTTGTATAAAAGTGTTCACTGAGCACGTCTTATGTACAGACTGAGCACTATTATTGAATATAGTATTTTTTGTGTTTCTCTCTCTGTCTCTCCTGTGTACACCGTGTAAGCTCAAGCTCTCCATTAAACCTGAGTTTCCTCCCTTCTGTTCGGTCTTCATACTTGCTTCCGCACGTTTCTTTTTACATGGTATCAGAGTGCGAGGGTTGAGAACCTCTCTGCAGCCGGCACAGCTTGACGAAGAAGAACAAGAACAACGATGGATAGAGGCATGGTGAGCTCGCTTCCAACAGAGAAGCTCGACAGAACCAACTACGCGTCTTGGTCCTACAAGATGCACCAGTACCTGCTCGGGCACGACTACTGGAGTTATGTCGAAGGAGCTAATGACGCGGTGTCGTGACGATTTTCGGCTACGGTGTGAAACCGAGTGAGACGAATAAACCAAGGATGTGCAACATTGCACATGCACTTAGCAAATAAACCTAGCCTAGTGGCACTTGAGTTCATACAGAGGGGTGCAAGCAAGGATTGAACCTTGCACCTCTAACATACAAGATAATTGCCTTACCACTAGGACAACTATCATATAGTGTAGATTGTATGTATTTCCTTTTGATATACAAATTATAGACGAAACTACCATAGAAAACCATGTGCACAAAACCATGGTTTTAAACCCATGGTTTGTGCATGACATAAGCAAAACCGTGTGCACAAAACCATGGTTTTAGCCCATAGTTTTGTGCATGTCACGAGCATGGAAAGACCTATAAAAGCCTCTAGTTGGGCTTGTGTAAGGGGGGCTCAATATGTGATATCACCAACACCATTATCATCAATATAATATTTGTCTTTATCTTCTTCATATTTTTCTACTTCTCAAGTGTACAATTTTCTTCTTCTCAAGTAAACCATTTTCATTTAATCTTACATTGATCGTCATCTAGCATCGATAATTCCGCGATCATCCTCCCCAGTCCAAGACCCCGGTGGTCGCTCGAGTAGCACACGCACGCGCGAATCTTCGCGACATCATTTGGTGAACCCGACGTGAAGAGCAGCAGGGGAGGACGAAGATGGATGGCGAATATCTCATGGAGGCAATGGCAAGAAGGATGATGGAGTTTCTGAGAGAAGAGAAAAGAAGAAATGAAGCCCAACAAGCCGTCGACAAAGTAGTCGAACGAATGAGCTATTTCAACGGCGCCGATGTCCAAAGTTTCCTAAAAGTCTACAATGCGGAGATGGATTCAAGAGGTGTGGACAAAGCTATGAGGCTAGAGTACTTTTGTCGGGTGGTGTCTCAACCGATCTTCAAAGATGTAGAAGAGCTTCTAGAAGCTCATGATTCGTGGTCGACTTTCGAGAAGGCTCTATTGGAGGAATATGGCTATGAGAGACCGAAGGGACAAGATCGACGCAACTTCGACCAATGGGTGGCATCAGCGAAGACCCACCAAGGCGCAACACAAGCATTCGTAGACTTCGAGCATCATTTTTCTCAATTGTCGGAGCGGGAACAAAGATTGGTGGGGGTCGATAAGGTCCTTATGTTCGTCAAGTCAATCGATCGAATGGAAAGGATGACAATCGGCCTCAAACTCGAAGAAGATGACGGTGCAAATGGACTCATCGAGGATTGGAGCAAAGTGGAAAGTGTATGCCGACTACACGATAAGGGGCAAAGCGAGAATATCGATGACAACAAGACGGCCCATGAGGGACGATCGAAGAGGGACGAGATGCAACAACGCACCACCAACAAAAGAAATGAAGCTTAGAAGGGAGACAAAACCGAGGCGAATGGTGATCGAGGAAGAAGAGACCTCCCAACAAATGCGGGTTAATGAAGTGGCCGATACAAAGGCTCTAGTTCGGTATGACGGTACCGAGAGAGAAGGTGTGAAACAAGTCACCTTCTTGTCTTACAAAGAAACGACGGCGAAGGAGGAGGCCGATGACTCGAGGACGGCGAACGCCACTTCGAGGGAGGATAAATGTTTCGGAACACGCATTGTGTACGAAACATCGGGTGATGACGGCGCAAGCATGAGAAAAGCTTGCATGATCGAGGGAGAAAAAGTGTTTGAGTCTGAAGAGATTGAGGAGGTAGCCATGACAAACGACATCGAGTCGGAGGTGGCTATGGACGAGTCGACAACGGATAGCCATGTCAAGACTTTCTCCACGATTGTTCCAGAGACTTCGGCGGTTGCACCCGTGTGCCAACGTGAGACCGGAGAGACGGAAGGTGGTGACGGGAAGACAAAGGCCCAACACAAAGAGGAAGAAGATCGAGGAAGAAAGGATATCCCCACACCTATTCTAGAGACTTCGGCGGTTGTGCACGTGCGCCAACGTGAGACCGGAGAGACAGAATGTGTGGACAAAAAAGAGGACGACCGGAAGGGCGATGAAGAAGACAAGGTAAATGTAAATGAACGAAGGGATTCCTTCACACTGGTTCCGGAGACTTCGGCAGTCGAGACCGTGTGTCGACATAAGACCGAAGATAAAGGAGGTGGCGAAGAAGAGACAATATGGCTCGAGGCGAGCATACACGGAGGGAAGGATATGGCCGACGTGGAGGCCAAGGATGAAGCTGTGGTTGAGTTCGATGGAGAGGTTGCATGCGGGAAGGAAGGAAGAGTCGAGAACCGGTTGAACCGGAAGACGATCCGGCCGGGATTCCGACCCGAACGAAGGAAGATCCACATGGGAGCCGATCGACCGGGGCCGACCCGGCCGAAACCTGATTCGGCGAAAATCGATCGGACGATTCCGATCCAAAAGGGGGCCGACCCAGCCAGAATCAATCGGTCGAGCCCGACTCGGGGAAATGTGAATGCAGACGAAGGCCAACCAAGCCAAGAAGCGATCGGTGGAGACCGATCCGGACAAGGGCAAACCCGGCCTAATCGGAGATCGACACGAACGATCTACAATACCAAGTTGAAGACAGTGAGCGTGAGGAGTGGCCAGGAGTCCAATCGAAGGACACGCGCGGTGGACGAAGGAAGAGCGGTCGTATCGACGACATCGTTCGGTAGATCTACTACAACCGATCGGGGAAGAAGGTGTGAGCGCCGGATATGGTGGATCGGGTGGCTACGGTGGTTCGGTTGGAAAGATTGCGCATACTCGAAGTGGAAGACGAAGTCGACGAGCGTGCAGAAGAACTCGGTTGATCACCGTTGCCAAAGATCTCACCTCTTCACCTTTCTCGGCACATACCGGAGGATGTGCGGGTTTGGTGGGGGTGGATGTCGTGACGATTTTCGGCTACGGTGTGAAACCGAGTGAGACGAATAAACCAAGGATGTGCAACATTGCACATGCACTTAGCAAATAAACCTAGCCTAGTGGCACTTGAGTTCATACAGAGGGGTGCAAGCAAAGATTGAACCTTGCACCTCTAACATACAAGATAATTGCCTTACCACTAGGACAACTATCATATAGTGTAGATTGTATGTATTTCCTTTTGATATACAAATTATAGACGAAACTACCATAGAAAACCATGTGCACAAAACCATGGTTTTAAACCCATGGTTTGTGCATGACATAAGCAAAACCGTGTGCACAAAACCATGGTTTTAGCCCATAGTTTTGTGCATGTCACGAGCATGGAAAGACCTATAAAAGCCTCTAGTTGGGCTTGTGTAAGGGGGGCTCAATATGTGATATCACCAACACCATTATCATCAATATAATATTTGTCTTTATCTTCTTCATATTTTTCTACTTCTCAAGTGTACAATTTTCTTCTTCTCAAGTAAACCATTTTCATTTAATCTTACATTGATCGTCATCTAGCGTCGATAATTCCGCGATCATCCTCCCCAGTCCAAGACCCCGGTGGTCGCTCGAGTAGCACACGCACGCGCGAATCTTCGCGACAGCGGCACCCGAATCGACACAAAGAGACTTCCCGTCGTGGGAGCAATCGGCGAGCAGGGTATTGTACTGCTTCGCGTCGTGTGTGGGCGAACAACTATTGAGTTATGTTCGGGATGCAAAGACGCCGAAGGGTGCGTGGGAAATTTTGAAGAAGATTTTCGCAGCGAGCACCACAGCCAGGAAGCTTCAGCTCCGACAGGAGTTGAGCAACCTACGACAACGCGACTTGTCGGTGGCGGACTATACCTCGAAGATCAAGGATATCTGCGACTCCCTCGCCTCCATAGAGGTGAACATCGAGGAGAGCGAGATGGTCCAGATCTGTCTCGGAGGTTTGGCGTCGAAGTTCGGAGAGTTCCGAACGGCTGTGTGTACCCGGTAGAATACACCGTCCTTTTTCGACTTACAGTCGATGCTCCTGGTAGAGGAGAACCACGCGGGTGCATCTACAAGCGTGCACACCGACAGTAGAATGTTGTACACGGAGGGAGATAGGCCCCATGGACGTGGAGGACGAGGCGAGTCGGCACGCAATGGAGGCGGTCGACGAGATCAAGAAAGAAGGCACCGAAGTGTTGCCGACAGCAACTCCGGACCCTCCGGAAACAGGGGGAGTCAAAGCGATGCGAACCGGCAAGGGAAGTCCATCGCGGAGTGCTGGTACTATGGCAAGAAAGGCCACAGGGAAAGTGAGTGCTAGAAGAAGCGCGGCGATTCGGAGAGAACTGGTTCCGGGAACGGCTCCAGACATACCGACAAGGGAAATCGGCAGCGATCGCACTACGCCAAAGACTCCGGGAGAGCCGGAGAAGGGTCTGTCCTCGTGACGAGACCCGAGATCGGACGAGGTGTGGTACGTAGACTCCGGCACGTCTAACCACATGACGAACCATAAGGAGTGGTTCTCATACCTTGAAAAACCGATACAACCGGGAGTAGTCGCAACAGGAGACGACACTCCGCATCCGATCGCGAATGTCGGTGAAGTTCCCCTTAGCCATGTCGGGCAGAAAGGGAAACTCAAGAACGTGTTGCACGTTCCGACAATCACGAAGAACTTGGTCTCGGTCGGACAGATCATCGACCAAGGGATGGAGGTTCGGTTTACACACCTCGGGTGCTTCATTGAGGAAGAAGGCCGTGTGATTGCGCAAGGGCACAAAGACGGGAGGATGTTCATCCTCGACTCCACTGACGGCGGCACCGCAATGTTCGTGAAGGGACAAAAGACCGAGTCGGACATCGACTTATGGCACAAGCGGATAGGCCACGTTAACTACCAACGGCTTCAAGATCTGCAAACGAAACAGGTAGTGTTCGAATTGCCCAAATTTAGTGGCCGAAAGGCACAAATTTGTGATGCCTGCCAGCTCGGGAAGCAACACCGACTTCCCTTCCCCAACGAGTGAAACTGGAGCCGGAACAAGCTCGACCTTATACACTCCGATGTATGGGGGCCGACACAAAACGTTAGTCTTGGCGGGAGCCGATATTTCATCTCCTTCATCGACGACCACATGTGGCACACGTGGATCTACCTCATTGAGAGGAAGAGCGATGTCTTCGACTGTTTCCGGGACCTCAAAGGGTTCGTGGAAGCCAAAACGGGACGAAAGATCAAGTGCCTGCGGTCGGATGGCAGAAAAGAGTACTTTTCTGGTCAATTCAACGGTTATCTACAACAAATGGGAATTCGCCGCGAATTCAGTTGTAGATACACGCCAGAGCAGAATGGCGTGGCCGAGAGAAAGAATCGGTCAGTTGTGGAAGTGGCACGGGCAATGCTGGAGGAGAAGAGCTTGCCCAAGCTCTACTGGGCTGAGGCGGTAAGGACCGCGGTATACATCCTGAACCGGATCGGAGACAAAGTGTCGGCGCACGAGCTATATTTCGGAACGAAGCCGAACTTGCGACACTTGAGGGTGTTCGGTAGCATTGCGTATGTGCATGTACCGAAGGAGAAAAGGAGGAAGTTAGACGCAAAGGCCGAGAAGTGCATCTTGGTCGGTTACTCGGACGAGTAGAAGGGTTATAAGTGTTATAACCCTCGCACCAAACAAGCGCGTGTCAGCCGCGACGTTGTGTTTGACGAGTCCGTGTCCTGGTACCTGCCCCCGACTCGGAACCCCGACTCCAATACGAGTTCTGACGATGAGGTCAGCGAGGCTGAGATGCCTCCGGATGAGCCAGAAATCGAGACCTATGAAGAGAGTCCAATTTCACTCCGGTTAAGTGGACCAATTGGACGACTGAGTCAATACGACAAATCCGATGAAGAGCCGGCGAGTAGTGGAGACTCGGCCGTGCATTCCCCACACAGGAAGCCGAGGAGACGGCTTACGCGCAAAGAGAAAGGGAAGAAGAAGGTGTCGGATTCCGGCACGGAAAGGAACGAGTCAGACCGACGCGAGTCCGACTCCGAGGGAACCGGTGACAGGTCTTTAAAGATGAAGACTGCGTCGGCCGAGAAGGCCTTGACATCGGCTGATGTGAGATTACGCCGATCTACCCGCCAAAAGAACCCAGTTGTGCGATTCGGATACAACGAGTACATGGCGCATCATTATGCGTACATGACCCGTGTAGCGGAAGTGCGTGAGCCGGAGAGCTACGCAGAAGCGGCTAAAGACGTGAATTGGCATGCCGCGATGGAGGAAGAGATGCACGCATTGGCGGAGAACGAGACCTGGGACCTGGTTGACGCACCGAAGGGTGTGAAGCCGATCGGGTGTAGATGGGTGTACAAAGTCAAGTACAACACCGATGGCTCGGTCAACCGGTACAAGGCTCGGCTGGTGGCAAAGGGCTACGCGCAGAAACATGGCATCGACTACGATGAGACGTTTGCGCCGGTCGCGAAAATGACGACCGTTCGTGTTTTGCTCGCAGTAGCCACGGCCAAGGGGTGGCACTTACATCAGATGGATGTAAAGAATGCGTTCCTACAAGGTGACCTTGAGGAACATGTGTACATGGTACAACCCCCCGGATTTCACTCCGGAACGAACTCCTCGGCAGTATGCCGACTGAAGAAGTCCCTTTACGGACTGAAGCAAGCCCCGCGTGCCTGGAACGCGAAGATCACGCAACAACTGAGTCGGTTGGGCTTCGTCACGTCAAAATCGGACTCTTCCCTGTTCATCCGGAAAGGTCGACTCGGACCGGTTAGTATTTTACTGTATGTTGATGACTTGGTCATCACCGACGCCGACCTAGGTGAAATCGACCGCGTGAAGCTCCAGCTTGCGGCATCGTTCGACATGAAGGATCTGGGGGACCTTCATTACTTCCTCGGGATCGAAGTGATCTGTACCCCCGAAGGCATATTGATCAGCCAACGTGATTACGTGTTGAGTATGCTCTTCAAACTCGGGATGGCCGACTGTAAGTCCATCTCGACTCCTCTAGACAGAACCATCAAGCTTCGTCCCGATACGGGAAAGGTATGCGACCCGACGAGGTTCCGACAAATTGTCGAAAGCCTCATATACTTGACCATCACCCAACCCGACCTCAGTTATCCGGTTGGGGTGATCAGTCAGTTCATGGCGCGACCTACCCAGGAGCACCTTCAGTGTGCGCAACGCGTACTTCGGTACGTAAGTGGCACTAAGGACCAAGGACTGCTATATCGGACCGGTGCAGCCGTGCAGTTAGTCGGCTACACCGATACTGATTCGGCTGGCCACACCGCCGATCGCCGATCCACGTCCGGATACGCGTTCTCCCTCAGGAGTGCCACGATCGCGTGGAGCAGTAAGAAGCAGCCAATAGTTGCTCTGTCGAGCACCGAAACTGAGTATCGAGGAGCGGCTGTCGCGACATGCGAAGCCATATGGTTGAAGCGGCTACTTAAGGACCTGCAAGAGGAGGTGTCAGATCCGATGCCGATCTACTGCGACAACGTCAGCAGTATCCAGCTCGCGAAGAACCCCGTCTTCCACGCACGGACCAAGCACATTGAGGTGCACTACCACTTCGTCCGTGAGCGTGTCCTTTCCGGTGAAGTCGAACTTCAGTACGTTCTGACGGTAGAGAGACACAATTATTGAGAGGCAAAATGTGTTTACACATATGAATATACTCATTCTTACTCATGTGCACATTTGCACATACCCCTACAACATGACTTTTAATACAAAGGCTTTACTTATCTATCCACGTACCATTACTTATACACTCATGCACTTACAATCCCATAGATAACACATAGGGCACACCCATGGGACAATGCTTTGCACGGGTGAATCCAAATGCCTTCAATAAACATGAACATCGGTGCTTGGACCAGAACTTACGACCAGAACTCCCTCGGTCTTCTCCTATTGTGTTGGTCAGAACTCCATCAACTGGAACACATGTAGCATAAACTTATATTTCAACGACACAAACCTATCATTCAGTCAGCACATCTGTGAACATAAAAACTTCGGTACTTTCTTTTGAGTCTTCAAATGGTATTGTGTGTATGTCTATGTGTTTTTATTTTATGTGAATTTTCGTGAGTTTACAAATTTTAGGATCTACTGTCATGTTTTTGAAATTCTATGTATTGCCCTTGAGATTTTTGAAATTCAATGGTTGCCCTTAAGTTTTTGAAATTGTGTTGATGTCCTTTGGTGTTTAAAATTCCATTACTCGCCCTTGATTGTATAACCTTCACATTTTCTGAAATTTTGCATATGCCCCTCGCTTTTTCTTCTTCTTTCTTTTGTCTTCCTCTTTTTTTTTTCTTCTTCTTTCTCATGTTCATCTTTTGTATTCTTGAATTTCTTTTCTTTTCGGAGGTTGTCTTCTTCTGTTCTTTCTTCTTTTGTCTTTCATCTCTAGCCATCTGTTCGTCTATCTGGCCATCCGACCGTCTATTTTTCCTTTCTTTTTATCTCTGTTTGGCCCCGTTCGGCCGTTTCTCTGATGCTTTGGTTTGCGTAGCTCGTGCTTTCTTTGAAGCCTTCTCTTGAGTTGATTGGACCATGTCCTTACTTCCCTCTCTCACTTCTTTCACGTTCTCTTGGGTCATCTTTGAGGCATCCGAAGCCTTCTCCTTGGCGGTCTTCGTGGAATCCGAGCCCTTCTTCTTGCTTCCCGATTACCTTCTATCTTTCTTTCGTCCTTCCTTCTTTCCCCTCATTCAATCTTTTCCTCTTTCACTATTATAACATTATCATCATCATATTGTGAAGCTATCTCTCTCTCATCAGAAGGTTCTTCAATAGACTCTCCTTTAACAAAACAGAAGACTCTGCACTTGGCCGTTGTCGGCCACTCCCTGGCCAATTGTTGTTGTCCAACTGTCGACCGCTGCTATCTGGCCTCCACTCGGCCAATGTGTGGAAATATTTAACCTAAATATCACATTATTATTAATTAGAAATATTTAAGTAATTACGAAGAGTTATTTATTATTAGACTTTAGAGAAAACTCTTCATTGAAGAGACATAACTTTTTGTCCATCGTCTCTACAAACAAGCCTTTGGCTAATGTAATAAAATACAATCAATATAGAACAATTTTGTATATGTGTGATCTCTCTCTTTAGCAATCATTCACTATTTGTATAATTACCGAATTCTACATGGTATCAAATTTATAGATTTGTACATCTATCAAATATGACTAGAGAATCCCAGAAGCGTTGATTGATTTGTCATCAAGACAAGCGCTAAGCTAGATAGCCCTCTTCCATAAAAATGGCACAATCCTCTACTCATGTAAACATTCTCAACACACACAAACTTTCGTTAATAAAGTTATCAAAGCAAATTATGGCATTTGGAGTGCTCGACTCGAATTATTATTTTAACACTACAAACTTTGGGATGTAGTGTTAGGATTATCAACAAAACCTGATCTCCCCGGACGTGATCAAGTTATTTGGGAAGAGAAAGACCTTGTGGAAAAGATGGAATTATTAGCGCATATATCATCAAATGTTCAAGGAGAAGCGGTCAGAAAGCTACAAACTTCACATCAAATTTGGGAGACATTAAAGACACAATACGAACCAAAGACGGATGCAGCACAAGTGCACACACTACATGCATATGTCACATTTACAATGAGAGAAGAAGAAGATGTAGATAATTTTCTAACCACTTGGGAAATGAAATTGGGTGATACAATTACACTGGCTTGGCCATTTCCGACAAACTACAAAGATGTTTATTATTAGGTTACAACAACTTGATGCAAGCTTTCGTGGCTGAAGCACTTGTCGAGGATATACCAACAAAGAAGGATGACAAATGGTATCTCAACATTAGAGAAACAAATCACCTCACACATCGATCGGATTTGGAAATAATGGAGTAAAACAAGCATTAGGCAAAGGCCAACTTACATTTCATCTCCCGGGAGGAGGAAACTTCACCATCAATGATGTGTACCATGTGCCTGGTATATCCAAGAACCTCCCCTCGATAAGTCAAGCAACTTCGAATGGAACCATCATCGAGTTCCATCATAACCAAGCCGTGATTCTTCATGTTCTACCAAATGGTCTCACGATGCGAACTTCCTGTAAAAGACAAGGAGGGTTATATCCGATTAGTGTACATCCAACAACCCAATCAAAAATCGAAGTTCACACAACCTAAATCGAAAGACAAGAGGAACTCGCCTTACTTTGGCACTATCGAATTAGACATCCACACCTTGTTGCTATGCGAACACTCCAAACTCACAACCTCCCTCAAGGAGTCCCAAAGGATATGTTTTGCATTATTGACTTATGTGAGGTGTACTTGTTCGGCAAAATGGCATCATCAAAGTTTCCTACAAGTAATTCACGAAGAAGTCGACCTCTTGAACTCGTCCATAGTGACATTAGCGGTCCATTGCCAACTCAATCACTTTTAAAATCAAAATATCTTATTAGTTTCATTGATGATTATACAAGGTTTACGATACTAACATTCCTCAAAAGCAAAGACCAAGCTTTCACAGCTTTTACAAATTACAAATCACTAACAGAAAAGAAACTAAATCTACAATTGAAATGTCTACAATCTGATGGGGGAGGAGAATAAACAATTTTACAAAATTTTGTAAAGACCATGGAATTTTACAACCAATTTCTGTTCCTTCAACACCACAACAAAATGGTCTACCCAAACGAAAGAATCGAACATTCCTTAATTCGGCCCGGAGCATGCTGAACCTCGCGTCACTTTTGCCCTCATTTTGGGAAGAAGCTATCGCAACAACATGTTATCTCCAAAATCTTAACTATCATCGAACACTTGGGTTAATCACACCATACGAGTTATGGTTTGGAGTAAAACCAAATATGCAAGATCTTAAAATTTCTGGTTGCCTTGCATACGCCTTCGTTCCTACTGAAAAACGATCCAAGTTAGAACAAAGAGCTAGAAAAGTGATTTTTGGTGGGTACGGAGATGCAAACAGCTACAAAGCTTACCGTTTTTTTGACCCAACCAAGAACACCTTCTTTTATAGTCATACTATCAAATTTGATGAGTCACCTATTAGAGATATGAACTAATGTAAGAATAAAATAAGGATAAAAGATAGATCTAGATAGAAAGGAGAGAGAGAAAGAAGGGTGTTGATCCACCCGACCACCCCCGAGCGAAGGGATCGAGACGAACTCGAGCCTCGATTGGTGTCCCATACCACCATGGCGTTGAGTTGTACCCGGTGCTGGCGCGCTTGCTACAAGAGTTGATCCACCACGAAACAGAGTCTCGACGTAGTCAACCAGATGATGAAATGAGGGTAGCTAGTCCTCTTATTTATAGCGATACCCAAGGCCCCCAGGCAAGTTCACACTTGGCGTAATGAGTTGTCTCAATCCCGAGGATTAAAAGTAATCCTCCCCTTCTTTACACTCTCGTTTAACACTCACACTTATCCACGTGGCTAGAATACTGCGGTAAATTCTCACCACGGGATATTATATGGTCATGCCCGTAACATACTCCCCTCCCCCTCTTTAAAACATTGCACTCTTGCAATGGAAAGTTAGGGAAGTTAGTTCTAAGAGTATTTTCGCGTTCCCATGTGGCATCTTTTATTGATTTATCCATCCATTTTATTTTAAATTTTCGGATTTCTTTAGTACGTAATTTTTTTGTTTTAACATCGAGAATTCTTTCTGGTACATGTGGTTTACAAGATAATTCTTTAGAAGTAACCAGAGTTTCAGTTCTAACTATATTGTTGCAAGAACCTAGAAGTTCTTTTAGACGACTCACATGAAAAACTGGATGAATTTCAACACCATCGGGAAGAGCGAGACGATAGGCTGATGACCCAATGCGTTTGAGAACTGTAAAAGGTCCACAAAACCGTAGGGCTAACTTAGTGCACTTACCCTTAGACGATGTCTTAGAATTGTGAGGTACACGTAAAAATACCTTCTGTCCAAGGTTGAATACACGAGGTTGCCTATGATGATCGACATAAAAATGCGCTCTATCTTGAGTTGTTTTTATATTATCTCGTGCAATATGCAACATATCTTGCATATCCTGAAGAAAATTTTGCGTACTTCGCAACTCATCATGATGTATATTAACATCAATTGGGGCTCGTGGCTGAAAACCATACATCAACTAAAAGGACTATATCGCGTCGACGTATGCTTGGAGTTGTTATAAGCAAACTCCAAAATTGGGAGATAACGTTCCCATTTTGTTGGTTTTGTACCAATGTATGCTCGAAGCATGTCCTTGATAATTTGATTTACTTGTAACTTTGTTTGTCCATCGGATTGAGGATGATCCATGGAGCTCATGCTCAACGTAGTTTCTAACTTCTTAAAGACTTGTGTCCAGAAGTCACTAGTAAATTTTGGATCTCGATCACTCACGATATCCATCAGTAACCCATAAAAATGAAATAACTCATCAAGGAATTGGTAAGCCAATTCAGGAGTTGTTACCATGGTTTTAGTAGCAATAAATTTGGCCATTTTAGTTAGTCTATCGACCACAACCCAGATGGCATCATGGCCTTTTTGGGTGCGAGGAAGGCTAACAATAAAATCCATGGATATACTTTCCCACTTATTATTGGGAATGTCCAAGGGATGTAAAAGTCATGCGGCTTTAAGTCGCTCGGCTTTGTTAACTTGACATTGGTGACATTTAGTCACATAACTATGTATGTCAGGGTGCATCTTAGGCCAATAGAATTGAGTGGAGATGAGAACGAGTGTGCAATGTATTCTAGGGTGCCCTGTTGAGGGTGCATCATGGCATTAAAAAAGAATCATCTTTTGGACCTCGGGTAAATCTGGAACACAAACTTTCCCATTACGGTAGAGCAGACCATTAGCAATGTGGAAGTATTCCTTCAAGGATGTGGTGGTGTCCGTTCCAGACTCAACTCTTGCCCAGTATTTTGCAAAATAACTGCCATCAGGATACTTTCCTTGAAGGTGATCATAAAGATTTGATGTTATTTTAGTGAAGCTAAGCATGTTAACTTCACGGATGCGACTTAGTGCATTAGTGATAGTGTTCATGGAACCTTTACGATATCGTATGGAAAAATCAAAGTCCTGGATGAGATCAACCCATCGTGCCTTACCACCTTTCAGGTATTGTTGGTCACGAAAATATTTCAAGGACTCGTGGTTCGTAGTTACCACAAAGCGATTTGCATAAAGATAATGGCGCCATGTTTTGAGCGCATGTATAACTGCAAATAATTCCTTTTCTTGAACGGTATACTAAGATTGAGCAGAATCATGTTTCTTACTCTCAAATGCTATTGGTTTACCATCTTGATATAAGACAACACCTATAGCATAATCGCTTGCATCGGTTTCAACCTCAAAAGGTTTTGAAGGATCGAGTAAAAGAAGTGAAGGAGCCTTGCATACCAGGTGCTTGAGTTCCTTAAAGGCGACGCCTAACGTAGCATTCTAGACAATAGGTTTTGTAGACTTACGCGTTTGACCTTTTAGAAGATCAGTAAACGACGTCTTCAATTGGGAGTAATTATGAAGGGATTTTCGCAAAAACCCGACAAAACCAAGGAATGATCGAACTTCTCGAATATTCGGAAGAATGGGCCAAAGCTTGATTTTCTCGATGCAAGACGGATCAATTTCAACTCCTCGTTTGGTTATGAGATGTCCAAGATAAGTAATTGATTTCTTGAAGAACTCACATTTTGAGATTTTCGCATAAAATTGTTTGTCATGCTATGTTTGTAAAACAAAGCGGACATGTTTAGCATGTTCTTGTAATGTATGACTATAAACTAAAATATCATCCAAGAAAATAATGGCAAATTTTCCAAGCTGTTCTCGGAAAACGTCATTCATTTCTTGCTGAAATGTAGCCGGAGCATTGGTCAAACCAAAAGGCATAACCAAAAACTCATAATGGCCATAGCGCATACGAAATGCCGTTTTAGGAACATCGTCCTCACTTATACGAATTAGATGGTAGCCAGTATGGAGATCAAGTTTCGTAAAATACCGAGCTCCCTAGAAACGGTCAATTAGATCATCAGTCCGGGGCAATAGATACGAATTCTTGATCATCACTTTATTCAAGCGTCGGTAATTAATACACATACGCCATGTGCCCCTTTTCTTTTTAACCAAGAGAACTAGTGCACTCCATGGAGATTTACTATAACGTATATAACCCATTTGTAAATAGTCCTTGAGTTGCTTAGATACCTCATCCTTTTCGGATCGACTTAAGCAATAAGGAGGTATACTTATTGGTGCAACACCAGGTACAATATCTATACGATGGTCTATATTACATTTAGGAGGTAACCCATCTAGTAGTTCACTCGAAAAAAGATCACGAAAATCATTTAAGATTTCATCAAGTTGTTGTTGTTCAAAATATGTTAATTGAACCGAGACATTATTGATATTGTAAACGTGAATGTCCGGATCCAATACACAATAAAATAGAGTAGAACAAGACAACTCAGATATTGATGGAGAGGAAACAATCGAGAGGGATTGTTTTTTTACACATGGAATAAAATGAGTACAATCGTTCAGTACAAAAGTTATTGAATGATGAACCCAATCAATAGATAAAGAAGAGTTTTTATTATAGAACCAAGGATAACCCAATATTACATCAGTGGTACAAAGATTCATTACATGGAAGTCTACTTCCTCTATATAAGTATCAATAGAAATTCCTAATGAATGAATCGCCCCGTTGATGTATTGTACTCTTCCATCAGCCAAGTGCACCGTATAGGTGTGATCACTTACGGTGGGTTGGATTCCCCATATCTGAACCAAACGATCATTCACAAAGTTGTGTGAACTTCCCGAATCAAACAAAAATTGTATGGGAGATCCATTGATATACCCGTTTGCACGTAGTAAATCATTGGGACCCAATACATAGTAAGGGAAAGAACATTGACAATTACGTAAATGATGTGTACAGACTAGAAGGACATTAGGAATCTGACCTTTATGGTCTGCAACTTTAGCTTTGCTGTCGTGCTCTTTCCGTTGGAGTTTTCGACATTGTTCTTTTGTATGACCCTTCTTTTTGCAGAATACGCAAAAAGGATGTTGTCGCTTACAATCGCGATCCATGAATTCGTTGGGTGTCTTGCATTTCCCAACAAATTGTGACTGCTTAGTCCCGGGCACTTCGTTGGGTTTTTTGTGGTCCTTCGAAGTGCGTTGATAGCGAAGAACTATTTCAACGGCCTCTTCAAAGGATTTTGGATCCTTATCGTGCACTATCCAGTGATAGTCCGAATTGGGGATGGCATTGACAAAACAAGCTATCAACCAATTGTCCCCTTCTAGACCCGAATTTTGGATTTGGGTTCTAGCCTGGTGAACATAATCTTCTAGCAAGGAAAATTTCCGACTAGAGAGGTTCATTAAAGCTTGTGCTGCCTCGGTTCGAGAGGGAGGTTGCAGAAATTGGCCCTTGAAAACTATGACAAAATATGTCCAGGTATTGGGCAATTTCACCAAACGGTGGCCTTACCCCCTAGTTCTCGGCCAGCATATGCAATCTTCGTCCTATCTAGCATGGGATAGAGCTCAAAATGAGACTCCCATAGGCCCAGCCACGTGCAGATTGCTTCTCCGGTTCCTTCCCTTTTTGCTCTCGTAAATGGCTTAACGACAAACGATGGTTCACCCTGTCGCTCATCAAGTCTATTAGTCTCACGTTGTAAACTAATGAACACGTGGCTCGAGAGCACTTTGATATTACCGAAGTTCGGTCATCTGTTGAGCGGTGAAAATAAGGTATTGGGTTATTTGCGAAAAATACATTTCAATGAACATTTGTCCAGGAGGATTTCCTTGAGTTCCTTCCGCTTGAGCGGATGACATCGGGTCATTATTTTGAGCCATTAAATGATTATTTCTGGCAAAGAAATAGGATAAGATCAAACAAATAGTCATAACATCATGTCGTGATGTAAACATATCATGGGTAAACATTAATCGATATCATGATGTCACATCAATACCCCTCTAGACGTATGAGATGAGGTTCAAGATCAGGTTACTATGGTAACACAAAGGTGTTTTAAAAACCATGGGGGTGACAAATTAATGTCTTTCCCTAATCTTTATATCGATTTTTTCATGGCGGCTCCCCAAGGCTCAACCATGTATGTTTGCGTCATGAGTAGTTTATACACGAAAAAAATGTTAACAGTAAACTATGTTTCTGTGCCCATATATGTGGTTTCGGCTCTTTAAGTCCTATTACGAGGACCCCGCAGTGCACATAGAACTCAAGTCTAAACATGTGTTATAGTCATATGTATCAACAATGTTGTATGGACTTTGCTTATATTTGAACTCGAGACCTCGAGAACAAATGCATTGAACACTTGAGCCAACCAAGTAGGTTGCTCTTCTTGAATGTTTAATGTTTCATGCGTATAACAGATATGCAAGGCATTTGCCCATATATGTTTTTTTAAAAGAAACATATATGTCAAGAGTCCTTATTTCCCCCTTGTTTACTACAAAATATGTTGGTACGTTACCTAACCTCAAGTCTCGTAATTATGATGGCATACGCCAAAGTGCAACCATGGTCAAGCCAAATGAGCCCTCTTTTCGTAGTAGGCCCACGTGGCCCATCACATGGTTACGTCATTACGAATGCCTTTCGTAAGAATGATCTCATGGTGGCATCGTATCCATGTAATGAGGGAGGGATGTTGGATATGTGTGTCATAGGAGCGACCTCACATGAAGTGGGTCAAGCCCTATGTTCTCAACATCATTGTGGCTATATGCATTTCTTTACGTAATAAAATCGAAGTCACCAACGGAGATGTCAACAATAAAAAATTGTTGAAAAAAGGGATGGTGACAACGCCATTCTCACAAAAATGTGAGGACAACCACCAAGATCCTTTTCCCGACAAGGACAACATTCGATAGAAATCATGTAATATCAAATATACACGTATGTTTACTTATCACATATATACGATCAAATACGTATACGCGTGACCACATATGCGTACATTAAACAAATCGTTACATCAAATAGCCATAAATGATATAATCGAGATACGTAATCGAGGCATATACCTCTACGCAAATGAAACATCCAAAAATAAGGGTTCATTGTAATACACAATTGAGGTATTGACCTGACCTCTTACGCATACAAGACCAAACACATATCATTTACAACGAAATCGAGGTATTTACCTCATACGCATACGTAACATATGTATGTGAGCGTAATATGCAATTAAGGTATTAACCTCGTGCGCATACGACACTAATCACATATTCAATATATGTCAAATGAGGTATTGACCTCATACACATATGTAAACGTTTTATACAACCAATTAATTACCACTACAACATCATTAAATTAATGAAAACAATTACATATAGACTATACACATGATTAGATGGGAGAAGAAAAAATAGAAAAAAGAAGAAGGAAAGAGTTACCGAAGTTTGTTGATAGTTGTTTGGATCAAGGCCGACCGCACATCGATCGATCACCATCAATCAACAAGACAAAAGACAACAAAAGAAACATTAGAACATAGGCTTTGAAACCAACTATTAGAGATATGAACTAATGTAAGCATAAAATAAGGATAAAAGATAGATCTAGATAGAAAGGAGAGAGAGAAAGAAGAGTGTCAATCCACTTGACCACCCCCGAGCGAAGGGATCGAGACAGACTCGAGCCTCGATCGGCGTCCCATACCACCGTTGTGGCGTCGAGTCGTACTTGGTGCTGGCGCGCTCGCTACAAGAGTTGATCCACCATGAAACAGAGTCTTGACGTAGTCAACCAGATGATGAAATGAGGGTAGCTAGTCCTCTTATTTAGAGCGATACCCAAGGCCCCCAGGCAAGTTCACACTTGGCCTAATGGGTTGTCTCAATCTCGAGGATTAAAAGTAATCCTCCCCTTCTTTACACTCTCGTTTAACCCTCACCCTTATCCACGTGGCTGGAATACTACGGTAAATTCTCACCACGGGATATTATATGGTCATGCCCGTAACATCACCTTTTCTTGAATCCATGACACCAACACATAACATTGAAAATGATACTCGCGAAGGAGGCAAAAAATTAGAAGATGATGCTGCCACCGTTCGCCAATCTCATAATAACGTTGTCATTGATGTACGCCGCCCTCCAAATAGAGTCGGCGCCGCCTTCTGCCACCCACACAATAGTGTTGCTGATGATGTTTGTTGCCCTCCAAATAGCGCCGCCACCACCGATGCCATCAACTTCTGCCGCCAAAAGAACATTGCGGTTGCTGACTATCGCCGCGTCCCAAACAACATCGCTATTGATGGTGCCTTTTGCCACCAACACAACAACATTGATGATGATAATCGTTGCCCTTCAAAGAGAACTCCCATTCGCCACCGACAAAAGAATGTTGATGTCGTTGTTATCACTGCCAGCAACCGATCAAAGAAAGCCGCCAATATCATCGCCGCCTCTCACTTTGATGAAGTCCCTGATGCTGTCGATCGTTATGTGGTAATCCCTGGCCCTTTTATTCACGCTGATCAGCCACTCCCTCCGATCTCTCCTACACATCGACCCCTTGCATTTCCTCTTCCCCAAGAACTCCTCCCATTCGACTCCGCCTACATAAAAAACCAACATTTAAATTTAAAGTTAATAAAAATAAAAGTAAAATAAAAAATACATCTTTAAATCTAACCAACCAACATAAAAGAACTACCCAACCTAAACTAACTAACTACATTCACCCACATCTTGATAGTGGTTTCACACCATCCAACTCTACACATTATGATGACCTCACAAACACATCCTCTACATCAACCTTGTCTTCACCACGCTTACATACATTCAACACTTTACCACTCTCTTTATCAAATTTCCCGAACTCTAATCAACATGCTCTTGAAAGCCCTCAAACCCATAAAATCATTCCACCATTTCATATTCAATCACCCGACATCACTAGTAATTTTTCAATCAACTCAAAATCACAATCCTTGCAAGACTATCCAATTTCTCATATGATAATGACTCACCACCTCACCATACGCGCTCCTTGTCTGATATCTATAAGGAACTCAACCAATTCGAGGCACACTTTGTGGACCTCGATATGCACGCTCTCATAGTTGAAGAAGAACCGGATACCACAAATGAATTAATTATTACCATTCGAGAAGCCTTGCCTGGTGCCGATGGCCCTAAATGGAGAGCAACCATGGAAGGAGAGATGACAACCTTATTAAAGAACAAAACTTGGATCCTTGTTGATCCACCACCTGATCGAAAAATTGTTAGTTGTAATTGGGTTCTTCGGAAGAAGACCGATGCAACTAGAAATATTATATGTTTCAAAGCTCGTCTCGTAGCTTGTGATTTTTCGCAAATACCTAGAATCGACTTCAAAGATACATTTAGCCCTACATTGCAAAGTATCACATTTCGCATATTCGTCTCTCGCCGCCAAACTTGATTTGGAACTCCATCACTTAGATGTTCAAATCGCTTTCCTTCATGGAGAACTCGAAGAAGAGATCTATATGCAACAACCACTGTAGTTTGAAGATTCGACTTGACCAAATGTTGTATGTCGCCTACATCGATCCTTATACGGTCTACGACAATCTCCACGAGTTTGGTATCATCAACTTCATAATTTTCTAACTAACAATGGTTATAAAAAATTAGAGAATTAACCAAATGTATACATTAAAAGAGCTAAGAATAGTTTCATCATAATCGGTGTTTATGTCTACGACTTACCTCTACTTGCCAACTCACTCGCGTATCTACAACTTGCGAAGAAGGAACTTCAACAAGATTTTCCAATAACTAAACTTGTTCCAATGAAGTATTTCCTTGGAATGAACCTACAAAGAGATCGTGCCAAAGGAACCATTTCTTTTTCCCAAACTCAATACATTGAAAGTGTATTAAAACGTTTTGACATGCTACATTGCAAGCCTATCTCTACACCTATGTCAACTCCATGCAAATTATCAATCGAAGATGCTCCTAGAACTATTAAAGAATAAGATGAAATGCTCAATGTTCCTTACAAACAAATTCTTGGATGTATACTCTACCTTGTTAGTTGTACACATCGTGATTTATGTTTGACCGTTGGAATTCTTTCAAGATTTATGCAGGATCCCAAACCGAAACATTGGCGAGCTTTAAAACGACTACCATGTTAACTAAAACAAACAAAAGATATGGAGTTAACTTACTCTAGATCACAATCAGAGTCCGTCAACATTGTAAACGTGAGTGTTTGCGGAAGCGTAAACCAGAGAACAACACACAGAGAGAGAGAGAGAGAGAGAGCAAAACGTAATTTCAAAATTATATCAAGACTCTACATACACACTGTGCTAAGTAGCACTATTTATACAAGTCCTCTTGGGACTGACAGAAGTACCATGTACTTCAATGCTCACACGAGCATCTGACACTTACTACGAGACTATAGATACCTAGGAGTCTTATCCTATTCTAGGCTTCCGATTGGACTGCCGGTTACAGATTGCACCCGGCCTCCACTGCTTGCCGGTTCGGTTGCTCACCGTCATACCAATCCGTTTCGCCCGATCCGTCTCGCTTACCGGCTCCGGCTTATTCAGCCGATCCGGCTCCAGTTGAGCTTGTCGCTCAACACTCCCCCTCAAGCTCAACCTGAGGTGGGGTCGTAGTGTCGACCTCTGTGGCAATCAGTTCGTTCAACCGACTCCTCCTGGCGTCACTCCGTCTTGCTCGCGCTCCTCGTCCGGTCCGGTCCCGTTTGCCGCGACCCCTTTGGTTCTGCGTGCCTTGACCCTCTCGGTTGGCATGTCTGCTCAATAGGCCCATCTCAGCACTCACGTTGCTGTGACTCCGGTGCTTGCCGATCCGTCGGTTCTCCCACGATGGCATCGACTTCCGCTGTGTCCGTGTCCCCTTGGTCTTCAGTCGATCCGACTCATTCGGATCCATCTGTTGATCCGAGTCAGCTGTCTCCGACTCGTTCCAGCTCTTGTCCGAATCGGTACACTCCGATTCGACTTCCGGCTTCAGGCCTCTCACCACATCGGACCACTTCCGTGTCTTGGCCTTCTCCATGCTTCCCTCGGCTTCTTTAGCCGGTGAACCGAAATCGAATTCTTCATTCGATTCCGCATCATGGTCAGTACCTTCGTGATGACCTCCGCACAGCATGCACTTCTCTTCCTGAGTGCACAACTCTTCTTCACAGCCGCTTGCTCTGACCTGTTCGGATGTGTCGACTTCCTTCGCCGACTCGGCTTCCTTTATCTTCTTGTCTCCTCTTCTTTCGGCTTTGCCTGTTTCGGTAGAGACTTTGTCCTTGCTTCTCCCCCTCAAGTGCGGCCCGTCGAGATGCTGAACACCAAGCATATCGGTAAAGTGATGCAACTTGTCCGATCCGAGCGGCTTGGTGAAGATGTCGGCAACTTGCCGATCCGTATGAACATACCGTAGGTCAACTTCACCGCTCAGGACCCGCTCACGCACGAAGTGGTAGTGCACCTCGATGTGCTTTGTGCGAGCATGGAACACAGGGTTCCTGGCGAGCTACAAGCTGCTCATGTTATCGCAGTAAATCGGGATCGGGGTCGGCACCTCGATCCGCAAGTCTCGCAGCAGTCGCCGAAGCCAGATGGCTTCACAAGTGGCAACGGTAGCGGCCCGGTACTCAACCTCAGTGCTTGACAAAGCCACTATGGGCTGCTTCTTGCTGCTCCACGCAATGGCCGCGCTACCTATGGAGAACATGTATCAGATGCATCGCCGGCCCAGTCAGCATCTGTGTAACCGACAAGCTCTTCTGATATACCTCGCCGGTATAGCAGTCCCCGGTCCTCAGTGCCGCTGACATACCGTAATATTCGTTGCGCGCACTAAAGGTGCTCCACGGTCGGCTTCTGCATGAACTGACTTACCATGCCGACCGGATAGCTGATGTCGGGTCGGGTGATGGTTAAGTATATCAGGCTTCCGACAATCTGTCGGAACCGTTGCTCATTGCAGGCCGGTCCGGAGTTGGGAAGAAGCTTCTGGTTCCGGTCCAGGGGTGTGGAGACAGGCCGGCAAGCCGTCATGCCGAACTTATACAGCATATTCAACACGTAATGTCGTTGTGAGAGCAATATGCCGTCGGGGGTCCGGATCACTTCGATCCCAAGAAAATAATGAAGGTCCCCCAGGTCCTTCATTTCGAATGCGTCCGACAACTGGGACTTGACGCAGTTGATTTCGGGAAGACCTGGTTCGGTGATGACTAAATCATCCACATACAAGAGTATACATACCGGACCATCAGAGCCTTGCCGGATGAACAACGAAGAGTCTGACTTAGAGACAGCAAACCCCAGCTTACGCAACCGGTGCGTCATCTTCGCGTTCCAAGCTCGGGGGGCTTGCTTCAAGCCGTAAAGTGACTTCTTCAGTCGGCATACCGCCGATTTGTTCATCTCCGATTGAAATCCGGGGCGCTGAGTCATAAAGACTTCTTCTTCAAGCTCTCCTTGAAGGAAGGCGTTCTTCACATCCATCTGGTGAAGATGCCACCCCCTTGCCGCAGCAACCGCCAGTACCACACGAACCGTCGTCATCTTTGCCACAGGAGCGAAGGTCTCGTCGTAGTCGATTCCGTGGGTCTGCGCGTATCCCTTCGCCACTAACCGGGCTTTGTGCCGGTTAACAGAACCGTCGGCGTTGTACTTGACCTTGTACACCCACTTGCATCCGATCGGTTTACAGTGACGGGGAGGATCAACTAGGTCCCAATTTTGGTTGGCATCGAGTGCCCGCATTTCTTCGTCCATAGCGGCACGCCAATTTGCATCCTTTTGCTGCTTCTGCGTAGCTCTCCGGCTCGCGCACTTCTGTCACCTTAGTCATGTACGCATAATGATGCGCCATGTATTCATTGTACCCGTACCGCACAACGGGATCCTTCTGACGGGTTGATCGGTGCAACGCACCGTCACTTGATTTGAGGCCCTTCTTGGCCAGTTCGGTCTTCGTTGCCGAAGATCTGCCTTTCTCCTTTCCGGAGTCGGATACGCACCAATCCGACTCATCGTTGCTGGTTTCGAATTCCAGCATCTTCCTCTTCCCCTTCTCTTCGCGCGTGAACCGTTTCCTCGGTTCCTTGCGCGGGGAGAGCACGGCAGAGTCTCCACCACTTGCCGTCTCTTCATCTGACTGGTCCAACCGACTCAGTCGCTCGTTCGGTCCACTCAACCGCAACGATTCCGGACTCTCATCTTGAGTCCCGGCTTCATCATCCTCTTCCAAGGCTGATTCAGGCTCACTGGCCTGATCTTCCGGCATTCGGTCGGGATCGGAAGTCGGAGTCGGTACGGAGTACCAAGATGCCGATTCATCGAACTCGACATCCCGGCTAACTCGGGCTTCCTTCGTCCGGGGGTTATAGCACTTATACCCCTTTTGCTCTTGGGCATAGCCGACTAGGATGCATTTTTCCGATTTTGCATCCAGCTTCCTCCGCTTCTGATCCGGCACATGCACATACGCTAGGCTGCCAAATATCCGAAGGTGTCTTAAGTTCGGCTTGCGCCCGAAATACAGCTCATGAGCTGACACCTTGTCCCCAATGCGGTTTTGTATGTAGACGGCCGTCTGGACCGCCTCCGCCCAGTAGAACCGGGGCATGCTCTTCTCCTCCAGCATTGTCCTTGCCGCCTCGACGAGTGTCCGGTTCTTCCTTTCGGCCACACCGTTTTGCTCTGGTGTGTATCTGCAGCTAAACTCTCGCCGAATTCCCTTCTGCTGCAGATAACTAGTGAATTGGCCGGAAAAATATTCCTTTCCGCCATCCAACCGAAGGCATTTGATCTTCCTCTCCGATTCCCGTTCCACCATCTTCTGGAGGCTCTGGAAACAATCGAAGACTTCACTCTTCCGCTCAATGAGGTAGATCCAAGTATGTCGAGTATAGTCGTCGATGAAGGAGACGAAGTACCAGCTCCCGCCAAGGCTTACACTTTGTGCCGGTCCCCACACATCCGAATGGATGAGATCGAGCTTGTTACGGCTCTAGTTCCGTTCGGTGGGGAATGGAAGCCGGTGTTGCTTCCCAAGTTGGCAGGCTTCACAAATTTCGGCTCTCTGGCCGCTGAACTTTGGCAAACCGAAAACGACTTGTTTCGTTTGCAGGTCTTGAAGCCTCCGATAGTTGACGTGGCCTATCCGCTTGTGCCATAGGTCGATGTCCGACTCGACCTTCTGTCGTTTTGCGAACAGAGCGGTGCCAATGTCATTGGTTTTGAGGATAAACATCCTCCCGTCTCTGCGCCCTTGCGCAATGACTTCGTCCTCATCTTCAATGAAGCACCCGAGGTGCGTAAACCGCACCTGCATCCCTTGGTCGACAATCTGACCGACGGACACCAGGTTCTTCGTGATCGTCGGAACGTGTAATACGTTCATCAGCTTCCCTTTCTGTCCGACGTGGCTTTGAGGGACTTCTCCGACGTGCACGATTGGGTGTGGAGTGTCGTCTCCGGTTTCGACTACTCCTGGTTGATCCGGTTTCTCCAGAAAGGAGAACCACTCTTTGTGGCTCGTCATGTGGTTCGACGCGCCGGAATCAACATACCACACTTCCTCCATTTTGGAAGTGGTCTTCTTCATTGAGTTTGCCTTGTGATTCATCACCAAGGCTGGCCCCTTACCGGCCTTTCCGGTTCTAGATCCTCCTGATCCGTTTGCGTAGTGCGAGTTTTGCCGGCCATCCTTACCGGTCTTGCCGTATCCGGATTTGTCCGAATCGGCACGCTTTCTCCAACACTCGCTTTCCCTGTGGCCTTTTTTGCCACAATACCAGCATTCCGTAGCGGATTTGTCTTGCCGGCCTCCGGCACCGCCTTGACTCCCCCTGCTTGTGGAAGTCCCAGAACTGCTGTCGGCACACTCATAGTGCCTCTGTTCCTGCTCTTGCCGGCCGCCTCCATTGCGTGCCAACCCACCTCTTCCACCACGCCCACAGTGCCGATCCGTTCCCGTGTACAGCATCCGGCTGTCCGGGGATGCACTGGTAGATGCACCGGCGTGGTTCTCCTCTACAAGGAGCATCGACTGTAAGTCGAAGAATGAGGGGGTATTCTCCCTTGTACACACCGCAGTCCGGAACGCTCCGAACTTGGACGCCAGGCCTCCGAGACATACCTGCACCATCTCGTCTTCTTCTACGGTAACATTGATAGAGGCAAGCGAGTCGCAGATCTCCTTTATCCGGCCTGTGTAGTCTGCCACAGACATGTTCTTCTGTCGAACATTGCTCAACTCCTCTCTGAGTTGTAGCTTCCGGGCAGTGGTGCTTGCGGCGAAAACCTTTTTCAGGTTCCCCCAAGCATCCTTCGGTGTCTTGGCGTCACGGATGTGGCTAAGCAGCTGATCGCCGACACTGGACGCGAAGCAGTACATCACCCTGCGTGCCGCCTGTTCCCATACCGGGAAGTCCTTGTGTGCCGAGTCGGGTGTCGCATCATTCGCTCCTTCGACATAACTCCAGTACCCGTGTCCAAGCAGGTACTGGTGCATCTTGTAAGACCAGGATGCATAGTTGCTCCTGTCGAGCTTCTCCACCGGGAGCGACGTAGCCATTCCTCTATCCATGTCTTCTACTGTGTCTGTTTTCGACCTGTTAGGGTTTTCTTCTCAAGAGTTAAATGACTGCAGCAGAGGTTCTCAACCCTTGCGCTCTGATACCATGTAAACGTGAGTGTTTGCGGAAGCGTAAACCAGAGAACAACACAGAGAGAGAGAGAGAGAGAGAGCAGAACGTAATTTCAAAATTATATCAAGACTCTACATACACAATGTCCTAAGTAGCACTATTTATACAAGTCCTCTTGGGACTGACAGAAGTACCATGTACTTCAATGCTCACACGAGCATCTGACACTTATTACGAGACTATAGATACCTAGTAGTCTTATCCTATTCTAGGTTTCCGATTGGACTGCCGGTTACGGATTGCACCCGGCCTCCACTGCTTGCCGGTTCGGTTGCTCACCGTCATACCAATCCGTTTCGCCTGATCCATCTCGCTTACCGGCTCCGACTTATTCAGCCGATCCAGCTCCGGTTGAGCTTGCCGCTCAACAAACATGAATCTTGAAGGATGGACCAATCCATCACAATTGTCTGGTTGGACAAATTCAGATTGGGGGGGAGATATTGATGGTCATAAGTCAACAAGTGGCTTTGTATATTGTCTCGCCGGAGCCATTATAGCATGGAGGTCTAAGAAGCAAACAACAGTCGCCCTATCTTCAACGGAAGTTGGATATGTAATTGATGCATTCACTATCTAAAGAAGGAATATGGATTCATTCTATACTTGAAGAACTTAACTTGTTTAAGACTTCAAAGCTAATCCTTCATTGTGATAATCAATCATGTATAAAGTTAACTTGTAATCCGAAAATGAATGATAATATTCGACATGTCTCTTTCAAGCATCATTTTCTACGAGACTTAATCAAAGAGAAGAAGCTAGATTTGAAGTATGCGTCTACAACACTAATGTGGGTCGGTTTTCTAGCAAAGCCTCCTCAAACAAAGCATGTCAGTTGATGCAGAAAGATTGTTCTAACAATGCCAAACTATTCTTCGAACGACAATACTTTTGAATAAAATAATATTTATCTTAAGGGGGGGGGGGGTGTGGAAATATTTAACCTAAATATTACATTATTATTAATTAGAAATATTTAAGTAATTACGAAGAGTTTTTTATTATTAGACTTTAGAGAAAACTCTTCATTGAAGAGACATCACGTTTTGTCCATCGTCTCTACAAACAAGCCATTTGGCTAATGTAATACAATACAATAAATATAGAAGAATTTTGTGTATGTGTGATCTCTCTCTCTAGCAATCATTCACTATTTGTATAGTTGCCAAATTCCACAATCCGGCCTCCACTCGGCCGCATTATGGCTGCCACTGTCCAGCCAATCGCCGCCGCCCCTAAGCCGTTCTTCGACTATTGTCGGCTAGTCCCCAGCCAATTGTCGTTGTGTAGCAGTCGGCCACTACTATCTTGCCTCCACTCGGCTACTGCTATTCGGCCTCCACTCGGTCGTTGTCTGGCCAATCGCCACCGCCACTTGGCCGCTATTTGGCCGCCACTCAATCGTTGTTTGAGCATTGTCCAACCTTCGTTGTTTGGCCGTTGTTTTGGCCGCCGCTCTGTATCGTCTCCCGTTGTTCAGTAGCCGCTATTTGGCCATTGTTCCATTCTTTGTCCTTCTCTCTTCTTCTTCTTCTATTTGTTGTTGATGATGATATTTGTGGATGATGATGATGATACACAGGGAGTGGGGAAAAATCATTGAATAATCGAATTAATATGGCAAATTCCCATTGGCTTGGATCAAAATCTATGGTTTAATACCAAAAGAAATTGCATATGAGTATGTATAAATATATAATGGGACTCGATTCTGCCTCTAAAGGTTTTGCACCATCAGACCTATCTGTATATTTGGGTAGCTTGAAATAAAAAAGGGTGAATTGGGAGGAGTAATTTCAGAGAACGGAAGATAGAGATGAGTAGGGAGGCTACACATGTAGAAAGAGCTAAGAGAAGGTGGGGCCATTCCAATTAATTAGGTTAGTTATGGAGTAACTAGATTAGCGACTAGCAATGTAGTCCTCATGGATTTGGATGTGCCGGATTACTCCATTTTATTTTATTTTAATTTTTCTTGATGATGTCGAGTATCTGCAGATGATCCTGAAATATCAAAGCAATCTAATAAGCTGAATTTAATCAAGATCCATTTAACAAGAAGCTTGGACCTTGAAGTTTAGAAAGTTTAGAATGACATAACATTCAAATTAAGTAACAAAAGAATGATACTGAAACATAAACTGCATTGTCATGAAAAATGGATTTCAAAACAAAAAAGAGTTGCTTTAAATTTGTTTTAATCCCTCAATGCCACTATGGCAATGTCATAATGGCCATCAACGCCACGTTATTGTGATCAAGGCTCTTGTTGATGAGATGTACACGATATGCCGATTTTCGTGTGCAACCCCCTTTCTTGGTGGGTCGGCTGTAGGGTGTGTTGATTTTCTTGCCAAAAGAGGTCGGCCGCAGGGTGTGCCAAGTGTTGATGGATGGGGGGTGGAGCCAAGAAGAACTCCACCCCACCTCCCAAGGGGAAGAGAGTGTGAGGGGAAGAGAGAGGGACACAATTATTGAGAGGCAAAAACTATTACTATGATTCATGTTCCCTATGGTGGGGTTATATAGGTGCATTACATAAGGATCACAATCCAAGAACATCCAATGAGGCTTGTAGGTTAGTTACATAACCTTCTAAGTACCTAGACCCACTTTACAACATTGCACACATTCATATAAATGTGCATGTGTTTACACATATTAATATACTCATTCTTACTCATGTGCACATTTGCACATACCCCTACAACATGACTTTTAATACCACTCCAAAGAAATAACGAAGCTATTAGAAGAGTTCAAGGATGACCAACTAGAGTTCGCACTAGAGCTAGAAGCTTATGAAGCTGAACGAGTGTAGTTGGAGAAAGAGCACGAAGGAGGAAAGGAACTGTTGGGATCTTGGTCCCTCCGGATGGGATGATGAACGCCCGGTGAGAACCAGATGATGAGTAGCCGGCAAGGAAGACCCAGTGAGAACCGAATGTTGCAGGCCCGGTGAGAACCTCTCACTGGATGAAGGGACATATATGTAAACATGTTCCAGAGACCCCACTAGGGCTATATTTGTAAATAGCCCGAAAGTCATATTAGTATAAATATGACCTAGGGCAAACAGTGTGCATCAATTGTTGTCACTATTTTGTATAGAGTTATTGGTGTAACTGTTGTACAAAGAGTAGCAGAGGAGAGAGAGAGAGAGAGAGAGAGAGAGAGAGAGAGAATGAGTCTCTATTGTAACCGCCACCAGGCGAAGATTGTGAGGGCGAGGTCGTTGCCTCTGTGTTCCCCTGTTGTATTCTCCTTGCATAGTGAGAGTTGGAGTTTGTGGACTCCCGTGGTTTTTCCCGTTTAGGGTTTTCCATGTTAACATCCTATGCATTCTCTTCTGTTTGTGTACTTACTTCCATTTCTCATCTTTCTGTGTTTGATTATCATTAAGTGATCTAAGTCTCGGTTGTGGCCGAAGATTATTCCGCATATTCTCTTCAGGAACTAGATCACATTCAACTTCTCGACAGTGAATCAAGCGAACAATCCCAAGACATATCTGATAACGCAGCCCCATACCCCCCCCCCCCCCCACTAACATCGCGCCAGCCAAGACCGTCAACGAACATCCAACTATCACTCTCTCAAACGTTGCCACCTTGCCACAAGATGCAGAAGCCCACCACGACGAATCATCGCGATTGTTATCTTAGGCGATCCCACACAACAAAGAGATCAGAGACGAAATAGTCGGGGAAACAATGATAGCGACGAAGCTGATAACACATATTGCGACCTCACCAAACGCCCCCACCATTGGCAAAAACTAGTCGGCTCAAATGAGCTGAACATTTTACACATTTTGGACGATGCCTAGTCGGCAAACGAGGTTCAACCGTGCAAGGCACTGTCCCACAGGTGTGCCATGTGTTGGCTAGTCTAGAGGTCCCAAGTGTGAAAAGGCTAAAGGACAATTACGGGATTGGTGGGGCCGGACAAGGAGTAACTAAATGGCACAAAATATTATTAGTAGTAGCGGTTCACGTTCTAAATGTTACCGCCCATGCTTCGTATAAAAAGGGGCATGGGAAGAATGTAAAGGGTGATAAAAAATAATAGTGTATTAAGTCATGCATGCTAATAGAAATCTGATTTGCTTATACTTTTTCTCTATCTATGTGTCAAGAGTCTTATCTGTATTGAGCGTCTTTAAGTGATCTGTGTATCGTGCACATAACCAATCGGTTGTAGCTAGCTCGGATCCCAATCTCCACAATCTCCATAATCATACCCGTACGCATGTTAGGTTTTGGTAAGGCAGAGAACTTGTCTATACCATCATCTCCCTACCAAAAGACCTTGATCCGGATACCAAAGGAATGAGTATCCAACACCATGTTACCATAAACTGGTAACATGAATGTAAGCCATAGCATAAAAATCCTTTCATAAATACTCTCTTATTGTGATGATACTTTCTTCATTCATTTTATAAAAGTGACCTCCGGTCTTTTCCCTATTCTCTACATCGGCACAGAATACTTGCAGTTCTACTGCTTGCTCCGACCATTCCTTCCATATCGTAGCAGAACATTCCTCAAGTTTTTCCCTCATTCATTTATGTTGGTTGTCTATAGTCATCCGGATTCTTTTTATATGCATCTCAACCTTCTCTTCCATGGCCTGCTTCTCCTACTTCAACTGCTTAATCTGCATTGCCATTAATGTCGTTATCTGAGCCTGATAAGTGGTTTGTACTCTTTCCGGCACTACTGTAGATTGTCCCAGCATCCAGTCTTGGTCCTCTAGCAACTTAGCCTTCTCCTTCTCCGCCTTTTCTCTCATCTTCACCTTTGTTTCTTCAAATATTTTTTCCTACAACATCAGGGATTCAGCCTTGTCCTTCACTTTTTCTTGTGCCTCTTTGAGCCTTTCCCATTGCCGGTCGTACTCCTTTTCCAACTCCTTGTGATCTCGATAGAGTTTCTCAAAATAAGCTTTCTTGTCCTTCAGGAATCGGTTATTCTGTGCACACAACTTGTCATCCCGTTCCTTCTATTGGTAGAGTTCTTCCTTCAGCCTTTCAATTTCTATTTCCACCATTATTTTTAGTTTCTCTTTTTCCTAATGAATTGTCGCCTCTCTTCCTTCCACCAGTCCACATTTCCTTGGACCCAACATAGTCCTTCCTCTATGTTTTGTTTCTCTGCTTCGGCTACTCACCGTAATTGTTTTTCTTTCTCAATCACGGCTGATTGTGCGACTTTGTCTTCTTTTAAGCTTTCTATCTCCTTCTCCCCTTGCTCTACCTGTTTGACTGGTGCATTCTCCACACCGGGTACTTCTCTCCGTGGCCCATCCTCACCTCTTGTACCTTGTCGGTGGTCCTCTCTTGACCTTTTTCTGCCTGTAATGCCAATAACTCGTTGGCTTGCTTTAACTCCTGCTCTAGTTCTTTAATTCGACCCTTGGCCTCCATCAATTTCTTGGCCATATCGTCTGTCTTATCTTTCTCTGCTTGCCGCATCATTGTGAACGTATCCAATGGCGATGTCATCGTTAATCTGGCCTGAATGTCTTCATGTTTTGGTATGATGTCCCATTCCTTTTGCTCAGCTACTGTTAGAGCTAGATCCTAATGTAAGCATGAGATGAGGATATAATAGATAGAAAAATAAGAGACGAGAGAGAAAGAAGGGTGTCGATCCACCGGACCACGCTTCAGCAAAGGGATCAAGACAAACTCGAGCCTTGATCGGCGTCCCATACCACCGTAGTGCACTCGCTACAAGAGTTTGATCCACCACAAGGACAAAGTCTCGACGTAGTCAAGAGATGTCAAGTAAGGGTAGCTAGATCTAAGGCCCCCAGGCAAGTTCACACATGGCCCTAATGGGTTGTCTTAATCCGAAGGATTAAAGGTAATACTTCCCTTCTTTACACTCTCGTTTATCCCTCAGACTTTGTCCACGTGTATAGAATACCATGGTACAATCTTACCACAGGATATTATATGGTCATGCCCGTAACATACGCCCCCCCCCCTCTTTAAAACATTGCATTCTTGCAATGAAAAGTTAGGGAAGTTAGTTTTTAGAGGGTTTTCTCGTTCCCATTTAGTATCTTGTATGGACTTATCCATGCATTTAATTTAAAATTCTCGAATTATTTTAGAGCGCAAATTTTTCGTTTTATAATCAAGAATTCTCTCTAGTACATGTGGTTTAGAAGATAATTCTTCAAAAATAACCAGAGTTTCAGTTGTGAGTGTATTGTCGCTAGAACCAAGAAGTTCTTTTCGACGACTTACATGAAAAACTAGATGGATTTCAATGCCATTAGGAAGAGTGAGACGATAGGGTCATGAACCAATGCGTTTGAGGACTGTAAAAGGTCCACAAAACCATGGGGCTTAACTTAGTGCACTTACCCATAAACAATGTCTTAGAATTGTGAGGTACATGTAAAAATACCTTCTTCTAGGGTTGAATACACGAGGTTGCCTATTATGATTGGCATAAAAACACACTCTATCTTGAGTTGTTTTTATATTATCTCGTGCAATATGAAGCATATCTTGCATATCTCGAAGAAAGTTTTGCGTACTTCGCAACTCATCATGATGTCGTGGTTGAAAACCATACATCAACATAAAAGGACTATATCCTGTCGATGTATTCTTGGAGCTGTTATAAACAAACTCCAAAATTGGGAGATAACGTTCCCATTTTGTTGCTTTTGCACCAACGTATGCTCGAAGCATGCCCTCAATAATTTGATTTACTTGTTCTGTTTTTCCATCGAGGATGATCCATGGAGCTCATGCTCAATGTAGTTTCTTAAAGACTTGCGTCCAAAGTCGCTAGTAAAATTTGGATCTTGATCACTCAAAAAATCTATCGGTAACCCAAAAAAACGAAATAACTCATCAATGAGTTGGTAAGCCAATTCTAGAGCTATTATCGTGGTTTTAGTAGCAATAAATCTGGCCATTTTAGTTAGTCTATCAACCACAACCCAAATGGCATACAGTAAAATCCATGGATATACTTTCCCACTTATTGTTAGGAATTTCCAAGGGATGTAAAAGTCCAGTGGCTTTAAGTCACTTGACCTTGTTAACCTTTTAGTCATATATCTATGTATGTCAGGACACATCTTAGGCTAGTAAAATTTAGTGGAGATGACAACAAATGTGCGATGCATTCCAGGGTGCCCTGTTGAGGCAAATGTGGAACACAAAATTTCCCATTATAGTAGAACAGGCCCTTAACAATGTGGAAGGATTCATTCGAGGATGTGGTGATGTCTGTTCCAGACTCAACTCTTGCCCGTATTTCGAATGATCGAACTTCTCGAATATTCCGAAGAGTGGGCCAAATTTGGACTTTCTCGATGAGAGACAGGTCAATTTGAACTCCTCGTTCGGTAATGTGATGTTCAAGATAAGTAATTGATATTTTGAAGAACTCACATTTTGAGATCATTGCGTAGAATTGCTTGTCGCGCAATGTTTGTAAAACAAACTGGACATGTTTAACATGTTCTTCTAATGCACAACTATAAACTAGAATATCATCCAAGAAAATAATGACAAATTTTCTAAGTTGTTCTCAGAAAATGTCATTCATTTGTTGTGGAAATGTGGCCGGAGCATTGGTCAAACCGAAAGGCATGACCAAAAACTCATAATGGCCTAACGCATACAAAATGCCATTTTATGAATATCTTCCTTACGAATTAGATGGTAGCCCGTACAGAGATCACGTTTTGTAAAATATAGAGCTCCCTAGAGATGGTCAATTAGATTGTCATCCCGAGGCAATGGATATGAATTCTTGATCGTCACTTTATTCAAGTGTTGGTAATTAATACACATACACCATGTGCCCTCTTTCTTTTTTACCAAGAGAACAGGTGCACCCCATGGAGATTTACTATAATGTATATAACCGATTCGTAAATACTCCTTGAGTTGGTTAAATACCTCATCCTCTTTGGATCGACTTAACATACAGAGCTATACTTATTGGTGCAATGCCAAGTACAATATCTATACAATGGTCTATATTCTGTTTAGGAGGTAACCCATGCGGTAATTCACTCGGAAAAACATCACGAAAATCATTTAACATTTCATCGAGTTGTTGTTGTTCAAAATATGATAAATGACTCGCGACACTATTGATATTATAAACGTGAAAGTTCAGATCAAGTACACATTAAAATAAAGAAGAACAAGACAACTCGGATATTGATGGAGAGGAAACAACCCGGATCGGAAGAGGAGCACGAGTCGAAGAAAAGGGAGAACTGAATCGGTTGATACCAACTCAGCCGAGGCCAAAAAATCAAACCGATTGTTCGATTTGATCGTCGACAAAAATCGAATCCAAATCAATTGGACTATTAGCCAACTTTATCGAAGCCGACTCGGGGCTATATCTGTAAATAGAGTTAATGTGCCCTTGTGGGCTATATTTGTAAATAGCCCTGAATGTTGTATAAGTATAAATACATGTAGGGAAATCATTATGATTGTTGTATAGTTGTTGAATAGTTACTGTTGGTAGTTACCTCTGTAACTAAGAGAGAGAGTGAGAGTGGTAACTCTATAGCCATCTGTCAGACGAAGAGTTATGTCGGCGATCAACTGTTGAGCCATATCCGGGACGCCAAAACGACGAAGGAAGCTTGGGGAAACCTGAAGATCTTCACCGCAAGCACCACGGCCCGGAAGCTGCAACCGACAAGAGTTGAGCGATGTCCGACAGAAGGACATGTCGATGGCTGACTATACATCCCAGATCAAAGACATCTACGACTCACTTGCCTCTATCAACATAATCATCGAGGAAGATGAGATAGTGTAGGTTTGTCTTGGGGGCCTAGTGGGTCTGTACAAGGGAGAATACGCCCTCGTTTTTTGACTTACAGTCAATGCTCCTAGTAGAGGAGAACCACGCAGGTGCATCAACGAGCACACACACTGACAGCAAGATGTTGTACACAGAGGCGGATAGGCTCTGTGGTCGTGGCAGATGAGGCGGATCGGCACACGGTGGAAGCAGCTGATAAGCGCAGAATCGGAGGCACAAGGATGGTGCCGAGAACAGTTCTGAACCCTCCACAAGTAGTGGGAGTCATTGCGGTGCCGAGAATCGACAATAGAAGACCGCAACGGAATGTTGGTACTACGGTCAGAAGGGCCACAAAGAGAGTGAGTGCTGGAAAAAACACGCCGATTCGAACAAATCTGGATCCAGCAAGGCCGGACGGGGAAGCCGACAAAGTTCGCACTACACGGAAGTTACAGAAGGATCCAGTTCCAAAAATGGATCGGGCCCAACCTATGTGATGAAACACAAGGCTAACACAATGAAGACAAACACCTCGAAACCGAGCGAGGTATGGTATGTTGATTCCGGAGCATCAAACCATATGAGAATCCATGCTGAGTGGTTTTCTTATTTAGAAAAACCAGAACAACCAGGGGTGGTCGAAATCGAAGAAGAGGGCAAAGTCATCGCACAAGGGTGCCTAGATGGGAGGATGTTTATCCTCAAGACAAATGATGTTGGCACCGCTATGTTTGCAAAAGGTCAAAAGGTTGAATCGGACATCAACCTGTGGTACAAGTGGATCGACCACATCAATTTCCAGAAGCTTCAAGAGATGTAGTCGAAACACGTGGTTTTCAGATTGCCAAAGTTCATTGGCCAGAAAGGCCAAATCTATGAAGCGTACCAGCTTTGGAAGCAGCATAGGCTTCCATTCCCCAATGAGAAGAATAAGAGCAGGAATCGACTTGATCTCATCCATTCGGATGTGTGGGAACCCGTATAAAATGTGAGCATCGGTGGGAGTCGGTATTTCGTCTCCTTCATTGACGATTTCACCTAACACACTTGGATCTATCTAATCGAGAAAAAAAGCGAAGTCTTCTCGTGTTTCCAAGATTTGAAGAACTTTGTCGAATGCAAGACCGGAAGGAAGATCAAGTGTCTGAGATGAGATAGCAGAAAAGAGTATTTTTCCAACTAGTTCACGAGCTATCTGTAGACGAAGGGAATTTGACGGGAGTTCTCTTGCAGATACACACCGGAGCCAAACGGCGTGGCCGAGCGTTGGAACAGGGAACCAAGGGGATGGTTCACGCACAAAGAAAAGGGGAAGACGAAAATCCCAGAGTACGACATTGGTCGAGCCGAGTTGTTGGCCGTTGGCGGCCAAGTATGTAAGAGGAAGGGGCGAGCCGGTTTCCAGATATATAATAATATTATGAGTTACATAAATCGTTCTGGATCTGGATCGGCATACCTATTCCAGATCCGTCTGTTCCTATAACTAATAATATTATTATATTTCCGGAAACCGGCTCACCCCTTCCTCATTACATATTACTTTTTGGCAACCCCCCTTTGAAGTTGAAGTAAAAGACTAATACGCGGCAAAGCCATGGGAACAACGAAATGTGCAAGAAATCAAATCGATGATGTGCGAGAAATGGTGATGGTGATTGGAAGAGGTCGAGGAATGCCACACGGTGATGTTGTGCGAGAGGACGTCGTAGAAGGATATACAATGGACATATGTGCAAGTGTGCGGTTAGGGACATCGTGGTTCGAGAGACAACCAAAAAGACAAAGACAAACAATGACATGGCCAGACGAACAACGTTGGAGAAGGAGCGGCAAAGAAACTTCGGATACAAGTAGCACAGGAACCGGTGCATGTAGGACCGGAAAGAGAAGTGCTGAGAATGCACAGGAAGTGCTGAGAATGCACAGGAGATGGTTCCAGAAGAAGTGGCGCAGAGACAACCAGAACCGGAACCAGAGTTGGTTAACAAGAATGGCCAACATAGATAGAGAAGGAGACGTTGACACAAACCAGACATTGACGGCCAGAAAAACAGACAACGCCAGAAAGACATGGCTAGAGGCACCAGATATGGACGACCGGATAGACACTATTGAAACAGGACGAGGCAACCATACAAGCTGGACCGCACAGGCACGGAGAGAGGGGAATGGACGGGCCAAAAGGACGCATACCGACTCAAGCGACACGGCCGAAAAGCAACTAGAACGACAACCAGACAGTGGCCGGAAGGGGAAGATTAACCGGACAGTGGTTGGAGCAATCGAAGCGGCCAGAGAAACGGACAGATGACCAGGAAGAAGAACGGACACATGGCCGGAAGACAATGGTGGATTAAATTGAGCCCCGCGTTCCTGGAATGCGAAAATCACGCAGCGACTGCGTCGGATGGGGTTTGCCATGTCAAAGTTTGACTCTTCACTGTTCATCCGGCAAGGTCGGCACAGGCCGGTAAGCATTTTGCTTTATGTTGATGATTTTATCATCGTCGGTGCCGACCTGGACGAAATTGACCTCATCGATTTCAAACTCGCGCCATCGTTCAAAATAAAGGATCTCGAGGGCCTTCATTACTTCCTCGGGATCGAAGTGATCCGCACCCCAGAAGGCATACTGATCATTAAACGCCACTATGTGTTGAGTATGCTCTTCAAATTTAGTATGACGGAATGCAAATCCATCTCGACTCCTCTGGGCCGAAATGTGAAGCTTCGCCCTGACTCCGGAACGGCATATGCCGAAAAGGTTCAGACAAATAGTCGGAACCCTTATCTATCTTTAGTGTGCATACTGAATAATCAGGTATGTTAGCGGCACTAAGGACAAGGGATCGTTGTATCGGACCAGTGTAGCCGGACAACTTGTCAGCTACACAAATGTTGATGCGTTCCTGCAAGGTGACCTTGAGGAACAGGTGTACATGGTACACCCCCCGGATTTCACTCTGGAACGAACTCCTCGGCAATATGTTGACTGAAGAAGTCCCTTTACGGACTGAAGCAAGCCTCGCGTGCCTAGAACGCGAAGATCACGCAACAACTGCGTCGGATGGGCTTCGTCACGTCAAGATCGGACTCTTCCCTATTCATCCGGAAAGGTCGACTCGGACCGGTTAGTATTTTGCTATATGTTGATGACTTGGTCATCACCGGCGCCGACCTAGGAGAAATCGACCGCGTGAAGATCCAGCTTGCGGCATCATTCGACATGAAGGATCTGGGGGACCTTCATTACTTCCTCGGGATCGAAGTGATCCGTACCCCCGAAGGCATATTGATCAGCCAACGTCATTACGTGCTGAGTATGCTCTTCAAATTCGGGATGGCCGACTGTAAGTCCGTCTCGACTCCTCTGGACAGAACCGTCAAGCTTCGTCCCGATACGGGAAAGGTATGTGACCCGACGAGGTTCCGACAAAATGTCGGAAGCCTGATATACTTGACCATCACCCGACGCGACCTCAGTTATCCTGTCGGAGTGATCAATCAGTTCATGGCGCGACCTACCGAGGAGCACCTCCAGTGTGCGCAACGCATACTTCGGTATGTCAATGGCACTAAGGACCGGGGACTGCTATATCGGACCGGTGCAGCCGCGCAATTAGTCGGCTACACTGATGCTGATTGGGCTGGCAACGCCGCTGATCGCCGATCCACATCCGGATACACATTCTCCCTCGGGAGTGCCGCGATTGCGTGGAGCAGTAAGAAGCAGCCGACAGTTGCATTGTCGAGCACCGAAGCTGAGTACCGAGGAGCGGCCGTCACGACATGGGAAGCCATATGGTTGAAGCGGCTACTTAGGGACCTGCAAGAGGAGGTGTCAGATCCGACAACGATCTACTACGACAACCTCAGCAGCATCCAGCTCATGAAAAACCCTGTTTTCCATGCACGGACCAAGCACATTTAGGTGCACTACCATTTCATCCGTGAGCATGTCCTTTCTGGTGAAGTCGAACTTTAGTACGTTCCAACGGATCGGCAGACTGCCGACATCTTCACCAAGCCTCTTGGTCTAGACAAGTTGCGGCAATTCTCAGGTGCGCTCGGAGTGCGTCACCTCGACGTGCCAAACTTGAGGGGGAGAACAGTCCCGAACGACTAAGCAAGGCAGCAAGAAAGGAGCGGAGACCGCGACACTGAGTTGGTTGACTCGGTTGTCAAGTTGGACTTCGGATCGGCTGAAGAAGCCGAGGGCGGACCCGCGGAAAAGTCCGGAAGCGGACAGAAGGGGAGCAACCGAAGGAGAGAGCCGAAGCCAACCACGCATGGGGAAGATGACGCCACCGAGGGCGAGAAGACCAAAGTCGAGTTGGAGACAGCCAACTCGGACGAGAGCGAAAACCGATCGGAGGTAGCTGAGTCGGTTCAGATGTTTGATTCAGATACGCTGAATCAACCGAGGCCCAAGCCGAAGAAAAGGCAGCAGGAGAAGTGTCAACACCGCAACAACAGAAGAGCTGATAAGGGCCACATGAGCAAACAAGCCGACCGGAAGGGTCGAAGCGCGCGGAGTCAAACAGGCCGTCAACGCGAGCGAGGCGTGAAACCAGGAGGAACGGGAGCTGTGAGCCCGAAGATCCCGAAGAGCCTCAAGTTGAGCTTGAGGGGGAGTGTTGAGAGACAAGCTCAATATCGGCCGGATCGGCTGAAGAAGCCGAGGACCGGATCGGTTGGGACCGATCGGTTAGGCCGAATGCGTAAACCGTTACGTAGGTAGGGCCGGATCGGTGTGTAAACAGGGAGGCCGTTAGGAAAGATATTCCGTGAGGAATATATTTGGGAGTTAGTGTAGGAGCTCTTAATGAGTATTGAAGTACTGTCAGTACTTCGGTCAGTCCTTCTAGGACTTGTATAAAAGTGTTCATTGAACACACATATGGATAGAGTGTGTTGAATATAGTTCTTGTGTTTTTCTCTCTCACTCCCTCTCTGTCTCTCCCGCGTATACTGCGTAAGCTCAAGCTCTCCATTAAACCTGAGTTTTCTTCCTTCTGTTTGGTCTTCATACTTGCTTCCGCACGCTACTTTTTACAAAGGATGTTTGACACGTTCAGGAGGTTCGACTGAACCTGATATAAGCCGGTCGGCTAGATGATTAAGGCTACACGAATAGAATGCAGAACAGAGTCATGAAATTCAGCAAAGGAAGCCTGATTTTGGTTCAAGCTCGGAAGATCAACACGTTATATCTTATGCATGCCCAAATACGCCGGGAAGAAGTGAATGTAGCATTTGACATTGTCGGTGAGCTGTGGCACAAGAGACTGTGTCATATGACCCAGAAGGGGATGAGAAGAATTGCTGAAGACAACCTCATTCCGGAGGTGAAAGACGTGCAGCTTGAGAAGTGCACCGACTGCTTGGCTGGAAAGCAAAACCAAACCTCCTTCCGATCAAAACCATCGGTGAGACGGAATGCACCACTAGAGCTGGTGCATATCGATCTGTGTCAAGTAGACACGAAGTCACATGCTGGATCGCAATACTTCGTGATGTTCATTGATGACAATAGCCATAAGTTATGGGTCTCACCGCTAATAAAAGACAAAGGATCAGGTGTTATCCATCTTCAAGGAGCTTCACACGAGAGTGGAAAGAGAAACCGGCCGGAAGCTGAAGGTGGTTCGAGCAGACAATGGAGGAGAATACTGGGGGCAGTTCAAGGAGTATTTCTAGTCGAAGGGAATCCGGTTCAAATTGACCGTGCTGACGACGTCGGAACTAAACGTGCTGGCTGAACGGATGAACTGGACCATAATGGAGAGAGTTTGCAGCATGCTAGCACATGCCAAGTTAGCCAAGACATTTTGGGCTGAGGCGTTAACGACGGTGACTTACGTGATAAACAGATCACCCTCAGTACCCTTGGACGAAGACACGCCGCAAAGATTATGGACCGGTAAGGACACGTCTTACCGACATCTAAAGGTGTTCGGGTGTCTCGCATATGTGCATGTTGCAAACGACAAGAGAGCCAAACTGGATCTGAAGTCCAGGCCATGCATATTCCTTGGATACAACTATGATGAGTTCATTTACCGGGTGTGGGATCTGGTCTACAAAACGGTGTTCTGGAGTTGAGACATAGTCTTCATGGAAGACAGGACCATAGCCGACTAGGAGTCGGAGAAGAAGATGATGAACTCTGGATCATCCAATGAAAACCGGCTTGAGGACACAAGGACCTACCCGGTTGAAAACCGGATGTTGGCCGGCAACCGGTGTCGTGAAGATTTCCGGCTTTGGTGTGAAACCGGGATGGAATGGGCAAGTCAGCAATGTGCAACATGTGCACATATATAGTAGGAAAAAAAGTGTATACAATAAGGTGGAGAATTTATCCCACATTGTAATGTCTCTCCCTCCTTGGGCTATAAAAGGAAGGGAGGGGTCTCTTGTGAAGGTGGTTGCCTATTTTGAGTGAGAGAGGTATACCACTTAGGTCGAGGGTTTCTATTTCGGTTTTAGGGTTTCGTCCAAGGTTTTACTATTTTTCTTCTTTATCATCTTCTTTACTTTACTTATCCGGTTAGGGTTTTCTTGTAGTCGTTTTGGTGCGGCCTATGCGGCCATGCTTGTAATCGTTCGCGGAGTCTTAATATAACTTGTTGTGTATCTTGACTCCATCTTTTTTCTTGTTCCATCCATTCTATGTTTATGTCCTATTTTTTCTTCTCTCCTCTCGAGCTAAGCTTTCATTCCCCCTCTACTCCCTAGTCCAAGACACCCACGGTCCCACCTAAGATCTTACACGTACTCGCAAAATACCACGACATCTTTGGTGAACCCGATGTGGAAGGGCGGCAAGGGAGGATGGAGTTGGAAGACGAAGACTTCGTAGAGATGGTGGCCGAAGTGGTGATGGAGTTCGGATGAGTGACGATGAGACAGGAAGCTATTGAACGAGTGGTAGAAAGAGTCGATCGTTTCAACGGGGACAAAGTCCCATTCTACTTGAAAGCCTACAATGCGGAAATGGAGGTGCGAGGCGTAGACAAGGCGTTTAGGTTGGAGTTCTTCTGTCGGTTCATCACCGTCCATATGCACGCTGAATTAAAGGAGCTCCGAGGAGCTCATAGTTCGTGGGAGGCCTTCGAAAAGGCGCTCTTGTAGGCATACGGAGGACGGCCAAAGAGCCGAGGACGGCGCGACTTCGACCAGTGGGTTGCATCGGTGATGATCCACTGGGGCGCAACGAAGGTGTTCAGGGAGTTCGAGCGGCGCTTTACTCAGCTCCTGGAGCGGGAACAAAGTCTGGTGGGGGTGGACAAAGTCTTGTTGTTCGTTAGGTCAATCGACCGAGCGGAATGGGAGGCCATCGGAATTGAGCTCGAAGACGACAACGGAGCGAATGGCCTTACCGAGGACTGGTTGGAAGTCGAATAAGCATGCCAACGGTTGGATGAGGAGCAGTCCATGAAAGGTAATGGGAAGATAACGCATCATCACAACAAGGAGCGGGCACGCGACAAGATCGGCGAAGCTCGATGTTTAAGCCTTGGTCCGGGAAGCATACGAGGCTCTGAAGGTGACAGTCGACGAAGAAGAGAGATCCGACACGTGGATGGATCCTGGAGACTCAGAGCTAGTCAGCCATCCAGACAAGGCGGACATGGCCCAAGCAGAGGCCGAAGAATGGTACGACGGTACCACAGGAGAGGGTGCGGAGCAAGACACCCTCTCGACTTGCGGAGAAAGACTAGCCGAGGAGGAGGTCGGGAGCGGAGAAGAGCCCTCCACGCGGATTCCGGAGACTTCGATAGTCGATCTTGTGTGCCGACATAAGACCGGAGAGATGGAAGGAGCCAGCGAGGAGTCCTAGCACGATGCCAACGAAGATGGATGGGAAACGGCCTGCGAGGAGGTCCAGGACGGAGCCACGGTAGAGAAGGAGGAAACGAGTGTCGGCGGCAAGGCGAGCAACCAAGACTATGACAAGGAGAACGAGGAAGAGGAGGAGGCAAGCGTAATCAAGGCTTGCGTAATCGGGGACGGGGTAGCCGCGGACAACGACATCCGGACAGACGTGGCTACGGATATGACAAGTGGTGGTGTCGGGACCTTACCCACACCAATTCTAGAGACTCCGGCGGTCGGCCCGAGAGCTGGCGTGAGACCTAGAGTGACGGACAATGGTGGCGGCAAGGCGGGTGAACAAAATGAGAATGAGGAAGATTGTAGCGGACGGAGGAGAGATCCCTCGACACCGGGACCAGAGACTTCGGCGGTTGCGTACCAACATAAGACCGGAGAGATGGGCGGTAGCCGTGAGGATGTGAGCCGACATTTTAACGTCTCTCCCTCCTTGGGCTATACAAGGAAGGGAGGGGTCTCTTGTGAAGGTGGTTGCCTATTTTGAGTGAGAGAGGTATACCACTTAGGTCAAGGGTTTCTATTTCGGTTTTAGGGTTTCGTCTAGGTATTTACTATTTTTCTTCTTCATCATCTTCTTTACTTTACTTATCCAGTTAGGGTTTTCTTGTAGTTGTTTTGGTGCGGCCTATGCAACCATGCTTGTAATCGTTCACGGAATCTTAATATAACTTGTTGTGTATCTTGCTTCCATCTATCTTCTTGTTCCATCCATTCTATGTTTATGTCCTATTCTTTCTCCTCTCCTCTTGAGCTAAGCTTTCATTCCCGCTCTACTCCCTAGTCCAAGACCCCCATGGTCCCGCCTAAGATCTTACTCGTACTCACGGAATACCGTGACATCTTTGGTGCCGTGAGTACGTGTAAGATCTTAGGCGGGACCGCGGGCGGGGGTCTTGGACTAGGGAGTAGAGGGGGAATGGAAGCTTAGCTTGAGAGGAGAGGAGAAAGAATAAGACATAATCATAGAATGGATGCATGCAAGATACACAAACGAGTTATATTAAGAAACACCAAACGCTTTACAACCATGGCCGCATAGGTCGAATGAAAACACTATATGGAACCCAAACCGAATAAGTAAAGTAAAGAAGACGATGATGAAGAAAAATAGTAAAACCCTGGACGAAACCCTAAAACCGAAATAGAAACCCTCGACCTAAGTGGTATACCTCTCTCACTCAAAATAGGCAACCACCTTCACAAGAGACCCCTCCCTTCCTTTTATAGCCCAAGGAGGGAGAGACATTACAATGTGGGATAAATTCTCCACCTTATTCTATATAGTATTTTTCCTACTATACATGTGCACATGTTGCACATTGCCAACTTGCCCATTCCATCCTGGTTTCACACCAAAGCCGGAAATCTTCACCACACCAGATGACACTCGACGAACCGACTGGATACGGAAAAGAAACTAAACCGACCGAAGAAGAAGAAGAAGAAGACAACACCTGAACTAGACAAGATCCTAAATCGAACTCGAATGAGGAACAAACAGAGGAACCGGTAGTTAGAAACCAAGGACGGAGATATCCTCTCTGAGAGAGAAGAGCCCCCCGGAGATTTCCGGATGTAGAGCATGTGTTGCTAACCGATGAGGGGGAGCCGAAAAGCTTCGATGAAGCAAAGAGAGACACCCACAGCCACAAGTGGTTGAGTGCCATGCAGGATGAGATGGATTCCATGCATGAGAACCACACATACGATCTGACAGAGTTGCCAAAAGGGAAGAGAGCACTCCGGAATAAGTGGGTGTACAAGCTGAAACCGGGAGACGCCGGAAACCCACCAAGATACAAAGCCTGGATCGTGGTGAAGGGGTTCCAACAGAAGAGAGGAGTGGATTTCGACGAGATCTTTGCCCCGATAGTAAAGATGACATCCATCCGGACAATATTGGGGAGAGCGGCAAGCATGAACCTCGAGGAAGTCCTGGTGTGCCGGCTGAAGAAGAGCTTATATGGATTGAGGCAAGCTCCCCGGCAATGGTACCGGAAGTTCGACTCCTTCATGACCAACTAACGGTACCACAAGACCAAGGTCGATCACTGCGTGTTTGTAAAGAAATTTGATGGAGGAGATTTCCGGATACTCCTCCTATATTTGGATGATATGTTGATCGTCGGACGAGACCAAGGCAAGATTCGGATGCTGAAGAAGGCTCTGAACCGGACCTTCTCAATGAAAGACTTGGGGCCAGCAAGACAGATATTGGGAATGCACATCATGCGGGACCGATCGAAGAAATTGTTGTGGTTGTCACAGGAGAAGTATGTGACAAAGGTGCTTCAATGGTTGAACATGTCAAAGGCGAAACCGATCAGATCGACACTTCCAACAAATTGCAATCCGGAAAAGAAAGCCCAACAACAAAGGCGGAGAAGACGGACATGATGAAGATACCATATGCCTCTATCGTCGGAAGCTTGATGTACGCGATGGTATGTACCCGGCCGAATATCGGATATGCAGTCGGAGTGGTAGGCCGATTCATGAGAAATCCCGGAAAAAGGCACTGGAACGCGGTCAAGTGGATATTCTGGTATTAGAAAGGCACCTCAAGTATGTGCCTCCGGTTCGGATATGTCGGCTGATGCAGATACCAGCCGGTCGACATCCGGGGAGCTGTTTCGTGGCAATCGAGGTTGTAGAAGACAGTTGCGTTGTCAACCATGGAGGCGGAGTACATGGCAATTGTGGAAGCCGGCAAGGAGATAATTTGAATGAAGGACTTCATCGAAGAGCTAGGGATCCAACGGGAGGAATATCGGCTCTACTGTGACAGTCAAAGTGCCATCCACCTTGCAAAGAATGTGGCCTACCATCTTGGACGAAACATATCCAGTGGAGGTACCAATGGATCCGGGAGAGAGTAGAAGATCAAGAGTTCGTGCTGATGAAGATCCAGATGGCGGAGAATAAGTCAGATATGTTGACCAAGGTGTTAACGACCGATAAGTTGGACGCGTGCCGAAAGTGGATCGGGCTGATGAGACATCCCATGCCAAAGTGAAGGGGGAGATTGTTGGGAAGTCGGTCCCTCTGGATGGGATCCGGTCATGAATGAAGACGAACACCCGGTGAGAATAGGAAGAGAATGACAGGAACTACACGCTCCCTTTGCACAACGCTCGGCCACAACCGAGCCTAGAATAATACACAGAAAACAGGGAATGAAACACAACACGATAGAGAGAAGAGTACACAGCATGTTTACGTGGAAAACCCAAACTCGGGAAAAAACCACGGCAGCCCACAGGCTGCCAACTATCACTATGTTACAGTGTACAATAGTAAAGTGTTGGGAGACAGGTCCCTCCGGATGGGAAGGGAGAAGAACAGTGCCGACGAACAATCTCGGGCAAGGCCGAAACCGAACGAGGAGTACCCGGCTACGGAGAGCCGGATGGTGCAGACCCGGAATGAACCGGATGAGGAGTACCCGGCTTCGGAGAGCCGGATGATACAGACCCGGTATGAACCGGATGAGGAGTACCCGGCTACGGAGAGCCGGATGGTGCAGACCCGGTATGAACCGGATGAGGAGTACCCGGCTTCGGAGAGCCGGATGATACAGACCCGGTATGAACCGGATGAGGAGTACCCAGCTACGGAGAGCCGGATGGTGCAGACCCGGTATGAACCGGATGAGGAGTACCCGGCTTCGGAGAGCCGGATGGTGCAGACCCGGTATGAACGGGATGAGGAGTACCCGGCTACGGAGAGCCGGATGATACAGACCCGGTATGAACCGGATGAGGAGTACCCGGCTACGGAGAGCCGGATGGTGCAGACCCGGTATGAACCGGATGAGGAGTACCCGGCTTCGGAGAGTTGGATGATACAGACCCGGTATGAACCGGATGAGGAGTACCCGGCTACGGAGAGCCGGATGGTGCAGACCCGGTATGAACCGGATGAGGAGTACGCGGCTTCGAAGACCCGGATGATACAGACCTGGTATGAACCGGATGAGGAGTACCCGGCTACGGAGAGCCGGATGGTGCAGACCCGGTATGAACCGGATGAGGAGTACCCGGATTCGGAGAGCCGGATGATACAGACCCGGTATGAACCGGATGAGGAGTACCCGGCAACGGAGAGCCGGATGGTGCAGACCCGGTATGAACCGGATGAGTACCCGGCTTCGGAGAGCCGGAGGATACAGACCCGGTATGAACGGGATGAGGAGTACCCGGCTACGGAGAGCCGGATGATATAGAGCCGGTATGAACCGGATGAGGAGTACCCGGCTACGGAGAGCCAGATGGTGCAGACCCGGTATGAACCGGATGAGGAGTACCCGGCTACGGAGAGCCGGATGATACAGACCCGGTATGAACCGGATGAGGAGTACCCGGCTACGGAGAGCCAGATGGTGCAGACCCGGTATGAACCGGATGAGGAGTACCCGGCTTCGGAGAGTCGGATGATACAGACCCGGTATGAACCGGATGAGGAGTACCAGGCTACGGAGAGCCGGATGGTGCAGACCCGGTATGAACCGGATGAGGAGTACCCATCTTCGAAGAGCCGGATGATACAGACCCGGTATAAACCGGATGAGGAGTACCCGGCTTCGGAGAGCCGGATGGTGCAGACCCGGTATGAACCGGATGAGGAGTACCCGGCTACGGAGAGCCGGATGGTGCAGACCCGGTATGAACCGGATGAGGAGTACCCGGCTTCGGAGAGCCGGATGATACAGACCCGGTATGAACCGGATGAGGAGTACCCGGCTACGGAGAGCCGGATGGTGCAGACCCGGTATGAACCGGATGAGGAGTACCCGGCTTCAGAGAGCCGGATGATACAGACCCGGTATGAACCGGATGAGTACCCGGCTTCGGAGAGCCGGAGGATACAGACCCGGTATGAACCGGATGAGGAGTACCCGGCTACGGAGAGCCGGACGATACAGACCCGGTATGAACCGGATGAGGAGTACCCGGCTACGGAGAGCCAGATGGTGCAGACCCGGTATGAACCGGATGAGGAGTACCCGGCTTCGGAGAGTCGGATGATATAGACCCCGTATGAACCGGATGAGGAGTACCCGGCTACGGAGAGCCGGATAGTGCAGACCCGGTATGAACCGGATGAGGAGTACCCGGCTTCGGAGAGCCGGATGATACAGACCCGGTATGAACCGGATGAAGAGTACCCGTCTACGGAGATCCGGATGATACATACCCGGTATGAACCGGATGAGGAGTACCCGGCTACGGAGAGCCAGATGGTGCAGACCCGGTATGAACCGGATGAGGAGTACCCGGCTTCGGAGAGTCGGATGATACAGACCCGGTATGAACCGGATGAGGAGTACCCGGCTACGGAGAGCCGGATGGTGCAGACCCGGTATGAACCGGATGAGGAGTACCCATCTTCGAAGAGCCGGATGATACAGACCCGGTATGAACCGGATGAAGAGTACCCGTCTACGGAGATCCGGATGATACATACCCGGTATGAACCGGATGAGGAGTACCCGGCTACGGAGAGCCGGATGGTGCAGACCCGGTATTAACCGGATCAGGTGTACTCGGCTTCGGAGAGTCGGATGATACAGACCCAGTATGAACCGGATGAGGAGTACCCGGCTACGGAGAGCCGGATCGTGCAGACCCGATATGAACCGGATTAGGAGTACCCGGCTTCGAAGAGCCGGATGATAAAGACCCGGTATGAACCGGATGAGGAGTACCCGGCTACGGAGAGCCGGATGGTGCAGACCCGGTATGAACCGGATGAGGAGTACCCGGCTTCGGAGAGCCGGATGATACAGACCCGGTATGAACCGGATGAGGAGTACCCAGCTATGGAGAGCCGGATGGTGCAGACCCGGTATGAACCGGATGAGTACCCGGCTTCGGAGAGCCGGATGATACAGACCCGGTATGAACCGGATGAGGAGTACCCGGCTACGAAGAGCCGGATGGTGCAGACCCAGTATGAACCGGATGAGGAGTACCTGGCTACGGAGACCCGGATGATGCAAACCCGGTATGAACCGGATGAGCAGTACTCGGCTTCGGAGAGGCGGATGATACAGACCCGGTATGAACCGGATGAGGAGTACACGGCTACGGAGAGCCGGATGGTGCAGACCCGGTATGAACCTAATGAGGAGTACCCGGCTTCGAAGAGCCGGATGCTACAAACCCGGTATGAACCGGATGAGGAGTACCCGGCTTCGGAGAGCCGGATGATACAGACCCGGTATGAACCGGATGAGGAGTACCCGGCTACGAAGAGCCGGATGGTGCAGACCCAGTATGAACCGGATGAGGAGTACCTGGCTACGGAGAGTCGGATGATGCAGACCCGGTATGAACCGGATGAGCAGTACTCGGCATCGGAGAGGCGGATGATACAGACCCGGTATGAACGGGATGAGGAGTACCCGGCTACGGAGAGCCGGATGGTGCAGACCCGGTATGAACCTAATGAGGAGTACCTGGTTTCGAAGAGCCGGATGATACAAACCCGGTATGAACCGGATGAGGAGTACCCGGCTTCGGAGAGCCGGATGATACAGACCCGATATGAACCGTATGAGGAGTACCCGGCTACGGAGAGCCAGATGGTGCAGACCCGGTATGAACCGGATGAGGAGTACCCGGCTTCGAAGAGCCGGATGATACAGACGCGGTATGAACCGGATGAGGAGTACCCGTCTACGGAGAGCCGGATGGTGCAGACCCGGTATGAACCGGATGAGGAGTACCCGGCTTCGGAGAGCCGGATGATACAGACCCGGTATGAACCGGATGAGGAGTACCCGGCTTCGGAGAGCCGGATGATACAGACCCGGTATGAACCGGATGAGGAGTACCCGGCTACGGAGAGCCGGATGGTGCAGACCCGGTATAAACCGGATGAGGAGTACCCGGCTTCGGAGAGCCGGATGATACAGACCCGGTATGAACCGGATGAGGAGTACCCGGCTACGGAGAGCCGGATGGTGCAGACCCGGTATGAACAGGATGAAGAGTACCCGGCTTCGGAGAGCCGGATGGTGCAGACCCGGTATGAACCGGATGAGGAGTACCCGGCTACGGAGAGCCGGATGGTGCAGACCCGGTATGAACTGGATGAAGAGTACCCGGCTTCGGAGAGCCGGATGGTGCAGACCCGGTATGAACCGGATGAGGAGTACCCGGCTACGGAGAGCCGGATGGTGCAGACCCGGTATGAACCGGATGAGGAGTACCCGGCTTCGGAGAGTCGGATGCTACAGACCCGGTATGAACCGGATGAGGAGTACCCGGCTACGGAGAGCCGGATGGTGCAAACCCGGTATGAACCGGATGAGGAGTACGCGGCTTCGAAGAGCCGGATGATACAGACCTGGTATGAACCGGATGAGGAGTACCCGGCTACGGAGAGCCGGATGGTGCAGACCCGGTATGAACCGGATGAGGAGTACCCGGCTTCGGAGAGTCGGATGATACAGACCCAGTATGAACCGGATGAGGAGTACCCGGCTACGGAGAGCCGGATGGTGCAGACCCGATATGAACCGGATGAGGAGTACCCGGCTTCGGAGAGCCGGATGATACAGACCCGGTATGAACCGGATGAAGAGTACCCGTCTACGGAGATCCGGATGATACATACCCGGTATGAACCGGATGAGGAGTACCCGGCTACGGAGAGCCGGATGGTGCAGACCCGGTATGAACCGGATGAGGTGTACTCGGCTTCGGAGAGTCGGATGATACAGACCGAGTATGAACCGGATGAGGAGTACCCGGCTACGGAGAGCCGGATGGTGCAGACCCGGTATGAACCGGATGAGGAGTACCCGACTTCGAAGAGCCGGATGATACAGACCCAGTATGAACCGGATGAGGAGTACCCGGCTACGGAGAGCCGGATGGTGCAGACCCGGTATGAACCGGATGAGGAGTACCCGGCTTCGGAGAGCCGGATGATAAAGACCCGGTATGAACCGGATCAGGAGTACCCAGCTACGGAGAGCCGGATGGTGCAGACCCGGTATGAACCGGATGAGTACCCGGCTTCGGAGAGCCGGATGATACAGACCCGGTATGAACCGGATGAGGAGTACCCGGCTACGGAGAGCCGGATGGTGCAGACCCGGTATGAACCGGATGAGGAGTACCTGGCTACGGAGAGCCGGATGGTGCAGACCCGGTATGAACCGGATGAGGAGTACTCGGCTTCGGAGAGCCGGATGATACAGACCCGGTATGAACCGGATGAGGAGTACCCGGCTACGGAGAGCCGGATGGTGCAGACCCGGTATGAACCTAATGAGGAGTACCCGGCTTCGGAGAGCCGGATCCTACAGACCCGGTATGAACCGGATGAGGAGTACCCGGCTTCGGAGAGCCGGATGATACAGACCCGGTATGAACCGGATGAGGAGTACCCGGCTACGGAGAGCCGGATGGTGCTGACCCGGTATGAACCGGATGAGGAGTACCCGGCTTCGGAGAGCCTGATGATACAGACCCGGTATGAACTGGATGAGGAGTACCCGTCTACGGAGATCCGGGTGATACATACCCGGTATGAACCGGATGAGGAGTACCCGGCTACGGAGAGCCGGATGGTGCAGACCCGGTATGAACCGGATGAGGAGTACCCGGCTTCGGAGAGCCGGATGATACAGACCCAGTATGAACCGGATGAGGAGTACCCGGCTACGGAGAGCCGGATGGTGCAGACCCGGTATGAACCGGATGAGGAGTACTCGGCTTCGGAGAGCCGGATGATACAGACCCGGTATGAACCGGATGAGGAGTACCCGGCTACGGAGAGCCGGATGGTGCAGACCCGGTATGAACCTAATGAGGAGTACCCGGCTTCGGAGAGCCGGATCCTACAGACCCGGTATGAACCGGATGAGGAGTACCCGGCTTCGGAGAGCCGGATGATACAGACCCGGTATGAACCGGATGAGGAGTACCCGGCTACGGAGAGCCGGATGGTGCTGACCCGGTATGAACCGGATGAGGAGTACCCGGCTTCGGAGAGCCTGATGATACAGACCCGGTATGAACTGGATGAGGAGTACCCGTCTACGGAGATCCGGGTGATACATACCCGGTATGAACCGGATGAGGAGTACCCGGCTACGGAGAGCCGGATGGTGCAGACCCGGTATGAACCGGATGAGGAGTACCCGGCTTCGGAGAGCCGGATGATACAGACCCAGTATGAACCGGATGAGGAGTACCCGGCTACGGAGAGCCGGATGGTGCAGACCCGGTATGAACCGGATGAGGAGTACCCGGCTTCGGAGAGCCGGATGATACAGACCCGGTATGAACCGGATGAAGAGTACCCGTCTACGGAGATCCGGATGATACATACCCGGTATGAACCGGATGAGGAGTACCCGGCTACGGAGAGCCGGATGGTGCAGACCCGGTATGAACCGGATGAGGTGTACTCGGCTTCGGAGAGTCGGATGATACAGACCCAGTATGAACCGGATGAGGAGTACCCGGCTACGGAGAGCCGGATGGTGCAGACCCGGTATGAACCGGATGAGGAGTACCCGGCTTCGAAGAGCCGGATGATACAGACCCGGTATGAACCGGATGAGGAGTACCCGCGTACGGAGAGCCGGATGGTGCAGACCCGGTATGAACCGGATGAGGAGTACCCGGCTTCGGAGAGCCGGATGATACAGACCCGGTATGAACCGGATGAGGAGTACCCAGCTACGGAGAGCCGGATGGTGCAGACCCGGTATGAACCGGATGAGTACCCGGCTTCGGAGAGCCGGATGATACAGACCCGGTATGAACCGGATGAGGAGTACCCGGCTACGGAGAGCCGGATGGTGCAAACCCGGTATGAACCAGATGAGGAGTACGCGGCTTCGAAGAGCCGGATGATACAGACCTGGTATGAACCGGATGAGGAGTACCCGGCTACGGAGAGCCGGATGGTGAAGACCCGATGTGAACCGGATGAGGAGTACCCGGATTCGGAGAGCCGGATGATACAGACCCGGTATGAACCGGATGAGGACTACCCGGCAACGGAGAGCCGGATGGTGTAGACCCGGTATGAACCGGATGAGTACCCGGCTTCAGAGAGCCGGAGGATACAGACCCGGTATGAACCGGATGAGGAGTACCCGGCTACGGAGAGCCGGATGATACATACCCGGTATGAACCGGATGAGGAGTACCCGGCTACGGAGAGCCAGATGGTGCAGACCCGGTATGAACCGGATGAGGAGTACCCGGCTTCGGAGAGTCGGATGATATAGACCCCGTATGAACCGGATGAGGAGTACCCGGCTACGGAGAGCCGGATGGTGCAGACCCGGTATGAACCGGATGAGGACTACCCGGCTTCGGAGAGCCGGATGATACAGACCCGGTATCAACCGGATGAAGAGTACCCGTCTACGGAGATCCGGATGATACATACCCGGTATGAACCGGATGAGGAGTACCCGGCTACGGAGAGCCGGGTGGTGCAGACCCGGTATGAACCGGATGAGGAGTACCCGGCTACGGAGAGCCGGATGGTGCAGACCCGGTATGAACCTAATGAGGAGTACCCGGCTTCGGAGAGCCGGAGGATACAGACCCGGTATGAACCGGATGAGGAGTACCCGGCTTCGGAGAGCCGGATGATACAGACCCGGTATGAACCGGATGAGGAGTACCCGGCTACGGAGAGCCGCATGGTGCAGACCCCGTATGAACCGGATGAGGAGTACCCGGCTTCGAAGAGCCGGATGATACAGACCCGGTATGAACCGGATGAGGAGTACCCGGCTTCGGGGAGCCGGATGGTGCAGACCCGGTATGAACCGGATGAGGAGTACCCGGCTACGGAGATCCGGATGGTGCAGACCCGGTATGAACCGGATGAGGAGTACCCGGCTTCGGAGAGTCGGATGATACAGACCCAGTATGAAACGGATGAGGAGTACCCGTCTACGGAGAGCCGGATGGTGCAGACCCGGTATGAACCGGATGAGGAGTACCCGGCTTCGAAGAGCCAGATGATACAGACGCGGTATGAACCGGATGAGGAGTACCCGGCTTCGGAGAGCCGGATGATACAGACCCGGTATGAACCGGATGAGGAGTACCCGGCTACGGAGAGCCGGATGGTGCAGACCCGGTATGAACCGGATGAGGAGTACCTGGCTTCGGAAAGCCGGATGGTGCAGACCCGGTATGAACCGGATGAGGAGTACCCGGCTACGGAGAGCCGGATGGTGCAGACCCGGTATGAACTGGATGAAGAGTACCCGGCTTCGGAGAGCCGGATGGTGCAGACCCGGTATGAACCGGATGAGGAGTACCCGACTACGGAGAGCCGGATGGTGCAGACCCGGTATGAACCGGATGAGGAGTACCCGGCTTCGGAGAGTCGGATGCTACAGACCCGGTATGAACCGGATGAGGAGTACCCGGCTACGGAGAGCCGGATGGTGCAAACCCGGTATGAACCGGATGAGGAGTACGCGGCTTCGAAGAGCCAGATGATACAGACCTGGTATGAACCGGATGAGGAGTACCCGGCTACGGAGAGCCGGATGGTGCAGACCCGGTATGAACCGGATGAGGAGTACCCAGCTTCGGAGAGTCGGATGATACAGACCCAGTATGAACCGGATGAGGAGTACCCGGCTACGGAGAGCCGGATGGTGCAGACCCGATATGAACCGGATGAGGAGTACCCGGCTTCGGAGAGCCGGATGATACAGACCCGGTATGAACCGGATGAAGAGTACCCGTCTACGGAGATCCGGATGATACATACCCGGTATGAACCGGATGAGGAGTACCCGGCTACGGAGAGCCGGATGGTGCAGACCCGGTATGAACCGGATGAGGTGTACTCGGCTTCGGAGAGTCGGATGATACAGACCGAGTATGAACCGGATGAGGAGTACCCGGCTACGGAGAGCCGGATGGTGCAGACCCGGTATGAACCGGATGAGGAGTACCCGACTTCGAAGAGCCGGATGATACAGACCCGGTATGAACCGGATGAGGAGTACCCGGCTACGGAGAGCCGGATGGTGCAGACCCGGTATGAACCGGATGAGGAGTACCCAGCTACGGAGAGCCGGATGGTGCAGACCCGGTATGAACCGGATGAGTACCCGGCTTCGGAGAGCCGGATGATACAGACCCGGTATGAACCGGATGAGGAGTACCCGGCTACGAAGAGCCGGATGGTGCAGACCCAGTATGAACCGGATGAGGAGTACCTGGCTACGGAGAGCCGGATGGTGCAGACCCGGTATGAACCGGATGAGGAGTACTCGGCTTCGGAGAGCCGGATGATACAGACCCGGTATGAACCGGATGAGGAGTACCCGGCTACGGAGAGCCGGATGGTGCAGACCCGGTATGAACCTAATGAGGAGTACCCGGCTTCGGAGAGCCAGATCCTACAGACCCGGTATGAACCGGATGAGGAGTACCCGGCTTCGGAGAGCCGGATGATACAGACCCGGTATGAACCGGATGAGGAGTACCCGGCTACGGAGAGCCGGATGGTGCAGACCCGGTATGAACCGGATGAGGAGTACCCGGCTTCGGAGAGCCTGATGATACAGACCCGGTATGAACTGGATGAGGAGTACCCGTCTACGGAGATCCGGGTGATACATACCCGGTATGAACCGGATGAGGAGTACCCGGCTACGGAGAGCCGGATGGTGCAGACCCGGTATGAACCGGATGAGGAGTACCCGGCTTCGGAGAGTCGGATGATACAGACCCAGTATGAACCGGATGAGGAGTACCCGGCTACGGAGAGCCGGATGGTGCAGACCCGGTATGAACCGGATGAGGAGTACCCGGCTTCGGAGAGCCGGATGATACAGACCCGGTATGAACCGGATGAAGAGTACCCGTCTACGGAGATCCGGATGATACATACCCGGTATGAACCGGATGAGGAGTACCCGGCTACGGAGAGCCGGATGGTGCAGACCCGGTATGAACCGGATGAGGTGTACTCGGCTTCGGAGAGTCGGATGATACAGACCCAGTATGAACCGGATGAGGAGTACCCGGCTACGGAGAGCCGGATGGTGCAGACCCGGTATGAACCGGATGAGGAGTACCCGGCTTCGAAGAGCCGGATGATACAGACCCGGTATGAACCGGATGAGGAGTACCCGCGTACGGAGAGCCGGATGGTGCAGACCCGGTATGAACCGGATGAGGAGTACCCGGCTTCGGAGAGCCGGATGATACAGACCCGGTATGAACCGGATGAGGAGTACCCAGCTACGGGGAGCCGGATGGTGCAGACCCGGTATGAACCGGATGAGTACCCGGCTTCGGAGAGCCGGATGATACAGACCCGGTATGAACCGGATGAGGAGTACCCGGCTACGGAGAGCCGGATGGTGCAAACCCGGTATGAACCGGATGAGGAGTACGCGGCTTCGAAGAGCCGGATGATACAGACCTGGTATGAACCGGATGAGGAGTACCCGGCTACGGAGAGCCGGATGGTGCAGACCCGATGTGAACCGGATGAGGAGTACCCGGATTCGGAGAGCCGGATGATACAGACCCGGTATGAACCTAATGAGGAGTACCCGGCTTCGGAGAGCCGGAGGATACAGACCCGGTATGAACCGGATGAGGAGTACCCGGCTTCGGAGAGCCGGATGATACAGACCCGGTATGAACCGGATGAGGAGTACCCGGCTACGGAGAGCCGCATGGTGCAGACCCCGTATGAACCGGATGAGGAGTACCCGGCTTCGAAGAGCCGGATGATACAGACCCGGTATGAACCGGATGAGGAGTACCCGGCTTCGGGGAGCCGGATGGTGCAGACCCGGTATGAACCGGATGAGGAGTACCCGGCTACGGAGATCCGGATGGTGCAGACCCGGTATGAACCGGATGAGGAGTACCCGGCTTCGGAGAGTCGGATGATACAGACCCAGTATGAAACGGATGAGGAGTACCCGTCTACGGAGAGCCGGATGGTGCAGACCCGGTATGAACCGGATGAGGAGTACCCGGCTTCGAAGAGCCAGATGATACAGACGCGGTATGAACCGGATGAGGAGTACCCGGCTTCGGAGAGCCGGATGATACAGACCCGGTATGAACCGGATGAGGAGTACCCGGCTACGGAGAGCCGGATGGTGCAGACCCGGTATGAACCGGATGAGGAGTACCTGGCTTCGGAAAGCCGGATGGTGCAGACCCGGTATGAACCGGATGAGGAGTACCCGGCTACGGAGAGCCGGATGGTGCAGACCCGGTATGAACTGGATGAAGAGTACCCGGCTTCGGAGAGCCGGATGGTGCAGACCCGGTATGAACCGGATGAGGAGTACCCGACTACGGAGAGCCGGATGGTGCAGACCCGGTATGAACCGGATGAGGAGTACCCGGCTTCGGAGAGTCGGATGCTACAGACCCGGTATGAACCGGATGAGGAGTACCCGGCTACGGAGAGCCGGATGGTGCAAACCCGGTATGAACCGGATGAGGAGTACGCGGCTTCGAAGAGCCAGATGATACAGACCTGGTATGAACCGGATGAGGAGTACCCGGCTACGGAGAGCCGGATGGTGCAGACCCGGTATGAACCGGATGAGGAGTACCCAGCTTCGGAGAGTCGGATGATACAGACCCAGTATGAACCGGATGAGGAGTACCCGGCTACGGAGAGCCGGATGGTGCAGACCCGATATGAACCGGATGAGGAGTACCCGGCTTCGGAGAGCCGGATGATACAGACCCGGTATGAACCGGATGAAGAGTACCCGTCTACGGAGATCCGGATGATACATACCCGGTATGAACCGGATGAGGAGTACCCGGCTACGGAGAGCCGGATGGTGCAGACCCGGTATGAACCGGATGAGGTGTACTCGGCTTCGGAGAGTCGGATGATACAGACCGAGTATGAACCGGATGAGGAGTACCCGGCTACGGAGAGCCGGATGGTGCAGACCCGGTATGAACCGGATGAGGAGTACCCGACTTCGAAGAGCCGGATGATACAGACCCGGTATGAACCGGATGAGGAGTACCCGGCTACGGAGAGCCGGATGGTGCAGACCCGGTATGAACCGGATGAGGAGTACCCAGCTACGGAGAGCCGGATGGTGCAGACCCGGTATGAACCGGATGAGTACCCGGCTTCGGAGAGCCGGATGATACAGACCCGGTATGAACCGGATGAGGAGTACCCGGCTACGAAGAGCCGGATGGTGCAGACCCAGTATGAACCGGATGAGGAGTACCTGGCTACGGAGAGCCGGATGGTGCAGACCCGGTATGAACCGGATGAGGAGTACTCGGCTTCGGAGAGCCGGATGATACAGACCCGGTATGAACCGGATGAGGAGTACCCGGCTATGGAGAGCCGGATGGTGCAGACCCGGTATGAACCTAATGAGGAGTACCCGGCTTCGGAGAGCCAGATCCTACAGACCCGGTATGAACCGGATGAGGAGTACCCGGCTTCGGAGAGCCGGATGATACAGACCCGGTATGAACCGGATGAGGAGTACCCGGCTACGGAGAGCCGGATGGTGCAGACCCGGTATGAACCGGATGAGGAGTACCCGGCTTCGGAGAGCCTGATGATACAGACCCGGTATGAACTGGATGAGGAGTACCCGTCTACGGAGATCCGGGTGATACATACCCGGTATGAACCGGATGAGGAGTACCCGGCTACGGAGAGCCGGATGGTGCAGACCCGGTATGAACCGGATGAGGAGTACCCGGCTTCGGAGAGTCGGATGATACAGACCCAGTATGAACCGGATGAGGAGTACCCGGCTACGGAGAGCCGGATGGTGCAGACCCGGTATGAACCGGATGAGGAGTACCCGGCTTCGGAGAGCCGGATGATACAGACCCGGTATGAACCGGATGAAGAGTACCCGTCTACGGAGATCCGGATGATACATACCCGGTATGAACCGGATGAGGAGTACCCGGCTACGGAGAGCCGGATGGTGCAGACCCGGTATGAACCGGATGAGGTGTACTCGGCTTCGGAGAGTCGGATGATACAGACCCAGTATGAACCGGATGAGGAGTACCCGGCTACGGAGAGCCGGATGGTGCAGACCCGGTATGAACCGGATGAGGAGTACCCGGCTTCGAAGAGCCGGATGATACAGACCCGGTATGAACCGGATGAGGAGTACCCGCGTACGGAGAGCCGGATGGTGCAGACCCGGTATGAACCGGATGAGGAGTACCCGGCTTCGGAGAGCCGGATGATACAGACCCGGTATGAACCGGATGAGGAGTACCCAGCTACGGGGAGCCGGATGGTGCAGACCCGGTATGAACCGGATGAGTACCCGGCTTCGGAGAGCCGGATGATACAGACCCGGTATGAACCGGATGAGGAGTACCCGGCTACGGAGAGCCGGATGGTGCAAACCCGGTATGAACCGGATGAGGAGTACGCGGCTTCGAAGAGCCGGATGATACAGACCTGGTATGAACCGGATGAGGAGTACCCGGCTACGGAGAGCCGGATGGTGCAGACCCGATGTGAACCGGATGAGGAGTACCCGGATTCGGAGAGCCGGATGATACAGACCCGGTATGAACCGGATGAGGAGTACCCGGCAACGGAGAGCCGGATGGTGCAGACCCGGTATGAACCGGATGAGTACCCGGCTTCGGAGAGCCGGAGGATACAGACCCGGTATGAACCGGATGAGGAGTACCCGGCTACGGAGAGCCGGATGATACATACCCGGTATGAACCGGATGAGGAGTACCCGGCTACGGAGAGCCAGATGGTGCAGACCCGGTATGAACCGGATGAGGAGTACCCGGCTTCGGAGAGTCGGATGATATAGACCCCGTATGAACCGGATGAGGAGTACCCGGCTACGGAGAGCCGGATGGTGCAGACCCGGTATGAACCGGATGAGACTACCCGGCTTCGGAGAGCCGGATGATACAGACCCGGTATGAACCGGATGAAGAGTACCCGTCTACGGAGATCCGGATGATACATACCCGGTATGAACCGGATGAGGAGTACCCGGCTACGGAGAGCCGGGTGGTGCAGACCCGGTATGAACCGGATGAGGAGTACCCGGCTACGGAGAGCCGGATGGTGCAGACCGGGTATGAACCTAATGAGGAGTACCCGGCTTCGGAGAGCCGGAGGATACAGACCCGGTATGAACCGGATGAGGAGTACCCGGCTTCGGAGAGCCGGATGATACAGACCCGGTATGAACCGGATGAGGAGTACCCGGCTACGGAGAGCCGGATGGTGCAGACCCCGTATGAACCGGATGAGGAGTACCCGGCTTCGAAGAGCCGGATGATACAGACCCGGTATGAACCGGATGAGGAGTACCCGGCTTCGGAGAGCCGGATGGTGCAGACCCGGTATGAACCGGATGAGGAGTACCCGGCTACGGAGATCCGGATGGTGCAGACCCGGTATGAACCGGATGAGGAGTACCCGGCTTCGGAGAGTCGGATGATACAGACCCAGTATGAAACGGATGAGGAGTACCCGGCTACGGAGAGCCGGATGGTGCAGACCCGGTATGAACCGGATGAGGAGTACCCGGCTTCGAAGAGCCAGATGATACAGACGCGGTATGAACCGGATGAGGAGTACCCGGCTACGGAGAGCGGGATGGTGCAGACCCGGTATGAACCGGATGAGGAGTACCCGGCTTCGGAGAGCCGGATGATACAGACCCGGTATGAACTGGATGAGGAGTACCCAACTACGGAGAGCCGGATGCTGCAGACCCGGTATGAACCGGATGAGGAGTACCCGGCTTCGAAGAGCCGGATGATACAGACGCGGTATGAACCGGATGAGGAGTACCCGGCTACGGAGAGCCGGATGGTGCAGACCCGGTATGAACCGGATGAGGAGTACCCGGCTTCGGAGAGCCGGATGATACAGACCCGGTATGAACCGGATGAGGAGTACCCGGCTTCGGAGAGCCGGATGATACAGACCCGGTATGAACCGGATGAGGAGTACCCGGCTACGGAGAGCCGGATGGTGCAGACCCGGTATGAACCGGATGAGGATTACCCGGCTTCGGAGAGCCGGATGATACAGACCCGGTATGAACCGGATGAGGAGTACCCGGCTACGGAGAGCCGGATGGTGCAGACCTGGTATGAACCGGATGTCAGGAACTCTATTAAGGCAGAGAAGGAATTAGTACTAAAAGAAGGATTAGTACTATTGTTGGGGAATAGTACTAAGACAGAGAAGGATTAGTACTATGAGAGGTGTCGAACTTTGAGAGAAGGAATGAGTGAGTGAGAGAGAGAGAGAGAGAGAGAGAGAGAGAGAGAGTGATGATGCGAAAGATATATGTATTATATGACGGAAGATATACAACAGTAGTTAGAAGGCTTAAGACTGGCGTTGAACCGATTTGGTTCGAACTAATGCCCTGTGCCTCCTTTTATAGTGTCTTCAGGAATACTCCTGAAGTTTCTAGAATGTTCCAGAGAAATCTGGAATATACATCAATTTCCTAATAAAACCTAAATGAAAATAATATCCTTCAAATTACAACTCATAACCTAATGGTAAAGTCTCGACCCGTGTAACAAAAGGTTATGGGTTCGAGTCTAGTTATGACACTATCCCCCCTTTAAAACGACGAGTTTCACGAGTCGTTTTGGATTGAGGACCCGGTTTCTCGGGATATCGTCGATGGAAGTCTTCTAGAAGAGCACGAGCATTGGTCACATTCTCGATCGGTTCCCAAGTACGCTCGCTGGGACTATATCCTAGCCAATCGACTAGATAGTAGAGCTTGTTGCGAACAATCTTGGAATCGAGGATGGCAGCGACCTCATACTCAGGTCCATCTTCGAGCTCGATAGGAGGTGGAGGTTGTATAGTACGTCCTGGGATAGTGCTCTCGTGATAGGGTTCGAGGAGAGAACTATGAAACACCGGGTGTATCCGAAGTTGCGGAGGTAGCTCGAGACGAAAAGCGACATCATTAATCTTCCCGATAATACGGAAAGGACCTAATCGTCGATAATCCAACTTCTCACATGGGCGAGTAGTCTTGATGTGTCGTCGTAGCAGCCACACCCGATCTCCAATGTTAAAACTGGATGGAAGTCGATGACGATCTGCGTAGTCCTTGTGTGATTGTTGAGCTTGCTGGAGTTGAGTAGATAAATCCGCTTGTATCTTGCGTAACCGCTCCAAACGATCCTCCGCGTAAGGATTTGTGGACACTTCTGGGGTTTCAAGGACACACCACCGGGGATGATATCCCGTATAAGCGTAGAATGGCGTGACTTTAGTCGATGCGTGGATAGCGTTATTATAGGCAAATTCGGCGAACGGAAGAATATCTGCCCAGTCATTCTGATGATAGTTGAGAAAGCACCGCAGATACTGCTCCAGTGTTTGATTTGTTCGTTCGGCTTGACCGTCGGTTTGTGGGTGGTAGCCGGAGGAGAGGTTACAAGTGACCTTCAGCATTTTAAAAAGGTGCTTCCAGAATTTTGACACAAACTGGGGTCCACGATCGCTGATGATATTATCAGGGAGTCCATGATGCCGACATACTTCCCGCATGACAATTTCGGCGGTGTCTTCACTAGATATTTCTTTAGTACATGGTAAGAAATGAGCCATCTTCGTATATCGATCCACGACTGTGAGAATCGCACTGAATCCCTTAGAGACTGGAAGATCTGTAATGAAGTCAAGAGCAATGGATTGCCATGGCTTGCTTGGAATTGGTAATGGTTCTAATAAACCATATGGATGATGTCTTGGCATTTTCGCTCTGCAGCATGTATCGCAAGTCCGAACAAAATCTTCGACAAATTGTCGCATACGGGGCCACCAGAATGATCGTTGTACTAAATCTAATGTTTTAGTACTACCAAAATGTCCTGCTGTATATGTGTCATGGCAGTTTTGTACTACTCGAAGGCGGCAAGAACCATTAGGAACATACAAAAGTTCTTTAAAGAAGAGTAATCCATCACAGTATTTGAATTGCCGATAATCCGTACCTGGTGATTGTGATTGTGAACATGACGCTCGAGAGGGGTCAATTTGTGCTAGTATAGCTTGGGCGAAAGCGTCAGTCTTCAAGTCCTCACGTATAGTATTGGTAATGTCGGAATCCACGGGCATGTCAAAGATCTGTGCTGCTTGCAGTCGTGCTGGACCCAAGATTACTTGCTTCTGGTTATCGAAAGCTGGCTCACCGGGACGTGGTGTTAGAGACGAACGCCGTGATAATGCATCTGCCTTCCCTTGGTGCTTCCCCGGACGATATGTAATTTTGAAGTCGAAGCGTGTGAGGAAATGGGCCCACCGAGCTTGACGTCGATTCAGTACACGAGCATCTTGAAAGTAGGCAAGGTTCTTGTGGTCACTGAATACAGTGACCTGATGAGGAGATCCCTCCAGGAAATGCCTCCATTGCATAAAAGAATCAACTATTGCTAATAGCTCTTTATCATGAATTTCGTAGTTGATTTCGGCGGCGTCAAACTTACGGGAGTGGAAAGCCACAGGATGTAGCTTCTCGTCGTTACCCTGTTGTGACAGAATGCTCCCCAATGCGAAATCCGATGCATCAGCTTCGATAATGAATGGTTTTTCCAGATCCACATGACCTAAAATTGGAGCTGATGTAAACGCCTTCTTAAGACTCTCGAAAGCCATGTCCGTCTCTTTAGACCAAATGAATGATTGTCCCTTCCTGGTGAGCTGTGTGAGAGGCAGCACAATTTTTGAGTAATTTTGTATGAACTTCCGGTAGAAATTTGCAAAGCCTAGGAAGCATTGCACATCCCGCACCGAACGCGGAGTGTGCCATTCTATCACCGTTTTGACCTTGGCTGGGTCCATAGATATGCCTTCTGAGGAGATGACATAGCCGAGAAACTCCACTTGGTTGCACCCGAAACTACATTTCTCTAACTTTGCATACAGACCATGTTCTCGAAGTCGTTTTAGTACTAATAGTACATGAGAATCATGTTCTTCTTGGGTCTTTGAATAAACCAGTAGATCATCCAAATAGATGATCAAAAAATCATCCAAGAGGTCTCGAAATATATCATTCGCCATGTGCTGGAAGACTGCCGGCGCATTAGTGAGTCCGAACGGCATGACCGTATACTCGAAGTGCCCATATCTGGTGCGAAACGCGGTCTTCCATTCATCTCCTGGTCGGATCCGTACGAGGTTATAGGCTCCTCGTAAGTCGATCTTCGTGAAGAACCTGGCACCGTTGATCCGTTCTAAAAGACTTGAGATAAGGGGAAGAGCATACCTATTTCTTACTGTGACCTTATTCAAGCCACGGTAATCTACAACGAGTCGAAGCGAGCCATCTTTTTTCTTGACGAAGAAAATGGGTGCGCCGGCTGGAGATTTCGAATGCCGAATGAAACCGTTCTCCAAATTCTCCTCTATATAGGCTCGAAGGACTTCTAGCTCGGTTGGTGACAAATTGTAGATCGGCCCCCATGGCGGCTCTTTTCCCGGTTGTAAGTCGATGGCGCAGTCGTACGGCCGATGATGAGGAAGTGTGTTGGCTTGTACTTTATCGAACACATCAGCATACTGACGATACTTCTCGGGAAGTTGAACGGTGGACTCCTCTTTGGTGGTGCTGGAGGGTTGTACTGATATTGCAAAGAGAAACATTTCCTCCTTGCGCCCTTCCTCACGCAACTGACGTAGCGAAATGGTTGCAACCTTCTGGGTAGATCCTTGGGTTTGTCGCAACCGGATTTCCCTTGTCCTCCAATCTATGTCTGGGTCATGTAACTCGAACCATGGTAATCCTAAAACTATGGGATGTTCTGGAATACTAATAATATTAAATGATACTACACATGTTAAGTTATCTAGGACAATATTAACGGGTTCCGACTCTTCTATGATATTACCAGAAGCAATGGGACGACCATCAATGACTACTACTGAGGCTGGACATGGGAGCTTTCTTAGAGATATCTGATGAGCTCGGGCAAAATTCCTATCCATGAAGCAAGAATTAGCTCCGGAATCTAGAAGGGCTAAGGTATGTACTGGAGGGGTTCTTTTAGTACTAACTGCTACTTGGACTACGAACACATCACTAACTTGCTTAGAGGGAATGGAACCACTAATGGGCTGCACAGATCTAGGGCTGTCCAACCAAACGGCTCCTATTTTGGCTGGACTTAGTCGTTTAACTCTTCTTCTAATTGGCTAAGGACATCAAATTTGTTTGCGAGATTCGGACTATTAGTACTATTAGGACTATTATGACTATGAGGATTATCAGAGATTCCTACTGACATAGACTCGGGTTTAGTATAGTCAGAACTAACAATGACTTGGTTTACCTGCCTTCTTGGTCTATGGGGACAGTTTATCGCGATATGCCCTGGTCCACCGCAATAAAGGCATAATCGGTTTGTTCGGCGTCGTTGCTTTTCCTCCTCCGATAGCGGCCCACGACGACGTGTAGTGTCAATTTCCATTGGAGTTGGAGTACTTACTGGAGGCGCATTATGTGACTCCCTTTGAAAAGGTTTCGCTACCATTGAGGCATAGGTAGGCTCGGATCTTGCCCTCGGCATCTGAAATTGTCGTTCCGAACGTCGCTCGAAGAGGCGGTTGTCACATCTGACCGCTCGACTGATTGCTTCTGTTAATGATTTTGGCTCTTCAGGGAAAGTCAAGAGTAAATCCTTGACATCGTTGCGTAGACCATAGCGGAACTGCTCCATCAATGCTTGATCATCCCAGGGGATATCGGCGGCGAGTAGGCGGAAATCTGCAGCATATGCGGAGGCTGGACGGTCACCTTGGCGTAATCGCCGGATTTTGTTGATTGCAGTCCTTATGCTGTCAGTATCTCCAAAACATGCTTTAAACTCACTTATGAATTCTTCAAAATTATTTAGTACTGGAGATTCCTTTTCTAGTAGCGGTGCGAACCATGCTAATGCTGAGCCAGTTAACAACGTGCCTACTAAACCCACTCGTGATGCATCGGTGGGATATCGGGACGGATGCATTTGAATAACTAACCGTACCTGGTTAAGAAACCCTCTAAACTGCGATCGCGTTCCATCGAACTTCGTGGGAAGGCCAATCTTGGGTTCTTTATGAATCCCTTGTGCTCCGTGCCCTTGTTGTTGCATTGCTACGATGGTTGCTTCGAGTTGTTGTACGCGTAACGCAAGTTCCCCATGCTGTTGTTGCGTTTGCTGCTTTTCTAAGGAAATTTGCTGAAGATCCCCCAACAAGCGTTGATTTTCTTGTTCCAAAGCATGAAACTTCTCTTTCAAGCATTGAAATTCCGAAAAAACGGATTGATACTCTTCAGCGCTAACGGTGGCCATGGGATGAAGGAAAAGGGAAATAAGAGACTAGTAGGAGGCAAATCGGTTCAAACTGTCAGGAACTCTATTAAGGCAGAGAAGGAATTAGTACTAAAAGAAGGATTAGTACTATTGTTGGGGAATAGTACTAAGACAGAGAAGGATTAGTACTATGAGAGGTGTCGAACTTTGAGAGAAGGAATGAGTGAGTGAGAGAGAGAGAGAGAGAGAGAGAGTGATGATGCGAAAGATATATGTATTATATGACGGAAGATATACAACAGTAGTTAGAAGGCTTAAGACTGGCGTTGAACCGATTTGGTTCGAACTAATGCCCTGTGCCTCCTTTTATAGTGTCTTCAGGAATACTCCTGAAGTTTCTAGAATGTTCCAGAGAAATCTGGAATATACATCAATTTCCTAATAAAACCTAAATGAAAATAATATCCTTCAAATTACAACTCATAACCTAATGGTAAAGTCTCGACCCGTGTAACAAAAGGTTATGGGTTCGAGTCTAGTTATGACACCGGATGAGGAGTACCCGGCTTTGGAGAGCCGGATGATACAGACCCGGTATGAACCGGATGAGGAGTACCCGGCTCCGGAGAGCCGGATGATACAGACCCGGTATGAACCGGATGAGGAGTACCCGGCTTCGGAGAGCCGGATGGTGCAGACCCGGTATGAACTGGATGAGGAGTACCTGGCTACGGAGAGCCGGATGGTGCAGACCCGGTATGAACCGGATGAGGAGTACCCGGCTTCGGAGAGCCGGATGGTGCAGACCCGGTATGAACCGGATGAGGAGTACCCGGCTACGGAGAGCCGGATGGTGCAGACCCGGTATGAACCGGATGAGGAGTACCCCGCTACGGAGAGCCAGATGATACAGACCCGGTATGAACCGGATGAGGAGTACCCGGCTTCGGAGAGACGGATGGTGCAAACCAGGAGTACCCGGCTACGGAGATCCGGATGATACATACCCGGTATGAACCGGATGAGGAGTACCCGGCTACGGAGAGCCGGATGGTGCAGACCCAGTATGAACCGGATGAGGAGTACCCGGCTACGGAGAGCCGGATGATACAGACCCGGTATGAACCGGATGAAGAGTACCCGTCTACGGAGATCCGGATGATACATACCCGGTATGAACCGGATGAGGAGTACCCGGCTACGGAGAGCCGGATGGTGCAGACCCGGTATTTTAACCGGATGAGGTGTACTCGGCTTCGGGGAGTCGGATGATACAGACCCAGTATGAACCGGATGAGGAGTACCCGGCTACGGAGAGCCGGATCGTGCAGACCCGATATGTGAACCGGATGAGGAGTACCCGGCTTCGAAGAGCCGGATGATAAAGACCCGGTATGAACCAGATGAGGAGTACCCGGCTACGGAGAGCCGGATGGTGCAGACCCGGTATGAACCGGATGAGGAGTACCCGGCTTCGGAGAGCCGGATGATACAGACTCGGTATGAACCGGATGAGGAGTACCCAGCTATGGAGAGCCGGATGGTGCAGACCCGGTATGAACCGGATGAGTACCCGGCTTCGGAGAGCCGGATGATACAGACCCGGTATGAACCGGATGAGGAGTACCCGGCTACGAAGAGCCGGATGGTGCAGACCCAGTATGAACCGGATGAGGAGTACCTGGCTACGGAGAGCCGGATGATGCAGACCCGGTATGTGAACCGGATGAGCAGTACTCGGCTTCGGAGAGGCGGATGATACAGACCCGGTATGAACCGGATGAGGAGTACCCGGCTACGGAGAGCCGGATGGTGCAGACCCGGTATGAACCTAATGAGGAGTACCCGGCTTCGAAGAGCCGGATGATACAAACCCGGTATGAACCGGATAAGGAGTACCCGGCTTCGGAGAGCCGGATGATACAGACCCGATATGAACCGGATGAGGAGTACCCGGCTACGGAGAGCCAGATGGTGCAGACCCGGTATGAACCGGATGAGGAGTACCCGGCTTCGAAGAGCCGGATGATACAGACGCGGTATGAACCGGATGAGGAGTACCCGTCTACGGAGAGCCGGATGGTGCAGACCCGGTATGAACCGGATGAGGAGTACCCGGCTTCGGAGAGCCGGATGATACACAGACCCGGTATGAACCGGATGAGGAGTACCCGGCTTCGGGGAGCCGGATGATACAGACCCGGTATGTGAACCGGATGAGGAGTACCCGGCTACGGAGAGCCGGATGGTGCAGACCCGGTATGAACCGGATGAGGAGTACCCGGCTTCGGAGAGCCGGATGATACAGACCCGGTATGAACCGGATGAGGAGTACCCGGCTACGGAGAGCCGGATGGTGCAGACCCGGTATGAACTGGATGAAGAGTACCTGTCTTCGGAGAGCCGGATGGTGCAGACCCGGTATGAACCGGATGAGGAGTACCCGGCTACGGAGAGCCGGATGGTGCAGACCCGGTATGAACCGGATGAGGAGTACCCGGCTTCGGAGAGCCGGATGGTGCAGACCCGGTATGAACCGGATGAGGAGTACGCGGCTTCGAAGAGCCGGATGATACAGACCCGGTATGAACCGGATGAGGAGTACCCGGCTACGGAGAGCCGGATGGTGCAGACCCGGTATGAACCGGAAGAGGAGTACCCGGATTCGGAGAGCCGGATGATACAGACCCGGTATGAACCGGATGAGGAGTACCCGGCAACGGAGAGCCGGATGGTGAAGACCCGGTATGAACCGGATGAGGAGTACCCGGCTACGGAGAGCCGGATGGTGCAGACCCGGTATGAACCGGATGAGGAGTACCCGGCTTCGGAGAGCCGGATGATACAGACCCGGTATGAACCGGATGAAGAATACCCGTCTACGGAGATCCGGATGATACATTCCCGGTACGAACCGGATGAGGAGTACCCGGCAACGGAGAGCCGGATGGTGCAGACCCGGTATGAACCGGAAGAGGAGTACCCGGCTACGGAGAGCCGGATGGTGCAGACCCGGTATGAACCGGATGAGGAGTACCCGGCTTCGGAGAGCCGGATGATACAGACCCGGTATGAACCGGATGAAGAGTACCCGTCTACGGAGATCCGGATGATACATTCCCGGTATGAACCGGATGAGGAGTACCCGGCTACGGAGAGCCGGATGGTGCAGACCCGGTATGAACCGGATGAGGTGTACTCGGCTTCGGAGAGTCGGATGATACAGACGCAGTATGAACCGGATGAGGAGTACCCGGCTACGGAGAGCCGGATGGTGCAGACCCGGTATGAACCGGATGAGGAGTACCCGGCTTCGGAGAGCCGGATGATACAGACCCGGTATGAACCGGATGAGGAGTACCCGGCTACGGAGAGCCGGATGGTGCAGACCCGGTATGAACCGGATGAGGAGTACCCGGCTTCGGAGAGCCGGATGATACAGACCCGGTATGAACCGGATGAGGAGTACCCAGCTATGGAGAGCCGGTTGGTGCAGACCCGGTATGAACCGGACGAGTACCCGGCTTCGGAGAGCCGGATGATACAGACCCGGTATGAACCGGATGAGGAGTACCCGGCTACGAAGAGCCGGATGGTGCAGACCTAGTATGAACCGGATGAGGAGTACCTGGCTACGGAGAGCCGGATGGTGCAGACCCGGTATGAACCGGATGAGGAGTACTCGGCTTCGGAGAGGCGGATGATACAGACCCGGTATGAACCGGATGAGGAGTACCCGGCTACGGAGAGCCGGATGGTGCAGACCCGGTATGAACCTAATGAGGAGTACCCGGCTTCGAAGAGCCGGATGATACAAACCCGGTATGAACCGGATGAGGAGTACCCGGCTTCGGAGAGCCGGATGATACAGACCCGGTATGAACCGGATGAGGAGTACCCGGCTACGGAGAGCCGGATGGTGCAGACCCGGTATGAACCGGATGAGGAGTACCCGGCTTCGAAGAGCCGGATGATACAGACGCGGTATGAACCGGATGAGGAGTACCCGGCTACGGAGAGCCGGATGGTGCAGACCCGGTATGAACCGGATGAGGAGTACCCGGATTCGGAGAGCCGGATGATACAGACCCGGTATGAACCGGATGAGGAGTACCCGGCTACGGAGAGCCGGATGGTGCAGACCCGGTATGAACTGGATGAAGAGTACCCGGCTTCGGAGAGCCGGATGGTGCAGACCCGGTATGAACGGGATGAGGAGTACCCGGCTACGGAGAGTCGGATGCTACAGACCCGGTATGAACCGGATGAGGAGTACCCGGCTTCGGAGAGCCGGATGGTGCAGACCCGGTATGAACCGGATGAGGAGTACCCGGCTTCGGAGAGTCGGATGATACAGACCCGGTATGAACCGGATGAGGAGTACGCGGCTTCGAAGAGCCGGATGATACAGACCTGGTATGAACCGGATGAGGAGTACCCGGCTAGGAAGAGCCGGATGGTGCAGACCCAGTATGAACCGAATGAGGAGTACCTGGCTACGGAGAGCCGGATGGTGCAGACCCGGTATGAACCGGATGAGGAGTACTCGGCTTCGGAGAGCCGGATGATACAGACCCGGTATGAACCGGATGTGGAGTACCCGGCTACGGAGAGCCGGATGGTGCAGACCCGGTATGAACCGAATGAGGAGTACCCGGCTTCGAAGAGCCGGATGATACAGACCCGGTATGAACCGGATGAGGAGTACCCGGCTACGGAGAGCCGGATGGTGTAGACCCGGTATGAATCGGATGAAGAGACATATTCGTAAATATGTTTCTGAGAGTCCATCGAGGCTATATTTGAAAATAGCCGAAAAGTCATATTAGTATAAATATGACTTAGGGCAAACTTTGAGGAGTTGTTGTTGGTGTTGTCATTTTCTTGTTGGTGCAAGAAGAAGAGAGAGCACGTAACTGTACAGAGAGAGAGAGAGAAAGAGGTCGTTGCCTCTGTTGTAACCGCTGCCTGTGGCGAAGATCTGTGAGCATGAGGTCGGTGCCTTAGTAAACTCACTGTTGTATATTCTTACAGAGTGACAGTTTGCAGCCTGTGGGTTGTCGTGGTTTTTCCCCTAGTTTGGGGTTTTCCACGTAAAGCTCCTGTTTTACCTTTTTCTCTTATTTGCGTCGTGTGTTTTCTTTTCCTGGTTTTTTTCTATGTATGAAAGAATCTCGGTTGTTGCCGAGCGTTGGACATAAGGAGCGTTAAGTTCCCGTCAAGTGGTATTAGAGCGAAACGACACAGAAAATGGACGAATCGTTTGGCGGCATGTTCAAGCTCACCGGCTCCAACTATTCAGTGTGGAAGTCAAAGATGAGGGACATGCTCGTGGTTAGAGACCTCTGGCTGCCGGTTCAGTTCGGGGACAAGAGAGCGGACAAAATCGACGCCGGAATATGGGAGGTGATGCACATTAAGACAACGGCATACATACGGTGCTTCATCGACATGAGCCTGTACAACAACTTCAACGAGGAGAGCAAGGCTCATGAGCTCTGGGAGAAGATCGGCATAATGTTTCAAAACAAAAATGTTGTTAATCAGGTTTCGGTATTCCGGAAGCTAGTAAGACTCCGATACCAAGATGGCTCCAGCATGGCGGAGCACATGAATGCCTTCCAGGGGCTGATACACCAGGCAACATCATTGGAAGTACCTCTCGCCGACGAGGTACTAGCGCTACTCCTGCTCGGTTCCCTCCCGAATAGCTGGGAGACGTTGGTTGTCACTTTGGGCAACGCCGGGCCGAAAGGAAAGCAGTTATCCCTAGCAAGAGTAAACTCGAGCTTGCTAGATGAGGACGCGCATCGGAAAGATAAAGATACGAGCTCCAACTCCAAAGCGCTCATTACCGAATCGGAATGCGGAAGACAAAGAAACCGTAGTCCCCAGAACCGGGAGAAGTCGGGGACACGGTCAAAGTCAAGGGGGAGGCCCACTTGCTTCTATTGCGGCAAGCCGGGTCACTTCCAAAAGAACTGTCGGCATTTCCATAAAGACAAGGAAACCAACGGTACCGATTCGAAGCGGACCCCGGAACGGAACGGTAAAGACTGGAAGGGGACGGACCGGAAGGGAACGACGGCAATCGTGGCAAGTGAAGAAGAGTTTATGCTCATCACCGAGGAGAGTGAGATAAACCTTGCCGGCGACGAGATGACCTGGGTGGTAGACTCCGGAGCATCGTTCAACCTTACCCCGGACCGGAAATGCTTCTCATCCTACTCAGCCGGTGACCACGACTGTGTCCGGACGGGGAATGAAGGTACATGCCGAATTGTCGGCATAGGAGACGTGTGGCTGTCAACACCAACCAGATGCAAGTTGCTGCTGAAGGATGTCTGACACGTTCCGGAGGTTCGTCTGAACCTGATATCAGCCGGTCGGCTAGATGATGAAGGCTACACGGGTAGCATCCGGAATGGTGTCATGAAGTTCAGCAAAGGGAGCCTGATTGTGGCTCGGGCCCGGAAGGTCAACACACTGTACCTGATGAATGCCCGGTTATGTCCGGAAGAAGTGAACGTGGCATCTGACACTGCCGGTGAGCTGTGGCACAAGAGACTGTGTCATATGAGCGAGAAGGGGATGAAGAGGCTTGCAGACGACAACCTCATTCCAGTGAAGAACGTGCACTTGGAGAAGTGCACTGATTGTCTGGCCGGTAAACAAAACCGGACCTCCTTCTGACCAAGGCCACCAATGAGACATAATGCACCACTGGAGTTGGTGCATACGGATGTGTGTCAGGTAGACACAAAGTCACATGCCGGAGCGCAGTACTTCGTGACGTTCATAGATGATCACAGCTGGAAGCTGTGGGCCACACCGTTGAAGACGAAGGATCAGGTGTTATCCGTCTTCAAAGAGCTCCACGCGAGAGTGGAAAGAGAAACCGGCCGGCAGCTGAAGGCGGTTCGAGCAGATAACGGAGGAGAATACCGGGGGCAGTTCGAGGAGTACTGCCGCTCGAAGGGAATCCGGCTCGAATTTACTGTGCCGAAGACGCCAGAACTAAACGGACTAGCCGAGAGGATGAACCGGACCATAATGGAGAGGGTCCGGAGTATGCTAGTGCATGCAAAACTTCCCAAGAAGTTTTGGGCTAAGGCATTGTCGACGGCGACATACGTGATAAACAGATCACCCTCAGTACCCTTGGACGGAGACACGCCACAAAGAGTATGGACCGGTAAGGAAGTATCCTACCGGCATCTGAAGGTGTTCGGGTGTCTCACGTACGTACATGTAGCAAAGGACCGGAGAGGAAAGTTAGATCCAAAGACCCGGCCATGCATATTCCTCGGTTACGGTGACGATGAGTTCGGCTACCGAGTGTGGGACCCGGTCGACAAGAAGGTATTCCAGAGTCGAGATATTATCTTCATGGAGGACAAGACGCTCGCCGACTGGGAGTCGGAGAAGAAGATAATGCACTCCGAGTCGACCAATAAGGACCGACTCTACGATGAGCAGACCCAACCGGCGAGAGACCGGTTAGCACTCGAAGAACCAGCCGGATACGGTGAGGATACCGAACCGGCAGAAGAAGAGGTAGAGGAAGCCGAAACCGAAACCGGCCAAGACCCCGAATCGGATTCGGATGAAGAGCAGATGGAGGAGCCGGTCACCGAAGCCCAGAGACGGAGATATCCTCTCAGAGAGAGAAGGGCCCCCCGGAGATTTCCGGATGCAGAGCATGTTCTACTGACCGATGAGGGGGAGCCGGAAAGCTTCAAAGAAGCGAAGGATGACACCCACAGCCGAAAATGGTTAAGTGCCATGCAGGACGAGATGGATTCCCTGCATGAGAACCATACGTACGAATTGGTGGAGTTGCTGAAAGGAAAGCGGGCACTTCGAAACAAGTGGGTCTACAAGTTGAAACCGGGAGATGCCGGGAACCCCCCGAGATACAAAGCCAGGATCGTGGTGAAGGGGTTCCAGCAGAAGAAGGGCGTGGACTTCGACGAGATATTTGCCCCGGTAGTAAAGATGACCTCTATCCGGACGGTGCTGAGTATAGCGGCAAGCATGGACCTTGAGGTAGAGCAGCTGGACGTGAAGACGGCATTCCTTCACGGCGACCTCAAAGAGGAGATCTACATGCAGCAACCGGAAGGATTTGTGGAGAAAGGGAAGGAGCACCTGGTATGCCGGCTGAAGAAGAGCCTGTACGGACTAAAGCAGGCTCCCCGACAATGGTACCGGAAGTTCGATTCCTTCATGACCGATCAAGGGTACCACAAGACGCAGGCCGATCACTGTGTGTTTGTGAAGAAGTTCAAAGGAGGCGACTTCTTGATACTCCTCCTGTACGTGGATGACATGTTGATCGTTGGACGTGACCAAGTCAAAATACGGATGCTGAAGAAGGCTCTCAACCGGACCTTCTCAATGAAAGACTTGGGTCCGGCAAGACAGATGCTGGGGATGCACATCATTCGAGACCGGTCAAAGAAGCAATTATGGTTGTCACAGGAGAAGTACGTGACAAAGGTGCTTCACCGGTTCAACATGTCAGAAGCAAAACCGGTCGGATCGACACTTCCGGCAAACTGCAGGCTATCCGGTAAGCAAAGCCCGAAGACGAAAGCAGAGAAGGCGGATATGATGAAGATTCCATATGCCTCTGTCGTCGGGAGCTTGATGTACGCAATGGTTTGTACCCGACCGGACATAGGATACGCAGTCGGAGTGGTGAGCCGGTTCATGAGCAATCCCAGCAAGGAGCACTGGAACGCGGTCAAATGGATACTCCGGTATTTGAAGGGCACTTCAAACATGTGTCTCTGATTCGGCTCCGGGAAACCTCAACTTGACGGTTTTACCGATTCAGACATGTCAGCTGATGTGGATACCAGCTGGTCTACATCCGGGTATGTAATGACATATGCAAGGGGAGTTGTTTCGTGGCAGTCGAGGCTGCAGAAGACGATTGCATTGTCAACCACAGAGGCGGAGTACATGGCGGCTGCGGAAGCCGGTAAGGAAATATTATGGATGACGGACTTCATCGGAGAGCTCGGTATCCGGCAAGAGGAATACCGACTCTATTGCGACAGTCAAAGTGCCATCCACCTTGCTAAGAATGCGGCCTACCATTCTCGGACGAAGCATATCCAGCGAAGATATCATTCTCACTGAAGTGATTCAAGACTCGATTGTGGCTGAGCAATATTCCACGCTATTCTCTACAACCGGAACTCCATCGGTCTTCTCTCACGATCGGAAATTCCTTGATCGGATTACTGCTCGATGATTGATAACTTCGATCGGAGCTGGCTTGACACAAACCTTCTCGTTCAGTCAACATAATCGCACGATTAAATCCACTGTGGTACCGTCATTTAGGTTTATCGATAATTGTGGGTGTGTATATATAGATATAGATATGTTCTTTTTCCTTGGTATGTGTAGTGATGAGTTGTGTTTCCGAAAATTTATGTCCTACCCCTCAAGTTTTTTTCTAAAATTATATTAAGTACCCTCCAATTTTAGAAATCTCGTGTCCTACCCTTCTATTTCCAAAATTTGTTTGTGTGTCCTCGAGTTTTTGAAATTTTCCTTTCTGCCCCATTCTCTTTCTCTCTTGCTTTCTTGTTCATCCTTTGTTCTCCTCTCCATCTTCTTCGACTAGTATTTTGGCAACGATTGCGGCGACGATTGCGGCGGCAGCTGCGATGACCAAGTGGCCCCACAAAATTCTCTTATAGGGAGCTAAAGAAAGCCACCAAATGGTTTAGCGAAGAGAACACAAGCTTGTTTGAGCAAGAAGTCATAAAAGAAAGGGACTGCTTTGCTGCTTTCTCCTCTCTATTGTCACCTTCTTGTACTTGGGAATCCAAATTTGACGTGATGATTTGCACATTTATTAAGAAAATATTATTCATCAATCTTTATATTATCAAGTTCCCTATATCCGTAGAGATGGAGATCTCTATCATTCTAAACATGGTATCCTTCTTTTTCTTTTTCAACACTTACACCTTCAAACAAGATCTCCAAAACCATGGCAAGCTTCATCCAATAAACTTTTCTATAAACAAATTGGCCAATGCTAAAATGTTGGAGATCAAGTTGAAGAAAGCCATTGAAGCCTCTAGCAGTTAGCAATGGTTTCTTCTTGCTAATGTTCCATATACCAAAATTTCATATGAAAAGCTTTCTTTAGCTGTCCTTCAGATTTGATTGTCCAATGAGCTTTTCATAAACAAGATTTGTCCATCTTTAGGTGTTCTTCAGATTTGACTGTCCCATGAACTTTTCATAAACAAGTTGAGATGTGGCCAGATCGACAAGGGCATACGATCTATTTAAACATTGTGATATCAGTCGAGTTCCTTCTACCTGGTCTCTCTCTAGAGAGGAGGAGGGAACAAAGAATCACCTTCTTCTATATTCCACTCTCTTCTTTCCTCCACCTCTCTTCCCCTTTCCTTCATGTATTTAATTAAGAAAGCACAAAATTTCATAAATGACCCTATGATTTGCCCACAAAAAACTAGCTAAACAAATAGCTAAATACCTATGGCCATTTTAGCATCTACCTAGCTATAATAGTGTTTCCACTCGAATGCTTTCGCCCTTATCTGCTATTGTAGTGCCACTACATAGCTCGTGTCTAAGGAAGAAGAAGACAAAGAAGGAAATCTTAATTGACATAATGAATACTCAAATGGGTAACTCTCTCCTTAGAGAGAAGTTGGACTGAAACAACTTTGCATCTTGGGAGTACAAGATGCACCAATACTTTGTCGGCCAAACTTATTGACGCTACATCAAAGGAGCTAAAGAAAACAAACCCGACCCAAAAGAAGTCAACTACTCAACATTGAAGCAAGCGTCTAGTCGAGTAATGTATGGCTTGGTGACATGTGTCCATTCGACTACATTCGAGAAGCCAAGATGCCGAAGGAAGCGTGGAAGAATGTAAGGAAGATTTTTGCGACCAACACAACTGCAAGAAAGCTTCAACTCCACCAAGAGTTGAACAACATCCAAGAAAGGGACATATCCATCACAAACGACACCTTGAAGATCAAGAAGCTTTGTGATTCTCTCAACTCAATAAGTGTCAATGTGGAGGATGATGAGATGGCGGAAATATGCCTAGGCGAACTCGCACCACGTTTCGACGCAATGAGAACCACCATCCTAACAAGAGAGAATCCTCTCACTTTCTTCGATCTTCAATCAATGTTGTTGGTTGAAGAAAACCATGTTCGAACAAGGGGCAACACCTCGAAAGGCCACATGATCTACACACACTCAAACGGAGGAAGAGGATGCGATCATGCAAGAAGAGGTCGATTCAACTAAGGATGAGGCAAATGAGCTTCGACCTATGAAAACAACTCCCATTACTAACAAGACCGTGAAAACTCAAGAGGAATGTTCGAAAGAAGGGGGAGCTTCCATGTCGGTCCAAGCCGACAAAATAACCCCATCAAATGTGGATATTGTGGCAAAATCGGCCACCATGAAGAGGAGTGTCGAAAGAAAAAGAGTGAGTCAACTTCTACAAGTCGGCAACTCACCAATTATGCCACCAATGCCGAATACAACAACTATGGTGGATTATTCGTAATGAGACATAGAGCGAACTCTATGTTGGCCTCCGGCCCAACCAACAACTCAACACCTCTAATCCGGAAGATGTATGGTTTGTCAACTCCGGCACATCAAACCATATGACGTCACATCAAGAATGGTTCCGAGACCTACAAGAGCTAGATCATCCCGGCTATGTCCCATTCGAGAAAGAAGGCAAAGAAACTTGCATCAAAAACGTCTTGCATGTACCGACCATAATGAAGAATTTGGTCTTGGTCGGCCAAATTGTTGAGCAAGGCATGCAAGTCCCATTCAACCAAGGTGGTTGCTTCATTGAGAAGGAAGGCAGAAGCATAGCTCGTGGTCGAAGGGAAGGCAGAATGTTTATTCTCGGGTCGAACAAGGTAAAATTGGCCATGTTCGCAAAGGACCATAAAGTCGCCACCAATATAAAGCTATGGCATAAAGGAATCGACCATATCAACCTTCAAAAGCTCAAGGGGATGCAATAAAAAGGAGTCATCATTGAACTCCCTACATTGAAAGAGAAAAAGATTGAAGGTGTATGTGAAGCTTGCCAATTCAACAACAGCATCGACACCTATTTCCAAAAGAACAAAACGTGAGCAAATGCCTCCTAGATGTGATCCACTCATACGTTGTGGACCAACATAGACGACAACATTCGGAGGATGCCGATACTAATTCACCTTTATCAATGACTTCTCCAACCACACATAGATCTTTCCCATGAGGCAAAAGAGTGAAGTGTTTACACACTTCCAAAAATTCAAAAGCGACGTCGAAAAGACAACCGCTCGACATGTACAATGTCTTCGGTCAAATGGAGCTAAGGAATACTTCTCCAATGCATTCCCGGTATACCTTCAACAAGGAATCCAACGAGAATTTTCATGTCGAAATACACAACAAAATGGATTAGGTGAACGAAAGAATAAGCATATCCTCAAAGTAGCACGGACCATGCTTAACAAAAGGCACATTCTAAAGTCTTATTGGGCCAAAACAACATGCAAAGCCGTCTATCTAATGAACCGATGTACGACATCTAGTGTGCACAAACTTACCCCTCACGAGAAGTAATATGGAAAGAAGTCGAAGCTATCCATGGAAAGATATTCGGCTCTATTGCATACGCGCACATCCTCGACGAAAAGGGGCAAAAGTTAGATCCCAAAGTAGAAGAAATGTATGAGGTTCCACATTCCCATGACACATGAGCTTCTATAGTTAATATAGAGAGACTGGGCGTTTGAATGTAGAGAGAGGGTGACTTTATATAAAGCACCCTCCTTGCTTTGTATTGATTGGTTGTTTTCTATTGTATTTCTTACTCCTTGTTAATATACATCTTGAGTATTCTATTTTCCTATCTACCTTGTGTCTCCAACACACTTGTGCCTCTTCTCTTTCACACACACACATAACACACATCTCCTTGTTAATATATATATCTTGAGTATTCTATTTTCCTATCTATCTTGTGTCTCCAACACACTTGTGTCTCTTCTCTCTTTCACACACACACATAACACACATCTCTAATCTATTTCGCATAACATAATTACTCTAGCTAATTATTTGCACCAAAGAATACACATCCAATATCAATTCTGTGTACTAATATTGGGAGGTACCAAGATTTTTCCAAGCTTTTGCATTGCTAATTGTAAGATAGGCCACACTCATAAATATTTGTACTCTACCTGAACCCAAATGAGACAATCGTGCGTCAATATACCGTGTTACTCCACTGGCAACCCCTAAGAAACAACATGAATCAAACTTCTTTTGTTAAAAAGATGCAATTTATGGAGAAATTTGTCTTTATGCTCTTGATTACAATTGAAATGAACATATTGAACAAAATCATCTCGAAAAACCCCACATAAGCATTAATTTACCCTCTTAAGACAATATGATAAGGAATTAGCATATGACCATTTGGAAAACATTATGCTAACCATTAGTTAACCCATGGAAAATAATATGACCCCGGTATTAATTAACACTAGGATAGAGTAGTAATTCATGTCAGAAGTGTTTGGATATTTAGCGAGAATTGAATGATAATGCATCACGATTTGGTTGGCCTGGCCTAACAAAGGCAGCAGCAACCAATCCTCCATCAGATAACGCATGCGTTGTTACAGCACCAACAGTTGAATGTTCTGCTTTTTAATTATTTACACACACACACACACCAACAGTGTGTTCATGGAACCATCGGAAGCACCGCTAATAATTCCACCTTCATTCAACACAGCTTTTAGGTAATGAATGGCTTCTCGACTGATCTTCTCACCTGGCACAAGAACAGGGATACCTGGAGGGTAGGGGCATATAAGTTCACAGCAAACTCTCCCACATGCAAGTTCTGTGTCCACCCTCTCACTGGGAGAAAAGAAAGCATCCCTAGGACTCCATCTTTCTTCTGATAATGACCATGATTCGAATGTGGGGAGGCATACAGGAACTTTACTTTGGGATTCCCCTGAGTTGGACTTGGCGATGGAAACAAATGCTTCGATAAGCCTAGTAATGTCTTGAGATATTGTGCCTAGGCTTATTGCGAAGGTGATGGAGCGGAGTGACGGGAGCTCAGCGACTACATGATGCTCAAGACGAAGCTTCTCATCGACTTCAAATCCTGATAGCCCTAAACCCCAGACACCCACAGTTATTCGGAGAGGATCCACTGCAACTGCATCATCAAAACTTATATTCCTTATGTCTAAAACCTTTAGCCCTTTGATCTGACTCAGTCCATCTCTTACCTCTTTCGCATATTGCAAAGCCCTTGAAAACCCAGCCCTACCATGCATGCTTGCTTGTTGCCTCGAGGCATCCAATGAAGTGAGAAGAAGATAGCTTGGGCTTGAACTCTGCAATGTTTGCAAGCATTTGGCCAAGAAATCCCTGTTCACCCTATCCCCTTGCACATGAAGCATAGCCGATTGAGTGAGGGAGGTGAGAACCTTGTGTGTAGACTGAACAACAACATCCGCACCTTGCTGTATGGCAGATTCTGGGAGGTTATCATGGAAGCAGAAATGGGCTCCGTGAGCTTCATCTACGATAAGAGGCACATTGTAACTATGGCAAATCTCAGCTATCCTCCGCACATCACTACACACACCATAGTATGTGGGCGAAGTTATAAGGACAGCACCAACCTTAGTCTTAAGTTTACCCCCAGTGAGGTTTGCAAAAGCTTGTGATAAATCATGGGGTCTGATACCATGTGCAATATCCCAATGGGGATCATAAGAAGGCATTATATATGCTGGTTGCGTGCCAGAGAGGATCATGCCCGAAATCGCGCACATATGAGAGTTTCTTGGGAGGATTAGGGTTTGACCAAGGGAGCATGTGGCCATGATCGCAGCTTGAATACCACACGTGGATCCATTGACGAGGAAGAAGGATGATTCAGAACCAAAGAGACATGCAGCCATTTGTTGAGCGTTGGCGATGGCAGCTTGGGGGTTGAAGAGATTATCTAGTTCAGGAAGTTCGGGGAGATCGTGAGCGAACACAGGATGGCCAAGTAAGTGAGAGAGCGAATCCGGAGCTCCAGTGCCACGCCGGTGGCCTGGGAAGTGAAAGGATGCAAGTCCCTCTTGCGATGCACAAGCAAATAAGGCTTCCACTAGAGGTGCACCTGATGTTATGCAACTGCTCAATCTCTCATTACTTACTTCTTCTGGACTTGCTGATTCTGATTCTGATTCTGATTCTGATTCTGATTCTGATTCCTCATGGACATGGCGGATGTGGCAAGATGCCGCACAGACAATGAGAATGGGCGGCTTCTGCTTCCAAGGTAGTAGTATGGCATGCGAAGGCCGCCATCGGAGTGGGAGTGGGAGAGGAAGTGGTCGGGGGAACAGAGTAGGAAGAGGAACAGCAGCAGCATACTCCATCGGAACGAAGGAAGGGAAGGAAGAAGGCATGAGCTTTTCTTGATCACACATAGATACGTATATGTACATACATGTATTGTATGAATAGACATTTAAATACATACATAATGTATGTAAATATGTGGTGCACTCAAAGATTTCCAACCGGAAACCACTCCCACCAAAGGGAGAGAGGACGGACCCTAGGAGCCCCAATCCAAATTGGGAGAAGCACAAGGAAGCATAATCAAAGTTGGGACAAGGCCAGGGTGTCCCAACTTGAGTTCAAGTTGGGACAATCTCAAAAGTGTTTAGGGGCCAAGACCCCCAATTGAAATTGGGAGAAGCACAAGGAGGCATAATCAAAGTTAGGACAAGGCCACACAATCCCAAACTTGAGTTGGGATAGTCTCAAAAGGGTTTCGGGTTTATGGTTCCAACCCTAAACCCCTGTGCTCAGTCCCAATCCAAGTTGGAACCCAAGAAAAGAACTAGTGCCAATCACAGTGCCAGTCTCAAAAGGGGCACCACCCTTGAGTTGGGACAACTCGGTCCCAACAGGCAGTACCAAGGGACTGTCCTAACGGCCATATTTGGCCTACAAAAAGAGGACCACGCCTCATTTGGTGCTCATTCCCTGATATACCACTTTCTAAGAAGCTCTCTCTCTCTCTCTCTCTATCTCTCTCTCTCTCTCTCTCTCCCCTAAATCATCTTCTTGGCTCAATCTATTCTAGTCCTAATCATGGACTTAGTGTAACCAGTAGGCCATTAGAGGCCTACTATCCTAGCCTAGTACGTAGGCATATTTTTAGGAGTTAGTGTCAGTTGTTCATACGAGCATTGAGCATTGAAGTACATGTCAGTACGTCTATCAATCCTTTTAAGGACTTGTATAAAAGTGCTCAATAAGCACATTGTATGTACAGAGTGTTCATTATTTTGGAATTGAGGTTTTGTTGTCTTGCTCTCTCTCTCTCACACACACCTACTCTGTGTATTCCATTCTCTGTGTTTTCTGTTGGTATCCGGTTGAGCCAGTTGTGGTCTGGTTAGTTTTCGTGTTATCTTTACATGGTATCAAAGAACAGACAAAAACCTAAAACCCGATAAGAACAGACTAGATGAGAAATGGACAGAGCTATAGGAAGCTCGACAGAAACAACTACGCATCTTGGTCATACAAGATGCACCAATATCTGTTAGGATATTCCGTCTTGGGAACCGTTGGCAAGCAAGGTTCTCTACTACTTTGCATCCAGTGTCAGTGACAACTATTGAGCTACATCCGGGATGCCAAGACACCAAAGGAAGCTTGGGGAAATGTGAAGAACATTTTCGCCGCAAGCACCACAACCAAAAAGTTTCAACTCAAGCAGGAATTGAGCAACGTCTAATAAAGAGACATGTTTGTGGCTGACTACACCTCCCGGATCAAGGACATCAACGACTCTCTCATCTCCATCAACGTGAGCATCGAGGAGGACAAAATGGTGCAGGTCTGTCTCAGAGGATTGGCACAGAAGTTCGGATCATTCCGAACGACGATCTACACGACAGAGAATGCGTCGTCATTCTTCGAGTTGCAATCAATGCTTCTCGTTGAAGAGAACCACGCGGGTGCGTCAACAAGTACGCACACTGACAACAAGATGTTGTACACAAAGGAAGATAGGCCTCATAGTCGTGGTGGACGAGGCGGGTTGGCATGTAATGGAGGCGTTCGACACGAGAAAAACCGAAGGCATAATCGAAATGCCAACAAAAATTCCGAAGCCTTCGGAAACAGGGGGAGTCAAGGCGGTGCAGGAAACCGGCAAGCAAAGCTTGCACTATGCTGGAGGATTGGAGGGATCCGAAACCAAACCGGAAATGGATAATGCATAGCCTTTGTGATGAAGCACAAAGCAAACTCGATGAAGAAGAACACCTCTCAATAGAATGAGGTGTGGTACGTTGATTTGGGTGCATCAAATCACATGACGAGCCATGAAGAATGGTTCTCATATCTAGAGAAACCGAAGCAACTGAGATTGGTTGAAATTGGAGACGACACTCCGTACCCAACCGAACATGTGGATGAAGTTCCGAAGCAACTGAGATTGGTTGAAATTGGAGACGACACTCCGTACCCAACCGAACATGTGGATGAACATGTCGGACAGAAGGGAGAACTCATGAACGTGTTGCACGTCCCGACAATAACAAAGAACTTGGTGTCGGTCGGGCCGACCGTCGATTGGGGGGTTGCAAGTTCGATTCACACATCTTGGGTGCTTCATTGAGGAAGAGGGCCAAGTTATTGCGCGTGCCAGGACAGGAGGATGTTCATCCTCGACGCCAATGAAGTCAGAATCGCGATGTTTCCAAAAGGGCAAAACGTTGAGTTGAATATCGTGTCGAGAAATCGTTGCGGAATTTAAATCACAATGAACACACAATGCTGAAATACGAATCACAGAAAGACAAGATAGACAACTATGCCCAGAGATTTACGTGGAAACCCTAAAACAGGGAAAACCACAAGAACAAAACTTCACTATAGATAGTGGATATACAATATAGAGAGAATTACAACACTCTTGCGAGTGGATCAGCCGCACAGGGCTCTTCGCATCTGTTGTTGCTCACACAGCTATGGCGCGACTCATGCTTCTCTCTCTCACTCTCTGCACACACAGTTATGTTTTCTTCTATTCTCCACTTCTCAAAGTTTTCCCTAGTTGCATATATACTTACATAACTTTCTGGCTATTTACATATCTAGCCCTCATGGGAGCGCACATTGAGACTATTTACAAGTATAGTCTCCCAAGTTGGCTATATACACGATTCTGGTTTCGGTAGAGGCCTATCGGCCTCGAACGAGTCCCTCATCAACTCGGCTCCTCTCTCTTCCCATTTGGAGTGACCTGTTACCTAACATCATCATTATTATTACCATAATAATAATAACAGTCGAATCACTGTATTCGACCCTTCGACAGTTGGCTTTCCGAACAGTTAGCTCATCCTCCCACTAGAGGGACATATTCCCAACAAACTCCCCCTTCACTCCTATGGGAGGAAATCTGTCAGTCATGTATTCTGTCGATAGACTCTAAGTCTGTCCATAGGTAGGTTCTTTGTCAACATGTCAGATCCATTGTCGTCAGTATGGATCTTCACAAGAGCAAACTCTCCATCTTTGACTCTCCCGTAACCAGTGATACCTTCTCTTTATGTGCTTGGTCCGGGAGTGGTATGTCGCGTTCTTGGCTAGGTGTATGGCGCTTTGGCTGTCACAATGAAGCAAGAACTCCTTTTGCTTCATGCCTAGTTTAGTGAGAAAATTTCTCATCCAAATCAACTCTTTTCCGGCTTCTACCGTTACCATATACTTTGCCTCTGTAGTCGACAAAGCTAGAGACTTCTGCAGTCGTGACTGCCACGACATTGCTCCCCCTGCATAGGTTTCGGCCGAGTTGGCTATATACACGATTCTGGATTCGGCCTCATCAACTCGGCTCCTCTCTCTTCCCATCCTGAGTGACCTGTTTCCTAACATCATCATCATTATTACCATAATAATAATAACAATCGAATTCTCAAACAGTCGAATCACTGTTTTCGACCCTTCGACAGTCAGCTTTCCAAACAGTCGGCTCATCCTCCCACTGGAGGGACATATTCCCAACAAATCGACCTACGACACAAACCGTTCGGCCATATCAATTACCGGAATCTTCAGGAGATGCAATCGAAATATGTGGTTTTCGGACTACCAAGGTTTAGTGGCCAGAAGGGCTAGATTTGTAAAGCTTGCCAGCTCAGGAAGCAACATAGGCTTCTATTCCCCAATGAAAAGAATCGGAGCCAGAACCGAGTCGATCTTATCGACTCGGATGTGTGGGGACCAACACAGAATGTGAGCATCGGAGGAAGTTGTTACTTTGTAACCTTCATCGATAACTACACTCGGCACACTTGGGCGTGCTTGATCATGAAGAAGAGTGAAGTATTCTCCTGTTTCCTGAAGGTGAAGAGCAAGGTTGTTAGGTACGGTACGGATACCATACGTATATAACATATTAATACGCGTATAGTACCTCCCAATTTAAAAATACGTTAAATACATTTTCTTAATATGTTAAATACTTATAAAATACGTATTTTACGTATAGTACGTTAAATACTTCTAGAATTTGAAAATTATTTACCTTTCTAAAAAATATCTATAATATTGTAAAAAACATCTATGTTTACACAATTTTGTGATGTAGAGAATAATTCTAAATTGTTGAGAATCAAGCTCAACTTGGTCTAGTGTGTGAACTCACCTTGAGAGTGAATAGACACTCCAACGGTCAAGAGTCACCATTATGTCACCTCTTTGTATTCTAGCATTTAGTATGAGTCATAGAATCATATTCTATGACACATAACTTATGAGCTTTCACATTCCCCATGCTCCATGAGTCTTGTAGTTAATGAAGAGAGAAGGTAACTATATAAAGCACCCTCCTCCCACCTTGTATTGAGTTGTGTCTTTCTCCTTTGTTAATATACTTAACCTTGCGTATACTCTGTCACTCTCTGTCACTCTCTCTCTCATACACACACACACACACACACATTTCACACCTATTCTACTTCACAAGAATCGCCATTGATTCTTTACATGATGTGCCGACTTTTGCGCTTAGCTACCCCGTTTTGTTGTGGAGTGTGTCCGCAAGTGAATTCTCGCCGAATTCCTTCCTTTCGGAGATACGCCGTGTGTTGTAGGTTTTAGGGCTAGGGTTAAGGACGATGATAATCATGATAAAGATAGACATGGTGGTTATGATGATGATGGAGAGTATGGGATTGATGGCGAGAGAGATCATGTGCATTGAGAAGCATTGCGGGGTGGGGGGTGGTGCCTAGAATGGATCCACCCCCCTCCCAAGGGGGTTCAACGTTGAGGGAGAGAGAGAGAGAGAGAGAGAGAGAGAGAGAGATGAAAAGAGAGATAGAGAGAAATAGTTCATTCATGTTTCATTCATTCCCCATAAGGGGGTTAAATAGTACAAGAGGGGGTAGATACAAAGGGGTGTAAGCCCCCAAGAGCATTCATACTGGACACTCACTCATACCTCCTCGTATCCATCCACATGCACACACGTGTGCATGTGTTCACATATGTATCGACTCACAATTACATTTATGCCCCCTACACATACACAACATTATGATAACATTCGACCCTCGCTCATCACACTTGACTCTCCGTACATCTCGTACGAGGTAACACCGTGAAGTCGTCTGAGAAGTACTCCTTGCCGCCATCCGATCGAAGACAACGTACATGTCGGCCCGTGGCTTTCTCGACTTCATTCTTGAAAGTTTGGAAGTGTCCGAACACTTCGCTCATTTGCCACATCGGGTAGATCCAAGTGTGCCTGGAGAAGTTGTCAATGAAGAGCACGTAATATCGGCATCCGCCGAATGTAGCCGTCTGCACCGGTCCCCATATGTCATAATGGACTATGTCGAGTAGACCTTTGCTCATGTTCCGCTCTTTCGAGAATGGGTGTTGGTGTTGCTTGCCGAATTGGCACGCTTCGCATACACCTTCAATCTCCTTCTCTTTGAATGTTGGGAGTCCGATGACAACTCCTTTCGATTTCATTGCTTTGAGCTTTTGGAGATTTATATGGCCAATCCGCTTGTGCCATAACTCTATGTCGGAATACGAAGACGATTGCTTCAACGACGATGAGTCGACTCACTCACTTGACAGTGAGTTCGGCAGTTTCGAGGTACCAATCGGAGCTAAGAAAGCCCTCATCTCTGCAAATGAAAAGCTCCGCCAATCCACCCGTGAAAAGAACATTGTAAGCCGATTCAACTACAACGATTATATGGCGTACCATTACGCCTTTATGATGAACGTAGCGACAGTACGGGAGCCGGAAACCTTTTCGGAATCAGTGAAGGACCCGCGATGGATCGAAGCAATGAACGAGGAGATGCAGGCACTACGGAAGAATGAGATGTGGGATCTCGTTCCCACCTCACCACACAAAAAGGCGATCGGATGCAAATGGATCTACAAGGTGAAGTATAACGCTGATGGCTTTGTAAACCGCTACAAAGCTCGACTTGTAGTGAAAGGATACGCTTAGACGCATGGCAAAGATGATGACGATGCGGACGGTAATTGCGATTGCCACGGCGAAAGGGTGGCACCTCCATCAAATGGATGTCAAGAACGCCTTTTTAAAAGGAGAATTAGAAGAGGAGGTGTACATGATCCAACCACCTGGCTTCAACTCAAGCACCCATCCGAAAGTTGTTTGCCGACTCAAGAAACCACTCTACAGCCTCAAGCAAGCACCGCGTGCTTGGCATTCGAAGATAACGCAATATCTTCATCAAATCGGCTTCCGTATGTCAAAATCGGACAACTCCCTCTACATACGAAGCAATTCCGCAAGTCCGATTGTCATCATCTTATATGTGGATGACCTAGTCATTGAAGGTGAGCATCTCGTCGAAATCAATAAAGTCAAATCCCTCCTTTCCGACAAGTTTGAGATGACGGACATGAAGGAGCTCCACTACTTCCTCGGCATCGAGGTAATTCGGACTCCGGCCAGAATCATGATTTCTCAACGGCACTACATCCTCAACTTGTTATACAAGTTCGGTATGGCTCAGTGCAAATCCGTGGCAACCCCGCTTGATTGTAATCTCAAACTAGATGCGAACTCCGGCACCAAAGCGTGTGAGCCGACTCAGTATCGACAACTCATCTGGAGTCTCATCTACCTCATGATCACTCGACCCGATCTCAATTATTGTGTCGGTCTCCTTAGCCAATTCATGCAAACACCGCGTGATACTCACTTGGATTGCACTAAGCGAGTTCTACGATACGTGAGCAGCACAATGGATTGCGGCATCCTCTACAAGACCGCGATGCCAATATGACTTGAGGGGTACACAAACGCCGATTGGGCCGGCTACAAAGCCGATAGAAGATCAACCTCCAGATTTGTTTTCTCCCTCGGCAGCGAAGCAATATCCTAGAGTAGCAAGAAGCAACCTATCGTCGCTCTTTCGAGTACGGAGGTGGAATACAGGGGCGCAGCCATAGCTGCGTGTGAAGCCGTATGGCTTAAGAGGATTTTAAAGGATCTAGGCGTACCCATCAAGGATCTGACTTCCCTTTACTACGACAACATGAGTAGTATCTATCTGGCTCGGAACCCGATGTTCCACATGCGGACAAAGCACATCGAAGTGCACTATCACTTCATCCGAGAGCGCGTTCTAGCTGGCGATGTCGACCTACAACACATTAGCACAAATCTTCAAACGGCCAACATCTTCACTAAAGCCTTAGGAGCCGACAAGCTGTGGCAATTCATGACCGATCTCGGATTGACGATCCCTGACCTGCCAAGCTTGAGGGGGAGTACTGAAGACATTAGGCAATAATGCGTGGATTACGCAACCGCGCAATAAAGCCGCGAAGAAAGACACAAGCCGAAGCACAGACTTCGCAACTACGCACAACGCAAGCTGGAGCACAGATTCCGCAACTCCGCATAAATGCGAGTCGATGCGGACTCCGGAACGCGAGTCGAAGCGGATTTCAGATACCGTCTGAAACCGAGTCGGCTTGAGCTTGAGGGGACGTGTTGAAAATCAAGCTCAACTTGGTCTAGTGTGTGAACTCACCTTGAGAGTGAATAGACACTCCAACGGTCAAGAGTCACCATTATGTCACCTCTTTGTATTCTAGCATTTAGTATGAGTCATAGAATCATATTCTATGACACATAACTTATGAGCTTTCACTTTCCCCATGCTCCATGAGTCTTGTACTTAATGAAGAGAGAGGGTAACTATATAAAGCACCCTCCTCCCACCTTGTATTGAGTTGTGTCTTTCTCCTTTGTTAATATAATTAACCTTGCGTATACTCTCTCTCTCTCTCTCGCTCTCTCTCTCTCTATCTCATACACACACACACACACACACACACACACACACACACACACACACACACACACACACACACAGTTCACACCTATTCTGCTTCACAAGAATCGCCATTGATTCTTTACATACATCCTAAAATGCATATAAGACATTTGAACATTTCACATCCTAAAATACTTGTAGTAATATGGATTTTGACATTCCCTTATTCTATAAATGAGTGTAAGTGTGTATCACAATGCTCTACCTCAAATTGTAATTATTTACAATTATGCCTTCATAGATTGAGGAATCGTCTACGATTATCACACTCATGATAGGTTTCTCTTTTCTTCATTTTCTTCTTCTTCTTTTTCTATCTTCTGCGATTATCACACTCGGAATCAGGACGGGTTTATGTCTTCTTTTCTCTCTACTTCTTCTTCTTCATCGTCGTTTCTTCTATTCTTCTTTCTTCCTTTGTTTGGCTTCTTTTTCACTAAAATCTTTTTTTTCTTTTGCTTTTTGTTGGGGTTTTACTTACATTTTCTTTATAATTACGTATTATACTTGTTTTTTTATAAATACATTAAATACCATATTGTGATATTTAACCAAACAACATTGAGGTATAGTACGTACTATACAAATGATGAGGTATTATACATATTTAAACGTTAAATACGGGTATGTAAACAACCATGGTGAAGAGCCTTGCCGAACGGGAAACCGGAAGAAAAATCAAGTGCCTATGGTCCGATGGTGGAAAGGAGTACTTTTCCGATGTGCATGTGCCGAAGGAGAAACGGAGGAAGCTGGATGCGAAAGCCGAGAAGTGCATTCTCATTGGCTATTTGGATGAGCAAAAGGGTTATAAGTGTTATAACCCCCGAATGAAAGAAGTTCGAGTAAGCTGAGATGTCATTTTCAACAAATCAGCGTCATGGTACTTGCCCTCATCTCCAACCCCTGACAACTCCAGTCCGATCTAAGAGGATGACGTCAATGAGGTTGAAATACCTCAGGACGAAGAAGGAATCGGAGCTCAAGAAGAGAGTTTGATCTCATTCCAGTTAAGTGGGCCGAATGAGCGATTGAGTCAAAACGACCAGTCGAATGATGTGTCGGTGAGTAGTAGAGACTTGGTCGTGTTGTCCCCGCGCAAGGAACTGAGGAGATGGTGTTCACGCACAAAGAGAAGGGGAAGAAGAAGATGCCAAAATACAACACGGACAAGGACGAGTTAGCTCGGTGCAAATCCGACTCTGGAAACAAGAAGATGGGCCTTCGGAGAGACGGTCGGATTCGGCCAAGAGGGCCATCAAATCGGTAGAGCGGAAATTGTGATGATCTACCCGCCAGAAGTACCCTATAGTTTAGTATGGGTACAACGAGTACATGGTGCATCATTATGCGTACATGACTAAAGTGGCGGAAGTGCATGAGCGAGAGAGCTACGTTGATGCGACGAAGGACGCAAATTGGCATGCCGCGTTGGAGGAAGAGATGCACGCTCTCACGGAGAACGAGACATGGGACCTGGTTGACGTTCCGAAGGGAGTGAAGCCGATCGGATGCAGGTGGGTGTACAAGGTCAAGTACAATACCGATGGCTTTGTCAACCGTTACAAGGCCCAATTAGTGGCAAAAGGCTATGCGTAGTAACATGACATCGACTACGATGAGACCTTTGCGCTAGTCGTGAAGATGACGACCGTCTATGTCCTGCTCGCGGTAGCAAAGGGGGTAACATTTACATCAAATGGATGTAAGGAATACATTCCTACAAGGTGAGCTTCAGGAACAGGTGTACATGGTACAACCCCCGTATTTCAATTTGGATTGAACACGTTGATTGTCTACCGACTGAAAAATTCTCTTTACGGACTAAAGCAAGCCCCGCATGCCTAGAACGCGAGGATCACACAGTGACTATGTCAAATGGGGTTTGCCATGTTGTCGCGTTGTTACGCGCGTGCGTGTAAAAGGGGCGAGACCATGGGGGTCTCAGACTACGGAGTAGAGGAGAAAGAATAAGATATGATTTGGAAGCTTAGCTCAAGAGGAGAAGAGGAAAGAATAAGACCATGACATAGAAGGAGAGATCGGCCGAGGCAAGATGCTCAACAAGTTATATTAAAACAAACGAATGATTACAACAATGGTGGCCGCATGGGCCGCACCAAACAACTATGAGAAAACCCTAACCGAAGATGAATAAGGAAACCCTAAACAAAACCCTAATCCTAAAACGATAAGAACTCTAGACTAAGTGGTATACCTCCCATACACAAAATAGGCAACCCTTCAAATCGGACCCCTCACTCCCTTTTATAGTGGTAAGGGGTGAGGCACAATACAATAGGAGTGGTCAATTCCCCTTTCATTCAAAGGAGAATATTTGCCCCGATCTCGAGATTGATGGGCCTTAACTCTCTCTCCTCTAGCCGTCCTACTCAATGCCCATCACTCTAACACTCATTCTCTATGTACCTCCCTCTAGTCCACAAAGTGCACATCACAATTACACTTAACAACTTTGTAGAGCACCTTAACTCCTTACACTTTACATTTTCTTATTTGTCCCTATGTTACAATTTCCCTAAATGCATGTGCAATGTTGCACATCTCCGTTTTCTCTATCCCGCTTGGTTTTCTCACCATGGAAGAAAAACATCACGACATTCGCCCCCACCAAACCGCACATCCACCGGTATGTGCCAAGAAAGGAGAAGAGGTGAGATTTTCGGCCATGGCGATAAAGTCGAGGCCCGTCGCATCCTCGTTGGCCTTGCTCACCTTTGTCTTCCATTTCGAGCATGCCCGTCCCTTCCACACGAACCACCATAGCCTCCCGATCCGCCGTATCCGTCGTACGCCCCCGAACCATCGGCTCCATCCAATTCACCATGTCCGTCGCGTGTACCCGAAACACCGACTCCATCCGATCTGCCATGTCCGCCGCATGCGCCTTCTTCTTCGACCGGCCCTCCCGAACGTTGTTGCCGACCCGGTTGCTCTTCCTTTGTCTGCCTCGTATGTCCTTTGGATGCGCTCCCGATCTCTCTGATTGCACTCCGGATTCCACCCTTTGCGTGCCGCATATGTTCCTCCTTTGGTTTTATTGTCTCCGCATGCCGAACACCTCGGCGTGTCGACTCTTCCCGCTCCACGCTTGCCTTCCGTAGGCTCTTCCCATGCGCCGATGTTGTCCCCCGAATATGCGCTCATTCTTTGGCCCTTAGGCGACCCCATTCCGCGCTCCTTGCTTCTCCTTTGCTCGATGTGCTCTCTTGCCATAGAGCGTACCGTCATCCCGACCTCCATGTCGGTGTCCCTCGAGGCTCTTGTTACCGCCTCGCCTCGACTTGCGCCCTCTTGGCCCGCTTGGCCTTGCATGCCCTCCGGGAAGCCGCCGCGTTTTCTCTTCCCGGTGTGTACCCCGTTGTTCTCCGCACACCATCCTTCGCTCTCGCCGCCCATCCACCGATCCCGGCATCTCGCCGCTTCGTCTCTCGCCACGCTTTTGCCTCTCAAAGGCTTGGTCGGACCGCTTGCACTGGTCACTCGTTGTGGCTCTTCCGAATACATGCTCGTTTCTTGGCCCTCGAGCGGCTGTAGAGCATGCTCCGTTTTACGCTGTAGTGCATACTTCTTATTACGCGCCTCATCCGCCGTAGACCTGACCTCCGCGTCGGTCTCTTCGTCCTTTGTTGTCGTAGCCCCTTCTGACTCCGGCTTGCCGTCTTGGTCGTGCTCGTCCGTCTTCACGCACCGGGTACCCGTTCCGGTAGCCTCATCCGTTCCGGTCTCTGACTCCTCGCCGCCACCCGCCGTCTCTCCGGTCTTATGTTGATCCGCAACCATCGAAGTCTCTAGAATAGGCAGGGAGGGTCCCTCTTGCTCTTGGCCTCTCACCGATCCGTACTCGTCGTCCCCGGTTAGCCTCCTCGCTCTCACCGGCTCCCATCGTAACCGTAACCGGCCGGTAAGGAGTCGATCAAACAATCCCGGTCTTGCCGGCTTCTTTATCAATTGTTAAGACGGTCATTGAGCCCTTCTAGGATTGGAAACTATGTGTGCATGTATATTTTATATGTAAGGGTATTTAAAATGGGTGGTTATCAAAAAATATATTGGTAGTAAGGGGTATTTTTATTAATTTTTTTTCTACAAAAGGGTCACTAAAATAGTACAAACCATACGTATAAGGGGTTTATAAATGATGTCATGAACGCATGTGATATAATTGTCTTATATATAGTGGAATCCCAGGGTTATGCAGGTGTTTCTAGATGATTTTGTTGTGTACAGTTCGAGAAGCGACCATTTCAAACATCTTCGACTCTATTTCGAAAGAGGTTGGCAAGGTCAGTTAAGCTTAAATCCAGCAAAATGCGCATTTGGGGTGACAAGTGGAATGTTGTGTCGAGAAACGAACCATAGATGGACGAACTAGACAAATCAAAGTGTACAAATAGAAAGCAGAAAACAGAAAAATACACAAGTGCACAATACTTTAACATGGAAACCCTAAAACGGTGAAAACCACGGACAACAGAGAATCACTATATCAAATATATACAAGAAAAAGTAGGTTACCACACTCTCTATACTGAGTGTATCAGCCACACAGGGCTCTTAGCGTCTAAGCTCACACAACTATGGTGCCGCTCACACTCTCACTCTCTTTTCCTACTCTCACAATCTATTATTTTTCTTTTGCAGACCGCACTTATTACCTCTTCTGCACTACAAACACTTTACGTTTGCCCTAGGTGTATTTATACTCATACACAATATGGGCTATTTACAAATATAGTTGTTATTATGATTATTATCAATAATAATAATCTCAGTTAAAACAACCGACAAATCAACTCCTATGTTGATTTTCCAGTCGGCCCGACTAGTCGACCTTGTCTTCGACTTGGATTTGTCAGTTCACCACGTTGACTCTTTCTTGTCTTCAATTGTCGGCTCGTCCTTGAACCGACGAGTCAGCTCCTCTCATAGGAGGGACATATTCCTAACAAACTCCCCCTTCACTCCTATGGGTGGAGTCGGCTAGTCCATTCCTCTATCGACAGGCTCTAAGTCTATCCATAGATAGGTTCTTGGTGAGCATGTCGGATCCATTGTCGTCAATATGAATCTTCACAAGAGTAAAATCCCTTAATCTACTTTCTCCCGTAACCAGCGATAGCTCCTCTGTATATGCTTGGTTTGGGAGTGGTAAGCAACGTTCTTGGCTAGATGCATGGCACTCTTAGTATCACAATGAAGTAAGAATCCACTTTGCTTCATTCCCAACTCACTAAGAAAATTTCTTATCCATATAAGCTCTTTGCCGGTCTCTACCACAACCATATACTCTGCCTTTGTGGTTGACAATGCCACAGATTTCTACAGTCTCGATTGCCATGACATTGCCCCCCCTACATAGGCGATCACATAACCTGATGTGGATTGGTTTGAGTCTACATCCCCCGACATGTCCGAATCAGTGAAACCTTCAAGCATAGGTTTTCCGGCACCATACCTAAGGCACACCCCCGAGGTGCCTTTCAAGTACTTGAGTATCCACTTCATGTTGGCATAAAAGGACAACTTCTTCCGCTTTGTATCCTAGTGTGAACACGTCTTGAAGCTAGGGCTTGAGTATATAAGCTCAACCCTAACATTGTCACAATCATCTTGTATCTTGAGTCTTGGAGAGAGTTACAGAATAATAGAGAACTTCCATTGAAGTTCAAACTGTGTCCATCGTCTTTCTTCCTCCTCTTCCTATTGCTACATATCTGTGTCATTTGCTGAGCATAGATCGACAGGTCCTTACAGACATACTTTCAAATATCAGACAACAACAACTATTATTAGAGTGACTTGTTGTTCAATAGCGACAAAAAGACATGTTGTTCGGCATGTTAGTCGAAGACGGGTACAAAACAACTCCCAATCAGTCAACAGAGAAAATCTAAAAGTGGAGAATGGATACAAGTATAACAACTTATATCCATTAATAGAGATCAATCTAGAAGGGTCCGTGAATGTAGCCAAATTGACTTACCCGAACTTGTGACATATGTCGCAAGTCGGACTAGACCGGCTAACAACGGTCAGCTACATCCTAAAACTCTAGACAAAGATGGACTTCTGCCAACATTGTTATAGTGGGAAATAATGAATCCCGAAGTCCGCACTCTCTCCACTATGAGATGGTACCCAATACTGTGTCATGAACACATGACCATTATGGCGTCACCCGGACTTGAACCTCAAACCTTGTAATCCATAGTTGAAAAACTCAACCATTAAGATAGCTTATAGTCATAAAAAAAGATAAAAGCTACTTTATATATTACATTTATTATTGTTAAAACTCTAGATCATTCTAGAATGTTCTAGAATGTCCTAGAACATTCGAACATTCTAGAACATTATAGATATCTCTAAGCTATTCTATAGGAACCTATAAATAAGGGCATACATGTATCCTCAAATCAATTCGAATCAAACTACCAGAACAAAGTAAGCGATTGAATGATTGAAGAAGGTATAAGAGAATAGTAGAAGAGAGGAGAATGGATTGATAAGAGAAGAGTGGGTTTATTCGAATAGAATGATTGCAAGGATGAATTGGATACAAGGTGGGCTTGGAGCTAAAGACTCACTCATTCTATTCTAATAAACCCACTCTTCTCTTATCAATCCATTCTCCTTTCTTCTTCTATTCTCTTATACCTTCTTCAATCGTTCAATCTCTTACTTTGTTTTGATAGTTTGATTCGAATTTTTCTCCTTTACCCTCGTTTGTTTTGATAGTTTGATAACAACAACAAACAAGATCAAGATTTACGCCAACTTATCCATCAGTGACGACACAATCTCCAAGGCAACAATATAGCCCTGTCCCAACTCCATAGAAAGCACATAGCCCAACACCAATGGAGATTAATATGACCCGGCTATTGGGGACAAGGCCGACAATGCGGAAGTGCAAGCAACATTCGCGATGAAGAAGAACCTGTGTATGCGCATAAGCAAGATAGACACAGAGAGAGAGAGAGAGAGAGAGAGAGAGAGAGAGAGAGAGATAGGCACAAAGGGAACGTTATATTCCAATAGCAATAGTTACAAAGAATGACAACCAACCGACCTTTTCTAAAGGTTACAAAGTCACTTTATATAGTGACTGTCCTAGGGCAACTGCCCTTTATGCTATTTACAGAAATAGCCCAAACTTGGGCTGTCCAAAGGGACAGTGTGAATACGGCCATTATACACTCGTATTCAACACTCCCCCGTAATGGGCGTATACATGGGTTATCTAAAAAAATACAGGTATATACAAGGTTTATCGGACAGATCGGTTTTGTTAGAGTCGGCAAGATCCGAAGATAGAAGACCGAACCAGTCAGGTCGGAAGAGCTAAAGCTGATCCTCAAAGAACTGATGTCGGTGGTCCGAAACCATCTTGTGATGTGTGTCCAACTTTAACCGGACCGATTTTTCGTTACGCTCATCTGGTGCCGAAGGGACCGGAAACGATCCGCCGAAAGACACTTGGTCATTCCATCTACGACATTATCTGTTGTGGATATTTTCTCTAGACCGATTTTCCCTGAAATGACGCAGTCCCGAACGAAGTGATATCGAATGTCGATATGCTTGGAGGCATTGTGGTGAACCGGATTCTTTGACAAAGCAACAACACCCTGACTGTCGATGTAGACAACTAGAGTCGAGTCGAGGTCGACCTGTCGAAACGTGTGCGCCAGCCGACCGAGCCATAAGGCTTCTTTTGCCGCGTCGGACGTAGCTACATATTCTGCTTCGGTTGTTGAGGTGGCTGTGCACTCCTGAAGTTTCGACTTCCACGAGATTGCTCCATTGCCAAATTTGAAACAATATCTGGTTGTTGATTTCCAACTGTCCACGCAGCCGGCGAAGTCCGAGTCAGTGTAATCGACTACGCTTCAGGTTGAGTTCAGGCCAAAAAGAATGTCATGGTCTTTTGAGCCAGCTAGATATCTGAACACATGCTTGACTGCGTTCCAGTGCGATCGGCCTGGGTTGTGCATGAATTTGCTGACGACTCCTACGGCGTGAGAAATATCAGGCCGTGTCATGACCATCGCATACATGAGGGAGCCGACTGCCGGTGCATACGGTACCGACTTCATATCTTCCCCCTCCAGATCAGATGTCGGGCAATCTTGCTGAGACAGCCGAAGGTTGATGGGGAGCAAGGTCGAAGCAGACTTGGCCGAGTGCATGTTGAAGCGTTTCAAGACACGTCCGATGTAGTCGGTTTGAGACAAGAAAAGTTGTCGTTTATCGCGATGCCGACAAATCTTCATACCAAGTATGTGTCTTGCCGGACCGAGGTCCTTTATGGCAAACTTCAACCGCAGTTTCCGAACGAATTTAGTGAGTTCTCCGGCATGCCGACCGGAGAGTAGCATGTCGTTCACGTAGATGATTGTAGATGATGAGGAAGACAGGAGACCCTTCTTGAGCTACTTTGGTGAAGAGACAGTGGTCCTCATCGCTCTTTGAGAAACCGACCGAGTGGATGAAGTCGTCGAACTTCTTGTACCACTGTCGGGGTGCCTGTTTCAGGCCGTAGAGACTCTTCCTGAATCGGCAAACTAGATGTTCCTAGCCGGATGCCACAAAGCCTTTCGGCTACTCCATATAGATTTCCTCCTGTAGGTCACTGTGGAGGAATGTTGTTTTTACATCTAGCTGAATCAACTCTAAGTTGTCGGCGGCCACGACGCCAAGCATGAAACAAAGGGTCGTCATTTTCACCACTTGTGAAAAGATTTCGTCGAAGTTGACGCCATATTCTTGTCTAAATCCCCTCGCAACTAATCTGGCCTTGTACTTTGGGTTGGTCGAGTCGGACGTCTCTTTTAGTCGATAGACCCACTTACATGGAAGAGCATGTTGATTCTTCGGTAATTCGACCAAGTCCCAAGTCTTGTTTGCTTGAATGGAGCGCATTTCCGACTCCATCGCCAGATGCCATGTGGCTGAATCGGCAGATGTCGATGCTTCTTCGTAAAATGTCGGTTCGCCGATGTCGGTAAAGAAAATTCTAGGAGAGTACCTCTCCGGAGGTTGCGACAGTCTCTCGGATCTACGAGGTATGACTGGACTAGTCGCACCGGGTGTTAATGTCGGATGGTCGGAAGCCGAGTCACTCGGCTCTGCTGAATCGGTGGATTCAGTGTGGGAGGTGTCGGTTACCCGTAAAACCGATCTCGTGTTGTGGGCTGGGCCTTCATGAAGGGTGGGCACTTCGGAAAATATTACCCTTCGGACTTCAATAGGCCTTTCGGCCGTTTTATGCATAGCCAACTCGTTGAACACGATGTCTGAACTTCGGACGATTTGTTTGTGCTCGGGGTCCCAAAGTCGGTATCTGATCTCGCCGTCGGGTCCATATCCAAGGAAAACACATTTCCTTGATCTTGGTTCAAGTATCCGGCGGTCGTTTTTCGGTATGAGGGCATACGCCTCGCAGCCGAAGATCCTCAGCTTGTCATAATTCGGCTTACTACCGGTCCATGTTTCCTGAGGTATTTTAAGTCCTAGAGGTCTACTTGGCGACATATTTATTATGTGTACTGCCATAAGTAGAGCCTCCGCCCAGAAGCCATCCGACAGTCCGAAGTGTTGGAGCATGGATACTATGCGTTCTTGAATCATCCGATTCATGCATTCTGCAATTCCGTTCTGCTCCGGACTATAAGGTGTCGTATATTCACGTCGAATGCCACGTTCCCGGCAAAATTTTACGAATTCTTCAAAGTTGAATTCTCCTCCATTGTCGATTCGAAGACATTTCAGTTTCCGATCGGTCTGATTTTCGACCATTGCAAGCCATTCGGAGAAGATCGAGAACACCCTATCTTTGGTTCTGATGGGGTAAGCCTACACCTTCTGAGTCAAGTCGTCAATAAAATTGACGAAGTACGAAGCACCGCCGAGAGACTGATGTGGCATCGGGCCACAAACGTCCCAGTGGACCAAATCGAGGGGACTCGATTCTCTTGGTGCTGATGTCAGGTGTGATGTGGCTACTTGTTTGCCGTATTGGCAATGCTCGTAGAATTGGTGATTCAAGAAGGAGAGTTTGGGGATGTAACCAGCTCTGGATAGTTGCGTTATGCCAGCCTTGCTGAGGTGTCCAACTCGTCTGCGCCATAACGATGACATGGGGATATCAACCAAAAATAAGTCACCCTCTTTGAGTGTGACATATAAAGGATACAAGGAATGTACCTTTGGTCCTCGAGCAAGCAGGAGGTTCCCTTTGTGGAGTGTCCACCCTCCTGTTGAGAACCCGGCACAGATGCCGGCTTCGTCAAGTTGTCCGACTGAGATCAAGGGTCTTGAAAGCTCAGGATCGTGTTGGACGTTGTGTAGTACGAGTGTGGAACCACCCAGAAGGTTGAGCTCTACGGTGCCGATTTTGATTATAGCACAATGCTACGAGTTTCCGACTCGAACTGAGTCGGAGTGTCGGTCCGAGTATTGCCAAAACTGAGATTGGTGAGGTGTCACATGATACGATGCGCCCGAGTCCAGGAGCCATGTGCTCGATTCCTCGATCATAAGCAGAACTTCTTATTCGATTGGGTTCTCTATGGACAGTATGTTCGGGTCGGTCATCAAAATTTCGGCTAAAGAGCCGACGTAGTTGACCTCCTCATGCCGGCTACTCTTCTGATCCGCTCTCTGAGCTTTGTCGGTTTTTGCTTTGAGTGCCCGACAGTCAGCTTTGATGTGTCTCGGTTTCTTGCAGTAGTTGCAGATTCAGTTGTCTCGGGACTTGATCCGACTTCGCTGATTGTTCGGCGGTCGGGAATAACTTCTTCCCCGGTTGTTCGATCGGTCGGTTGAACCTTGTACTACGTAAGCTTCATCTGCCAAGTCTTTGGTGAAAGACTTTCCCTGAGCTGCTTCAGTCAGGATTGCGCTCATGACTTCGGAGTACTTAACAGCAACTGTTGAAGCATTGCATGTCACGGTTGTAACGAAAGCTTCCCATGAAGAGGGGAGACTATTTATGAGTATCATTGCTCTGAGTTCATCCTCGATTGCTGTCCCCTGAGACGAGAGTTGGGAGCTTATGCTTTCTTACTCGTTGAGGTGTGCCTGAACCGGATCAGATTCTTTCATCCGCAAGTTGTAGAGGCGCCAGATTGGATACATCTTCGTTGCCGCGACCTTCTTTTCATACGTTTCGGATAATGTTTTCCAAAGTTCAAAAGTTGTCGAGCATGATTGCACTATGAAGTACATTGACTCCGACAAGTGCATCCGAATCATGGTGCGGACAATTCTGTCCAGCTTTAGCCACTCGTTTGCCTTGTATGCTTTTGGAGGATTTTCATTCTCAATCGGGTCTATCTGACCCTTGACTATGAGATAGTCCTGCATTTGTTCCTTCAAGAAGTTGAAGTTCAAACCGTTGAACCTCCTTAGACTCATTTTCGATGAGCCGGATGTTGATGCCATCTGATTCGGTTTCGGTTGGGAAGACACGGTTCGGAGTTGACTACGAACCTTAGTGGGGTGCAGCCGGTCGGCTCACCCGATATCGTTCTAGTCAATTTTGAACCAGAGTTGGTTTGGTTTCGGATACTTGTTGCTGAACTTTGCTCGGAGTGACTCCGGTAACTTGAGGGATAGAACCGGCTGGTCTTCCTGAATGTTGCCGAGTCGGAGTGAGCCCGGTCAGCTTCCGATTGTATGCCGAATACCGATTACAAAAAACCGATTGTTTGGGCCGATTCTGCTTCGGATGACTGCAGCGAAGAGAGGGACGGATCCAACCGATCCTTGCAAATATCGATCAGCTGAATGAAGCATGAATTTGGTTGTTTCCAGGAGACCAATCTACAGCGGGTGGTTACAACAAGCGGGTGAATAGCATCCGGTGACCTATTCGGATGTCGTTTAACCGAATGAAGCACGATTGGGTCGGGTGTTGCACAAGGAGCTCACCTCAAGTGGTTACAGACACAGGAACAGAGTATGACCGGCTAGCTTACTCCAATTAGTGATTTAACACAGTGAGATGCAAACTTCTTGTTTGTCTTCTCTCTTCTCTGTTCTTCAAGAAGTTACAAAAACAGAATGTTGTGGTGTACAATGATAGCTGGCAGCGGGTTGAAGAACCCCCAACGCTCTGACACCAAATGTTGGGCACAAGGCCATCAATGCGGAAGTGCAAGTAACATTCGTGATGAAGAAGAACCTGTGTATGCGCATAAGCAAGATAAACACAGAGAGAGAGAGAGAGAGAGAGAGAGAGAGAGAGAGAGATAGGCACAAAGGAAACGTTATATTCCAATAGCAACAGTTACAAAGAATGACAAACAACCGACCTTTTCTAAAGGTTACAAAGTCACTTTATATAGTGACTGTCCTAGGGCAACTACCCTTTATGCTATTTACAGGAATAGCCCAAACTTGGGTTGTCCAAAGGGACAGTGTGAAGACGGCCATTATAGACTCGTATTCGACACCGGCGACCAGGACCTCTATCGGATGAAGAGAAACAACGTCATCGAGCAAATCGACTATGCTTATATTGTGGAGGTCCGGGACATATCGCCATTCACTGCCCGCATAGACCGAGACGTCAAGTACATCACATTAACTATGATAATAGAAATGAGTCTAACATTGTTGAAACTGTGCCAACTAGTGTTTCTAGTAATCAAACTCTATCCAATAAGTTTGAGGTCCTAAGCCAAATAGAGGAGTCAAACGAATAAGTCCGGACAAAATTGGAGCCATTTGGTTAGACAGTCCTAGATATGTACAACCTAGTGTCAGTTTCATCTCTTCCAAGTATATTAGTAGAGTTTTCTCAACCCAAGTACAAGTTAGGACACCAAGTTGTCAACTTCATGTCCCAACTCTCTTACATACCGGAGCCAATTTTTGTTTCATGGATAGAGATTTTGCCCGAAAACATCAAATGCCCTTGCATAAACTTCCTGACCCAGTTTCCATAGTAGTGATTGATGGTCGTCCCATAGCTTTTGGAAAGATATTCGAGGAGTCTGAGCCGATACACATACTCTTAGGTGATTTAGGGTGTGTAGTTTCCTTTAATATAATCCGTAGCCCTGAGCATCCAATAGTCCTTGGTTTGCCGTGGTTCCAGCTACACAACCCAATAATTGATTGGAGACGATGAGAAATTAGGTGCCCTTCAAAAGGAAACATAGTAGTCAAGGGTCGAACCCAGGATCCTCGCTGGCCCTTTACTAGTCTTCCCGGTTCTGGATTTTTCCGATCCTTCTGCATAGTGCGAGCTTTGCCGGTTTTCCCGACTGGCCTTGCCGGATCCGGATTTGTCCGAATCGACACGCTTCTTCCAGCACTCGCTTTCCCTGTGGCCCTTTTTGCCACAATACCAGCATTCCGTGTCGGTTTTTCCTTGCCGGCTTCCGGTGCCGCTTTGGCTCCCCCTAGTTGTGGAGGGTCCGGAACTGCTTTCGGCACTACTTCTGTGCCTCCGGTCCTGCTCTTGTCAGCCGTCTCCATTGCGTGCCGACCCACCTCATCCACCACGTCCATGGGGCCGATCCGTCTCCGTGTACAACATCCAATCGTCCGATTGAGTGGTCCTCGACCCACTCGCGTGGTTTTCTTCGATCATTAGCATCGATTGCAAGTCAAAGAAAGTCGGTGGCTTCTCCCGAGTGCAGATCGTTGTCTGGATTGGCCCGTACCTTTGCGCTAGACCACCAAGGCAAATTTGTACCATCTCGTCCTCGTCCACCATCACGTTGATGGACACGAGTGCGTCACAAATATCCTTTATCTTGTTGGTGTAATCCGTAACAAACATGTCTCTTTGCCAGATGTTGTTGAACTCTTGCCGAAGTTGCAACTTACAGGATGTGGTACTCGTGGCGAAAATCTTCCTCAGATTTCCCCAGGCCTCCTTCGGCATTTTTGCATCCTTTATGTAGTCGAGTATTTGGTCGTGCACACAGGACGTGAGGCGGTACAATACTCGGTCGCTCCTTGCTCCCATACTGGGATGTCCTCATGTGCCGACTTCGGCGCTACCTCGTTCCTTCCTTCCACGAAGCTCCAATATTCGTGCCCCAGCAGGTACTGGTGCATCTTGTATGACCAGGACACGTAGTTGCTCTAGTTGAGCTTCTCTATTGGAAATGAACTTGCCATTCCTCTGTCCATATCTTCTCTCTGTCTATTGTTACCGGGTTCTAGGGTTCGTCTACAAAAAGAAGTATCGATTGCAGAGGTTCTCAACCCTCGCGCTCTGATACCATGTGAATGTTAACGTGCGGAATCGTTAGACAGAACGGGCTCAGCCAGATAGCAACAGAGAATAAGATGAAGGTTTGATGGAGAAGCTTAATACACAGAGAGTATACGCGTGGGAGAGACAGAGAGAGCAGAACATAAATGTAGATTCAAAATAAAAAATACTCTGTAACTCCGTACATACAACGTGCTAAACAACACTATTTATACAAGTTCATAAAGGACTGACATAAGTACTGACAGGTACTTCAATATTCCTACGTGCGACTGGCACTAACTACGAGACAATGATTACCTAGTAGTCTAGGCTATTACTAGGTTTCTGGTTCCCGCTCGAATTCGTCTCCCCGATCTGGCCGGTTGTTTCCGAATACTGATCCGGCTCATCCTTCCAGATGCCAATCCGGCTCATGCTTATTCAGCCAATCCGGATCCGGTTAAGCTTGCTCGCTGAACATATATCTTAGTATATTATTATTAGATTATCTATTTCAAGTTCTAGGAGTTTTTAGAAAGTTCTAGAATTAGAAGGTTCTAAAGGGTTCTAGAATATTCTAATGCATGTACTTCAACTCGTAGTATAAATACTTGTAACCTCCTTAGTCCCTTTCAAGGGATTCAACGACAGTCATTGACATATCAATCTAGTATTCTCGTTTTGCCCCATCTTGTCTCCTTAATCTTTATCTTTGTCTTCATGCTCTTGTGTTGTTCCAAGCTTCCTAAGTTACATGCTCTTAGTCCCATCATCCGTGCTTCGTCCGAGTCAGCAATTTGTGTGTCATGACATTTCCTAACAGTGGCCTGGATAATAGTTTCCCTATCCAATGATTGTCAAAGTTCTGCTCGCAACCGATTGATCTCCATCTCGAGGGTGGTTGTCGTCTTTTTCATTTTCTCCGTTATAGCTTGCTAGGCTTCTAGATCTTGCAATTCGGTTGTCGACGGCCCAACTATGTGGGCACTATCGACTGCTTCCCTAGTTTCCCGCAATTGTTGCACTAATTGTTGGATTATCGCTCGAGCTTCCTGCAACTGTTGTGCGGTATCCGCAGCTGCCTTTCTCGCCCAATTGCTCTTCTAAGCCTGTTGTAGTTTCCCGATGAGTGTCATCTTGGCTGTTGATACCTGAGTGGCAGTCTATGTGGATCAGTCATCAGTTTCGATGTTGCTCCCGCATTTTTAGCCACTCCTTGGCCGTTCTTCCTATTGATTCGTCGGCACTTTGCTTGTGAGCTTCGCTCTCCCTCCTACTTCTGCTTGTCTCCATGTTAGCGGATAGTGTTGTTGGCATGTCGCGGCAAGTTTGTCGGCCGGATGACCTCCTCCTCCCATTCTAGATGCCCGATTGGAGATGCATGTTGTTGTCGGTCGATTTCTTCGACGACGCTAAGGACTCGGTTTGTAGGCCTTCGAGACGCATCTTCCGCTCTAACTATGGCGGTTGTGTTGAGGGCGGTCTAGCACCGATGTTGTTGGGATTGCAGACGCTGGAGGAAATAGTATTGTCAAATACTATGCAATGATCGGCAGGAACTTTTTCCCGGCCTGCAAGGCAAGGATGCCTGCTCATAAGGCCGCTCCTGTGAAAAACTCCCAATCGATCACAATGCCTTGGTAGGTCGCTATAAATAGTTTGGCCTTGTGTTTTGGCATCCTGTAAGACTTGGGATGAACACTAGAGATTTCTAACAGGAACTTTACGATGTCCCAGAAAAAGACATCAGGACCCAACTATGCCTTGTATGCCTTGGCAGTGGTTGAGTACTCATCAAAATACTTCTCTAGGACCTCAAAGGGCGGGATGTGAAATTTCCATTCAGCAATTCAGCCCCAACTTTTTTCAAATCGTGTCACTGGTGAGGGCATCTACCTAGATCTGCATTCCCACTTCTCTAGCATTCGGGTTCCAAAAGTGTTACCAGCTTATGGTAACATGGTGCCGGATACTCGTTCCTTTGGTATCCGGCTGAAGGTCTTGTGGTAGGGAGATGATGGTATAGACAAGTTCTCTACCTTAGCAAAACCTAACACGCATACGAGTATGATTACTTGTCTCACTGCGAATAAAACTACCATGATTGTGGAGACTAGGACCCAAGCTGGCTACAACCGACTAGTTACGTGCACGATACATAGAGCACTTAAAGACACTCAACACAGATAAGACTCTCGACACAAAGATAGAGACAAAGTATAAGCAAATCAATTTTCTATTAGCATACACAACTTAGTACATTGTTATATTCAATTACCCTTTACATTCTTCCCATGCCCCTTTTTATAGGGATCATGGGTAGTTATGTTTAGAACGTGAACCACCACTACTTATAATATTTTGTGCCATTTAGTTACTCCTCGTCCGGCCCCACCCGTCCCGTAACCGTCCTTTAGCCTTTTCACACATGGGTCCTCTGGACCGGCCAACAATTCAAACCAACGAAGTACGGGAACTGTTGGAGGATTTTGAGGATGATCAACTGCAGTTGTCATTGGAACTAGAAGCTTACAAGCAGGAGAGAGCTCAACTGGCAAAGCAACATATGGTGGAAAACCAACTGGAGCAAATAAATATTTGCTATGAGGAGCAACTGCCAGTTGGGCCGGAACCAATACTCATGAAGGAGGAACAATTGAAGAAACGGGTGGAGCAGCCGGTGGAGCTACAACCGCTACAACAATGGAACAAAGAGGAGGAACTGCCACGAGCAACAGAGGAAGAATAGTTGTTTGACGAGAGTCAATCACAACTTGCGGAAACCCAATAAGACGCGATGGAGGACAGACAACCAAATATTTTGGATATATTGGATGATAGCTAAGGGCATGTGGGTATGACATGCAAGGCATTGTCCCACCAGCATTCCAAGTGTTGCTCAGAGAATCAGAGTCGAAGGATTGGAGATCCAGAAGATAGTCGAGAAAGAATGTGAATCCAAATACCGGATAATTAGGAATATTAATAGATACGAAGAGATATTATGTAAAGGGGTGTCGGATCTAGAAGGATATACGGGTTCAGATGGACACCATTTTGTGTCAGAACTAGCTACTGATATAAGGAGTCCAGATTGTATAGTTCTTATGCGCAAGTGATCTAATATAATTGGAATATTTGTGTACTTGCCATCTTGTGTACTTGAATGTTTTACCTTATGGGTGAGTGTATTAATGTTTGTTGTTTGATTTGTATATGTTGCCCCGATTGTGGGATTGTATATGTGGATTAATACCATACGTCTGACCACACCTTTGGATTGTATTCCGGTTCGGAGTACTTATGTGTTTGTGACTAAGATCTAGTCCAGGATAAACATTGACAAAAAGTCCAACAACCAACTTTGAATCGGCTAAAAGATTGTCTAGAGCCCAATTCGCTAAAGTGACCATTGGTCAATATGAGCCAGCCAACATACGAACAACATGGTCAATCACTCCCGAAGAAGAGGATTATCCAACAACAACGCATGACAATTGCGAGAGCAAATCATCTCAACAGACTCCTTACAACGACGGTTCAAAGCATGCCAATCGGTCGGACACGCCAATTGAAGAATCCAAATCAACCACATCTGCACCACCAAGATCCAAACGAGTCCGAAAGCCGATAGAGATATATCAACTAGGCGTGGACGATGTCAACTACATGAATGCAAGCCAACCAAGCTCCTACGAGGAAGCAATCACCGCACCAAACGCCAACACATGGCAACAAGCCATGAGATCCAAGATGGTCTCAATTAGAGAGAACGACACATGGGAGTTGGTTGAACTACAATCTGGAAGGAAGCCGCTACCCTACAAGTGGTTCTACTGATACAAATATGTATCCGGTTCGGATAAATCCAAGTACAAAGCTCGGCTAGTCGCCAAGGGATTCAAACAAGAATACGGTGTCGACTACAACGAGATAATATTCTCTCCGGTAGTCAAGGTGACAACCCTTCGGCTCCTACTCAAATTCGTGGCGATAGAGGGCCTAAAGCTCGAACAATTGGATGTGAAAATGGTATTCCTCCATGGAGACCTCGAAGAAGACATATATATGTCGCAACCGGCAGGCTTTACGGCAATTGAGGAGCAAGATCACCTCATTTCTCGGCTAAATAAGAGCCTTTGCAACCTAAATCAAGCGCCAAGAATGTGGTATCAGATATGTGATACCTACATCTGGCAGCTTGGATGTGGTCATTCGTACTTCAACCCATCCATGTACATCCGGAAACTGGCCAACAAGTCCCGGATCTAGCTGATCATTTACATCGATGACATGCTCATCGTCGGTAGTGACAGAGTAGAGGTCGGAAAGCTGAAACAGACCTCTCATGAGAAATTCCCAATGAATGAACTCAGACAAGCCCAACATATACTAGGCATGAGGATAGAGAGAAATCAGACTGAAAAGATCCTTCGGCTCTCCCAATCCAACTACATCCGAAAGGTGCTAAGGCACTTCAATATGGAGAGCATGAAGTTGGCATCGACACCGCATCCGACATCGCATCGACTATCGGATAGAGACTATACATCCACAGAAGAGGAGAGAAATCCCATGAGTAGAATACCGTATGCATCGGCCATAGGAAGTCTTATGTATGCAATGGTGGGGACCCGATCAGACCTTGCTTACGTTGATCAGACAATGCTTCTTGGGACGCAGTCGGTGTGTCTTATCAAACCGAATCTTATTCTTCACGCGGGCTGTCTCCATTATCTTTCGCGCATTCTCTAGGTCTTTGTGTCTTCTTTCGAGTTGCCTAATTCGTGCCGCCAATAATTCTTCCCGGCTCATCTCATTCTCCCATGGTATTGCTACCCATGAGGCGATCCTCCTCTCGATGGGCATTACTAGTTTATGTCCATACATGAGCTCTGTTGGCATATAGCCTGTCACGGAACTGTGCGTAGTTCTATCGGCCCACAATTCATAGGGCAATAATCGCGGCCAATTCCCAACTCGACCATCGCATGCTCGTACGATGGCTTTGACTATCAGCCCATGCCCTCGCTCGATTTTCCCATTTGCTTCCGGATTATAGGCAGTTGTGAGGGAGAGGTTTACGCCTAGTCACTCGAAGAGCACCATTGCTTCATGTGCATCTAGCTCTCCTCGGTCGGCCACTATCTTTCCCACACATCCATATCCGTAGACAACCTCTTCGAGTAGAAATTTGCATACGGTTGTCGTGGTCTTATTTGCTAAGGCTCGTCCTTCTACCTGGTTTGTCAGGTCTTCCCTCGCTAGTACCTAGTACTTCATCTATCCCACTCCCATTGGCATCGAGACTAGATCCACCATCCATTTAAAGTGTATGGTGAGTGGGTATGTTGGTCGCAACCCATCACGGTGACGTACGTTTGAATGTACTTGACAACTTTCGCATGTGGACACGAAATGTAGTACATCTTTATACATGCTCGGCCACCAATACTTTTCGTTTAGCTTTTCAAATGTTGCCCACGTTCCTCTATGACCTGGCCATGGAATTTCGTGGAATTCAGACATCAACGTTGTTTGGTCATCTTTCTTCACCACTACTCGTCATGGCATCCCGGCCCTTCTCTTTGGATGCCGCCAGAGGAATCCTCCCTTCAAAACGTACTGGTAAGCTTTCTTTCGTATTTGTAGAGCCTCCTCCTTCATCCATGAAGCATCTGCCATCATCGTTCTCAAGAATCTGCCGATTAGTAACCACTCCCCTTCATACTCGTTCTCATTGAAAGCGTGGAGGGTTGGTGTGACTCTATCTTTTGCCGATAGTTGGGTTGCCTTGAAGAAGTCGAGGGCGACGTTTTCATTTTCTGAAACCATATCACTTTCATCCTCGAATCTTACTCTTGACAGCATATCAGCCATGGCATTGTTCTTCCCATCAATGTGGCGGATTTCTGGGTTCAAAGACTTTATATAAGCGATCCACCTTAACATAGCCAGATCTGGTGTCGCACATCCGGAGATCATCCCAAGGATTGGGAGGCAATCCGTTTCAATTACCACCTCTGACCCGATCAAGTAGTCCTTATTTGCTTTTACTGCAGACACGATACCCCAGAGTTCCCGCTTTACTTGGGCGTATCCTCGTTGTCATTCGCTAAGAACCTTTGCTCTGAACCGGATGGCATACCATATGCTATCTTCTCCTTCTTGGTTGATGACCCATCCAATTCCCGTTGGACTCGTATTTACCATGATGTAGATGGCTTTCCTTAAAGCTGGTGCTGCCACCAGTAGCCCTTTTAACCTCTTCATCGCCTTTGTGGGTATTGGTTCCCATATGAATTTTCTCCCTTTTTTCAGTAAGCTATACAAGGGTTCGGCCACATGAGCATAGTGTGGAATCCAAATGTGGTAGAACGCACATGCTCCTAAGAATCTTCAGACCTCTGTCTGCGTTCCACACTCCTCTCGCATCTCTTGAATAGCATTCACCTTCTCGGGAGAGGGTTTTCGTCCATATGGTTCACAAAGATGTCCCACTACTAGGATCTCGCATTGGCCAAATGCTGATTTTTCTCCGGAGAATGTGAGCCCTGCACCTTCTAGTCTTTTTAGCACTCTTCCACAGTCTTTAATATGGTTTGAGACAAATCTTTGACATCCATCTTGATCTAAAGACACGTCCTTCTCTGATTCGGGGCACCCCTTTATAGGGATATCATCGAGGAAAGGCATCGTAATATCTAGGATGCAGTCTCTTAGTACTTTGTTCATGGCATTCATCATGTGGGCCACCGAGTTAGTTGCCCCTTGCAGTAATGTACACATTCTTACTAGCCCGATGGGAGTCTGCATCGTTGTGATGTCTCGACTATCCAAAGACAATTGAAATTGGTCATATCCAGAATACAAGTCTCCAATCGAGTAAATTGACCTTCCTGCAAAAGCTTTAGCAAACTCATCAACACTAGGTCCAATACCAACATTACGAATGGTGACCGTGTTTACCGGTTGCAGATCTTGGATAAATCGAAGCGCTCCATTCTTTTTCGGCACTGTGAACCACCTATTTGAATAAGGCGCATTAGATGGCTCAAGGATTCCCATTCTAATCTTTTCTTTTAACAGCTCCAACAATCTTGGAATGTGAGCTCTTGGAACGGAAATTGGCTTCAAGTTCCATGGCACATGGGGTATTGTAAAGATAACCATTGGTTCCACAAGCATTGGGTCAACACATCCCCATTTCTCCATTTCCCCAAGAGTATCATCAAATGATATCATCTCCATGTACCCCTTTATTGCCTCTTCCTCGCTTATATTCCCGATTTCTCTAAATTGTTCATCTAGGATTCCTATTTTAATATCTCCTCTATTTATGTTGTTAAATTTACACATCCCATTTTCAGAAAACAAGACTTCATTTTCATTAATGGCTTGACAACTTTTATTACACTGAATTGGGGACATAGTTAGATATCCCGGACTATTGTTGTCCCTCTCCCTAATAGCCCGAATTAAAAATCCTCCCTAACTTCTTTCCCTAAGCTATGCCTATTTCTTTCATGGTTCGGTCGTACCGTGAGGAATTGAACCGAGCTTGTCCCATCTTGACTTCGTATCTGCGCATATGCTAAATCATTATAAGTACCTTTGTCTCCATCCGGGATGCTGTTATGTAAGGCTCGCCAAGGATGACAAGATGTGATGCCGATTCTTGTACAAAAAAGTGTTGATCATGCTCAACGTCACCAATAGTTACCTTAACGTTAGGGCAGGCCCCATGAAGCTCTTCCATCGCCCTAGTTGCCGCTCGAATCTTCCACCCATGCCTAGTATTAATGGGCCAACGACCCTTTCAATAGAAGTCAAGAGACATGAGGTTGATCTCCGAGCCATGATCAATGAGTGCCACCATTGAATCTTTCAAATCTCCCATCCGCACCAGTGTCTCGGTAGTAGCCCTAGCCCAATGTGGCCTTGCAAAATGGCTATCGACAAATTCTTGTTCAGTTTCAAGACCTTCCATTCTGATAGAGCTCATCGAGACATTTGTTGGTCTAGTCCCTTCTTCACTTGTCGTTAGTCTCTTCCTTTTTATTAAGTCAATGATGATATCATGAAATTCTTTCTTTGCAATTCCTAAGACCTCTCGTAGTGTGAACTCGATTCGGCTATCTAGGATTCTTTCTTCCATCACACGCTTAAGGTCGGTGGATTGCTCTATCTCCGAGCGTAGTTTGAATGTTGGTATGATTCTTTCCTTCCCTCTTTCGGTTATCGTTTGGGGCGGTGATGATTCCTCCCTTCTTCGAACAGCTTCTCTTGTGTCATGTTTCTTTGAAGGGCCTGTTTGGTCATTTGGTCTTTTTCGTTTCTCTTCAACTAGGACGTCGTAGTTTTGACACATGGCCTCGACGAAGCTAGACTTCTCCTCCACAGGGTCCTCCCATCCCGTCATTTCTTGAACTCTTCGTTCTACTTTGAGTGCCTCGTTCATGCGGAGCTTCCCTTTTCCGACTTGATTCGATATGATTGGCTAAAATTCTCCTACTTGAGATTCTTGGGCTCTCGTCTCGTGTCCAGCCCGAATTCCAACTGATGAGGAATAGTAAAAACTTCTTCCATTTCCTCCATCAACTTCTTCATACCTCCTCAGCCGAAGTTGGTGTTGAGAGGACGTTGTGTAACCGAGGAGTGAATCCGATTGTTGGAGAGATAAATGATATCTCGTCGGAGGGCATTTTGGAAATTCTGAGCCATCTCTCCGCTGGTGTTCCAAGGAATCACACCAAATACACCTACGAGGAAAGTCCAAGCGATGACCCGGAAAACTTTGAGTTTCCTCCTTTCTAATTTGAGAAATTCTCATCTCGCGAAGCATGTCTACAAGTTCATCCATTCTGGCTCCATCTATGGGTTGAGCCACTTCATCATCCCTCAGTCTTTGGGCTTGTGGTTCTTGTCTCGCATTGTGAGCTTGTCGGCCAATTTGAGTTGCAACATTTGATCTTGTCTCGTTGTCCCATTGTCGACGCTTATCAAAACGTCCACATGCTCTCTTCACTACTGCCAAGTCAGAAATGAGGCCTTCATCATTCTCTAATAGTAGCCCAAGATCTCTTCGATCTTTCTCATCTACTGATTTAATAAATAGGAGTACCTTGCTAGAATCAAGAATTGTTTTGTCAAGTGCAGGCAGACGATCAAATCTTTGCTTGAACTCGTGGAGCGTCGCACTCGCACTCAACTCTTTGTTAGAAGACTCCACCCAGTCCATTAAATATTTCTTCGTCATTCGAGATGAGTCACCAAACCCATATTCTTCAAGTAAACTTTGTTCGAAAGATGACCATTCAGGATTGACCTCTTGTAGCTCTAGGACCCGAGAGTAAAGACTTGAAGTTACAATCCTTGAGAAGCTTGCCACTTGTCTTGCCATAAAAATACCCTTTTTCCGCATTTCTGTTTTGCAGGTTTCAAGGTATCATGTCACATCTCTACCATCAAAGCATCTGTTGGCATCCACGATCCTATCGATGGCAACGTCAAGGCCTGCGACGTTGTCTCTCTCTTGAAGCATTTGGTCCATCATCCTCGCCATTGCTTGTGCTAGACTATCATTAGAGTCTCTAGCACTTGAAGTTCCGGCCATCCTCCCTTGTCGTTCTTCACGTTGGGTTCACCAATTAATGTCGCGGAAATCCGCGCCTGCGGGTCGGTCGAACGGGACCACCGGGATCTTTGACCAAGGAGGATGAACAGGCACTAGACAGCACCGGACACAGACGAAAACGGAGAAGAAGATAAAAACACATAGAGACGGCGATCGAGACAACCAGACGCAAAAAAGGAACGGCCGGAATACTCGGACACAGAGATGGGAACATCGGCGGCCAAACAACGCTACAATTAAGATGGCCTTCACAACAGCCAGAGCGGCGGCGGCCAAGCAGAAGCAATCGGATAAATGACGACCAGACGAACAGAAATGTCCCGGAATGGCGGGAAACCAGCCGGAATACCCGGACATTGGCCCGAGTGGTCATGGCAGCCAGATAGTGGCTGGAGGGTCGGACAAGGCCTGGGAAACAGTCAAGAAGACTAACGACCAGATAGCGACCAAGAAGACCGACGATGGAACGACGCCGACGGTGCTAGAGATGGCAACCACAGATGACAACAGATGGATGCCTGGAAAGTCGAATGGCCGGCCGAATGGATGGCCGAATGGATGGCCAAACGGTAGGAGCGATGAACAACAGCGGCCAACACAGAACGACAGAAATGAAAATGGGCAAAGAAAGACGGTTGAATAGAGGCTGGATAACGACCATACTGACAACCTCCGATTGAGAAAGAGAAAAACGACCACCATCCAGACATGGTTGTTGATTATGGCGGCCGCATGGATGACGGCTAAACAAATATGCAGAAGTAGACGGACAGAGAACCAACTCAGAGCGATAGAGAAGGTGAAGGAATAGTTGAGATGAGGAAAATGGAACAGAAGAAGTAGAAAGAGGAGGAAGAGGAAGTTAAAAGCTGAGGCAAACGGCTAAGAAGGAACGGCAAGAATGAGAGAGCATAAGAAGAAACAGAACCAGGAGAGAAAGAGAAGAAAAGCAGACAGAAAACAGAAAAAAGAGGGCAAAATGAAGATAAGGGCATCTGAAGAATTTCGAAAAATGTGATGGCAATGTCAAAATTTTAATAATCTAAGGGCATAACACGCAAATTTCATAAATATAAGGGTACAAAATTTTTAAAAACAAAAAAATTGAAGGGCACCTACGAAATTTCGAAAATTCATCCACCTAAAGAAATGGACGTGATCAACCACACACAACTCAAAACAAAGGAAGAACATACATAAACACGACATGATTTTGGACCCATGACGAAGTTCGTAAGCCGACAAAACAAGAATGTTCGTGTCGCGGAAGATTTGCTGACAGACAAAGATGTTTGAGTCAAGCACTCCAATCGAGGGAGTTGATCGTTGAAAGGACCGATGGAAGTTCCGGTCGAAGAAATATCATCATCAAGGCATGTGGGATCGACGTGCAAGGCACTCTCCCATGGGCGTGCCATATTGTGTTACCCCGTACGAGATGTACGGAGAGTCAAGTGTGATGAGCGAGGGTCGAATGTTATCATGATGTTGTTGTGTATGTGTAGGGGGCATAAATGTAATTGTGAGTCTATACGTATGTGAACACATGCACACGTGTGTGCATGTGGATGGATATGAGGAGGTGTGAGTGAGTGTCCAGTATGAATGCTCGAGGGGGCTTACAGCCCTATGTATCTACCCCCTCTTGTACTATTTAACCCCTTATGGGGAATGAATGAAACATGAATAATCATTTTCTCTCTCTCTCTCTCTCTCTCTCTCTCTCTCTCTCTCTCTCTCTCTGTCATCTCTCTTCCTCTCTCTCCCCTTAACGTTGAACCCCCTTGGGAGGGGGGTGGAGCCATTCTAGGCACCATCCCCCACCCCACAATGCTTCTCAATGCTTGTCTTGTTCTTCATGTTCTCTCTCACCATCATACCATTCATCATCTCCACTATTACACCATGTCTATCTTCATTATCATCATCATTATCATTATCATTAACCCTAACCCTAAGCAAGACCGGTTCACATCCCCAAGGAAATGACCCCGGAGAACAAAACGGCAATGATCACACTCCTAAAAGAATTTCGCGATGTGTTCGCCTGGTCCTATGAGGACATGCGGGGACTTGATCCTCGGTTGTATCAACACCAGATACATCTGAGTAAAGACACCAAACCAGTAGCGCAACGACGTTACCGGATGAACCCGAATTACGCAGCAAAAGTCAAAGAAGAAATCGACAAGTTGCTAAGGGTTGGCTTCATCCGACCGGTAAAGAAAGCCACATGGCTCAGTCCAATAGTCGTAGTACCGAAAAAGAAAGGTAAGATAAGAGTTTGCGTTGACTACCGGAAATTGAATGCGGCTACGGTAACGGACGCCTTCCCACTTCCATTCACGAATGGAGTCTTGGATGCGGTCGCCGGTCATGAGATGTAGAGTTTTCTGGACGGTTTCAGCGGCTATAATCAGATCCAGATGCACCCCGACGACTAGGAGAAAACCGCTTTTGTCACTGAATGGGGAGTCTTTGTTGTCGTAGTTATGATGTTCGGACTGAAAACGGCGTTGGCAACCTTCTAGCGGATCATCATGGAGATTTTCGGAGAATTCATTCCAGCATTCATGCAAGTGTTCCTGGACGACTTCGCTGTTTATAGCCGGGAAGGGGATCACCTTCAACACCTCTGACTATGTCTAGAGAAATGTAGGGTTTACCGGCTAAGCCTTAACCCGGCAAAATGCGTGTTCGGAGTGTCCAGCGGAGCGTTACTTGGCCACATCGTGAGCAAGGACGGTATTGCAGTGGATCCGGACAAGGTCAAAGCTATTTTGGAGGCACCGGCACCAACCACGGCAAAGGCATTAACCCGGTTCTTAGGACAAATTCAGTGGAATAGCCGAATGCTCCGGTATCTGGCAGACCTAGCTACACCATTGCATGCCGCGGTAGATCGGACACCGTTCCAATGGACGGACACAAAAGACAAGGCTTACCGGGCACTAAAAGTACTATTGTCACAAGCGCCGGTGGTGCAACATCCAGATTGGTCTAAAGAGTTCCATGTGTTCGTTGACACGTCTGACATCGCAATCGGGAGCGCGCTTATGCAACTTACAAAACCGAAGTGGTACCGGCCAGTGTATTATGCCAGCCGGAAGCTGTCCCAAGCAGAACGTAATTATTCCACAATGTAAAGAGAGGCCTTGGGCATGATCTATAGTGTCACCAAGTTTAGACACTATCTGTTGGGAAGGAAATTTTCCTTTCACGTAGATCATTCCGGCGCTCCTCTATTTGGTGTCCAAAGCATCACTCACCAGTAAGTTGGCCCGGTGGACATTACTATTACAAGAATTTGAGTTCGATATATTCCACCGACCCGGCATACAACATGCGGTAGCAGACTATTTGAGCCGGTTAGATTCCGACGAAACCAGTGACGGCGTCAGAGACGAGTTCCCGGATGCAGAGCTGTTTAGAGTCACAGCAGAAATGGCAACTGATGGTACGGTCGCAAAGGAAGACAAGTGGCTCACCAACATGCACCAATTTCTGAGCACCGGGTTACCTCCAGAGGAGATGATCAGAGACGAGAGGAAACGCTTAGCGGTTCAAAGCCGGCACTTCTGTCTATTACAGGACACATTGTACCACAAAGGCACAGATGGCATATGGCGGCATGCAGTGCGCAGCAACGAAAAGGACATAATATTGCGCGAAGCACACTGTGAAGTGGCTGGAGGACATTATGCTGGAGACGCTACGGCAAGGAAAATATGGCAGAGTGGACTATGGTGGCCAACAACATTGAATGATGCAGTCCGGTACGCTAAAGAATGAGACCTATGTCAGCGAATGGGCCAACCAACCGAACAATCCAGGATGCCTCACCAGTCCGTGCTACCGTTAGAACCATTTCAGAAATGGGGGCTGGATTTTGTCGGTCCATTCAAACCACCAGCAATGAGAACCGGCAACCGGTATATGATTGTCGCTACGGATTATTGCACAAAATGGGTGGAAGCCAAAGCACTACGCGACAACACCGCGGCAACCACAGCAAAAATTTTATATGAATACATCTGGTGCCAGTATGGATGTCCGATAAAGCTAATAAGTGACCAAGGTTGGGCACTTCTTAGGGCAAGTGGTGGAAATTTTGACAACATTCTATGTGGTGGTGCATAAACGGAGCACTCCCTATTATCCGCAAGCCAACGGATTAGCCTAGTCAACAAATAAAACACTACAGAACATCCTTCGAAAAATCGTCAATGAGAACTGGACGGATTGGGATACAAAGCTACACAATGCACTCTAGGCCTATCGAACGGCATATAAGACAAGTATCCGCACAACACCGTTTCGCCTAGCATTCAGATTGGAAGAAGTGATGCCAGTTGAGTTCCAAGTACCGAGTTTACGAATACAGATTCGGGAATGCCTAAATGAGAAGGAATTGGAAGCGATCCGGTTAGCCGCGCTATGCGAATTGGAAGAACACCGGCTAGCCAGCATCATGCACCTAGAACTAGAGCAACGGCGAAGGAAAGCGTTCGTGGATCGTCACCGAAAAGGAACGAAAAGATGTTCGAAATTGGTAAGCCAGTACTAGAATTCCAAACCCGGATGAGTAAGATGTCGGGGAAGCTACAGTTTCGGTGGACCGGTCCATACTGGATCACGCGTGAGTTCAACGGTTCCTACCAGTTAGGGACACTCGCCGACGAGGTTCTGGGTAAATGGGTCAATGGGTTCCGACTCAAACCATACAATGGACCCATGCCAAGAAACCCATTTGAACAAGTAAAGGCCGACACAGAACCAGACACTGGTAAGTCGGAAGAGACGACAACACGTTTAGCAATCGGCAAGCGCGAAGCCAATAAGAGGGAGCACGAGCCGGCAAACAGCAAGAATGACGCGACGGCAAGCAGTCCAGCGGCCGGCAAGTCCCACAATTCGGATAGGGGTCTGGTGGGACTGGATGCGAATTAACCAAACAGTTTTATAAATAAATAAAATAAAATAAAATAAAAAATCAAATCAAATCAAAGTAAATCATGCAAGGGCAAGGTGTGAACGGACACATGCAAGAACGAGGAGTGAACAGGCACCTTGAAAAGGTACGTAGTGGGCTATTAATAGGGTATTAAACCGCCGCCACATGGCACGTCATTCTATTCTAGTACACGACGTGCACACGCGCGGGTAAGAAAAAACAAAAGGCGCCAACATGTAGCAAGAAAACCCCCATCGCATGGAGGTCTTCACATTTCGCGAACAGAGGAGCACAAACGCACACAAGCGATTGAAGATCATCAAACGCGAGCCCACGCACATAGAGCCTCCTCACACACATCCCTCACCAGCACTTACCGACCTCGAAGAAGCCATGGACTGCCAAGCACACTCTGAAGCAGCCAAGAAGTGGCTAAGGCAACACGGGTTAGTTGGTTTCCTCACGATCATGGAGGCGCCACCGCACCGGGAGGCGGAGAAGATAGTAAAGGAAATCGACACAGAGCTGATCACGGAGGAGGCCATTCATGCTTTGATTGGCCTTCCGGAGGGGGGCATCTTCACTATCGACAACCCTACCCCGGAGCAGCTCCGAAAATATTTTGGCGAATACTCTCTGGCTAGCAAGGCCTACAGGACACAGGGCAGCGAAGATACATTATTTCGAGAGATTGCCCATGTGCTCCATGAATTTGGACATGTATACCCTCGACCCCCGTGCATGCCTCAAAACCGAGCCGGCTTAATCATAGCAACGTATGAAGGCGTGAAGGTGGACTGGCCGATACTGATTGTGGACGACCTTTGTGCGGCCATCGACTCTGTAAGAGGCAAGGAGGGTCGGAAAATATGGACTACATTGGCGCAATGGCTCACCCTATTGGCACCACGTATCAAGCCCAACAAGACCACGAAATGGGGGAGAATGACCGAAGGCACCCCGAAAACGGCTTCGAAACGGCAGTAGTTATTGGCCTCTAAGGCACCCAAAGGGAAGGCGGCTGACACGGACAAGGCGGCAAAAGAGCACGCCAATAGGAAGCGGCAGGCGGAAACGCAGGAGGAGACACCGACACGGCCAATCAAGATCATATTTCACCGACCGGTTCAACAAGAGTCAGACCCCTTGGCAACAAAAGTCAACATCGGGACTCAGGAGGAGGAAGCAGAGGAGGAACCGTTAGAGCATCTCCAACGGCGCCAGAAGGCAAGCACCGCAAAACAGGTCGGGGAGCGTTCGAACCCAAAGAAGGATGGAACGCCTCTAACCCGCACTGAGCATCCCGCACCAAGGGTGGAACCGGAACCGGTTCAGACAAAACTGGTCACAGAGCTCCCTGCACAACAAGCTATACGGCGGGTCAGGATATGGCAAGACCCGAAATTCAAGCGTCGGTAGTACAATTGCCTCCCTCACCGGCATGTCAAGAGCAATCAGAGGTGGAGCGGCCAACGGAGGCGCAACCAGAACCAGAATGGCAAAGTGGTCACCAACTAGAGACAGAGTTGCAGCTCAACGCAACGAGACAAGACCGACCACTGGCTAGCAGAACCAACAGCCAACCCTCCGTGCATACGCAACAATAGGGCACCGGCAACCAATGGCTCCGGTGGATTGGACAACAGATTGCCGGAGTGGTGCACTACATAGAGGCGGAAGAGGAAGCGCAGATGAACCGGTTGCTAGTCACAACCGGAGAACTAGAGACGGCCCGGTCGAGGATCCGGAGCCTAGAACAAGACTTGGACCTGGCCACAGAAGAATTGGCCAAAATGGCCTTAACCGAACCACAGATCCAAGCACCGGTGACTCCGGTAGATGTACATAATAAAGACACACCAGCACTTGTACATAGTAATAGGACCCCGAAGACGGAACCAGTCCCGGAGACAGTGGCGGCGCAAGCGAAAGAGCTTGCCGAATTGAAAGATGAACTGGCTGCACAAGAAGCATTACGCACCCGAGAAAGGGACTTGAAGAAAGCGGCAGAAGAAGAACAAAGAAAGATTGTTGAGAACCTCCGCCGGGCAGAAGAGAATCTGCGGAAAGGACATCATGCATATGACCGGCTTAAGGAGGAGAAAGAGAAAGTTCTGCAAGAAAAGGATAAGCTGTGACGGATGGCAGAAACGGAGATTGAAAGACTTAAAGAAGAACTCCGTCAACAGAAAGATCGGGAAGACCGCGCTCGCCGGCAACTCAACCAGAAGCTGAAGCAGAAGACCGATGATTTTGAGCACCTCCACCGGGACTATAAGCACTTGGATACGGAGCATAAGAAGCAGCAGGAGAAGATGGCAGAGCTCTAGTAGGAAGTTCATTGAGTCGAGACAACGCTAGCTGAAGAACGGGATGAAAGAACAACGCTACTGGAGGAAGCCGCTCAGGAACGTATGGAGCTCCAGAAGCAGCATTATGAAGAAAAGGAAAGAGCGACAATGTTATTGCAAAGGTTACAGAACACCTACCAAAACCAATTGTCACATTACCGGGAGCAGGAGGCGGACACGGTGAAGCTGATCAAGCAATTGAAGGAAGAACGGCAAGCCGCGGAGGACGAATCGAAGATGGGACTTGAGCGGATCCAGTTCATTGTCCAGGCATGGAGGAACAAGACAAAACGCTTGATTGACGAAAGCTCCATGCAATGGTGGGACAAATGGGCAAAGCACATAGCCGGCCTCCAGTTGCTAAGGGCGGACGCAGAAAATCGGCAGAAGGATGGTGACGACTGTTACATGCTAACAAAGGAGGACTTCACCGCCGTAAGAGATGAGTTAGCAGAAGACTTTGTAACTCTAGCGGAGGAACAGTCTGGCAACTGGTAGCACAGTTGGACAATGATCGACTGGATGCTCAAATCTAGTTTGAAAGCTATGAGCGGACTAGGCTACAACAAGAAGAAGCAAGGCAGGCGGCGACCGTCAACCTCAGCGATGAGGAGCCATCGTCGGGGCAAGGACTGGACGGGGACAAGGCCAGGGCAAGTCAACCGGAGTCAAATCCAACAGAGCAGCTGAAGGAGGAATCACCGCCACAACCGTCGGTACCCGGAGCCGAACAGACGCCATCCAAGGAGCAACAGTCAGAGGATCCGAAGCCGGAGCAGCAGCAGCCACAGCCACAACAACAACAACAGATTCCCGAAGAACCATTGGACACCCTGGAGCAAAGTATTCTGGATATCTTGGACGAAGGCTAAGGGCTGGATAGTGGGATTCGACGTACAAGGTACTGTCCCACGGGCGTGCCATGTGTTACCTAGTCAGCAAAGGAGTTAAAGACCAGAATGTGAAAGGGATTGTATATTCAGAATCTATTATAATTAAGTAGTTTATGAGAAGTGAACGGACGGACCGGAATTGGTATGCCGATCCGGATCCGGACCGGTTCCGAACAGGTGCCCGGTTGGCACCGTTTTGTACTCAACACCAGTTACAATGTAAAACTTTGACGGATAATTAATAGAGCTTCTTGTTTTATCTTTAAGTGTTGATTACCGTTCTGTGCTAATTGTTCTATCATACGTGTGTATCAAGTCTAATGCCATATTGCTAAGTAACCAATTAAAGCCTGATTAATCGTTGAGTCTTAAGTTATCTCGGCATAGCACCCCTTTGGTGAAGTGTCTTTCGTAGACACCCTGTGTTAGGCCATCGTTCGGCCCTAAGGAATAACACAACCAAGGTGGTTGCTTCATCGAGAAGGAAGGCCGACTCATTGTTCAAGTTCGAAAGGAAGGTAGAATGTTTATCCTCAAGTCAAATGAGGTGAAATCAGCCATGTATGCAAAGGGCCTCAAATCCGACACTGACATAGAGTTATGGCATAAAAGAATCGGCCATATCAATCTCAACAAACTCAAGGCGATGCAATCGAAAGGAGTCATCATCGGGCTCCCTACCTTCACAGAGAAAGAGATTGAAGGAGTATGTGAAGCATGCCAATTCGGCAAGCAACATCGACACTTGTTCCCGAAGGAGAGGAACGTGAGCAAAGGCCTATTGGACGTGGTCCACTCGGATGTGTGGGGACCAATAACGTTTGGAGGATGTCGATACTATGGTACTACCTTCATCGACGACTTCTCTAGATACACATGGATCTTTCCCATGAGGATGAAGAGCGAAGTGTTTACACACTTCCAAATATTCAAAAGTGAAGTCGAAAAGACAACTGGGTGTCATGTACGATGTCTTCGGTTAGATGGAGGAAAGGAATACTTCTCCGATGTGTTCACGGCATACCTTCGACAAGAAGGAATTCGGCGAGAATTCACTTGCCGACACACACCGCAACAGAATGGTGTAGCCGAACACAAGAATCGGCACATCCTCGAAGTAGCAAGGGCCATGCTAAATGAGAAACATATGCCCAAGTCATATTGGGCAAAAGCTGCAAATACTATTGTCTACCTCATGAACCGTTGCACAACATCCAAAGTGCACGAGGTCACCCCGCACGAGAAATACTATGGGAAGAAGCTGGATCTATCCCATGTAAGGATATTCGGCTCCATTGCATACGTGCACATTCCCGATGAGAAGCGGCAGAAGCTTGACCCAAAATCAGAGAAGTGCATCCTCGTGGGGTACTCACTAGAGAAAAAGGGGTACAAGTGCTTCAACCCCTCTACTCAGAAGACTCGTGTAAGTCGGGATGTCGTCTTTGACGAATCGACATCATGGTACAAACTTGAGACGACTCCTCCCGAGCCATCTACGAACGGCCTCGACAACACAGAAGACGATGATCAACTAAGGTCAATACTCGAAGAGAGTCCGATCTCAACCAGATTGAGCGGACCACAAGAACCTCCGAGCAACCAAAGCACATCTCGGCCAAGTCCAAAGATGGACAAAGGGAAGGCCAAAATGCCGGAATATGAAGACGATCACTTCGATGGCAACGAATCGACTCATCCACTCGATAGTGAGTTCGATGGCTTTGATGTGTCTCTTTTGAGGTCATGCGGAGTTGAGAAAGCACTCACATAAGCAAATGAGAAACTCTGTCACTCCACCCGAGAGAAGAATCCGGTTAGCCGATTCGGCTACAATGACTATATGGCATACCACTATGCCTTTATGATGAAGGTGGCAGCAGTTCGAGAACCGGAGAGCGTTGCAAAAACCGCTAAAGACCCGTGATGGGTCAAAGCGATGAACGAGGAGATGCAAGCTCTCAGCAAGAATGAGACATGGGATCTTGTCCCACACTCACACCAGAAGAAGGCAATCGGTTGCAGATGGATATACAAAGTAAAGTATAATGTCGACAGTTCCGTCAATGGCTACAAAGCTCGACTCGTAGCAAAGGGCTACGCACAAACACAGGGCGTCGACTATGAAGAGACCTTTGCCCCGGTGGCAAAGATGACAACCGTGCGAATCGTGATAGAGCTTGCAGCAGCAAAAGGGTGGCACCTCCACCAAATGGATGTCAAGAACGCTTTTCTTCAAGGCGAATTAAAAGAGGAGGTGTACATGGTACAACCACCCGACTTCGAATCCAACATTCATCCGAAAGCCATCTACCGACTCAAGAACCCTCTCTACGGACTTAAGCAAGCACCACGTGCTTGGCACTCGAAGATAACACAATACCTTCATCGAATCGGCTTCCGAATGTCAAAATCCGACAATTCTCTCTATGTAAGAAGCGATTCCGAAAGTTTGATCGTCATCATCCTGTACGTGGACGATCTGGTCATTGGAGGTGAGCATCTAATCGACATCAACAAGGTCAAATCCCTCCTTTCCAACAAATTTGAGATGGCGGACATGAAAGAGCTCGACTACTTCCTTGGCATCGAGGTAATTCGGACTCCAGCCGGGATTATGATCTCCCAACGGCACTACATTCTCAACTTGTTATACAAGTTCAGGATGACTGAGTGCAAGTCTGTGGCAACACCTCTTGATCGAAACCTCAAACTAGATGCCAATTCTAGCACCACAGAGTGTGAGCCGACTCAGTATCGACAACTAATCGGTAGTCTTATCTACCTCATGATCACTCGACCAGACCTGAGCTATCACGTCAGCCTTCTTAGCCAGTTCATGCAAACACCACGAGATATCCATTTGGATTGTGCTAAGAGAGTGCTACAATACGTGAGCGGAACGATGGACTATGGCATTCTTTATAAGTCGGCCACACCAATTCAACTCGAGGCGTACACAGATGTCGACTAGGCAGGCTACAAAGCCGACCGACGATCAACCTCTAGTTTCATCTTATCCCTCAAAAGTGGAGCCATCTCCTGGAGTAGCAAGAAGCAACCAACCGTCGCTCTTTCGAGCACATAGGCCAAATACAGGGGCGCAATGGTGGCTGCATGTGAAGTCGTATGGCTTAAGAGGATCTTGAAGGATCTGGGCATTCTCATCAAAGATCTAATTCCCCTTTACTGCGACAACATGAGCAGTATTTATCTGGCTCGGAACCTGGTGTTCCACACACGCACGACGCATATCGAAGTGCACTATCACTTCATTCGAGAGTGTGTTCAGGCTGGCGATGTCGACCTTCAACATATCACTATGAATCTTCAAACAACCGACATCTTCACCAAAGCCCTAGGAGCCGACAAGCTTCAGCAATTCCTGTCAGACCTTGGATTGACGGTCCCCAACTTGCCAAGCTTGAGGGGGAGTACAAGCGAAAACCAGATACCGTCCGAACCGGATATGAGCCGGATGTACTAGATATCGTCTGAACCCGATATGAGCTGAAGTGGACATCAACCGAAGTAGCCGACCAAAGTTGAGCTTGAGGGGGTGTGTTGAGAATCAAGTTCATCCTAGTCTAGTGTGTGAACACACCCTTGAGAGTGTGCACTCAAAGGTCAAAAGTCACCACTCTTATCTACACATTAACTATGTGTCATAGAATCATATTCTATGACACATAAATAAGGAGTTTTCACATTCCCCATGACCCATGAACTTCGGTAGTTAATGAAGAGAGAGAGTGACTATATAAAGTACTCTCCTCCTGCTTTGTAATTAGTTCGGTTAATCTCCTTTGTAATATACATCTTCTTGAGTATTCTATTGTTTTTTCAAATCTATCTATCTCGTGTTTCTCTCTCTCTCTCTCTCATACACACACACACTCACAACACATATCTCTAGTCTATTCTGCTGCACAAGAATCACCATCAATTCTTTACATATAAGAAGTGCTCACTTAGCACTTTGTGATGTGTTGGGATTTCGGTCCCTCCGGATGGGATGTCCGGAGATGAATGACGGCAAGACCGGTTGCGGTTACGGAACCGGATGATGACGAAGACCCGGCTACGGAGCCGGATGCTGAAGACACCGGTTACGGAGCCGGATGACGAAGACCCGGCTACGGAGCCGGATGCTGAAGACCCCGGTTACGGAGCCGGATGACGAAGACCCGGCTACGGAGCCGGATGTTGAAGACCCCGGTTACGGAGCCGGATGACGCATGTACCCGGAGAGAGATCCGGATGCGGGGACATATTTGTGAATATGTTTGCCAAGGGCCCTCGAGGCTATATTTGTAAATAGCCCGAAAGTCATATGTGTATAAATATGACTTAGGGCAAACAGTTTATATGTTGTTGCTCATTCTTATGCGAAGTGAGAGCAGCCGAGAGAGAGAGAGAGAGAGAGAGACGAAGAGGTCGTTGCCTCTGTGTAGTACCGCCGCCTGTGGCGAAGACAGTGAGCTCAAGGTTGTTGCCTTGAAGCCTCACCATTGTACATCCCTGTTCATAGTGATAGTTGGAGTTTGAGGACTCCCGTGGTTTTTTCCCATTTAGGGTTTTCCACGTAAAATATCTAGTGTACCTTTCTCTCTATTGTCCTCGTGCACTTTGTATTTCCCGTTTTCTGTGAGTTGATCCTATTCCTCGGTTGTGGCCGAGCACTGTTTTTCGACAAACTGGTATCAGAGCGACGGTAACACAGAAAATGGAAGGCGGCGGCAGCGGGCAGCCAGGGATGATGGTGCTGAATGCGCAGAACTACGCCGACTGGAAGATAAAGATGGAGGACCTGCTCATTGTTCGGGATCTGTATGAACCGATCGACAGGTCGGAAATACCCAAGGGGGTACTTGAGACGGAATGGAGGCTTCTGAACCGGAAAGCCGTTGCAACCATTCGGCAATACGTCGACGTGAGCGTTCTACAACATGTGGCGAACGACACCAACGCATATGAGATGTGGCGGAAGCTGTCGGGCCTCTATGAGAGGAAGAATGCGTTGAACCGGACCTCCTTGATGAGGAAGATAGTGAATCTCAAGTACCGGGACGGCGAGAGTATGGTGGAACACGTAAGCACGTTCATGGGATTCGTGAATCAGCTTGCGGCGATCAAGTTCCCGCTGGAGGATGCAATGCAAGCAATCATTCTGATGTGTACATTGCCGGAAAGCTGGGAGAACTTGGTGGTGACTCTCAGCACCTCCTGCACGGAAGATAACTTGTCCCTACAAACGGTAAAGACAAGTATCTTGAACGAAGAAGCGCGTCGGAGAGATAAAGAACCGGCCTCCGACCCGAAGGCGCTGCTTACCGAATCGGATCGGGGAAGACAATGGAACCGGAGTCCGCAAAGACGGGAGAAGTCGGGGACCCGGTCGCAGTCAAGAGGAAGACCCACATGCTTCCACTGTGGGAAGCCGGGGCACTTCCGTAAGAATTGTCGGCATTACCGAAAAGATAACGGAGCCGACGACACCGATTCGAAGAAGTCACCGGAGAGAAATGGTGCATACCGGGGAGCCACGGACCGGAGAGGTCCGGATCGGCGAGGGCAGGACCGGAAAGGAACGACGGCACTCGCGGCAAGTGAAGAAGAGATAATGCTCATTACTGAAGAGAAGGAGCTGAATCTTGCCGGTGTAGAGATGACCTGGGTGGTCGATTCCGGAGCGTCGTTCCACCTGACCCCGGAGAAGAAATACTTCTCATCCTACACAGCCGGTGAGCATGGCTCTGTCCGGATGGGAAATGAAGGCACATGCCGGATTGCCGGCATAGGAGACGTGTGGCTGATGACATCAACTGGATGCAAGATGCTGCTGAAAGATGTACGACACGTTCCGGAAGTTCGATTGAACCTGATTTCGGCCGGGAGGCTAGACGATGAAGGCTACACGGGTAGCATCCGGAACGGTGTCATGAAGTTCAGCAAGGGGAACCTGATAGTGGCTCGGGCCCGGAAAGTCAACACACTGTACCTGATGAATGCCCGGTTGTGTCCGGAAGAGTTGAACGTGGCAGCCGACACTGCCGGTGAGCTGTGGCACAAAAGACTGTGCCACATGAGTGAGAAGGGGATGAAGAGGCTTGCAGAAGACAACCTCATTCCAGTGAAGCGTGTGCACCTGGAGAAGTGCACCGATTGCCTGGCCGGTAAGCAGAACTGAACCTCCTTCCATTCAAGGCCACCGACGAGACGTAGCGCACCATTGGAGTTGGTGCACACTGACGTGTGCCAAGTAGAAACGAAGTCACATGGCGGAGCCCAGTACTTCGTAACATTCATAGATGACCATAGCCGGAAGCTGTGGACGGCACCGTTGAAGACAAAGGACCAAGTGTTGTGCGTCTTCAAAGAACTCCACGCGAGAGTGGAAAGGGAATCCGGCAAGAAGCTGAAAGCGATACGAGCGGATAACGGAGGGGAATACCGGGGGCAGTTCGCGGAGTACTGTCGCTCGAAGGGAATCCGGCTCGAGTTTACTGTGCCGAAGACGCCGGAACTGAACGGGCTGGCCGAGAGGATGAACCGGACCATAATGGAGAGGGTCCGGAGTATGCTGGCGCATGCGGAATTACCCAAGGGGTTTTGGGCTGAGGCGATGTCGACGGCGACATACGTGATAAACAGATCACCCTCAGTACCTTTGGACGGAGACACGCCGCAGAGAGTGTGGACCGGTAGGGAAGTATCCTACCGGCACCTGAAGGTGTTCGGGTGTCTCGCATATGTGCATGTGGCAAAGGACCGGAGAGGAAAGCTAGACCCAAAGACCCGGCCATGCATATTCCTCGGTTACGGCGATGACGAGTTCGGCTACCGAGTATGGGACCCGGTCGACAAGAAGATATTCCGGAGTCGCGATATCATCTTCATGGAGGACAAGACACTCGCCGACTGGGAGTCGGAGAAGAAGATGAAGAGCTCCAAGTCGTCCGGTGAGAATCAACTCTACGAGGAGCAGTCCCGACCGGCAAGGGACCGGTTAGCACTCGAGGACCCGGCCGAAGACGGTGAAGAAACAGAACCGGCCGAGGAAGATGAAACTGATACCGGAACTGGCCACGATCCCGAAATGGATTCGGATGAAGAGGAAACGGAGGAGCCGGTTACCGAAGCTCCGGAACGAAGATATCCTCTAAGAGAGAGAAGGGCCCCCCGGAGATTTCCGGAACCAGAGCACGTGCTGCTAACCGACGAGGGGGAGCCAGAGAGCTTTGAAGAAGCAAAGCATGACACCCATAGCCGCAGGTGGTTAAGTGCCATGCAGGAGGAGATGGATTCCCTGCATGAGAACCACACATATGAACTTGTGGAGTTGCCGAAAGGAAAACGGGCACTCCGTAACAAGTGGGTGTTCAAGCTGAAACCGGGAGATGCCGGAAACCCCCCGAGATACAAAGCCAGGATCGTGGTGAAGGGGTTCCAGCAGAAGAAGGGCGTCGACTTCGACGAGATATTTGCCCCGGTAGTGAAGATGACCTCCATCCGGACGGTGCTGAGCATAGCGGCAAGCATGGACCTCGAGGTAGAACAGATGGACGTGAAGACGGCATTCCTTCATGGTGACCTCGAAGAAGAGATCTACATGCAGCAACCGGAAGGATTCGAGAAGAAAGGGAAGGAGCACCTGGTATGCCGGTTGAAGAAGAGCCTTTACGGACTGAAGCAGGCTCCCCGGCAATGGTACCGGAAGTTCGACTCTTTCATGACCAACGAAGGGTACCACAAAACGCAGTCCGATCACTGCGTGTTTGTGAAGAAGTTCGAAGGAGGAGACTTTCTAATACTCCTCCTGTACGTGGACGACATGTTGATCGTCGGACGAGACCAGGTCAAGATACGGATGCTGAAGAAGGCTCTTCACCGAACCTTCTCAATGAAGGACCTGGGCCCGGGGAGGCAAATACTAGGGATGCACATCATCCGGGACCGGAAGAAGAAGCAGTTGTGGCTGTCACAGGAGAAGTACGTGACAAAGGTGCTTCACCGGTTCAACATGTCGGAAGCAAGACCGGTCGGGTCAACACTCCCGGCAAACTGCAAGTTGTCCAGCCAGCAAAGCCCCAAGACAAAGGCTGAGAAGGAGGACATGATGAAAGTACCATATGCCTCTGCCGTCGGAAGCTTGATGTACGCAATGGTGTGTACAAGACCGGACATTGGATACGCAGTCGGAGTGGTGAGCCGGTACATGAGCAACCCCGGCAAAGAGCATTGGAACGCGGCCAAGTGGATACTCCGATACCTGAAGGGCACGGCAAACGTGTGCCTCCGATTCGGCTCCGGTAAGCCCGAACTCGACGGCTTCACCGATTCGGATATGTCGGCTGATGCAGATACCAGCCGGTCCACATCAGGGTATGTGATGACGTATGCAGGGGGAGCTGTTTCATGGCAGTCGAGGCTGCAGAAGACGGTGGCGTTGTCAACCACGGAGGCGGAGTACATAGCGGCTGTTGAAGCCGGCAAGGAAATAATATGGATGAAGGACTTCATTAAAGAGCTCGGTATCCGGCAGGAGGAGTATCGACTCTACTGCGACAGTCAGAGTGCCATCCACCTTGCGAAGAATGCGGCCTATCACTCCCAGACGAAGCACATCCAGCGTAGATACCACTGGATCCGGGAAAGGATAGAAGACAAGGAGTTCGTGCTGACGAAGATCCACACGGACGAGAACGGGTCGGATATGCTGACCAAGGTACTTACACCCGACAAGCTGGAAGCATGCCGGAAGAGGATCGGATTGGAGAGACATCCCATGCCGAAGTGAAGGGGGAGTTTGTTGGGATTTCGGTCCCTCCGGATGGGATGTCCGGAGATGAATGACGGCAAGACCGGTTGCGGTTACGGAACCGGATGATGACGAAGACCCGGCTACGGAGCCGGATGCTGAAGTCACCGGTTACGGAGCCGGATGACGAAGACCCGGCTACGGAGCCGGATGCTGAAGACCCCGGTTACGGAGCCGGATGACGAAGACCCGGCTACGGAGCCGGATGTTGAAGACCCCGGTTACGGAGCCGGATGACGCATGTACCCGGAGAGAGATCCGGATGCGGGGACATATTTGTGAATATGTTTGCCAAGGGCCCTCGAGGCTATATTTGTAAATAGCCCGAAAGTCATATGTGTATAAATATGACTTAGGGCAAACAGTTTATATGTTGTTGCTCATTCTTATGCGAAGTGAGAGCAGCCGAGAGAGAGAGAGAGAGAGAGACGAAGAGGTCGTTGCCTCTGTGTAGTACCGCCGCCTGTGGCGAAGACAGTGAGCTCAAGGTTGTTGCCTTGAAGCCTCACCATTGTACATCCTTGTTCATAGTGATAGTTGGAGTTTGAGGACTCCCGTGGTTTTTTCCCATTTAGGGTTTTCCACGTAAAATATCTAGTGTACCTTTCTCTCTATTGTCCTCGTGCACTTTGTATTTCCCGTTTTCTGTGAGTTGATCCTATTCCTCGGTTGTGGCCGAGCACTGTTTTTCGACATGATGTACATAGTATTATTATTTTGAATGGATATTTTGTTGTCTGTTGACTGTCTTTCTCTTCTACTCTCTACTCCATTCTCTATGTATACCTAACTACATACGGTTGTTTGGTTGAATCGAACTCAACTTCCCATAGAAACAGTGTTCACACTAGCCAGTGGACATCATACTAGGCTAGATTTGTAATTAGTAGAAAGGTCACTTGCCCTAGATTAGTTGGTATTTGAACCCACTTTTGTAACTTAGTTACTCTTGGATGTAATTCTATTTTTACTTATATAGCTTCTTGCTCTCTCTCTCTCTCTCTCTCTCTCTCTCTCTCTCTCTCTCTCTCTCTCTCTCTCTCTCTTGTCTTTGGTGACATGAATGCTCATACAAGAAGTTTCCAACTTGATTCGCAAGAATCTTTCATGCCACATATCTCAAGAATGCAAGAGGATATGCAAATGTATAGCTACTCTTCTTGCGATGAAAAAGATCCAGACCAATTTGGGAAGTTACTCCTACAAATGTGCAATAGTACCGGATTGCTTATTGCAAATGGTATTTCCTTATGGCCCAACACTGATGCTTTTACATGTAGAAAACACAATGGAAATAGTGTGATTGACTATGTGCTACTTTCCGAAGGTATTTTGGATCGTATACATAAATTCTCACTTGGTGAATGGACACCGGAATCCAATCATAGGTCTTTATGTATTGATCTCAAATGTATGCATAGGTTTGATTATGAGAAGGCAATTGAAGATAATAAACAACCGCACTTGATCATGAACCTTAAGCGAGCGCTCATGTATTCCAAGATGGTTGAGGATATCTTACAAATGACAAAGATACAACATGGTGCCACACTAGAAGGCAAATGGGAAGCTTTCAAGAAAGTCATTCTCTCTTGTACAAACAAACGTTTTTTGACCAACCGCACATCTTGGAAATGCAGCAAGAAACTTAGGAAAAACTAGTTTGATAAAGAATGTTGTGAAGCTCAAAAGTGTCTTATGGTTTTGGATGTAGTTAAGAATAAAGAGAATTACCAAAAGCATTTGCATGAGTATAAAAGGCTTATTCAAAGAAAGAGAAGAATATGGGAAGTTAGTCGACAATTTATCCAAACGCAAGAGAAAGCACATGCATGTGCCAAATTTTGGGGAAATCTAAAGGGGAAACGTGTTGAGAGTTATGGTGACTTAACTCTTCACGACTTGTCTATGCATTGCAAGAATTTATATGAGTTATCTCTTGCCGGAAAGATGATGTGTTATGGTTCTCTTTCACATATGTCTCCCTTCTTTACAATTGAAGATATATGCATAGGACTTTAGAAATGAGCCTCTCGAAAGGCAAGCGATCTTCAATGTATAAAGGCTAAAATGCTCAAATGGACGGGAAAGGAAGCACATGTATGGATAAATGATATGTTTAATGATGCACTGCAACAAGGTATGTCATACGATTGGACTATAAATTGGATCAAACCTTTACATAAAGGTGGAGATGTAAATAATGTAAACAACTATCGAACCATCATGGTTGGCTCATTAATGGCAAAACTGTTTGGATGTATAATGGAATCAAAGATAAGTGTATGGGCTGAAAAAAATGGTAAGAGAGCTTATGGACAAGCTAGCTTTCGAAAACACCATAGCACCATTGATCACCTTGTCACCTTTCGAGTATTAATGGAGGAAAGTCGCCTTAGAGGTAAAGGTTTATATTGTTGCTTTGTAGAATTCAAGAAAGCTTTTGATATGGTACCTCGTGAGCATCTTTGGAGGTGAATGGAAGAACTTGAGGTGCCAAGTGAATATATGCTTGCAATTTCCCAAATTTATGAGAAGGTTATATGTTGTGTGCGCATGAGAGATAAACTTTCATATTTTCTCAAAATCACTATTGGTGTTAAGAAAGGATGCCCACTCTCACCAACACTATTTGGTCTATGTATTGATGAATTGGAAGAAATGGTTACCAAGTTTGCAAAGGAAGAATGTGTTGAAGAAGTTGTCATTGGGAATGTTGTGATTATGCTTTTGCTATATGCAGATGATGTAGTGCTTTTTGCAAATAATTTAGGAGATGCATAAAAGCGAAGGCATTGGAAAAAATTTGCATTCATACTAAATAAAGTGTCAATAGCTCTAAAACAAAGATTAATGCTTGTGAAGAGCCAAAAAAGAGATAAACCATGCATTATGTACAACAATGAGCCATTTGAATGTCTGGAAAGCTTCAAATATCTTGGCCTTGAAGTTCCTTCAAATCATAGATGGAATGAATGTGCTACACGCCGCTTAGAGGCGGGTAAGCAAGCATACTATGCATTTGAGAACACATGCAATCTTGGAGATATTAAGTGTTGGGGTGGACACTTTGGTGACACCAGTTCTTCTCTATGGGGTGGAAGTATGGGGCGGTAGCATCCCTAAATCTATGTGGAAAGAGTTTGAAAATGTCCAAAAACATTTTCTTACAAAGTTTCTACAAGTTAAGAAACAAACGCCCTACACTCTCCTCCTCCTTGAGACGGGATCGCTTCCCATTGAGAACATGGCCATGGAAAGGATTGTTGAATACATGCTTAAGGTTCAAAAAAGTCTCTTACATCGACTTCCTAGAATTGCATGGGAAGCAAGCAAAAAGATCCAAAAGACGCATAAAAGCAAAATTTTGTGTTCTGGTTGGATGCAAGATATAGAAAAATGGTTTGGTAGATGGATGCGAGACACTTGCTTCATGATTCATCATTAGATTCCTCTATAAATTAGGCCTTTTTGCAATGCCAATGTATCATGACATGGGACAAATGTGGAGGCTCACGCTTCACACATTATACTACACATGTTGCACCTAACTACAAAACCATATTCTTTGCGGAACGGGGAAATCGTACACATCGATACATGTTAGAGCCCATACCCTTATTTGCCATTTGAACCATTGCTTCCATGCGATGTGATACAGGGCGTTGGGGCACACGTGATGAGAGTGGTTGGCATGCACACTTTGCTCTAAACAAGTTCGCGAGTCTGAGTATCACACTTTGATACAATGCTCTACCTTTGATCATATTCGACCATGCTTTCCACATCTCTTCGACCAAGCCCAATACTTGCATGAATTCCTCTCACAACCACAATGTGCACTCTCGATTGCAACATTCATCGGTAAATTTCTTGAACATCGAGATTCACTACTCACTTTCACACGTATCACATGAAATGTAATATTTTTGGTCTCATAGGTCATATTTGACCTCCGAATATGATAATATAATCTCTCTCTCTCTCTCTCTCTCTCTCTCTCTCTCTCTCTCTCTCTCTCTCTCTCTCTCTCTCTCTCTCTCTCTCTCTCTTGCCTTACGTGTACTCACACACACATAGAGTTCGCTTCCGTTGCATAGCACCACCTACGTCTCTCCTTCTTTACATGGTATCAGAGCTTGTGGTTGTCTAATCAAACTCACTCAACTGTGTTGTGATCACAACACCAACTATCATCAAAACCAGTTCAAGCAATGGAGAAAGAAATCGGCATCATGAATACTCAGATGGGAAGTGCTCTTCCTATGGAGAAGCTCGACAGGGCAAACTTTGCATCTTGGGAATACAAGATGCATCAATACCTTGTCAGACAAGGTTACAAGGGCTATATCGAAGGAGCTCATGAAACACAACCCAACCCAACACATGTCGACTACCCAACGTGGGAGCAAGCGGTAAGCCAATGTTGTATTGCCTTGCATCATGCATACATGATCACATGCTCATCTATATTCGAGAGTCAAAAACGCCAAAAGAAGCTTGGGGCAATCTCAAGAAGATTTTTGTGGCCAATACGGCTGCATGAAAGCTCCAACTCCGACAAGAGTTGAATGACATGCAATGGAGGTATGTGTCGATCACTAGCGATACCTTGAAGATCAAGGAGTTGTGTGATGCCCTCGGATCGATCAACTTCATCATCGATGATGACGAGGTGGTGCAAATATGCCTCAGTGGCTTGGCACCTCGATTCAGTACAATTAGATTAGCCATTCTCGCAAGGGAGAATCCACCTTCCTTTTTCAATCTTCAGTCGATACTATTGGTGGAGAAAATCATGTCCGACAAAGGAGCAATGCACCTGATGGTCAGATGCTCTACTCCCATTCAGGTAATAGAAGAGGATTTAGCCGGGGAAATAGAGGTCAATTCAACCGAGGGTGACAGAGTCAACCGGCCCGAGAATGCAACTCCTACCAATGCCAAGATGGTAGGAGAAATCCTAGAGAGTTCGGTAGAAGGGGGAGCCCTCCTGCTGAACTGATCCATCTCAATAACCCAATCGAATGCGGGTACTGTAGAAAACTCGACCACTACGAAGAGGACTACCAAAAGAAGCAATGAGAATCAGCCTCGACTATCCAACAACTCACTAACTATGCTTCAAATTACAACTACAACGATTGTGGCGGAATGTTCATGATGAGGCACAAAGCGCATTCAATGTCAACACAAGGTGAGACAAACACCTCTCCTTTAGATAATGTATGGTTTGTCAACTCGAGAACATCCAATCATATGACGTCCCACGAAGATTGGTTCCAACAATTACGAAAGTCCAACTCACTAACTATGCTTCAAATTACAACTACAACAATTGTGGCGGAATGTTCATGATGAGGCACAAAGTGCATTCAATGTCGACACAAGGTGAGACAAACACCTCTCCTTTAGATAATGTATGGTTTGTCAACTCGAGAACATTCAATCATATGACGTCCCACGAAGATTGGTTCCAACAATTACGAAAGTCCAACTCACTAACTATGCTTCAAATTACAACTACAACGATTGTGGCGGAATGTTCATGATGAGGCACAAAGCGCATTCAATGTCGACACAAGGTGAGACAAACACCTCTCCTTTAGATAATGTATGGTTTGTCAACTCGAGAACATCCAATCATATGACGTCCCACGAAGATTGGTTCCAATAATTACGAAAGTCCGATCAGTTGGTTATGTCGAAACCGGAGATGACACAACTCACTCGATTCGGCATATCGGAAATGTCCCATTCGGGAATGATGGCAAACAAACCTACCTCAAAAACATCTTGCATGTCCCAACCATCACGAAAAATCTGGTCTCGGTCAGCCAAATAGTAGAACAAGACATGCAAGTGGGGTTCAATAATGAAGGGTGCTTCATTGAAAAAGACGATCAAATCATAGTGCACGATCGTCAAGAAGGCCGAATGTTCATCCTCAAGTCGAGTGAGGTGAAGTCCACCATGTTCGCTAACAGCATCAAAGTCGAAACCGACTTGAAACTGTGGCACAAGCGAATCGGCCACATTAATCCCCAAATGCTTAAAAGGATGCAATCGAAAGGAGCCGTAATTGAACTTCCGACATTTACCGAGAAGGAGATTACGGGTGTATGTGAAGCTTGTCAATTCAGCAAACAACACCGACAACCATTCCCAAAAGAAGGGAATGTGAGCAAAGGGATCCTGGATGTTGTACATTCAGATGTATGGGGACTGCCACAGACAGCCACATTCGGCGGATGCTGATACTATGCCACATTTATCTACGACTTCTCGAGGCAAGTCTGGATCTATCCGATGCGGCAGAAGAGTGAAGTATTTGGACACTTCAAAAGGTTTAAAAATGAAGTCGAAAAAGCCACAAGTCAGCATGTTCGATGCCTTTGATTGGATGGAGTCAAGGAGTATTTCTCGGACGATTTTACGGCCTACCTCTGAAAGGAAGGAATTCGATGAGAATTCTCATGCCGACACACACCTTAGCAAAACGGAGTAGTCGAATGAAAGAATCGGCACATAGTAGAGGTGGCAAGGGCCATGATGAACGAGAAGAACCTGCCGAAATCATATTGGGCAGAAGCGGATAACACAGATGTCTATCTCATGAATAGATGTACAAACTTTGGGATACACAACATAACCCCTCATGAGAAGTTCTTCGGAAAGAAGCTAGATCTATCACATATCCGAATATTTGGCTCGATCACGTACATACATATTCCCGAAGAGAAGCGACAAAAGCTCGACCCGAAGTCAGAGAAATGTATCCTTGTAGGGTACTCACTTCAATAAAAGGGGTACAAATGTTACAATCCTTCTACCCGAAAAGTTTGAGTAAGTCGAGACATCGTTTTTGACGAGTCGGCATCCTGGTACAAACTAGAGTCGACTCCAATTTCAACCCCAATCGACCCGGAATCGGCTCAGTGGACCACAGGAGCTCCTGAGTGACCAAAGCACATCTCGGCCTGGTTCGAAACTCGACAAAGGGAAGGCCAAGATGTCAGAATATGAAGATCCAATCGACAACGAATCAACTCACTCCCTTGACAGTGAGTTCGAAGGCTTCGACATCCCAATCATCCGGAAGAATGGAGTGAAGATAGCCTTAGACTCTGCAAACAAGAAGCTTCGTCGCTCCACCCAAATGGATGTGAAGAACGCCTTCCTACAAGGCAAATTAGAAGAGGAAGCCCACATGATTCAACCACCAGGTTTCAACACCTGACAACAATCTGCCGACTCAGGAAGCCTTTATACGGCCTCAAGCAAGCACCGCGTGCTTGGCATTCGAAGATCACCCAATATCTGCACCAAATCGGCTTCCGAATGTCGAAATCGGACAACTCCCTATACATCCGAAACGAGTTGAACAACCCGATTGTCATCATCCTGTACGTGGATGATCTGGTCATTGGAGGAAAGGATCTCACTGAGATCAATAAGGTCAAATCATTCCTATCCGGCAGATTCGAAATGAAAAATATGCATGAGCTCCATTACTTCCTCGGTATCGAAGTAATTCGGACACCAGTTGGGATATTGATCTCTCAACGGCACTACATTCTCAACTTACTCTACAAGTTCGGAATGACAGAGTGCAAATCTGTGCCTACCCCTCTCGATCGAAATCTCAAACTCGATGACAATTTTAGAACAGAAGTGTGCGAGCCGACTTAGTATCGACAACTGATCGGTAGTCTAATCTATCTAACGATCACACGACTGAACCTCAACTATTTGGTTGGCCTACTTAGCCAATTCATGCAGAATCCTCGAAATGTTCATCTCGATTGCGCTAAGATGGTACTTAGGTATATACATGGGACGATGGATTTTGGCATCATATACAAGTCGGATACAATCATTTAGTTTGAAGGGTACACGGATGCTCACTGGGACGACTATAAGGTCGATAGACGATCAACTTCCAGATTCGTCTTCTCCCTCAGTAGTGGAGAGATCTCTTGGAGTAGCAAAAAGTAGCCGTGTGTCACATCGTCAAGCACAGAGGTCGAATACAGGGGCGCGACAGTCGTTGCATGCGAGGCATCTGGCTGAAGCGCATATTGAAGGATCTGGGCGTTCTCATCAAGGATCTAATTCTCCTAAACATCGACAACATGAGCAATATCTACCTGGTTTGGAACCTAGTGTTCCACGTGCGGACTAAGCATATCGAAGTGCACTATCACTTCATCCGAGAGCGCATTCAGGTTGGAGATGTCACCCGCGCTTGAGGGGGAGTACCAAAAAACAATAGTAATCATCGATTTCGAAGTCGACCAAAGGAGTCGAAGTAAGATAATAGGCGAGCCGAGAGTCGGACAAGGAGCACAAAGTAATCGAGCAGTGGAAAGCCAAACAACCGAAACAACTCGAAAGCCAAAGCCGATTCAACCGAATCGAAGTTTTAAGTTGTGTTTGAAGGGGCATGTTGAGAATCGAACTTAACTTCCTATAGAGATAGTGTTCACACTAGCTAGTGGACATCATACTAGGCTAGATTTGTAATTAGTAGAAAGGGCACTTGCCCTAGATCAGTTGGTATTTAAACCAACCTTTTGTAACTTAGTTACTGTTGGATGTAATTCTATTTTTACTAATATAGCTTCTTGCTCAAGCTCTCTCTCTCTCTCTCTCTCTCTCTCTCTCTCTCTCTCTCTCTCTCTCTCTCTCTACCTTGCCTTACGTGTACTCACATACACACAAAGTTCGCTTCCATTGCATAGCACCACCTACGTCTCTCCTTCTTTACATCTGATTTGTGTCAGCTTCATATAACTCTTTACAACCTCACTATCACCTGACCCAACCTCAGTTATCCAGTTGGCCTCCTTAGCCAATTCATGTAGACACCAAGCGATATTCATCTAGATTGTGCTAATTGAGTGCTAAGATACGTGAGTGGCACAATGGATTATGGCATTCTGTACAAGTCGGTAATGCCAATTCGGCTCGAAGGGTACAGAAATGCCGACTGGGCCAACTCCAAAGTCAACTGATGCTTGACTTTAGGGTCTGTCTTCTCTCAAGGTAGTGGGGCCATATCATGGAGCAACAAGAAGCAATTGACCGTCTCGTTATCGAGCACTGAAGCCGAATATAGAGGCAAGGTTGCAGTTGCACGTGAAGCCGTATGGCTCAAGCGGATATTGAAGGATCTGGATGTCTCCATCAACAATCCAATCTTAATATCCTAAGACAAGCTCAACCGTATACATCTTGCTCAGAACCTGGTCTTCCATGCTCGGACAAAGCACTGCACTAACACTTCATTCGAGAACTTGCCCTAGTGGGGGATGTTAACCTTCAACATATTTGCACCAATCTTCAAATGACCGACATCTTCACAAAAGCTCTAGGAGCCGACAAACTTCAACAATTCATGTCGGACCTGGGTCTGTCAACCTCTGACTTGCCAAGCTTGAGGGGGAGTACCGACTGGAAGCCGAAGCCGGACATACCAAAATGTTGTGAGACAAGCTCAACATGAGTCAGATCGGCTAAAGGCCAGTAGGCTAGATCAGCTAAAGAAGCCGACAACCGGATTGGCTAAGGAAGATCGGCTGAAGAAGTCGACAACCAGATTGGCTAGGAGCCGACAGGCTGTTAGAGGCCTACATTCCTATTTCGTAAATAGGAATAATATAGACCTTTAGTGTCAGAGCTCATGTGTGAGCATTCAAGTACTACTTAATACTTGTGTTAGCCCATTGTCAGGGCTTGTATATAAAGTGCTTTATGAGCACATTGTTTGTACACTAAGTCATTTTCGAAATATAATTTTTTCTTGTTGTCTACTCACTTTGTCTCTCTCTCTCTCTCTCTCTCTCTCCCAAACTATGTATTCCTAACTGTCTTCTGTTGTCCAGCCTAGTCGCTTGTGTTTGTTAACTTACAAGCTTCCTCATATGTGAACTTTTACACAAAGGCCGGACAGTAGTGGAGCCGAACGTGCACGAAGCCGGAGCTGGAGACCATCAAAGCTAGAGCAGGAAACTAGCGAAGATGAAAGTTGACTATCTAGTGACTAGAAGTTGAATTTGAAGAGGCGTGTTGAGAATCAAACTCAACTTAACCTAGTGTGGGAACACACTTTGAGAATATGTGAAGTGTGTGAACACACCACAATTATGTAACATAACTAATGTGTCATAGGACTTACATCATATGACACATGGTTATTGAGGTAGTTAAGGTTTCCCCCCTTTCCCAAGAGGTATTTTAGTAAGAGAATGTAGATAGAAGGTGACCATATAAGCACCTTCTCCTCTCCTCTCCTCTCCTCTACAAGTAGTAGGTTGTCATTCTTGTGAATATACAGTTTTTTGTTTTCTTGTCTCTATTTCTCTCTTCTCTCATGCACACACACACACACGCACACGCACACACACACCTCTAATCTACTACCGTATTACATACTCATACACTTGATTGTTTACAATGTATATAAGATCACATATATATATTTATAAAAAGAATTTTTATTTTTATTTTTCCAAATTTTTTTATAAAAAGAATTGTTAACAAAAACAGAAATAAACAAATGATGTAGTCAATATATGTAATCAAGGCGTTTGGTCTCTAAAAGTGTATGTGATACACAATTGAGGTATTGTCCTCATATGCATATGCCACACATCACATATCAAACTTGTATAATTTCAATCACAAAGAATGTAATAATGTATGTATTATGTAATAGAGGCATAAACCTCATACACATATAATGTATATACGATTTATGCACACAAAATATGACCAAGCCAACATGATTGAACAATTTACATTTCAAATAATGACTTAAACAAGTTTAAGAATGGGAGAATAAAGAATAGAATAAAAAAAGTTTATTATTGATCAACAATAAAGGAAATACTGAAGTTCTTTTGTCGGTGACTTTCTAGATCAACGCTCAAATGATACATCGATCGATAAACATAACCAAAAATCAACAAAAGAAACATTAGAAAGTGGCACTAATATCAAATCTTAGAGATTTATTGTAATGTAAGCATAAAATAAAGAAATACATAATATAACAATATAGATTGAGAGAGAAAGAAGGGTGTAGATCCACCCAACCACCCCCAAGCGAAGGGAAGGAGATAGACTCGAGCCTTGAACGACGTCCCATATCATTGCTATGGCTTCGAGTTGTACAAGGTATTAGTGCGCTCACCACAAGATCACAATGTTGACATAGTCGAACAATGTGTCTAATAAGGACAACTAGGCCTAATATTTATAGCTAGACCTAAGGCCCCGAGGCAAGCTCACACTTGGCCCTTAAGGGTCGTCTCAATCCCTAAGATTAGAAGTAATCCTCCTTTCTTTACGTTCTCGATTAGCCCTCACACTTTTATCCTTTTATTGTTATGCTTGTAACACACATAGTCAAATAACATTACAACCAGCATCGGTGATCGGATAGGGGTAAGATGAGAGATAAAAGAAGCCCACACAAAGAAATGAAATATACCTTCCATGTCTTGTATAAGGGTTCTAACGTAGTGGTAAGCCCCTGTTGTCAATTAATTGAACTCATGGGCTCCCACCTTGTATATGTTGGTTGATCAAACCTTATTGAGTCACTAAATTATGCCCATCTATCTCTATTTGCTCCTCATATGAAAAAGTTAGTCCAACGTAGCATGGCCTGCCCATCAAAGCGAGACAAGTCGAGAGGCGTGGAAGTGCTTGTAGGGAAGGAAAAAAGAAGAACCAACCCTCATTTTCTTGCATAGATAGATGATGATGTTCATCCACGCTCTTTATTTATATTTATTTTCCTACTACCTTACTCTAGTGGTAAGTTACTAAAGTAACAACTCTAAGGCCTTGGGGTTCCAAGCTCCCACTATCACACCTCTTTACTCTTTTCCATAAATTTCTAGGGTGCCACTATGAAATATATATATATAGGTCCTAATCTTTATGTTGGACAACTCTTTTCCATTGCTCGTTGCCTCTCACTCCCAATCAGAGAGAGAGAGAGAGAGAGAGAGAGAGAGTCCTCCCCCTCCTGAATAACTCACACACACAAACACACACACACACTTCTGCTCTCTCTCTCTCTCTCTCTCTCTGTCTCCACTTTTCATTCACAACTAGCCCTAAAATAAAGCGCTCCTGCTTAGAATCCTCACTGCTTCTCCAGATTAGATCTATGTATATGTATGTATGTATGTGTGCCATGAGCATGAGCATGAGCATGAGCATGAGCATGCTCTACGAACCCTAGATTCTCAAGATTCCTCCAGGGGTTCCTGCAACAGTTCCCTTCTCTCTTCCCTCCTCTCGGACTGCTGCTTCTTCTACTCTCCTTGGTTCCTCCTCCTCCTCCTCCGTGTGTTTGTTTGTTTGTTCAGGATCTGAAGAATTTGTTGACGTTTGAGATCCTGAAGGAGGTCCATGCCCTTGTGTCGTGGCGATCAAGCAGCACAATTCCTGCCTGCCCGGCTACTGTAATCCTTTCCAGGCGTTTCCTCTTCTAGGTTTATTAGTCGTCGGATCATCCATCCGTCAGTGAGGTTAGTTAGGAATGGCATCATCACAACAGGACATCCAGCAGCAGCAGCAGCAGCAGCACTATGGTGTGACAGAGCCCCTTTCATCATCAGGCCCCACAGAGCCTGACCTCTCAAGGAACAGGGATTTGATCAAGGTCTTAATTAATTATATTTCAATTTTGAATTAAGCATCATATTGCATCTCCTTGTTTCGTTTTCACAGAAATATGGTTGGTTCTTTCCCCTTTCAGTTTCTAGCTAGTGCGGGGCTTTATGAGAGTCAGGAGGAGGCGGTTCTCAGGGAGGAGGTTCTGGGAAGGCTTGATCAGGTAGTGTTTGAGTTGCTCTAATGCCCTGCAAGTCATCCCTCTGCAGTGTTGCGTATAAATTCTCTGCAATATACACATGTTTTTGGATGACTAAACCCCAGACTCTATTCCTCTTACTCAACGTGGTTCCATCACAGATTGTCAAACTGTGGGTGAAGAAAATAAGTATCAACAAAGGTTATAGTGAGCAGGTTGTGCAAGAGGCCAATGCAAAGATTTTCACCTTTGGGTCATATCGGCTTGGGGTAAGTTTTTTTTTGAGATTGGAAGGAAAGTGCTTGCTTGGATTTGGTTGATGCTGGCGTGTTTGTTTGAAACATCTTCTTGTAAGACGTATGTTTTGAGCCCTGTATATGCCACTTCTGTAACAACATCTTAAAAGAGACCACAATCCTCAACTAGTTTTATTATTATTATTATTATTATTATTATTATTATTATTATCAGTGAGCTAGCTGTGGTAAGCAAGTGATCATTTTGTTTACGTTCTGTGAAAGGAAGAGAATATTCACGTCCATTTTAAGTGTGGTTAAGGTTAAGAGTAGTCAATGAACTGTACTCAACAGAAGTGAACATAAGGTGTCCTGTACTTAAGTTGTGAGCTCAAGATATTGAGAGCTTAGTCCAGTTGAACGACTTGCACACACGGTCATGTGCAGTTGTTGGAGAAAGCAACTTCATGCATGATTTAAGAATCCTTATGTTGTCATTAACCAGATCATATTGCATAATAGAAAGTAAAATTCCGAAGAGTTATTGGTTGGCATATACAATTTTTCCAAGTGATGTTAGTGGCATCTGATACTGTTTCATCGTCAAATACAAATAGCTACCATATCCAATGGCACAACACATGACTAGATTGCTGGAGCAAGGAAGGAGACAAGTACACCGTAAACTTAATGGATTCACCATTTATGTAATCTTTCTGAGGATTAGAGAGGGTAATTGCAATGGAAACCTGGAAAGCAGGATTGAGAAAATTCGTACTTGAAAATATTCTTTGATGGTGCTTATCAACAGATCAGTTATGGCTTGAAGTATGAATATGCTCCACAAGTCATAGCTGATCAATTTTATTGATTGTGTTTACAATAGTCTTTTAGAATCTCCACATTCTTGTTCTTGCTGCAGGTTCATGGACCTGGAGCAGATATCGATACCTTGTGTATTGGTCCTCGTCATGCCACTCGAGAGGTTGGCTGTTAGTTTTGCTGGATCTTTGCTTCTTGTAATCTTTTGCCATCAAATTTTTAATGTCATGTTATTAATAATTTCTTGCTGCAGGAGGATTTTTTTATTATTCTCCATGACATGCTCATGGAAATGCATGAAGTTACAGAACTTCATCCAGTGCCAGATGCACATGTTCCTGTCCTAAAGTTCAAATTTAGTGGTATATCTATAGATCTGCTTTATGCTAGGCTTGCTTTGTGGGTTATTCCTGAGGTAATTGAAGCCTGATTGAATGCATAATGAATAGATATACAACACTTGTCACAGTTTGCTAATCTACAATTGCTTTACTATCTGTTGTGCATATAGGACCTTGATATATCACAGGAATCCATTCTCTGCAATGTGGATGAGCAAAGTGTAAGAAGTCTCAATGGGTGCAGAGTGACTGATCAGATATTGCGGCTTGTACCTAACATTCAGGTGTGTCTGAGTCATTAGTGCAATCATTATTTTGTGTGCATAGATTTCTTTGTCTTATTTGTTACCATTGCGGGGTGGTTTGATGCAGAACTTTCGAACAACATTGAGGTGCTTAAAGCTTTGGGCTAGAAGGCGTGGAGTGTACTCAAATGTAAGTGTGTTTCATTTCTTTTTGTATTTGGCCAAATTGTCTTTCTTTGTGTTCGTTGGTATTGAGGCCAGTCTCTGGAACAAAAATTCTAACAAACGTTTCGTTTGCAGGTAACGGGTTTTCTAGGAGGGGTGAATTGGGCATTACTAGTGGCTCGGATTTGTCAATTGTATCCAAACGCAGTACCCAGCATGCTGGTTTCACGCTTTTTCCGCGTATATACTCAATGGAGATGGCCAAATCCTGTTATGTTATGTGAGATTGAAGAAGGAACTTTAGGGCTTCCTGTGTGGGATCCTAGAAGGAACCCCCGAGATAGGACACATTTGATGCCAATTATAACCCCTGCATATCCGTGCATGAATTCTAGTTACAATGTCTCAACTAGCACTCTTCGGGTCATGACAGAGCAGTTTGAGACTGGCAATGAAGTCTGCAAGGTCCAAAGGTTCTTCTATTTTATTAACATGTCACTGTTAATATCAAATCTTTATTACATATTTCTGGTCCATTTGTCAGGCATTGGAGATGAAGCAGGCAGAGTGGAATGCCTTGTTTGAAGCCTATCCATTTTTCGAAGCATACAAGAACTATTTGCAAATTGACATTATGGCTATGGATGAAAACGATCTACGGACTTGGAAAGGATGGGTTGAATCTCGCCTTAGGCAGTTGACATTGAAGGTAAGTATATTTTAAAAATTTTAAAGCAGTATGTTTTCATAAGCAATTCTTTAGATGATGACTTTACATTTGCCCCATTTCTTTTGGTTTTATTTTTAATCCAGATTGAACGCGACACACTTGGGATGCTTCAGTGTCACCCATACCCCAATGAATATGTTGATCCTTCTAAGCCTGTTCCTCATACTGCTTTCTTCATGGGATTGCAACGTAAACAGGGGGTTCCGATCCGTGAAGGACAACAATTTGATATACGAGGCACAGTTGAAGAATTTAGGCATTCTGTCAATATATATGATTATTGGAAGCCTGGAATGGAAATATTTGTTTCACACGTGCGAAGGAAGCAGATTCCTCTTTTTGTTTTTCCAGAGGGTGTTCGCCCAATGAGACCTCAGAGATCTCTTGTACCACCTAAATCATCTTCCCCAGGGATTAAAGCAGCACAATCTTTAAGCAGTTCTCCACCTTCACAACAAGCAACTGCTGTAGGAGATGATATCGAAGATGCTGCTCTTGAAAGTGTAAAGAGACCAGATGAGAGAGCAATGATCTCAGAATCATCAAAGAGATTGAAAATCTCTGAAGTCTCCATTGTATCCACTGTTTCCAGTGAACTGTCATATCCATCACAAACAAGTGGAGAGGTCTCCAGGAGAACAGTAAATGTCGAAACTGCGACTGTAGCCAATTCATGCAGAAATGGGGCTGGGAGCATTACAATGAACAGTTATGACTTTGAGCGAATCACTTCAGGCAGGATACCTACTGCAGAGACGACTGTGCCGAGTAGAGTAACATTGAGGATGCAAGCAGTGTCTTCTCAAAGTGAGAGCTGCCAAAGTGCTTTTGTCGATGAACTAGAGGTGTGTAGAAATTTAGCCATCTAACTTAGGCTCTTTGTTTTACTTCTTTGTTCGCTTTTTGTGGTGATGAATATTGAGCTCATTTTGTTTGATTGGAATCCCATGATTCTGGTTGATTTTGCTATTGTTTTTTTTCCTTGTTTCTTGTTTGAGTAAGTCTACAGTGAGACTGCGTACTGCTGGATAATATATACAAACTAGTAGTGGCTCTAAAAGGCCAATGATCAGGTAAGTGAATATCTTTGCTTGAGTAGCTTCTGATAACTCATTGCCTAAAGTCCCAACGAATTTGTTTCTTTTCAAGCTGTGCGTTTAAGCAACCACGGCGCAACAAAGAAGACCCCACCTGCAGGTGATCTCAGGGATTTGGGCATTGAGCCAGCTCTGCTTCGTGCCCCAGATTCTGAGAAAAACTGTAAGTGCATTTTTTGTCATGGTCTTAATTCAAAAAGGCAGTGTGTTCTGGCAGGTTTTTGTGCAGATACATGCAGAGTAATTTGATACCCACATGTTGAATCCAGCTTTTACCTCAAAGCACTAAATTGATATCCCTTTCAGTAAGATTGACGTGCCTATTGCACGAAAACTGAGTTGTTGTATCAGTAGGCATGGAGCCCTCTCTTCTCTTGAAGAGGTTTATTGATCCCTTGATTAAAAACGATAAGGGGTTGGTGTAAAATGTATTTAAAGTTGTCGATGTGGAATTGGTTCAAGGGAGTACGTCAACTTTCAAGGTTGGCTGCGTTTGGTCTTGATGAGGATGGCAATTGCTGTATCTTGCAACATTTGTAATATAAATATGTAGAGTTGGTTTGTTTTTGGTGTAGTAGTTTAACAATAGTGGTGTTGATTGTCAAGTACCAGTGAATTTCATTACATGCTTCTTGTTCGTTCTCACATTGTTTTTCAGGATATTGTCCATTATCTACGAAGTAGAGTAGTTACGACAAGCTACACTAGTCAATTGATTTGGTAGTTTACTAACTTGTTGAATTCAGCTGGCAATTCATCTGCTTATTAGTTGTGTTTCTTGTGATATTCTGAATATAAGGCATTCTTCACCCTGGGACTTTATTTAGTAATTTGGAAGAGTGTTTCCAACACAAAACTGGATCAGCACATGCATCAACCTGTATGTAGGTAGCTAACCGTAGTCATATGATTTGGTAGTTTATGAACTGTTGAAGCTCATGATCTCATTTGCTTAATTGTTTTGTTTCTTGTGATACGTTGTTGGATGGTAACGCCATCTTCATCCCTAGATCTGGATTCTGGATATAGTAAACTTGAAGAATGTTCTCCACGTAATTCTGGGTCAGCACGTGTCAACCTGTAGTTAACATATTTGAAGGGTCTCTCTTCCCCATTTGTTACAGGGGGGGGGGGCATTAGTTATCACATTAATAATAAGTCAGTTTTTCTGTATGGATACCTGCCTGGTTTTAAGTTTTAACTTGTCAAGGCTATCACCATGGCTCATCTGAGTCTGTCAACATACAACATTCCAGACTTGAGCAAATATTTGAGAAGACCATCCGTACCTGTGGATATTCTCACAAGGAGCATCAGAAGCATTCGTTTGTTCAGATTGTGTGCTGATATTTGGAGCTTTTCTCTTAAATACCATCATTGACATGTTACCAAACCAACACAGGTTGTGAATCTCAAGAGGTAGCTAGCTAAAATATAGGAGCTCATCTAAATCCCCTTGACATGACTGGGAACAAATCTTTGAGAGACTCATGTCCTGTGGATATACTCATAAGGATAATCAGAGGCATTAATTGACTCAGATTAATCTGTGTGTCAATATTAGGCAGCTTTTGCCTCTGTTTCGCTTGAGTGCCATTATTGGCATTTTGCCACACCAACATAGTCAATTATGATTGAGCTTTCTCATAATATTTGAGCCCGCTAAAATACTGCAAGGTAAGACAACAATTTGGGACGAATATTTGAGAGGATGATTTGTGCTTTTGAATTTCCGCTAATGGCTCACCATATATTCGAGGAGTGACATAAGCACCCACCATCGTTATTAGTGGTTCAATCAATAGTAAGAATCACTTGCTTTGGCTAACCATGAATAGAAACAATGATGTGTTGCCAAACCAACATAGGAGGTGGCTACCATTCTCATCGCTTCAATCACAATAGGCTTTTTATGCATCTTTTCATTTCTTCTTGAATAGTGATATCTTGGTGACGAATGATCATCCCATCTTTGAGAGCTCATAGGTGATATTCCATTTTTCCATTCTCACAATGTCCAAGAAAAGTGTATTCTTTCAAGCTTTATACAAATCCTATGAGGCATGTTCATGTTGGCATAAAAGGCCGACTCCTTCCACTTTGTATCCTTAGTGTGAACACATTCTCTACTTACGACTTGAGTATATATAAGCTCAGACCTAACATTGAAGCGAATAAGAGTAAAAAGAGTTATAGAGAAGAGAATAAGAGAGAACTTCCATTGAAGCTTAATCTATGTCTATCTCCTACCTTACTTCTTGTTCTTGTTGCATATCTGTGTTGTTTGCTGTACACATCTTACCTTGTAGGTCCTTATCATATTCTTCATCTAACATATTACAAGTGGTAGCAGAGCAACCTTGCTGTCCAGTGATGATGAATAGCAGAAAAGCTAAGAAGAGAAGTCATCCAGCTGAGAGAAAAAGACGAGGTCAACAACGTCTACTTCTAGTACAAGAAGGACGACATAGTTCGACACGAGTGTGGAAATTCAGAAGTTCGACAGGATGTCCTCATCATCCGACGACAGATTGAAACCATTCGGCATAACACCAAGCCGGCCTCAATATCTGTAGAAGAATGACGATCTATGGACGAAATAGCTAGATCGACCATTCGAATGCACCTGGCCGAAAATGTCTATTTCAGTATGGCGAAGGAGACGATTGCATTCTCTTTGTTTGAGAAACTATAGGCAGTGTACGAGAAGAAATTCGCCGCATCAAAAGTTTATATTGATTTGACAGTTATTCAACATGAAGATGAGAGAGACAGATCCAACAACCTCCCACATCAACACCTTCAATCAGGTGTTATCTGAACTCTCCTCCCAAGGGATTAACTTCAAAGAAGAAGTTAAAACCCTGGCCCTCCTTTCAAGCTTGTCGGTGAGTTGGGAGGTATTCTTTACGACATTTGCCAACAACCGTCCGAATCTAAATCTAGATGAGACGATCGGATAAGTCCTCACTAAGGATATTCGATGATCATTGAGTCGGTAGAAGCCCACCATTCGATTGAGTCAATCAAATTATCCAATTGATCAAGAGAACAAGTCGGAAGAACTGGTTGAAACACCAATTGACCAAGAAAGAGGGGAGACCAAAACAACGGTAAAAGTCAAGGAATAGTTGACCAAATGATTTCTACACCCACTGTAGAAAAGATGGTCACAATGTTTCTGACTGCTAGTCGATTAAAAAGAAAGGAGAGTGGTCAATGATTCGAGCGGAATTCAGGACGTTTTGATTTGAATCATTCTCCAATCGGCAACCAAATCAATGTTGCAGATTCCCGATCAGGAGAAATCCTCTCTCTGAAGGATTCAATGATCGGACAAGTCCTTTATAGTGTGCTGGACACACGAACGTGGTTACTGGACTCCAGTGCCACATTTCATGTGACACCAAATATCAAATGGTTTTCGAACTATTTGGCCGGAGCCGTCGACACTATCTGACTCGACAATGGGCAGGAATGCAAAATCATTGGAATCAATGAAGTACCAATTCGATTGCCGAATGACAATACAATCTTCTTGCACCATGTCCGGCACGTACCCGAGCTCAAAAGGAGTCTAGTCTCCATCAACATGTTAGCCAAAGATGGGCACCGAACAACTCTCAGCGAGTCGTCATGGATGATCAATTGACGAAACATGATGCGTCAGATCGTCGGTCAACATCCGGATTTATGTTCTCGCTTGGTGACTGTTGCGTGGAATAGCAAGAAGCAGTCAACAGTGGCCCTATCGATCATTGGGGCTGAGTATCCGGGCACTACCGTTGCCACCTATGAAGCCATCTGGCTTTGGCGACTGATGCGAGACCTCCAAATCGAAGTACTGACTCCAATTCTGATCTACTGCGACAACATGAGCATCATGCAGCTTGCAAAAAATCATATGCTCCATGCTCGGACGAAGTGCATAAAAGTGCATTATCACTTTGTGCGCAAGCGAGTCCTCAACGGTGAAGTTGAACTTCGGTTTGTTCGGATGGATCGACAGGTTGCCGACATCTTCACCAAGGCACTTGGATTCGACAAGTTGCAACATTTTTCAGAGATGCTTGGCTTACAACATCTCGACATGCCGCACTTGAGGGGGGGAATCGGAACAGGAACCGGGAAAACAGGTAATGGCATTGGACAAGCAGCCGGAGAGTAGGAAACCGAAACCGAAATAGGGGGAGACAAGAAGAAAAAGGAAGCCGAGTTGACGTAAGAAGTCGGCACATCCAAAAAAGTCGGAACAAGCACCGACTACGGCAGAGTCAAGAAGGACAGAGCCGACTGGAAAAAGAAGGACAAGACTCGGACATGGTTCGATGTTGTTAAGGGCTTGAAGATTGAAGACGAGTTGGAGACAACCAACTTGAACAATAGTGGGAATGAATCGGAGGCAGACGATTCGGTTCAAAAGCTTGATTCGGACGAGCTGGATCAGTTGAAGGCCAAGTGGACGAGAAGGCAGTGGACTGGGAGGAGTCGACGGGTCGAAAAACGCCAAAGTTGTAGCAACAAAGGAGCTAAGATGGGCCTGTTGAGGAGACAAGCCGACTGAGAAGGTCAAGGAGCGCGGAACCGGACGTGTTGTGGAAAGCGAGACCTCTGAATTCCTTTCTACTGCAGATAACTGTTGAATTGGCCGGAAAAATAATCTTTTCCTCCATCCAACCGCAGGCACTTGATCTTCCTCTCCGTTTCCCGTTCTACAAGACTTTGCAGGTTCCGGTAACAGTCAAAAACTTCGGGTTTCCTTTCGATTAGGTAGATCCATGTGTGCCGACTGTAGTCGTCAATGAAGGAGACGAAATATCGGCACCCGCCAAGACTAACGTTCTATGCCGGTCCCCATACATCCAAATTTATTAGATTGAGCTTGTTACGGCTCCGGTTTCTTTCGGTGGGGAACGGAAGTCGGTGTTGCTTCCCGAGCTGGCATACTTCACATATTTGGACCTTCCAAGCATTGAATTTTGGCAATCCGAAAACAACTTGTTTCGATTGCAGGTCTTGAAGCCTCTGGTAATAGACATGGCCGATTCACTTGTGCCACAAGTCGATGTCTGACTCGACTTTCTGTCATTTGGCGAACAACGTGGTGCCTACGTCGTTGGTGTCGAGTATGAACATCCTCCCGTCCCGGCGCCCTTGCACGATGATCCAACCTTCTTCCCCAATGAAGCACCTGATGTGTGTAAACCACACTTGCATCCCCTGGTCGATGATTTGCCTGACCAACACCAGGTTCTTGGTGATTGTCGGAATGAAGAAAACCGTCCCTAGACGGAAACCGAGTTTAGCATGTGTAAACCGGCCCTTACATGCGAGCACACTTTTCGTTGTATAGTAAGTAGGTAGGTACAAGTCGACTGAGGTGAAATCCTATGTAGCGCGCATTCAATAGGGAGAGAATCGAGTTGTATCTCTGTCCGAAAGGACAGAGAGTTAATATGATGTAACGGATGATAACGGCCTCCCTCCTTGGGCTATAAAAGAGAGGGGGATCGCGCGTTAGAGAGGACGAAGTGCTGTCGGACTGGGACCGAGCCCTTCTCCTCTACCACTCTCCATAGCCATTTTGCGCAGGTTTTCGGGAGGCTGACTCCGCTCCGTGGAATGCTCGTGTGCTTCCGGCAAAGTCTCCATCTCGCTCTTCTGTGTGAGTGTGAGTGAACAGGCGTCGGCGTTCGCCTTGCCGGCATGTTAGTTGTAACCGCCTTGATATATATATACGTTTATATACATACGTGTTCATATACTCAGACTTCTAGTCGTCTCGTTTTGCTGTGTTGTTGGACTATGAGTCTTGCGTGCTCCCGTGTCTGTGCGTGTGCCAGTGCGTCCTTTGCCTTTCCGTTCTCCTCCTTCTCAGCTATTTCTCGGTCCAAGACCCCGGTGGTCCTGCCTCGTTCTCCACGCACGCACGTAACAACGCGACAACGTTCATAAGCTTCCCTTTTTGGCCGACATGATTTAAGGGAACTTCTCCAACATGCACGATTGGGTGAGGAGTGTCATCTTTGGTCTCAACAACTCCCGGTTGCTCCGGCTTTTCCAGAAACGAGAACCACTCTTTGTGGCTCGTCATGTAGTTAGATGCTCCGGAGTCAACGTACCATACTTCCTCCGATCCGTAAGTGCTCTTCTTCATTGAGTTTGCCTTGTGCTTCATCACGAAGGCTGGCCCTTGTCCGGTCTTTTCCGGTTCCGGATCCTTCTGATCGTTCTACGTAGTGCGAGCTTTTTCGGTTCCCTTGTAGAGCCTTGGCGGGTTCGGATTTATCTGAATCGGTGCGCTTCTTCCAACACTCACTTTCCCGGTGGCCCTTCTTGCCACAATACCAACATTCCGTGTTAGCCTTTGATTGCTGGTTTCCGACGCCGCTTTGACCCCCTCTTGCTTGTGAAGGGTCCAAAACTATTGTCGGCACTATCTCTGTGCCTCCGATTTTTCTCTTGTCGGACGCTACTATTGCGTGCCGACCCACCTTGTCCTCCACCCCCATGGGGCCGATCCGCCTTCGTGTACATCATCTGGCTGTTTGATTGAGTGGTTTTCTTCGAAGAAGGACGATGGCTTCTCACGGGTGCAAATTGCCGTCTAGATTGGTTCGTATTGGTGTGCTAGACCACCGAGGTAGATCTGGATCATCTCGTCCTCGTCCACCGCCACGTTGATGGAACCGAGTGCGCCACAAATCTCCTTGATCTTGGTGGTGTAGTCGGTGACCAGAAACTATTGTGCTCTTACCGGAGCTACAACTTCGGAGCCGTGGTATTGGCGGTGAAAATCTTCCAAAGATTTTCCCAGGCCTCTTTCGGCGTTTTTGCATTCTTGATGTAGCCGTGCACATAGGACGCGAGGCAGTACAACACTTTGCTTGCTCCTTGCGCCCATGCCGGGAAGTCCTTGTGTGGCGAATCCGGCACTGCTACATTCGCTTATTCCATGTAGCTCCAGTATCCGTGCCCCAACAGGTACTGGTGCATTTTATATGACCAGGACGCATAGTTGCTCCGATTGGAAGTGATCCCACCATGCTTATGTCCATACCTTCTCTTTTTAGTCTGTTCTTTTACCGGTAGTTAGGGTTTGTCTTCAGAAAACGCTTGTCGGTAGTAAAGGTTCTCAACCCTCGCACTCTGATACCATGTCAAAGTTAATATGCAGAAGCTTTGAAAAACTAGTTTATCCGAATAACAACAGAAAACAGAGACAAGGTTTAATGGAAGCTTAGGAACAACAAATACATAGGAGAGACAGAGAGAGCAGAAAGCATAAACTCAATTCAAAATAATAACACTCTGTGTATAGCAATGTCCTACAGAACACTTTTTATACAAGTCCATAAAAGGACTAAGAGAAGTACTTCAATGCTCATACGAGTGATTGACACTGACTCCAATGAATCTGTGTATGTACTAGGCTAGATTCATAGGCCTCTAATGGCCTACTGGTTACAATCCAGTCCGTTTCTCCGATACAACTTCTGGTTCCGAATACCGATCCGGACATCGATCTGGATTTGGCTTATTTAGCCGATCCAGATCCTATTGAGCTTGTTCGTTCAACATGTTCGATGCGACAATCGAATAGGTCATCTAACGTTGTTCACTAACTCATTGTAATCACTCAAAGCAAAGAGTGCTTTAGGAACAACCCCCTTCCGTGCTTCATCTAGCTAGACGACATTCGGAAAGACTAATCAAATCTATTCCTCTCATCGTTGTAACGATTTGAAGTAGGATTGGCTTGAATAATCGACACAAAGGCACATAATCTGTGATCGGCCTCTTGGAATCGGCAATTGGAATCGAATCAACAGTGAATTGTGCTCAACTCGGTTAGGAGACATTCTGGAAGACCAATTGGCTCTATCCCTCTATTCACCGTAGCCACTCCAAGCAAGTTTAGCACCCAACTACTCTGATAGTTGAAGTCGATCCGTCTCGTGTCCAAATCCAACTAGAATGATATCAGGTGAGCCAATCGGTCACATCCCACCACTGTTCGTAGTCGACTTCGTATATAGTCTAGCAAGTTGATACAAATGTCATCAACAACCCGCTCATCAGAGATGCGTCTAAGGAAGTTTGACGTATTGAACTTCCACTTCCAGAAAGAGTAGATTCACGACCATCTAATAGTCATGGGTCAGATCGACCCAATCAAGACAAAAAACGCTCTAGAAGGATAGAAGCCGAATGAGTGGACAACACCAAATGAGTGCAATCATGGTCAAGTACTTCAATGCTCATACAAGTGACTGACATTGACTCCAAGGAATTTGCATATGTACTACACTAGATTCGTAGGACTCTAATGGTCTACTGGTTACAACCCAGTATGTTTCTCTGATCCGGCTTCTGGTTCCGAATACCGATACGGTTCTTGTTGAGCTTGTTCGCTCAACACGTTCGAAGTGAGATTCCAAACCTGACGGCCACACTTGTGCTTCATTTGGTTTTGCGACAATCGAATAGGTCATCCAACGTTGTTCACTAACTCATCGTAATCACTCGAAGCAAAGAGTGCTCTAGGAACAACCCCCTTTCGTGCTTCATCTGGCTAGACGACATTCGGAAAGGCCAATAAACTCTATTCCTCTCATCATTGTAACGATTTGAAGTAGGATTGGCTTGAATAATTAGCACAAAGGCACATAATCTGTGATCGGCCTCTTGGAATCGACAATTGGAATCGAATCGACAGTGAACTGTGCTCAACTCGGTTAGGAGGCGACATTCCGGAAGACCAGTTGGCTCTGTCCCTCTATTCACCGTAGCCACTCCGAGCAAGTTTAGCACCCAACTGCTCCAATAGTTGAAGTTGATCAATCTGTCTCGTTACCAAATCCAACTAGACTGATATCGGGGGAGCCAATCGGTCGCATCCCACCACTATTTGTAGTCGACTTCGTATATAGTCTAGCAAGCTGACACAAATGGCATCAACAACTCGCTCATCAGAGATGAGTCTAAGGAAGTTCGACATATTGAACTTCCACTTCTGAAGGAGTAGATTCACAACCATCTAATAGTCAAGGGTTAGATAAACCCAATCGAGACAAAAAACGCTCTAGAAGGATACAAGCCGAATGAGTGGACAACACCGAATGAGTGCAATCATGGTCGACTGCCTTCCAACTATGGAAGACACTTTTAGACACCTATGAAAAGAAGGTTGCGCCTCCACAAAGATATATTTGATTTGGCACCTCTACAACCTTTAGATGAAAGAATCCAACTCGGTCCAGGCACACCTCAACGAGTACGAAAGCCTAAGCTCCCAAATCTCGGCTCAAGGGATGACAATCGAAGACGAACTGAAAGTAATGCTGGTCATGAGTAGTCTCCCCCCTTCATGGGAAACTTTCGTCATAAGTGTGTGTAATGCATCAACTGCTGTCGTGTGTTAATAGGTGGGGTGTGGAGCCATTCAGTGGGGGGTGAAGCCATGAACAACTCTACCCCCCTCCCAAGGGGTTACGTGTGAGGGAGAGAGAGAAAGAGGGAAAAATGAAATGACACAAAATGTGAGAGGGAAAAATGTATATATTGCATTACATGCCCCATAGGGGGTTTATATAGTACATAAAATATAACGGTTACATAATATGACCATTACAAATAAGACCGTTACACATGCACATAAATGTGCATGTGTTCATACACATACTCATCCTCACACACTCATACACATTACACATACACATCAACCACATTATTGTGTTCCACCCTTACATAGCCATGTACACTCTTATGGGTAACAATATTCAGAGAGTTCCAGGCCAAAGCTGAAAGAGAGTCGGGTCGGAAGTTGAAGGTTGTCGGAACCGACAATGGTGGCAAGTACAGAGGATAGTTCGAAGAATACTTCAAGACCCAAGGTATTCGACTTGAATATATAGTGCGAAAGACCCCTGAGTTGAACGGGCTTGCAGAGAGGATGGATCAAACGATAATGGAAAGAGTGAGGAGAATGCTGTCTCATGCAAAGCTACCGAAATCGTACTAGGTTGAGGTAATGTACACGGTTGCTTATTTGATCAACAGGTTTCCCTCTGTGCCCTTGAAAGGTGATGTCCCACAAAGGGTGTGGACAGGCAAAGGTATCTCCTACCAACACTTGAAGGTGTTCGGATGTCTGGCGAATATTCATGTGGCAAAGGATCAGAGGTTGAAGCTCGACAACAAGTCGAAACCATGCATATTCATGGGGTACTTATAGGATGAGTTTGGCTACAAGCTATGGGATCTTCTTGATAAGAAGGTGGTGAGGAGCAGGAACATTGTGTTCATGGAAGACAAGACAATTGAAGACCGGAAACAACAGTAGTCGGGGACATCTTCTCAGTCGACTCCGAACATAAGACTAGTCAACTTGATACATAAGACTATTAGAAGATAGCCAATCGGAACAGCCGAATCCGGGGTGGTCGACTCAGAGAAACCGACTAACACATATGAGTCATAGTCGAAAAACCTAGAAAAGTCGATTGAGGTATATGATTCGGAGTCGGTCAAACTCCAACACCTGATCGAGATGCATAAACATGAGTTGAATGAAGAGTCGACAGGAACATCTGAACCTAAGCCAACTATGGAAGGCAAGATATATCCACTCTAAGAGAGGAGAGCACTTACTCGATATGGCGGTCAATATGTCCTCTTGACTGATGAAGGTGAGCCAGAATGCTATGATGAAGCTATAGCAAATGAGCACAAAGAGAAATGGCTAAGTGCAATGCAAGACGAAATGTACTTAATGCTAAAACATGGGTTCCATAAAACACAAGCTGATCACTGTGTGTTTGTCAAAAGATATGATGAAGGTGACTTCTTGATTCTCTTATTATATGTTGATGACATGTTAATAGTCAAACAGGACACAAAGAAGATCGTAAGCTTGGAGAGAACATTAGGCAAATCATTTTCCATGAAAGATTTTGGACTGGCTAAACAGATCTTGGGGATGCACATAGTTCAGGATAGAACTAAGAACGTGCTATGGCCGTCACAAGAGAAATATGTGACAAAGATTCTGGAAATGTTTAACATGTCAGAAGCAAAGTTAGTCAATTTTGCATTGTTGGCAAGCTACAACCTGAATGTTAAACAATGTCTGAAAAGCGAAAAGGACAAGGTAGAGATGAGGAAAGTATCATATGCATCAATGGTCGGTAGTTTGATGTATGCTATGGTTTGTACGAGTCCAAACATAGCATTTGCAATTGGAGTAGTAAGCCGATATGAGTAATCCAGGAAGAGAACATTGGACAATTGTTGTTATCCATGGGACAAAGGGCACGAGGTGTGAAATGAATCTAAGTCAAGTAGGTAAAAAGGGAATTGGCCGAGCACTGGTAGCCGAGGAAGGTAGAATGAAATATATGCAGTTGAGAATAAAGGCCGTGAATTAGGGGAAGTAGCTGAAGCGTGCCAAGGAGAGAAGAAGCTATATAAATCGTGGAACAACAGAAGGAAAGGGGGCGAATGAATATATGCATGTGCTATGATATAAGAGAGAGTAGGACTAGTATAATCGGCCTGTGTTGCCTTGTAATTGATTTTTTTTCCATAATCAATAACCATACCTATTGGGTCATCTCTATGTCTGTTTCTGTAATTTGTATTGTCGATTAAACTATTTTTAAGTCGTAAATCGAATATCGGTTGTGGTCGGTTATCGGGTAACTGATCGGCCTTTCTCGGCCCTATCGTACTCTCCTACGTAACCATGATTCCTTGACCCAATTACTCAGGGGAATAATCGAAGGTGTATCCCCGAGAAGGAGATAACACAATTTGGCACGCCCAGTTCACGCGGTGAGGTCACATCAAATAGTGTAGGATACAACCCCAATCGCCATTACGGGGCCCACCTGCACCACGCGTTCTCGGCTACCATCCCGCCGCACCGCGCCAACCGAAGGAACTTCTGACTCCACGATCACGCAACAATAATTGTCGGAGCTATCTGAGTCACACAACTCTCCACCGTCGGCACCAAACACTCAGTTGAATGTGGGCCCAGACCCTGTTTCGCCTCACAACTGTCTCGAAGTTAACCAAGCTGAATACAACCCATTTCCGGCATTACCCGAAGACCCGGACATGGACACCATGCCGTACTCGTATACGAATGGTCTTGATGCTGAATCACACATCCGCTCATTTGTGTCGACTTGGCAAGCCAACCATTCGACACAATGGCTCACCGCTGTTGAGGTTGACGCATCAAAAATTGCGGAGTTCACGTTGTCCCTCGATGGACCCACTGCACGGTGGTATTCCCGCCATGATCTCAAAGAGTTTGCGACATTTCAGGATGTCCGTAATCAATTCCTTGAACTTTTCCACCGCGAGATACCTAAGCAAGAACTGCTCTGCCAATTCTACGCTATTGCACAAGAACCGCATGAAACAGTTTCCCAGTTTATGATCTGCTTCCAGGATCTCTATTGGCAACTCACCCAAGATGGGTTCTAACGACGGAAAGGGTGGGTCCCGAAATAATGGATACTCAGATACTTAGAAGGCACCTCAAAGGTGTGCCTTAGGTATGTTTTCAGCAAACTTGTGCTCAAAGGTTTTACCGATTTAGACATGTCAGGAGACATAGACTCAAGCCGATCAACATAAGGTTATGTGATGACCTATGCAAGGGCAACAATGTTGTGGTAGTCAAGATGATTGCAGAAGGCTATGGTTTTGTCAATCACAAAGGCAGAGTATATGATTGCAGTAGAGGCCGGTGAAGAGCTTATTTGGGTGAAGAACTTCCTTAGTGAACTAGGAATGAAGCAAGACAAATTTCTACTTCATTGTGATAATCAAAGTGTTACCCGGACAAAGGGGCAGATGGACATAGTGGGGACGCGTCGGAGTCGGAGGTTCGGAGTCGAAGTCGAAGTCGGATTGAGGAAGAGGATTGACGAGTCATCATTTTGGCTAAATAATAGTTAATACCGAAAATTATAGTTAGTTACAAAGTTTTGTAGTTCTTGCCAATACGACAATATGTATTTCTTGATGAGGAAGGCATTCATGTTGCCTATAAAAAGGAACCGAAGGAATTGTAAAATCTATCGTTTTACTTTTAGTAATATAAGTTTAGTTGTAGGAAATCTTGGTGTGCAACTGTTTATTTTCTGTTTATCTATTTCCACCTTGCCACAACTGCATTACATAAGTAACGATCTCGATGTTTGTGTAACATTGATAAGATTACAGTAACTTAGTATCTATTCGCACAACCACAATTCTTTGATAGAACGTTCAGTACGAAACGTTCGAACTCTGTTGTGTGTCGGCGATAGAGTTGGTTGTCGGCCGAACAACACAGTATAATTTTGGCACGTCCGGTTACATCTGCAATTAGCAGAGAACAAGTCGAATGGTATCGTCGTCTGGTCTGGATACACCAGTCGATCATAAATGTCCTCATACACATTCGGTTACAAACCGTGTCGAAGAGGATTCTGTTGCGGTGGTACAACAAGAAACAAGTTGGAGGTGGTCTTCAGTTCCCGACTTAACTGACAGTCAGTCAGACGGAGATAAGTCTGAAGAGGTATCATTTTACGATATCTGGTGTGAAGACAATATGCCCTACCCTTACTCGAAATTTCGAGAAGGCGTTGATGCAGAAGCGCATATTAGGAATTTCTTAACAACATGGGAAATAAACCATGGAGCTTAGCGACTATCGGCTGCAGCCAAGGATAAGTCTTAAATAGCTGAGTTTGTTTTGTCATTAGATGGCTATTCGGCAAATTGGTTTGCTTAGAATGGTTTCCAAGCATTCGAAACATTCGAACAATTAACCAAAAAATTTCTTCAATTGTTTCATCGACAGATTCCTCAGAAGGATCTGATAGCTCAATTTTATGCATTATATCAAGAATCCAATGAAACGGTGTCACAATTTGTCATTCGCTTTCAGAATCTACAGTTACAAATTTCAAGGCCAATTCCGAATCAAGAACTAAAGGATATCTTTCAAGAGGCAATTCGGGAACCACTACGAACGACAGTAGCGGTGTTCAATTTCTAAAATCAGTCAATTGAGCAAGTGGTTGATAAGGCCATCGGTATGGGTCTAAATCCAAAATATGCAAGAAGTATGGATATGTCGGCATTGCATCATACTTTGCCAACTATGGAAGAGTTAGAGTTTCGCCAAGCAATACAATGTACTACTTGTTTGAATACTGGGCATTCGACGATCGAGTGTAGTTTACGTACACATTGCACAATCTATCACTCTAAGGCCCATTCAGTAGAACAATGTGAATATAATTTGCTTAACAAAGCAACAACGCCGGTACGTCAAATTTTTCCGGAAAATAGTTACCAAGATAACTGTAATAGGTTCAATAATCAGTATCAAGAGGATGACCGGTATCATAATCAGAATTATTCGGAAAGGCGACTGAATAATGACTGGAATGTCTATTGGAGAAATGATAATCAAGTTTCAACACAAGAGGACGCCCGACAGTATGATTATCGACAGAATCGAGATCAAGATTTTTTAGCATCGCAGGATAACAGTCGTCAACAACAACAAGGGGGTCGTTATAACATTAAATAGAATCGACCCAACAACAAAAAATTCTATAAGCCAAAAGCGTCACAACAATTTCAACATGATTCTAGAGAGAACATCCGTATGGATGTCCACAATATGAACAGGGTGAAGGCAGTGGATCATTCACTCCTAACTGCTATATTTGCAGGAAAGATGGACATTATGCAAATCAATGTCTATCTAAAACCAAAGGAAAAGCACATGCCGTTAATATGGTGATACCGGAAATTCAGTAGGTCGTTACCAGAAGTAAAGGTAAACAATCAGAATGGGAAATCCAGGAAGCTATTAGAAAAGCAACCAAGGAATGGGTGGAAGAAGCAAATAAAAATAATGTGTCCAGGATGCTGCAGGACAATGAAGTAAACCAAGTTAATGAGCTACCATGAGCAATGGCAGTACAGGAACATGAGGAAGGTTGGAAAATCTTGACTGATTGCCAAGTGTCATTACCCTTGACGGGATTATTGAAACTAGTCCCATGGTTTACGGAGAAAATGGCAACTTTGGTTGCCCAGAAAGGGATAGAACAGGTAGTAGTTAATTATAGTTAGCCAAGTAATAGTCCGACAATTATGGATGAGCAGAATCCATCAATAAGAGTGATAATCCATGGCCAAGAAATAGATGGCGCTATTGTAGATGGTGGATCAGGAGTAAATGTAATTAACAAAACTACTTGTGACAAGCTTGGTATCACTAAATGGGAAGCATGTCCATTCTGGTTAAGAATGGCCGATACTAGTATGGTGTGATCGATCCGATTAATTAAGCAATTAGATGTTGTTTTAGCTGGTCACACTTTTCAAACATCAGTAGTAGTGCTTCATTTGGAGGCTCGTGGAGCATATCCTTTGCTATTAGGGCGGCCATGGTTAAAGACTACCAATATTAAGCAAAATTGGAATAAGAATTTATTAACATTTCGGAAAGGAAAAAATAAAATTCGGGTATCCACCCAAAATAAGAATACTACTAGTAGGCAGTGTCTGATAACCCAAAAATTATTCCCTTGTTCGAAGTGGACATATTACAAGCTCTTACATCAAATGTTGATCCACAAGATGACTTACCACTTGATGATCAAACAATGGAAGAAATCTGTCTTCAGAAGGAGGCTACCGAAAAAGAAATGAAAGTATCTCAACGAGTCCGAGCTTCGGCATTGGAGGAGATAAATTTAGCTGGGGATGATAACATGCTTGAACCAAAAACAATACTGATCACCAAGGATATGTTGTTAGCTGACAAGCAACGATTAATCAGCTTACTCAAGCAATATAAGGATGTGTTCGCCTGGTTCTTTGAAGACATGAAAGGGTTGGATCTAGCTTCCTGTCACCACCAAATTAATTTGCATAAAGATGCGAACCCGGTTCAACAACACAGGTATCGTCTGAATCCAAATTATGCAATTAAGGTCAAAGAAGAAATAGATAAATTACTTAAGGTAGTGTTTATTCGTCCTGTGAAAAAAGCTACATGTCTAAGCCCAATTGTAGTCGTACCAAAAAAGAATGGAAAGATTCGGGTATGTGTCAACTATCGGAAACTTAATGCAGCAATAGTAACGGATGCATTTCCATTACCGTTTATGGATGGGATATTGGATGCAGTGGCTGGTCACGAAATGTATAGTTTTCTAGATGGCTTTAGCGGGTATAATCAGATAAGATTGCATCTGGCAGATCAAGAAAAGAGAACTTTTGTCACCGAAATGGGGGGTATTTGTGGCGGTTGTAATGATGTTCGGGTTAAAAACAACCCCAACAACAATTCAAAGAGTCATACAGGAAATTTTTGCTGAATACATTCTAGCATTCATGCAAGTTTTCTTGGATGATTTTGTTGCCTACAGTCAGAAGTCAGAACATTTCGAACATTTGCAATTGTGTTTGGAACGATGTCGGAAAGGTCGGCTTAGCTTGAATCCGGCAAAGTGCGCGTTCAGAGTTACAAGTGGAGCATTATTAGGATACATTGTCAGTCAAGAAGGAATTGCAGTTGACCCAGACAAGGTCAAAGTTGTATTAGATGCACCAACACCAACCAACTCTAAGAGCCTTAGTTGATTTTTAGGGAAAATTAGATGACATAGTAGAATGATGAGATATCTTGCTGATGTGGCCATTCCCTTACATACGGCAGTGCATAAAACACCTTTCCAATGGGCGAGTGTGGAGCAGGATGCCTACGAGTGCCTAAGGAAGATGCTTTCTAGAGTTCCGGTTGTCCAACCGCCTGATTGGAACAAACCATTTCATGTGTTTGTCGATGCATCCGATGTAGCAATCAGAAGTGCACTAATGCAGTTATCCGAACCAAGCTGGTACAAACTAGTTTACTACGCTAGTTGGAAACTATCCACAATAGAAAGGAATTATTTGACAACTGAAATGGAAGCTTTGGGAATGATTTACAATATCAACAAATTTCGACACTACCTCTTGGGGAAGAAATTTACATGCCATGTGGATCACTTTGCTTTACTATATTTGGTATCCAAACAAGAATTAACATGCAAACTGACACGCTGGATGCTATTACTTTAGGAATTTGAATTCGACATTCTACATAGGCCAGGAGTGCAACATGCCGTTGCACATTACCTTAGCCGATTAGAGTCGGGAGAAGAGGGCACAGGAGTTAAAGATGATTTTCCGGATGGCCAACTCTTCCTAGTAGAGATGGTACGAGTACAGGAAATAAATGAGGAGATCGAGGATGCTTGGATTACAGAAATAATTTTTTTTCTTACAACATGGTTAACACCCAAGCATCTATCAACATACGAAAGAAAATGGTTAGCGGTTTGCAGCCGGAATTTCTGTATTTTAAATGACACCTTGTATCATAAAGGAGTTGATGGAATTTGGTGATGAGCAGTACGACAATTTGAGAAAGATAATTCTTCGAGAATCTCACTATGGTATCACAGGAGGGCACTACGCCGGCGAAATTTGGAATAGTGGGTTATGGTGGCCGACAATTATGAAGGATGCAGTCGAATACTGTCGGAAATGCGATTTATGTCAAAGAATGGGTCAACCTACTGAAAAAGACAGGATGCCATTTCAACCCGTCTTGCCTTTGGAACCATTCTAGAAATGGTGATTCGAACAAGGAATCGATACATCATAGTAGCCACTCATTACTGCACTAAGTGGGTAGAGGCTAAACCTTTACGGGATAACACGGCAGCGTCGACAATAAAATTTCTATACGAAAGTATATGGTGCCGGTATGGGTGTCCAATTGCATTGGTAAGTGACCAAGGTACACATTTTATTAATAAGATTGTACATGAATTATCTACATACTATGCAATGGTTCATAAGAAAAGTACTCCTTATTACCCTCAAGCAAATGGGCTAGCAGAGTCGACAAATAAAACGCTGCAAATGATACTCAAGAAAATAGTCAATGAAAATTGTACAGATTGGGATCAGAAATTGGACATATAGGACTTCAGATAAGACTTCTATCAAATCGACTCCTTTTTGCATGACATTCGGTTTAGAAGTCGTAATGCCAATAGAGTTTCAAGCTCCGACACTCCGAATTCAAGCATCAGAAAGGTTGGATGAGCTACAGTCGGAACAAATTTGGAAAGAAGGATTACTGCTATTAGAGGAAAGTCGGATACAGGCTATGATAGATAGCTTTAGAGCGGAAGCAACGACAAACAAAAGCATTTGTGGATCGTCACCGTCGACATGCAGAGAAACAGTTCGCAATCGGAAAACTGGTGTTAGTGTTTCAAACAAAAAACCTATTTCTTCATCTTCTGTGTCAACAACGTAGAGACAGAAGCGTATTCATGTTGAAAAGTTTTCTGCTCTTCCGCGCCATAGCTTAAAGCTTTCTTAATAGAAATCCGACCTTTCTCTCTCAAAGAAATAATGCCAATCCCTATTTCCGATAACCTGCACCAGTGGCTCGTGAACAAGAATCTGCAGGGTTTCATCAAGGTTGCAAAAGTAAAGCCCCACCCTCGTGCGGTAGAACTTTCGTAGTAGATCGATGTCTCCAAAATTACGAACAAACAGGTACGCCGAGTATTGGAATTAAAATGAGAAGGCTTTCATGATGTCTAGAAAATGGACAACGACATGCTCCAGTCGTATTTTGGAGAATATTCTCCCTTGGCCAAAGCTTTTCAAACACAGGGAGGGGAGGATGAATTTTTTCATGAAGTGGCCAAATTTTTGTTAGAAGTGGGATTTGCTAGTCCCCAATTTTACTGCATGCCCAACAAGAGAGCCGACTTCATAATCGCCACATACAAGGACGAAGTTTTTGATTGGGGGTTGCTGTCAGCAGAAGCTCTGTGGGAGCAGCTGTATGGGGTGCAAAAAGGGAAACCAATGAAGCCGATCTTTGCTCGCTGGTTGTCGGTGCTTTTTCCGACACTGAGATTGAAAAATAGACAAGAAGAACAGAGGCCACCACGGCCACAATCAGCTTCCCGACCCCGAAGACAAGCACAACATGAGGAGTGGCAGGAAGCAAAATCGACGCAGGTCGATGCCACTCAACCGGAACCGGAACCACAACAACCGGTACCCTCACCAATGCCGAAGTCGACATAAAATCCCCAACTTGACTCTATACTTGTTCCACAACCAACCCCACAATCACCCCAACCTATGGAACCTGACCAACCAACAGAACGACAATGTCGGGTAAAGCAAAGGGCTCAACGCTTTTCAAAGGCTCAGCAAGAGGAACCTGCACAGAAAAAATAGAGAACAGAGGAGCAAGCGACGCAACCCACACAAGTACCTCGTTTCAATCCAAACGATACAACTAGACTCCAGAAAGGGAAGTCGTCGGTAACAACGGTGCGGGAAGCAATTACATTCTCCGACATCCTTCCAGCCGCACATGAACTTGCCGCCATTCTACAATTCGGCACTTCTTATGAACTAGTAGAGTGGTTGGTCTGTACATTACAGAAGGTGTCGGAGAGAATGGCACCGGAGCACCGGGATCAGATAATGATCCAAAAATCATTAAGTGGAGCTGTCGAGCCATAGGAGCAGCAGGAGGTCGATCGGATTGGCCGACAACGGAATGCGAAAAATAAGGGAGAAGCCATCCAGATGCCACCATTGCATGAGGCTTTGGTAGAGGTACATAGAGAATATGAAAAGGCAAGCCGAGCAACTAAGGATATGGTTGATTTGTATAGAAAGGCAACGACAGTGTCGGAAATTTTGTATGCTCAATGCACAAATAAGCAAGCCGAAAACCAGCAGTCGTCGGAACGACTTCGATAGATAGAAGAACAATTGTGGAAAACAAAGAAAGAGTTGTTGCAACAGACTTCATCAAGCAGACCCTTAGAGTTTGATCCAGATCTGCAACAAAAATTACAACAGGCAGAAGCAACACTCAAGGTGGTAGAAGCCAGAGCTGAGAAAGCTGAAACCCAATCAAAGAAAATAGAGGATCGACTACAATTACCAAAAACAGAATTCGGCAAATGGCTAGATGCCAAGGACAATTTGATTCAAAGGCTACGCCGACAGTTAGCACAACAACAGGAAACCACACACCAACATGCTGAACAGGTCGAAGAGCTCAAAGAGTATGTCAAGGTCCAGGAGGAATACTGCGCGGAATAGCTGGTGGAAAAGGAAACTCTGCTCACTCAACTGAACGAGAAATATGCTCAAGAGGTAGAGGAATGGGCATCCGCGAAATCAAATTTAGAACAACGGTGTGCAAACTTGGAAGCCATTTTTGAACAATGACGACTCGACTTGTTGGTCGCTCAAGCATGACTGTTGTAGGCGGAAGGTCCAACCAATGCACAGATCACTGATTTACGGAAGGCATTGGCAGAAGCACGATTCCAGATGAGTATGGGCGAGGAAAAAATACGAACAATACTGAAACGCCACAAACTCAACACCTTCAAAATGGTCATGGAGTCAATGGATAAGGGCTGGAAGACCTGGTCGGCACAAACAACAGAACTTCAACTTCTACGAGCCGACAGGGACAACCGGAAGGCACAAGGACAAGGCTTCTTCAAAATGACGGAAGAGGCAATATCAACTGTTCAAGAAGATATTGCTAAAGATTTGTACGACATGGCAGCTTGTCACCGCAAAGAAATTGGTCGAGTCATGTAGGAATTCGATAAACATGACATCGACATAACTGTTCAGTTGGACGCCTTTGAAGCCGAAAGACAAAGACAAATTCCAGGTCTTGGCGCACCAGAGCCAATTGCACCACCACCACCACCACCATTGACCGAGGATACCCAACAACATGCAGATTCAGACGACGACGACAAGGAGAGTTGACAACATGAACCTTCCGTGTTTGATATTTTGCACGATGACGCTGAAGATGAATTGGACGAGGACCTTCCTTCAGACCAACCGGCATAGAAGGGTACCATGGGTTCGCTAGGCAAAGCCCTAGCCCACGGGCGTGCCAAGTGTTACCTAGACAAAGGGGTACACGGACATAGTGGGGAAGCGTCGGAGTCGAAGTCGAAGTCGGATCGAGGAAGAGGATCGATGAGTCATCATTTTGGCTAAATAATAGTTAATACCGAAAATTATAGTTAGTTACAAAGTTTTGTAGTTCTTGCCAATGGGCAATATGTATTTCTTGATGAGGAAGGCATTCAGGTTGCTTATAAAAAGAAACCGAAGGCATTGTAAAATCTATCATTTTACTTTTAGTAATATAAGTTTAGTTGTAGGAAATCTCAGTGTGCACCTGTTTATTTTCTGTTTATCTATTTACACCCTGCTACAACTGCATTACGTAAGTAATGATCTCGATGCTTGCGTAACATCGATAAGATTACAGTAACTCAGTATCTATTTGCACAACCACAATTCTTTGATAGAACTTTTAGTACGAAATGTTCGAACTCTATTGTGTGTCGGCGACAGAGTCGATTGTCGGCCGAACAACACAAAGCGTCATACATCTAGCCAAGAAAGTTGTGTACCACTCTCGGATGAAGCACATACAGAGAAGGTATCACTGGTTGTGAGAGAAGGTGGAAGAGGGAGAGTTTACCCTTATTGAAGACAATGGATCCAATATGCTCACAAAGAACTGACCTATGGATAGACTCAGATTCTGTCGATAGAAGATAGGACTAGCTGACTCTGCCCATAGGAGTGAAAGGGGAGTTTGTTAGGAATATGTCCCTCCTATGAGCGAAGTCTGAAGGAGATAGAAACTCGACTACATGATGGATGCTCCAAGACGAGGAAAAAGGCCGACTAGATAGCCAACATGGGAGTCGGCTAGTCGGGTTGACTGGATAACCGACATGGGAGTTGGCTAGTCGGGCTGACTGGAAAATCGACACAAGAGTCGATTAGTTAGCTATTTAATTGAGATTAATAATAATAATATCAACAATAATATTTGTAAATATCCCATACTGTGTATAAGTATAAATACATCGAGGGAAAACATTATGTTTTGTGAGCAGAACATAACAATGTTGTTGATGGGTGGGGGCTGGAGCCAAGAAGAGCTCCACCCAGGGTTGAGAGAGAGAGAGAGAGAGAGAGAGAGAGAGAGAGAGAGAGAGAGAGAGAGAGAGAGAGAGAGAGAGAGAGAGAGAGAGAGACAAAACAATGTTGAGAGGCAAAACTTTCACTAGTTCTATATATGTCCCCTTGGGTGGGGTTATATAGGTACATTACATGAGGGTTACAAATCAAGAACATAGAATGGGGTTTGTAGGTTAGTTACATAACCTTGTAACAATGTAGACCCGCTTTACCATATTAATATACTCACACTTACTTATGTGCACATTTTCACATACACTTACACATGACTTATAACATATGCGTTGTATAGAGCTTCTCTGTTGTGTGCAGAAGATAGAGAGTAGGAAGAGGGACGCGAGAGCTTGAGCGGTGCTATAGTTGTGTAATACTAGACACCAAGAGCCCTGCGTGGCTGATACACTCCGCACAAAGAGTGCTGTAATTTGTTCTTCCTTTTACACCTTTGTTATAGTTATTCTCTGTTGCTCGTGGTTTTCCCTTGCTTAGGGTTTACGTGCACAGGAAGCTTAGGACTGGGATTAGGGTTTCCAATGATAGCTTTAGGACGTGTAGGGATGTGATGAGGGCTTTGAGGCTTGTGATTAGAGATTGAATTGGGTTTGAAATATTAAGGTTTAATTGGAGTTGAATTGGAGCGTGAAATATTAAGGTTTACAGAGGAAGAAGAAGAAGTTTTGTTAGTACTACTTGCCATAGCCATATACAACAACAAATCTAATCTATGGTGGACAAGAAAAAGTAAAAATATTCACAAGCTTGGTTGAGTATGTTTATGAATTTAGTTTTAATCATCATAGTAGAGGAACTCCTGGGGTAGACATGGGAAGCATCATCTTGAAAGAAATCATCATCTTCATAATGATTCATAACAATCATCATCACATAACTTCCATGAATCATCATCACCTTCACCATCAATATTGGATAACTAATTTGTCACAATTCTTACTTTGTTGTGTAAGGATCTCAACACCACAAGAATGCTATGTGAATGAGCTTCATGATGGATCTTCTTCTTCATGCATTTTCTTCAATAACAAGCTTTCTTGTAGATTCTGACATCGAATCAATACGATCTTCTTATTTTTTCACACATCGTGCCCATTTCTCGCTTTCTCGGATACTTTCTCCGCGTGTATTCGTCAACTTCTTCTTCAAGGGGGTCAACCGTAGGGTGTGCCAAGTGTTGTTGGGTGGGGGGGGTAAAGCCAAGAAGAGATCCACCCCCCTCCCAAGGGGGTTGGATATGAGAGGAAGAGAGAGAGAGAGAGAAAGAGAGAGAGACACACAATTATTAAGAGGCAAAACTTCTACTACTTCATTCATGTACCCTATGGTGGGGTTATATAGGTACATTACATGAAGATCACAATCCAAGTACATACAATGAGGTTTGTGGGTTAGTTACATAACCTTTTAACAACCTAGACCCACTTTACAACATTGCACACATTCATATAAATGTGCATGTGTTTATACGTAGTATGCTCATACTCACGTTTGTGCACACATGCACACACTTACAAGTTTCTTTGTCTAGTCCCCTACAATGTGCATTCCCAGGACCTGTCTTGCTGAATCCATATCCTCACTGAGAATGACCTACTCAAGGCCTTCTTCAGCATTCCGATCTTGATGTGGTCCTATTCGACAATCAACATGTCATCTACGTACAACAGGAGGACAAGGAAATCTCCTCCGTCAAACTTCTTCACAAAAATGCAATGGTCAGCTAGCATTGTCGTGACGATTTTCGGCTACGATGTGAAACCAAGTGAGACGAATAAACCAAGGATGTGCAACATTGCACATGCACTTAGCAAACAAGCCTAAGGCCTAGTGGCACTTGAGTTCATACAGAAGGGTGCAAGCAAGGTTTGAACCTTGCACCTCTAAGATACAAGACCTCTAAGATACTTGACCTCTAAGAACCTTGCCTTACCACTAGGACAACTATCATATAGTGTAGATTTTATGTATTTTCTTTTCATATACGAATTATAGACAAAACAACCATAGAAAACCATGTGCACAAAACCATGGTTCTAAACCCATGGATTGTGCATGTCATAAGCAAAAACGTGTCCCCAAAACCATGGGTCTAAACCCATGGTTTTGTGCATGAAGAGATCTATAAACTCGAAATGGTGGAGTCAATCGATTGAATGGAAAGGATGAACATCGGCCTCAAACTCGAAGAAGATGACAATGCAAATGGCCTCATCGAGGATTGGAGCAAAGTGGAAAGTGTATGCCGACTACACGATAAGGGGCAAGAGAGAATATCGATGACAACAAGACGGCCCATAGGGACGATCGAAGAGGGACGAGATGTAGCAACGCGCCACCAACAAAAGAAATGAAGCTTAAAAGGGAGACAAAACCAAGGCGAATGGTGATCGAGGAAGAAGAGACCTCCCAACAAATGCGGGTTAATGAAGTGGCCGATATAAAGGCTCAGGTTCGGTATGCTGGTACCGAGAGAGAAGGTGCGAAACAAGTCACCTACTTGTCTTACGAAGAAACGACGACCAAGGAGGAGGCCGATGACTCGAGGACGGCGAACGCCACTTCGAGGGAGCATAAATGTTTCGGAACACGGATTGTGTACGAAACATCGGGTGATGAAGGTGCAAGCATGAGAAAAGCTTGCATGATCGAGGGAGATAAAGGGTTTGAGTCCGACGTGATTGAGGAGGTAGCCATGACAAATGACATCGAGTCGAAGGTGGCTATGGACGAGTTGACGACGGATAGCCATGTCAAGACTTTCTCCACACTTGTTCCAGAGACTTCGGCGGTTGCGCCCATGTGCCAACGTGAGACCGGAGAGACGGAAGGTGGTGACGGGAAGACGAAGGCCAAACACAAGGAGTAAGAAGATCAAGGACGAAAGAATATCCCCACACCTTTTCTAGAGATTTTGGCGGTTGTGCACGTGTGCCAACCTGAGACCGGAGAGACCGAATGTGTCGACGGAAAAGCGGAGGACCAGAAGGGCGATGAGGAAGACAAGGTAAATGTACATGAATGAAGGGATTCCTTCACACCAGTTCCAGAGACTTCGGCAGTCAAGACTGTGTGTCGACATAAGACCGAAGATAAAGGAGGTGGCAGAGAGGAGAGAATATGGCTTGAGGCGAGCATACACGGAGGGAAGGATGTGCCCGACGAGGAGGCCAAGGATGAAGCCGCGATTGAGTTCGATGGCGAGGCATGCGGGAAATGGGGGGCCAATCGACCAGGGCTGACCCGGCCAAAACCTAATTTTGTGGAAATCGATCAGACGATCCCGATCCAAAAGGGGGCTGACCCGGCCGGAATCAATCGGTCAAGCCCGACTCAGCGAAATGTGAATGCAGACGAAGGCCAATCGAGCTGAGAAGCGATCAGCGGAGACCGATTCGAACAAGGGCAAACTCGACCTAATCGGAGATCGACACGAATGATCCACAACACCCAGTTGAAGACGGTGAGCGCGAGGAGTGGCCAGGAGTCCAATTGAAGGACACGCACGGTGGACGAAGGAAGAGCGGTCTGATCGACGACGTCGTTTGGTAGATCTACTACAACCGACCGGGGAAGAAGGTGTGAGCACCGGATATGGTGGATCGGGTGGCTACGGTGGTTCGGTTGGAAAGATTGGGCATACTCGAAGTGGAAGACGAAGTCAGACGAGGTCGATGAGTGTACGGAGGAACTCGGTTGATCACTGTTGCCAAAGATCTCACCTCTTCACCTTTCTCGGCACATTCCGGAGGATGTGCGGGTTTGGTGGGAGTGGATGTCGTGACGATTTTCGGCTACGGTGTGAAACCGAGTGAGACGAATAAACCAAGGATGTGCAACATTGCACATGCACTTAGCAAATAAGCCTAAGGCCTAGTGGCACTTGAGTTCATACAGAGGGGTGCAAGCAAGGTTTGAACCTTTCACCTCTAAGAGACAAGATGTTTGCCTTACCACTAGGACAACTATCATATAGTATAAATTGTATGTATTTCCTTTTCATATACGAATTATAGACAAAACAACCATAGAAAACCATGTGCACAAAACCATGGTTCTAAACCCATGGATTGTGCATGTCATAAGCAAAACCGTGTCCCCAAAACCATGGTTCTAAACCCATGGTTTTGTGCATGAAGAGAGCTATAAAAACCCTAGTGGAGCTTGTGTAAAGGAGGGCTCAATATGTGATATCACCAACACCACGATCATCAATATAATTATATTTTTCTTTATCTTCTTCATATTTTTCTACTTCTCCAATGTACAATCTTTCTTCTTCTCAAGTGAACAAATTTCATCCAATCTTACATTGATCGTCATCTCTTCGATAATTCCGCGAACATCCTCCCTAGTCCAAGACCCCGGTGGTCACTCGAGTAGCACACGCATGCACGAATCTTCAGGACAACGTTTTGTGGTACCCTTGGTCGGCCATGAAGGATTCGAACTTCCAGTACCATTTCCGGGGAGTATGCTTCAGTCCGTAAAGGATTTTTCTCAACCGACACACGAGGTTCTCCTTCCCCTTTTCGACGAATCCTTCCGATGGCTGCATATAGATTTCTTCTTCAAGATCACCATGTAGAAAGGTCATCTTGACATCCAACTATTCGATTTTGAGGTTCATGTTGGCCATAATGGTCAACACTATCTGGATGGATATCATCTTCATCACTGAGGCAAAAATCTCATAAAAATCCACCCCTTTCTTCTGTTGGAAGCTCTTCACCACAATGCAGGCTTTATACCTTGGTGGATTTCCGCCATCTCTTGGTTTCAACTTTTACAGCCACTTGTTCTAGAGTGCCCTCTTTCCTTTTGACAACTCCTGTCAACTCATATGTATGGTTCTCATGTAGGGAATCCATCTCATCCTGCATGGCACTCAACCACTCTCAGTTGTGGGTATCTTTCTTTGCTTCCTTGAAGCTTTCCGGCTCCTCCTCTTCGGTTAACAGGACATATTCCTTTTACGAAAATCTTTGGGGGGGTCTTCTATTGCTTAGAGGGTATCTTCTTCCTCTATTCTCATCAGCCGGATTACTAGGTTCTTCCTCTTCTACTTTGACTGATTCTTTGTCTTGATCGGAGTCTACATCTTCCTCTTCAGATATGACTGGATGCCATCTAGTTGGTCCTGCTCCGAATCTGACCCCGTGTCTATATCCCTATCCGGATCCGGCTCGCAATTGGACTTCAACCGATACAACTCCCTATTCGGCTCTGATCGGCTCCCCTTGTTCATTGATTGTATTCGACTTCAGGTAGGCTGGGAGGATGTTCCAGACTTCTCCTTCTCCTAATTGGCAATAGTCTGGTCCTTCATGAAGACTATATCTTTGCTCCGGATTACCTTCTTGTCGGCTAAGTCCCATACCCGGTAATCAAACTCATTGTCGCCATATCCCAGAAATATGCATGGCCGAGTCTTGAGGTCTAATTTTCCTCTCTAATCCTTTGCTACTTGCGCATAGGCAAAACAACCAAATACCCTTAAATGCTGGTACGACACGTCTTTTGCCGGTCCATAACCTTTGTGGAATATCTCCGTCCAAGGGTACCAAGGGTGATTTGTTTATCATGTAAACCACTATTATTAACACCTCAGCCCAAAACTTCTTGGAAAATTTTGCATGTGCAAGCTTGCTCTGGACTCTCTCCACGATGGTCTAGTTCATCCTTTCGGTCAACCTGTTAAGCTCTGGCATCTTCGACATGGTGTATTTGAACCAGATTCCCTTCGACTGACAATACTCCTCAAACTACCCTCAGTATTCTCCTCCATTATCCGCTCGAATCACTTTCAATTCCCGGTCGGTTTCTCTCTTGGCTCTCGTTTGGAACTCTTTGAGGACGGATAATCTGGTCTTTCATCTTCAGAATGGAAGCTCACAACTTCCGACTATAGTCATCTATGAAGATCATAAAATATTGTGAACCGACATGTGACTTAGTGTCCACATAACATACGTCCGTATGCACGAGTTCCACCGGCATCTTCTTCCTCATCGGGGGCCAGGAACGGAAGGAGGCTTTGTTCTACTTGTCCACCAAGCAATTGGTATACTTGTTAAGATGCACCTTCTTTATCTCCGTTATGAGATTTGTTAGGAATTGACCGGCCAGAACTGGTTGCACGTTCGTATTCGTGTGTAGAAACCAAGAATTAGTACACAGACACAAACGTGAAGACACACACAGAAACATAGATGTTTTATGTGGAAAACCAGAAATGGGAAAAACCACAGGGGTCCACAAACCCCGAGAGAAACATATCACTATAGTAGAGAGGAAGTACAAAATACGGAACTCGGAGGCAACGACCTCGAGTTCTCCTTCGTCTGACAGACAGTTACAAAGTCACACTCTCACTCACGGTTTCAGAGGCAACTAACTCATTCTAACTTTACAATAATGATCAACTACTATTTACTAAAGTTTGCCCTAGTTGCTTATAAACAAAAGCAACTTTCTAGCTATTTACAAGCATAGCCCACAAGGGGCATTTTAGACTATTTACAATTATAGTCTTCTGAAACGATTTTGATTTTTGATTTTGGTTTTTGATTTAGATTTAGATTTTGGTTTGAGATACTCACCCACACGATATTTACCTTCCCATCCGGAGGGACATATTTCCCAACAAACTCCCCCTTCAGTCCAGCATGGGGTACTTCACCAAACCGGCTCTCTGTCGGCACACGTTTAGCTTTTCGGCTGAGAGCACCTTCGTCAGTATATCCTATCCGCTTTCGGCCATGTGGATCTTCACTAGAGCAAACTCCTTTTCTTCTACTCGCTCTTGGAGCCAATGATATCTTCTCTGGATGTGTTTGTTCCTCGAGTGGTAGGCAACATTTTTCGCAAGGTGGATGGTACTCTGGTTATCACAATAGAGTTGGAATTCCTCCTGCCGAATTCCCAGCTCACCGATAAACTCCTTCATCTATATGATTTCCTTGCCTGCTTCCACTACGGCCATATATTCGGCTTCCGTGATCGAAAGCGCCACGGCCTTCTGCAAGCTCGACTACCACAAAACAATTCCCCCTGCATAACTCATTACGTACCTGGACGTGGATCGGCTATATTATAGATCTTGGTACTAACGTAAGCTTAAGATAAGGATAATGAAAAGATAGATAGAAAGGAGAAAGAGAAAGAAGGGTGCCGATCCACCCGACCACCCCCGAGCGAAGGGATCGAGACGGACTCGAGCCTCGATCGGCGTCCCATACCACCGCCGTGGCGTCGAGTCGTACCTGGTGCTGGCGCGCTCGCTACAAGAGTTGACCCACCACACGAGCAGAGTCTCGATGTAGTCAAAAGATGATCAAATGAGGGTAGCTAGGCCTCTTATTTATAGCGAAACCCAAGGCCCCCAGGCAAGTTCACACTTGACCTAATGGGTTGTCTCAATCCCGAGGATTAAAAGTAATCCTCCCCTTCTTTACACTCTCATTTAACCCTCACACTTATCCACGTGTATAGAATACTACGGTAAATTCTTACCACGGGATATTATATGGTCATGCCCGTAACATACTCCCCCTCTTTAAAACATTGCACTCTTGCAATGGAAAGTTAGGGAAGTTAGTTCTAAGAGTATTTTCGCGTTCCCATGTGGCATCTTTTATTGATTTATCCATCCATTTTATTTTGAATTCTCGGATTTCTTTAGTACGTAATTTTTTTGTTTTAACATCGAGAATTCTTTCTGGTACATGTGGTTTAGAAGATAATTCTTCAGAAGTAACCAGAGTTTCAGTCGTAACTGTATTGTCGCCAGAACCTAGAAGTTCTTTTAGACGACTCACATGAAAGACTGGATGAATTCCGACACCATCGGGAAGAGCGAGACGATAGGCTGATGACCCAATGCGTTTGACTGTAAAAGGTCCACAAAACCGTGGGGCTAACTTAGCGCACTTACCCGTAGACAATGTCTTAGAATTGTGAGGTACACGTAAAAATACCTTCTGTCCAGGGTTGAATACACGAGGTTGCCTATGATGATCGGCATAAAAACGCGCTCTATCTTGAGCTGTTTTTATATTATCTCGTGCAATATGCAACATATCTTGCATATCCCGAAGAAAGTTTTGCGTACTTCGCAACTCATCATGATGTATATTAACATCAATCGGGGCTCGTGGCTGAAAACCATACATCAACATAAAAGGACTATATCCCGTCGACGTATGCTTGGAGCTGTTATAAGCAAACTCCAAAATTGGGAGATAACGTTCCCATTTTGTTGGTTTTGCACCAACGTATGCTCGAAGCATGTCCTCAATAATTTGATTTACTCGTTCTGTCTGTCCATCGGATTGAGGATGATCCGTGGAGCTCATGCTCAACGTAGTTTCTAACTTCTTAAAGACTTGTGTCCAGAAGTCACTAGTAAACTTTGGATCTCGATCACTCACGATATCCATCGGTAACCCATAAAAACGAAACAATTCGTCAACAAATTGGTAAGCCAATTCAGGAGCTGTTACCGTGGTTTTAGTAGCAATAAATCTGGCCATTTTAGTTAGTCGATCAACGACAACCCAGATGGCATCATGACCTTTTTGGGTGCGAGGAAGACTAACAATAAAATCCATGGATATACTTTCCCACTTATTATTGGGAATGTCCAAGGGATGTAAAAGTCCTGCGGCTTTAAGTCGCTCGACTTTGTTAACCTGACACTGGTGACATTTAGTCACATAGCTATGTATGTCAGGACGCATCTTAGGCCAATAAAATTGAGTGGAGATGAGAACGAGTGTACGATGTATTCCAGGGTGCCCTGCTGAGGGTGCATCATGGCATTCAAAAAGAATCCTCTTTTTGACCTCGGGTAAATCTGGAACACAAACCTTCCCATTACGGTAGAGCAAACCGTTAGCAATGTGGAAGTATTCCTTCAAGGATGTGGTGGTGTCTGTTCCAGACTCAACTCTAGCCCAGTATTTTGCGAAATAACTGTCATCAGGATACTTTCCTCGAAGGTGATCATAAAGATCTAATGATATTTCAGTGAAGCTAAGCGTGTTAACTTCACGGATGCGACTTAGTGCATCAGCGACAATGTTCATGGAACCTTTACGATATCGTATAGAAAAATCAATGTCCTGGATGAGATCAGCCCATCGTGCCTTACGACCTTTCAGGTCTTGTTGGTCACAAAAATATTTCAAGGACTCGTGGTCCGTAGTTACCACAAAGTGATTTCCATAAAGATAATGGCGCCATGTTTTGAGCGCATGTATAACTGCAAATAATTCCTTTTCTTGAACGGTATACCGACATTGAGCAGAATCAAGTTTCTTACTCTCGAATGCTATTGGTTTACCATCTTGATACAAGACAGCACCTATAGCATAATCGCTTGCATCGGTTTCAACCTCAAAAGGTTTTGAAGGATCAGGTAAAAGAAGTGAAGGAGCCTTGCAAACTAGGTCCTTGAGTTCCTTAAATGCAAGGTCTAGTGTAGCATTCCACACAATAGTTTTTGTAGACTTACGCGTTTGACCTTTTAAAAGATCAGTAAACGGCATCGTCAATTGGGAGTAATTACGAAGAGACTTTCGCAAAAACCCCACAAAACCAAGGAATGATCGAACTTCTCGAATATTCCGAAGAGTGGGCCAAAGCTTGATTTTCTCAATGCGAGAAGGATCAATTTCAACTCCTCGTTCGGTTATGAGATGTCCTAGATAAGTAATTGATTTCTTGAAGAACTCACATTTTGAGATCTTCGCATAAAACTGTTTGTCACGCAATGTTTGTAAAACAAAGCGGACATGTCTAGCATGTTCTTGTAATGTACGGCTATAAACTAAAATATCATCCAAGAAAATAACGACAAATTTTCCAAGTTGTTCTCGGAAAATGTCATTCATTTCTTGTTGAAAAGTAGCCGGAGCATTGGTCAAACCAAAAGGCATAACCAAAAACTCGTAATGGCCATAGCGCGTACGAAATGCCGTTTTAGGAACATCGTCCTCACTTATTCGTATTTGATGGTAGCCAGTACGGAGATCAAGTTTCGTAAAATACCGAGCTCCCTGGAGACGGTCAATTAGATCGTCAGCCCGGGGCAATGGATACGAATTCTTGATCGTCACTTTATTCAAGCGTCGGTAATTAATACACATACGCCATGTGCCCTCTTTCTTTTTAACCAAGAGAACTGGTGCACCCCATGGAGATTTACTATAACGTATATAACCCACTCGTAAATAGTCCTTGAGTTGCTTAGATACCTCATCTTCTTCGGATCGACTTAAGCGATACGGAGGTATACTTATTGGTGCAACACCAGGTACAATATCTATACGATGGTCTATATTACATTTAGGAGGTAACCCATCAGGTAGTTCACTTGGAAAAACATCATGAAAATCATTTAAGATTTCATCAAGTTGTTGTTGTTCAAAATATGTTAATTGAATCGGGACATTATCGATATTGTAAACGTGAATGTCCGGATCAAGTACACAATAAAATAACGTAGAACAAGACAACTCGGATATTGATGGACACGAGGAAACAATCGAGAGGGATTGTTTTTTTACACATTGAATAAAATGCGTACAATCGTTCAGTACAAAAGAAATGGAATGACAAACCCAATCAATAAATAAAGAAGAGTTTTTATTATAAAACCAGGGATAACCCAGTATTACATCGGTGGTACAAAGATTCATTACATGGAAGTCTACTTCCTCTATATAAGTATCAATAGAAATTCCTAATGAATGAATCGCCCCGTTGATGTATTGTACTCTTCCATTAGCCAAGTGCACCGTGTAGGTGTGATCACTTACGGTGGGTTGGATTCCCCATATCTGAACCAAACGATCATTCACAAAATTGTGTGAGCTTCCCGAATCAAATAAAAACTGTACGGGAGATCCATTGATATACCCGTTTGCACGTAGTAAATCATTGGGACCCAATACATAGTGAGGGAAAGAACATTGACAATTACTTAAATGATGTGTATAGACCTGAAGGACATTAGGAATCTGACCTTTATGGTCTGCAACTTTAGCTTTGTTGTCGTGCTCTTTCCGTTGGAGCTTTCGACATTGATCTTTTGTATGACCCTTCTTTTTGCAGAATACACAAAAAGGATGTTGTCGCTTACAATCGCGATCCAGGAATTTGTTGGGTGTCTTGCGTTTCCCAACAAATTGCGACTGCTTAGTCCCGGGCGCTTCGTTGGGTTTGTTATGGTCCTTCTTCGAAGTGCGTTGATAGCGAAGAACTATTTCAACGGCCTCTTCGAAGGATTTTGGATCCTTATCGTGCACTATCCAGTGATAGTCCGAATTGGGGATGCCATTGACAAAACAAGCTATCAACCAATTGTTCCCTTCTAGACCCGATTTTTGGATTTGGGTTCTAGCATGGTGAACATAGTCTTCTAGCGAGGAAAATTTCCTGCTAGAGAGGTTCATTAAAGCTTGTGCTGCCTCGGTTCGAGAGGGAGGTTGCAGAAATTGGCCCTTAAAAACCGTGACAAAATCTGTCCAGGTATCAGGCAATTTCCCCATAGTACGGAGGCCACGCCACCAGGCGGCGGCCTTACCCCCGAGTTCTCGGCCGACATATGCAATCTTCGTACTATCTGGCGTGGGATAGAGCTCAAAATGAGACTCCCATCGTCCCAGCCATGTGCAGATTGCTTCTTCGGTTCTTTCCTTTTTGTCTCCCGTAAATGGCTTAACGACAAATGATGGTTCACCTTGTCGCTCATCAGGTCTATTAGTCTCACGTTGTAGACTAATGACACGTGCCTCAAGAGCACTCTGAGATTGCCGAAGTTCGGTCATCTGTTGAGCGGTGAAACTAAGGTATTGGGTTATTTGTGCCAAATACATCTCAGTGGACATTTGTCCAGGAGGATTCCCTTGAGTTCCTTTCGCTTGAGCGGACGACATCGGGTCGTTAATTTGAGCCATTAAAGATTATTTCTGGAAAAGAAATAGGATAAGGTCAGAGATATAGTCATAACAGCATGTCGTGATGTAAACATATCATGGGCGAGCATTAATCGATATCATTATCTCACGTCAATACCCCTCTAGACGTATGAGATGAGGTTCAAGATCAGGTTACTATGGTAACACAAAGGTGTTTTAAAAACCATGGGGGTGACAAATAAATGTCTTTCCCTGATCTCTATATCAATTTTTTCACGGTGGCTCCCCGAGGCTCAACCATGTATGTTCGCGTCATGAATAGTTTATACACGAAAAAAAATGTTAACAATAAACTATGTTTCGGTGCCCACATAAGTGGTTTCGGCTCTTTAAGTCCTATTACGAGGACCCCGAGGTGCACTTAGACCTTAAGTCTAAACATGTGTTATAGTCATATGTATCAAGGATGTTGTATGGTCTTGGTCATATTTGAAGTCGAGACCTCGAGAACAAATACATTAAACACTTGAGCCAACCAAGTAAGTTGCTCTTCTCGAATGCTTAATGTTTGATGCGTATAAGAGATATGCGAGGCAATTGATCATATATGTTTTTTTAAAAGAACATATATGTCAAGGTCCTTATTTCGCCCTCATTTACCAAAACTATGTTGATACGTTACCTAACCTCAAGTCTCGTAATTACGATGGCATATGCCAAAGGGCAACCTAATGGTCAAGCCAAATGAGCCCTCGTTTCGTAGTAGGCTCACGTGGGCCATCACATGGTCACGTCATTACGAATGCCTCTCGTAAGAACGAGCTCATGGTGGCATCGTATCCATGTAACGAGGGAGGGATGTTGGATACGTGCGTCATTGGAGCGACCTCACTTGAAGTGGGTCAAGCCCTACGTACTCAACATCATTTTGGCTATTCGCGTTTCTTTACGTAACGAAATCGAGGTCGTCAACGGGGTTATCAACAATAAAAAAATGTTGAAAAAGGGATGGTGACAACGCCATTCTCACAAAAATGTGAGGACGGCCACCAACATCCTTTTCCCGACAAGGACAACTTTCGATATAATCACGTAATAACGAATATACACATATGTTTACTTATCACATATATACGATCAAATACGTATATATGTGACCACATATGCCTATATTAAACATATCGTTATATTAAATAGCCACAAATGATGTGATCGAGATACGTAATCGAGGTATATACCTCTACGCACACGAAACATCCACAAATAAGAGATCATCGTAATACGCAATGGAGGTATTGACCTCTTACGCATACGAGACCAAATGCATATCGTTTACAACAAATCAAGGTATTAAACTCATACGCAAACGTAACATATGTTCGTGAACGTAATACGTAATTGAGGTATTAACCTCGTACGCATACGACACTCATCACATATTATCAATATGTCAAACGAGGTATTGACCTCGTGCACATATGTAAACGTTTTAGATAATCAATTAAAGACCACTACAACATCATTGACTTAATGAAAAAAATTACATATAAACTAAACACATGATTAGATGGGAGAAGAGAGAATAGAAAGAAAAATTATGGAAAGAGTTACCGAAGTTCTTTGTTGATCGTTGTCTGGATCAAGGCCAACCGCACAACGATCGATCAGCATCAATCAAAAGACAAATGAAAAACAAAGAAACATTAGTACAAAAATCTGATACCAAATATTATAGATCTTGATACTAACGTAAGCTTAAGATAAGGATAATGAAAAGATAGATAGAAAGGAGAAAGAGAAAGAAGGGTGCCGATCCACCCGACCACCCCCGAGCGAAGGGATCGAGACGGACTCGAGCCTCGATCGGCGTCCCATACCACCGCCGTGGCGTCGAGTCGTACCTGGTGCTGGCGCGCTCGCTACAAGAGTTGACCCACCACACGAGCAGAGTCTCGATGTAGTCAAAAGATGATCAAATGAGGGTAGCTAGGCCTCTTATTTATAGCGAAACCCAAGGCCCCCAGGCAAGTTCACACTTGACCTAATGGGTTGTCTCAATCCCGAGGATTAAAAGTAATCCTCCCCTTCTTTACACTCTCATTTAACCCTCACACTTATCCACGTGTATAGAATACTACGGTAAATTCTTACCACGGGATATTATATGGTCATGCCCGTAACAGGCTAGTATCCACATCAACCGACATGTCCGAGTCAATATAACCTTCTAGTGTGGGGTTACATGAAACGAAACAAAGACACATGCTCAAGGTGCCTTTTAGGAACTGAAATATCCACTTCATGGTAGCCCAATGCTCTCTTCCAAGGTTGCTCATATATTGGCTAACCATGCCGACTGCATATCCTATGTCCGGCCTGGTGCATACTATCGCGTACATCAGGCTTCCGATTGCCGAGGCATAAGGAACCTTTGACATCTCGGCCTTCTCGGCTTTGGATTTCAGACATTGTTCTTTGCTTACCTTGTAGTTCGTCGGCAAAGTCGAGCCGACCGGTTTCACGCTTTCCATGCCGAATCTCTGGAGCACCTTTGTCACGTATTTTTCTTGTGACAGAAACAACAATTTCTTTGTTCGATCTCGAACAATGTGCATACCTAGGATTTGCTTTGCTAGACCCATATCCTTCATCGAGAATGATCTGCTCAAGGCTTTCTTCAACACTCAGATCTGTTAGGAAACAGGTCCCTCCGGATGGGAAGTGAGAAGAACAGTACTGATGAGTAAACTCAGCCGAAACCGAATGAGGAGTACCCGTCTACGGAAGACCCGGTGAGAACCGGATGAGGAGTACCCGGCTAAAGAAGACCCGGTGAGAACCGGATGACGAGTACCCGGCTACGGAAGATCCAGTGAGAACCGGATGACGAGTACCCGGCTACGGAACCCGGTGAGAACCGGATGAGGAGTACCCGGCAAGAGCCGGATGATGAAGGCCCGGTGAGAAGTGCTCACCGGATGAAGGGACATATTCGTAAATATGTTTTCTGAGAGTCCATCGGGGCTATATTTGTAAATAGCCGAAAAGTCATATTAGTATACATATGACTTACGGCAAACTTAGAGGTTGTTGTTGTCATTCTTGTTGGTGCAAGACTAGAGAGCGCGCAACAGTGTACAGAGAGAGAGAGAGAGAGAGGAAGAGGTCGTTGCCTCTGTTGTAACTGCCGCCTGTGGCGAAGATTGTGAGCACGAGGTCGTTGCCTCCGTGACCTCACTGTTGTAATCATTGTGATATAGTGATAGTTTGGAGTCAGTGGACTCCCGTGGTTTTTCCCTCTCAGGGTTTTCCACGTTAAACATCTTGTGTACTCTTCTCTACTTTGTGTCGTGTCTTCTTTTATTCCCCGTTTTCGTGTTTGATTCTAACCTCGGTTGTGGCCGAGCGTTGTTCATCGGAGCGTGTAGTTCCTGTCAAAGTGGTATCAGAGCGAAATGACACAGAAAATGGACGAATCGTTGGGAGGCATGTTCAAGCTCACCGGCTCCAACTATTCGGTGTGGAAGTCGAAGATGAGGGACATGCTCGTGGTTAAAGATCTTTGGTTGCCGGTTCAGTTCGGGGACAAGAGACCGGACAAAATCGACGCCGCGATATGGGAGGTGATGCACATGAAGACAACGACGTACATATGGTGCTTCATCGACATGAGTCTATACAACAACTTCAATGAAGAGAGCAAGGCTCATGAGCTCTGGGAGAAGATCGACATTATGTTTCAGAACAAAAATGTTGTTATCCAGGTTTCGGTATTCCAGAAGCTAGTAAGACTCTGGTACCAAGATGGCTCCAACATGGCGGAGCACATGAATGCCTTCCAGGAGCTAATACACCAGGAAACATCATTGGAAGTACCTCTCGCCGATGAGGTACTAGCGCTACTCCTGCTCGGTTCCCTCCCGGATAGCTGGGGACGTTGGTTGTCACTTTGGAAAATGGTTATCCCTACCAAAAGTGAAGTCGAGCTTGCTAGATGAGGAGGCGCGTCGGAAATATAAGGATACGAGCTCCGACTCCAAAGCGCTCCTTACCGAATCGGAACGCGGAAGACATAGAAATCGTAGTCCCTAGAACCGGGAAAAGTCAGGGACACGGTCAAAGTCAAGGGGGAGGCCTACTTGCTTCTATTGCGGCAAGCCGGGACACTTCCAAAAAAACTGTCGGCACTTCTGAAAGGACAAGGAAACTGACGGCACCGATTCGAAGCGGACACCGGACCGAAACGGTAAAGACCGGAGGGGGCTGGACCGAAAGGGAATGACGGCAATCACAGCAAGTGAAGAAGAGTTGATCCTCATCACCAAGGAGAGTGAGATAAACCTTGCCGGCGACGAGATGACCTAGGTGGTCGACTCCGGAGCGTCGTTCCACCTTACCCCGGACCGGAAATACTTCTCATCTTACTCTACCGGTGATCAGGCTGTGTCTGGATGGGGAATGAAGGTACATGCCGAATTGTCGGCATAGGAGACGTGTGGTTGACAACGCCAACCGGATGCAAGCTGCTGTTGAAGGATGTCCGACACGTTCTGGAGGTTCATCTGAACCTGATATCAGCCGATCGGCTAGATGATGAAGGCTACACGGGTAGCATCTAGAATGGTGTTATGATGTTCAGCAAAGGGAGCCTGATTGTGGCTCGGGCCCGGAAGGTCAACACGTTGTACCTGATGAATGCCCGGTTATGCCCGGAAGAAGTGAACGTGACATCTGACACTGCCGATGAGCTGTGGCACAAGAGACTATGTCACATGAGCAAGAAGGGGATGAAGAACGTGAAGAACGTGCACTTGGAGAAGTGAACTAATTGCTTGGCCGTTAAGCAAAACCGGACCTCCTTCCGACCAAGGCCACCGATGAGACGTAATGCACCACTGGAGTTGGTGCATATTGATGTGTGTCAAGTGGACACGAAGTCACATGCAGGATCGCAGTACTTCGTGATGTTCATAGATGACCACAGCCAGAAGCTGTGGGCCACACCGTTGAAGACGAAGGATCAGGTGTTATCCATCTTCAAAGAGCTCCACGTGAGCGTGGAAAGAGAAACCGGCCGGAAGCTGAAGGCGGTTCGAGCAGATAAGGAGGTGAATACCGGGGGCAGTTCGAGGAGTATTGTCGCTCGAAGGGAATCCGGCTCGAATTTACCGTGCTGAAGACGCCAGAACTGAACGTGCTGGCCGAGAGGATGAACCGGACCATAATGGAGAGGGTCCGGAGTATGTTGGCGCATACAAAACTACCCAAGAAGTTTTGGGCTGAGGCACTGTCGACGGCGACATATGTGATAAACAGATCACCCTCAGTACCCTTGGACGGAGACATGCCACAGAGAGTCTGGACCGGTAAGGAAGTGTCCTACCGGCATCTGAAAGTATTCGGGTGTCTTGCGTACGTGCATGTTGCTAAGGATCGGAGAGGAAAGTTGGATCCAAAGACCTGGCCATGCATATTCCTCGGTTACAGCGACAATGAGTTCGGCTACTGAGTGTGGAACCTGGCCGACAAGAAGGTATTCAGGAGTCGAGATATTATCTTCATGGAGGACAAGACGCTCGTCGACTGGGAGTCGGAGAAGAAGATAATGAACTCCGAGTTGACCGGTAAGGATCGATTCTACGATGAGCAGACCCAACCGGCAAGAGACCGGTTAGCACTCGAGGAACCAGTCGGTTACGGTGAGGATACCGAACCAGCAGAAGAAGAAGTAGAGGAAGCTGAAACCGGAACCGGCCAAGGCCCCGAATCGGATTCGGATGAACAGCGAATGGAGGGGTCGGTTATCGAAGCCCAAAGACGGAGATATCCTCTTAGAGAGAGAAGGGCCCCCCGGAGATTTCCGGATGCAGAGCATTTGCTGCTAACCGATGAGGGGGAGCCAGAAAGCTTCGAAGAAGCGAAGGATGACACCCACATCCGCAAATGGTTAAGTGCCATGCAGGATGAGATGGATTCCCTGCATGAGAACCATACGTACGAATTGGTGGAGTTGCCAAAAGGAAAGCGGGCACTCCGAAATAAGTAGGTGTACAAGTTGAAACCGGGAGATGCCGGCAACCCCCCGAGATACAAATCCAGGATCGTGGTGAAGGGGTTCCTACAGAAGAAGGGCGTGGACTTCGACGAGATATTTGCCCCGATAGTAAAGATGACCTCCATCCGGACGGTGCTAAGTATAGCGGTAAGCATGGACCTCGAGGTAGAGCAGCTGGACGTGAGGACGGCATTTCTTCACGGTGACCTTGAAGAGGAGATCTACATGCAGCAACCGGAAGGATTCGTGGAGAAAGGGAAGGAGCACCTGGTCTGCCGGTTGAAGAAGAGCATGTACGGACTGAAGCAGGCTCCCCGACAATGGTACCGGAAGTTCGACTCCTTCATGATCGATCAAGGGTACCATAACACGCAGGCCGATCACTGCGTGTTTGTGAAGAAGTTCGAAGGAGGCGACTTCCTGATACTCCTTCTGTATGTGGATGACATGTTGATCGTCAGACGGAACCAAGCCAGGATACGGATGCTGAAGAAGGCTCTCAACCTAACCTTCGCTATGAAAGACTTGGGTCCGGCAAGACAGATGTTGGGGATGCATATCATCCGGAACCGGCCAACGAAGCAACTGTGGCTGTCACAGGAGAAATACGTGACAAAGGTGCTTCAGCGGTTCAACATGTTAGAAGCAAAACCAGTCGGATCGACACTCCCGGCAAACTGTAGATTATCCGGTAAGCAAAGCCCGAAGACAAAAGCAGAGAAGGCTGATATGATGAAGGTTCCATATGCCTTTGCCGTCAGGAGCTTGATGTACGCAATGGTGTCTACCCAACCGGATATAGGCTACGCAGTCGGAGTGGTGAGCTGGTTTATGAGCAATCCCGACAAGGAGCACTAGAACACGGTCAAATGGATACTCCGTTACTTGAAGGGCACTTCGGATATGTGTCTCCGTTTCGGTTCCAGCAAACCTCAACTTGACGATTTTACCGATTCAGACATGTCAGCTGATGTGGATACCAGCCGGTCTACATCCGGGTATGTAATGACATATGTAGGGGGAGCTGTTTCGTGGCAGTCGGGGCTACAGAAGATAGTTGCGTTGTCAACCACGGAAGCGGAGTACATGGCGGCTGTAGAAGCCGGCAAGGAAATATTATGGATGAAGGACTTCATCGGAGAGCTCGGTATTTGGCAAGATGAATACCAGCTCTATTGCGACAGTCAAAGTGCCATCCACCTTGCTAAGAATGCGGCCTACCATTCCCGGACAAAGCATATCCAGCGAAGGTATCATTGGATCCGGGAAAGAGTAGATGACCAGGAGTTCGCGCTGACGAAGATCCACACGGCCAAGAACGGATCAGATATGCTGACCAAAGTACTGATACCCGACAAGCTGGATGCATGCCGGAAGCGGATCGGACTAGTAAGACATCCCATGCCGGAGTGAAGGGGGAGTTTGTTAGGAAACAGGTCCCTCCGGATGGGAAGTGAGAAGAACAGTACTAATGATCGGCCTCGGCCGAAACCGGATGAGGAGTACCCGGCTACGGAAGACCCGGTGAGAACCGGATGAGGAGTACCCGGATACCGAAGATCTGGTGAGAACCGGATGAGGAGTACCCGACTACGGAAGATCCGGTGAGAACCGGATGAGGAGTACCTGGCTACGGAAGACCCTGTGAGAACCAGATGAGGAGTACCCGGCAAGAGCCGGATGATGAAGGCCCGGTGAGAAGTGCTCACCAGATGAAGGGACATATTCGTAAATATGTTTTCTGAGAGTCCATCGGGGCTATATTTGTAAATAGTCGAAAAGTCATATTAGTATAAATATGAATTAGGGCAAACTTAGAGGTTGTTGTTGTCATTCTTGTTGGTGCAAGTCTAGAGAGCGTGCAACAGTGTACAGAGAGAGAGAGAGAGAGGAAGAGGTCGTTGCCTCTGTTGTAACCGCCGCCTGTGGCGAAGATCGTGAGCACGAGGTCGTTGCCTCCGTGAGCTCACTGTTGTAATCATTGTGATATAGTGATAGTTTGGAGTCAGTGGACTCCCGTGGTTTTTCCCTCTCAGGGTTTTCCACGTTAAACATCATGTGTACTCTTCTCTCCTTTGTGTCGTGTCTTCTTTTATTCCCCGTTTTCGTGTTTGATTCTAACCTCGGTTGTGGCCGAGCGTTGTTCATCGGAGTGTGTAGTTCCTGTCAAGATCTTTGTATGGTCCCGTCCGACAATTAGCATGTCGTCCATGTACAAGAGGATGAGGAAATCTCCTCCATCAAATTTCTTCACAAATACGCAGTGATCGGCTTGTGTTTTGTGGTACCCATTGTCGGTCATGAAGGATTCGAATTTTCGGTACCATTGCCGAGGTGCTTGCTTCAACCCGTACAGGCTCTTCCTTAATCGGCATGCCAGGTTATCTTTAACTTTTTGCATGAATCCTTTCATCTGGTGCATGTATTTCTCTTCCTCCAAATCTCCATGGAGGAAGGCAGTCTTGAAGTCCAGTCTTGAGGTCCATGCTGGCCGAGATGCTTAGCACGGTTTGGATTGACGTCATCTTTACAACCAGGGCAAATATTTTTGTCTTCTCAAGCAACAGGTTCGATATCACCCTTCTTCTGTTGAAAACCTTTCACGACGATTTGTACTTTGTACTTGGGTGGATTTCCGCCATCTCCCGGTTTCAACTTGTATACCCATCTATTCGGAAGTGCCTTCTTTCCTCTCGGAAGTTCGGTTAGTTCAAATGTGGGGTTCTCATGGAAAGAATCCATCTCCTCTTGGATGGCACTCAACCACTTTCGGTTGTGGGTATCTTCCTTTGCTTCTTCAAAGCTTTCCGGCTCCCCCTCATCTTCATCCGGATATCTTCGGGGGGCCCTCCTTTCTCTTAGGGGGTATCTATGCACTCCATTCAGCACAGTTGGTTCTTCTTCGACTTCTTCGGCCGATTCGAATTCGGTTCCTTGTTCGGCCATTTCCCCTCATTCTTCAGTCGGTTCTCGATTTTTCGGAGTATTAACTCGGCCGATTGGCTCGGTTCGATTTGGTGGTTGGAGACTTATTCTCAATCTCCCAATCAACTATTGTCTTTTCCTCCATGAAGACAATGTGGTGGCTCCTAATCACTTTCTTCTCGGCTAAGTCCCATAGCCGATAGCCAAATTCATCATTGCCATAGCCAAGAAATATACTTGGCCGAGATTTCAGGTCTAGTTTTCCCCTTTGGTCTTTTGCCACATGCACATAGGCAAGACAACCGAACACCCTCAGATGTCGATATGAAACGTCTTTGCCACTCCACACCCTTTGTGGGATATCACCATCTAAGGGTACTGAGGGTGATCGGTTCATCACGTACGTTGCCATCATCAATGCCTCAACCCATAACGTCTTTAGTAACTTAGCATGTGCAAGCATACTTCGAACCCTTTCCATTACAGTCCGGTTCATTCTCTTTGCCAGTCCATTAAGCTTTGGCGTCGTCGGCACAGTATACTCAAGGTAGATTCCTTGATTTCGACAATATTCCTCGAATGGTCCACGATACTCTCTGCCATTGTCCGCTCGTACTGCCTTCAGTTTCCGGCCCGGTTCTCTCTCGGCCCTCGCTTGGAACTCTTTGAATATGGATAATACTTGATCCTTCATCTTCAGCATAGAAACCCACAACTTCTGGCGATAATCATCAATGAAGGTCATGAAATACTGTGAGCCACCATGCGACTTCATGTCCACATAGCATACGTCCGTATGCACGAGTCCCAACGACATTTTCTTCCTCATTGGGGGCCTCGTTTGGAAAGATGTTCGATTCTGCTTACTGGCCAAGCAATCAATGCACTTCTCAAGTTGCATGTTATTCACCTTCGGAATGAGGTTGTCCTCGGCAAGCTTTCACATCCCCTTCTGGCTCATATGGCACAATCTCTTGTGCCACAGTTCACCGATCGTGTTGGCTGCCACGTTTGCTTCCCCTCAGCATATTCAAGCATTGATTATGTATAGTGTGTTGGTCTTCCGAGCTCAAGCCATGATCAAACTTCCTCGGCAGAACTTCGTGACATCGTTTCGGATGCTACCCATGTAGCCTTCATCATCTAGCCGACCGACTGATATTCGGTTCAATCGAACCTCCGGAACGTGCCGTACATATCTCAACATGAGTCTGCACCTGGTTGAGGTTTCCAAACACACATCTCCAATGCCGAAAATTCGACATGCTCATTCATTTCCCATCTTTACAGATCTGAGACATTCGGCGATTGCTAACGTGTTCTTCTTGTCCGGGATTTTCTTTGGCCCTATACCATCAGCTCCCCCTTTCTCCTTTCGAAAGTGTCCACAAATTTTCTAGAAGTGCACCGGTTTCCCATAATAGAAGAACGTGGGCCTCTCCCTAGACTTTGACGTAGTCCCCGACTTATCTCGGTTTCGGGGACTTCGATTTCGGCCTCTTCCTCGAATTGTGTCACCTTCCGTGACTAAGGCCTTTTGGTCGGTATTGGACTCTCGGTCCTTCCGGCGAGCGAGCTTCTTCATTTAGCAAGCTCAACTTCACCTGCTCTAGGGATAGATGCTTCCCTTCCAGCCCAGCGTTGCCTAAAATGACAATGAGCGTCTCCCAACTGTCCGGAAGTGATCCCAACAACAATAATGCTAATACCTCATTGGCCAGAGGTACTTCTAGAGAGGTAGTTTGGTTCATCAATCCTTGGAAGGCATTGATGTGCTCCGCTATACTGGAGCCATCCTGATACCGGAGCCTCACAATTTTTTGAAAGATTGAGAGTCGGTTCATGACGTTCTTGTTTTCGAACATGACGCCGATCTTTTTCCATAGGACGTCTGGTCTTGTTTCTTCACTGAAGTTGTTTTATAGAATCATGTCTATAAAACACCTTATATATGAGACCGCCTTCAGATCCAATACTTCCCAAGTCGCTGCATTGATCTTGTCTGGTCTTTTATCTCCGAACTGCACTGGCAACCAGAGGTATTTATACATGAGCATGACTCTCATCTTCGACTTCCACATAGAGTAGTTGGAGCCGATTAGCTTAAAGATGCCACCGAACGAGTCTTCCATCGCTCTTATACCACTTTGTTAGGAATTGACCGACCACAACTGGTTGCACGTTCGTATTCGTGTGTAGAAACCAAGAACTAGTACACAAACACAAAACCTAAAGACAAAGAGACACCGATGTTTTACGTGGAAAACCCGAAATGGGCAAAACCACGGGGGTTCACAAACCCCAAGAGAAACAGATCACTATAGTAGAGAGGAAGTACAAAATATGGAACTTGGAGGCAACGACCTCGAGTTCTCCTTCATCTAGCAGGTGACTACAAAGTCACACTCTCACTCACGGTTTCAAAGGCAACTACCTTGTTCTAACTTGACAATAACGATCAATTACTATTTACTAAAGTTTGCCCTAGTTGCTTATAAACAAAAGCAACTTTCTGGCTATTTACAAGTATAGCCCACAAGGGGCATTTTAGACTATTTACAATTATAGTCTTCCGAAACGATTTCAGTTTTCGATTTCAGTTTCTCACCCACACGTTACTTCTCTTCCCATCCGGAGGGACATGTTTCCCAACAAGATTTTCCTCGGCAAGCTTCCGCATCCCCTTTTGACTCATGTGACATAGCCTCTTGTGCCACAACTCACTGGTTGTGCTAGCTGCCACATTTACTTCGTCCCGGCATAATTGAGCATGCATTAGATATAGTGTTTGTCTTCCAGGCTCGGGCCATAATTAGGCTTCCCTTGTAGAAAGTTAGAGTGTCATTCCGGATGTTGGACGTGTAGCCTTCATCATCTAACCGATCGACTGATATCAAATTCAATTTGACTTTTGGAACATGGCACACATCTCTCAAGACCATTCTACACCCGATTGACGTGAGCAAATGCACATCTCCAATACTGATGCTTCAGCATGCTCCTTTACTTCCCATCTTCACTAAGCCGTGGTCTCCAGCTGTGTAAGATGAGTAGCATTTCTGGTCGGGGTTCAAGTGGAACGACACCCCAGAATTGACCACCCATGTTGTTTCATCACTGACAAAGTTCACTTCATTTTGCTTGCTAATCAGCAATATCTCCTCCTCACTTGTCATGATCGATGAGGTGCCTTTTCTGTCCGGAATCTTTCTTGGCTTTGCACCATCATCTCCCCCTTTCTCTTTCCCGAAGTGTCGACAATTCTTTTGGAAGTGCCCCGATTTCCCACAATAGAAGCATGTGGGCCTTCCTCTCGACTTCGACCTTGTCCCTGATTTTTGCCAGTTTAGGGAACTTCTATTTCAGCCTCTTCCCCGGTTCATGTCACCGTCTATGACTAAGGCCATCAGGCCGGAAACTGACTCTCTATCCTTTGAGGAATCTTCCTCATTTAGCAAGCTCGACTTCACCGTATCTAGGGATAAGTGCCTCCCTTTCGGTTCGTCGTTGCCTAATGTGACCACCACCATTCCTCAGCTATCGGCAAGGGATCCCAGCTGCAACAACGCCAATACCTCATCGGCAAGAGGTACTTCTAGAGAGGTGGTTTGGTTGATTAGTCCTTGGAAGGCATTCAAGTGCTCTGCCAGGCTAGAACCATCCTGATACTGGAGTCTCACAATCTTCTGGAATATTGAGACTCTGTTGATAACATTTTTATTCTCGAACATAATGTCGATCTTCTCCTAGAGGAGCCTTGTTCTTTCATTGAAGTTGTTATATAGACTCATGTCTACAAAACATCTGATGTATGCTACTGCCTTCAGATGCATGTCTTCCCAAGTTGATGCATCAATCTGTCAGGCTTGGTCTTATTGTATTGCATTGACAACCATAAGACTTTGCACACCAACATGTCCCACATCTTCGACTTCCACATTAAGTAGTGGAGCCGGTTAACTTGAACATTCCTTTGAGATGTTTCTCCATCACTCTAATACAAGTTTGTGAGGATCTTACCAGCCACAACTGGTTGGTACACATGTGTATGTGGGTGTAAAGATTGGAACTACAGAAATCACAAAAGACAAAAAGACAAAAACAGAGACACGATTTTTAACGTGGAAACCCTAATAGGGAAAAACCACAGGAGTCCACAAACTCCAAACTATATCACTATATGAGTAAGGCATACAATAAGAAACTTCAAGGCAACTAACTACCTTGAGTTCTTCTTCGTCAGCTCGACGCTTACATGGAGTCATTCTCACACACTCTCTCTCTTACTCTCTCTTAGTTACAAAGGCAACAACCAATAGTCACTCACCATCATCCTTTTTCAATGACTCTTCTTGCACATGTAAAATGATATGCCCTAGTTGTATTTATACTAATAGATCTTTTAGGGCTATTTACAATTATGGCCTGAATAAGTGTGACAAAAGCTATTTACAAAACTGGACTTTTTCGAATGCCTCTCCGGATCTGGTCTTTCTTCTTCCTTAGATCCAACTGATCCGGCTCATGCCTTGCTTCCCATCCGGAGGGACTTGTTTCCTAATAGTAAACATATCATGGGCAAACATTAATCAATATCATAATCTTACCAACCACAACCGGTTGATACACATGTGTATGTGGGTGCAAAGATTGGAACTACAGAAATCACAAAAGACAAAAAGACAAAAACAGAGGTGTTTTAAAAACCATGGGGGTGACAAATGAATGTCTTTCCCTGATCTCTATATCAATTTTTACATGGTGGCTCCCCAAGCCTCAACCATGTTTTTTCGCAATAAACTATGTCTCTATGCCGACCTTTGTGGATTTTACCCTTCCTATTACGAGGACCTCGAAGTGCACTTAGACCTAAAGTGTAAACAAGTTTTATAGTCATATGCACTAATAATGTTGTATGGTCTTGGTCATATTTGAACGCGATACCTCAAGAACAAAGCCATTAAACAACTCTTGAGCTAACCAAATGGATTAGTCTTATTGAATGTATAATGTTTATGCGTGTGATAGATATGCAAAGGCATTTGCACATACGTTACCCAACCTCAAGTCTCATCATTACAATGGCATACCATAAGGAGAAACCTAATGGTCAAGCCAACACTAGCCTTTTTCTCCATATTAGGCCCATGTGACCCATCACATGGTTACTCCATTATGAAGGCCTTTCATAAATATGATCTCATGGTGGCATCGTAATCATGTAACGAATGCAAAATTTTGGATGCATCTTTCATAAGGGTGAGCTTACATGAAGTGGGTCAAGTCATTGTGGCCATGCTTATTTCGTTCTAACATGTAGCAAAATCAAGGTGATTAAGGGGGATAACAAAAAATAGTCTCTACACACACATAACATTCAAAGATATGGGTGAACGTAATACACAATCAAGTTATTGACCTCTTACGCGTATGACACAAATCGCATATCTAATATATGACAATTGAGGTATTGAACTCATACACATCTGTACATATGTATGTGACTGTATTACGCATTCGAGGTATTGACCTCTTACGCATACGACACAAATTGCATATCAAATACATGACAATGGAGGTATTGACCTCATATGCATATATAACATATGTACCCTTCATACAACCAAAGGATTACCACTACAACATAATTGAATCATTGAAATGATTAGATAATGAAATAAATATGATTAAAATTGAGGAAGAAAGAATAGAAAATTAATAATAAAGGAAAATACCAAAGTTCCTTTGTTGACACGTTTTTGGATCATGCTCGAACGAATATCGATCGATCACTATAAAAAAACAAAACACAATAAAAGTGTTATTGGGGTGCCCTCCCAAGGGGAGTTACGTTAGAGAGAGAGAAAGAGAGAGTGAAACAAGGATGACACCAAAATGAGAGGGAAAAGGGTAAAAGCATGCGAGTGGAAACACTATTATAGCTAATTGGCTACTAAAATGGCCACAACTAATTAGCTATTTGTTTAGCTAGTTTTTTGTGGGAAAATCATAAGGATGGTTTACGAAATTTTATGTTTTATTAGTTAAATACATGTCATCTAATTTATCAGAATACTCAAATATTTGAACTTTGGTTTCTGACGTAGTGGAACATGGGGAATAGTGCCATCATCTAACGCCGACTTGAATGTCATCAAATTCTTGATAATCCTGAGTTCGAGTTCAAACTCCAAATAGATGGAGTACTTTGAGCATGAACGCAGACGAAGCCCCCACAGCGGCACAAAAACTCTGAGATCGACATTGCACCGTTAAAGCTACAACACATGAGCAAGTCAATCCTCATCCAGGTATGTATCAGTTACATATTAAAAAAGCTTTTTTTTTCCTTTCTAATAACTATCTATAACTTTGGTGCCTGTTCATCTTTCCCAAAAATCGAATAGGGCGAAGTCGTTGGAGTCCCAAACAAGGATGTCTCGAAGATCGAGGTGTAGCAGCATGTGTGTTTCTAATTGACAGAATTTCGTAGTATGGTTGATTTCTGCCTTTAGTGATGATTAGGGTTTGTGTTTCCCTTAAGTGGTTTAGGGTTTCTAATTACAAATTTCAGTTTACAAGTTTCTGGTTACAAATTTCTAATTACAAATTTTTGATTACTGTCGCAATGTGTTGTAATTTTGCACCAATCCTCATGACAAATTCTGATTAGGGTTTCTGATACATGTTGAAAAGGACATATTCCAAATTTCAGATTACTGTCTCAAAGTGTTGTAATTTTGCACCAAATTCACATTAAAAATTCTGTTTTTGCACCAATTCTGATTTTCTATTTCAGGTGGCTCGTTCCTCCGTATCCTAGAGTGCTGAACTTCGCAAAATTTTGCGAGACAAAGGAGGACTTTCACAACATATATGGTCTATCGCTCGAGGGTATTGACCCTGTTGTTCTAACATATAGATTGATTAGTGATGTAGACTATGTCAGTATATAAAGTGCCTAGAGTGAAAGGCAAGGTCAAGCTCAAGCATGTACGACCGAACCTGTACGACGACTGCATGAGACTGCACCAGAAAGTACATCAAGAGTTCCCTGTCAACAACAAGTTGTCTGTTTCATTTGCTAGAGCTTTTGCATACAAGTAAGGCAAAACAACGAAGGAATTTGGTGACCCTGTAATGTATAGGGTAGCTTGGGCAATTTATGGTGAGGCATCGGTAGAAAGATGTTCGAAGATGGGGAGCTTGCAACAAAAAATGGCAAGATTTTGGAGCATGGCAGTTGATGATGTAACTGCCGACTCCCAACAAACCCGCAAGTATACGCCACACCGACACACAATGAAAGCCAATGTCGATGATACAGGTGAGACATTCATTAACTATATGCTAAAAAATGTTCATGAAGCCTGTGAGACATTGGAGTTTTTTAAGACTGATTTAGAGAAAGCCACATTGGCTGCTGCGATGGAGAGCAAAGTCAATTTGGCAGTGACAATAATCAGAAATACGATTGACGTACCTATTGTTTTGCTAGTATGTAATATGTTATAAATAACTTGTACATGAAAATGTGCTACTGAGGTATTACCTGGAACAAGTTGCTCAACATGAACTTGAAATTGAGGGGTTGTTGGATACCCAACGGAAAATTCAACTACAGATAGAGATCCATATTCTTTCAATGAACCTAAACCTTGTAGGTGTAAATATTGTCGTTGATTACAATTTGGAAAAGCTAAAAGTTAATGATTCTTGTTTCTTGTTGTTGTATCTTCCTTATTAAGGAATAATTAATCGGTAAATTTCTCAGCTGCGTTGAAGGAACAATATTCCCCTCAAGAAGAGGTAGTTAGTTGCCTTAAGAAGGAGCTACTTTTGCGAAGGGGATGGTAAGGAAAAGACAAGAATTGGACCTGAACATTCTTGCTCCCTTACCAAATGAAGGAGAACCAGGAAACGATATATTGATTGTTCAAGCACGTTGCATCGCTTGTGGATTACATGTATAGGACAAATCTGCTACTTTGTTGGTTCACCTACAACCATGCCAACACACATACCATATCATTTGTTTTCAATATGCCTGTCGCATCGCTGCATTCTGTTTTGGGGATTGCAGTACAACTCTGCCAAATGAGTGGAAAAAACACATAGGTAAAATTGTTGTTTGGGACCTTAGTGTAGCTAATTTGTTCCATCTTTGCTAATTAGGTAAGCTGTATAAAGTGTGGAAACTATTTAGCTATTATGGTTGTATTGTAGTAGCTAATTACCTAACATGTAGTTAATTAGCTAAGTGGTAGCTAATTAGCTACTACCATAGTAGAATACAATAGCTAATTATCTACTACCACAATTTAGTTGAGTAACTAATTAGCTAAGTGGTAGCTAATTAGCTACTACAATACTTTAGCTCAGTAGCTAATTAGGTACTACCATAGTTTAGTACAGTAGCTAATTAGCTTAGTGCTACTACCATACTTTAGTTGAGTAGCTAATTAGCTACTACCATAGTTTAGTACAGTAGCTAATTAGCTACTATCATAGTTTAATAGAATAGCTAGTTAGCTAAGTAGTAGCTAATTAACTACTACCATACTTCAATTGAGTAGCTAATTATCTAAGTGGGAGCTAATTAGTTACTACCATAGTTTAGTACACTAATTAGCTACCACCATACGTTAGTTGAGTAGCTAATTAGCTAAGTGGTCGCAAATTAACTACTACTATAGTTTAATATAGTAGCGAAATGATAGCTAATTAGCTACTACCACAGTTTAGCACAAATAGCTAATTAGTTGAGTGGTAGCTAATTAGCTACTACCATGGTTTAGTACAATAGCTAATTAGCTACTACCATGGTTTAGTATAGTAGCTAATTAGCTACTACCATACGTTAGCTAAGTAGCTAATTAGTTATTACCATAGTTTAATATAGTAACTAATTAGCTAAATGGTAGCTAATTAGTTATTACCAAAATTTTGTACAATAGCTAATTAGCTAAGTGGTAGCTAATTAACTACTACCATACTTTAGTTATAGTGGCTAATTAGCTAGTACCATACTTTAGTACAATAGCTAATTAGCTAAGTGGTAGCTAATTAGCGACTACCATACTTTAGCTGAGTCGCTAATTAGCTAAGTGGTAGCTAATTAGCTACTACCATAGTTTAGTACAGTCGCTAATTAGCTAAGTGGTAGCTACTTAGCTAATATCATAGTTTAGTACAATAACTAATTAGCTAAGTAGTAGTTAATTACCTACCATCATAGTTTAGTATAGTAGCTAATTAGTTACTACCATACTTTAGTTATAATGGCTAATTAGCTAGTAGCATACTTTATTTGAGTAGCTAACTAGCTAGTACCATACCTAAGCGAAGTAGCTAACTAGCTCAGTGGTAGCTAATTAGCTAATGTCATAGTCTAGGAGAATAGCTAGTGAGCTAAGATGTAGCTAATTCGTGACCATGTTGTTGTAGAATCTTGTAGATTAAGGAGGGCGCATGAGGTGTCTGGTGCTGATGACGATGGAACCGATGAGGAGATAATTGCCAACATGGCTGAAAGTAAGAGTCCTGTTATCACATCTCCTTCAGATCAGCTCCAACCTATTCCTTTGGAAGATGGTAATGAATTAGGCAACGATGTGAAAAGCCATGAATTATTGGAAACAACATGTAAATCTGAGGTTCACAACAATAGTGTGTTTGAACACTTGATGCAACATTTCTTCGAATCCCAAAACCTTGATTCCACCCCACTGAGCCCAACTACTGATAATGTCCAAACAGATCCCACTTATTATAGATCTTAGTACTAACGTAAGCTTAAGATAAGGATAATGAAAAGATAGATAGAAAGGAGAAAGAGAAAGAAGGGTGCCGATCCACCCGACCACCCCCGAGCGAAGGGATCGAGACGGACGCGAGCCTCGATCGGCGTCCCATACCACCGTCGTGGCGTCGAGTCGTACCTGGTGCTGGCGCGCTCGCTACAAGAGTTGACCCACCACACGAGCAGAGTCTCGATGTAGTCAAAAGATCCTCCAATGAGGGTAGCTAGGCCTCTTATTTATAGCGAAACCCAAGGCCCCCAGGCAAGTTCACACTTGACCTAATGGGTTGTCTCAATCCCGAGGATTAAAAGTAATCCTCCCCTTCTTTACACTCTCATTTAACCCTCACACTTATCCACGTGTATAGATTACTACGGTAAATTCTTACCACGGGATATTATATGGTCATGCTCGTAACACCACTGTACTGGAAAAGCTCGTGCAAGACGCGACTGACCTACAAACCATTGCTGAGGTGATGCAAAGGTTGTCGAAGGAGGACACACTTGCACAATGGGTCAAAGAAGCAAGGCTAAATGGGCAACCGGCTAGAAAAAGGCTGAAGAAGGGGCCACGATCAGGAACAAGACCAGTTACTCGATCAAGGGGCTCTTGAATTGGAGCGAAATACTTATTAGTGGGATATGATTGTTAGCGATTTTCCGAGGGTTTTATGAAGTTTTACCATGATCTATTTGGACAAGTAAAACCTCAAATTGGTTGTTGCTCTAAGCACATTATGTAATGAAACTCTATGATGTTTCTCCAAGATAATTATGTTCATGTTGTTCTATGATGGAAAATATTTCATGTTCATTATGTTGTTTTGTGAGGCTGTTAGTTACTTTGTGAGTGTGAATATGTTTGTGTTTTCTGATGTTGCAGAGTCTAAAGGGTTTGAATCTATTGCTCCTAAGGTCGATGGCAGTGTGGAAACTGTTGATGTTGCTACATGTTTAGAGGGCCACATCTTGAAAGTAGATGTAGCAACTGACACAAATGATCTGGTCATGGAAGTTGATCAAGCATGTTGCACAGATGATTTGATTTTGCAGGTAGAGGCAGCGTGTGATACTAGTGGGCTGATATCGACCAGATCAGTATCTACATTCACCGAGTCAATGACTAAGTCAACAACACAAGAGCACCAGAATGTGAAGCTAGGCCCAACACAGTCGACCAGGGGTTTGAAGAGGAAAAGGACACCAATTGTGCCGACAAAACCTGAGTTGATTGAAATTGATCGTGTGCTACCAGTAATTGGTGTAACAGAGGCTCAATTACAAGAATGGAAACCTAAACCATTAGAAGTCGAAAGAAGAGCCTTGATCTTGGAGCTTGATAAAGTCTTGATGAGTGTGCGATATATGACACAAAGAAGGGACGCAAATCAATTTCTGGAGTGGGTTGTGCAATACTTTGATTTGTTTATTTGGAGCGAAAAACCACGTATAGATGTGTGGAAGTGTGTAGAAAGATTCTTCTCGAAGTGGCGACAACATTTCAAGGGTCAGTGGACACGAGAGAATTGTGAGTAGAAGGATGTTGCAAGATTCAAAAGACTTTCTGATTTTTGGGACACTTGGCTAGATTATAATGCTGACAATACGTTAATTCTTGGTAGAGAACATTTCCGACATTACTTCAACATTCGCAGATGCAGTCTCATTCTACCCGATGAAATGCCTAAACACTATTCGGTGAAAACATTGAGCTGCCAACTAGCTACATGGTTGTGGACTCCATACCGAGCTCGGTATGCAGATCATATATGGAGCGAAAAACCACGTGTAGATGTGTGGAAGTGTGTAGAAAGATTCTTCTCGAAGTGGCAACAACATTTCAAGGGTCAGTGGACACGAGAGAATTGTGAGCAGAAGGATGTTGCAAGATTCAAAAGACTTTCTGATTTTTGGGACACTTGGCCAGATTATAATGCCAACAATACGTTGATTCTGGATACATAACATTTCCGACATTACTTCAACATTCGCAGATGCTGTCTCATTCTACTTGATGAAATGCCTAAACTTGGTGAAAACATTGAGCTGCCAACTAACTGCATGGTTGTGAACTCCATACCGAGCTCGGTATACAGATCATATAGGTAGAGAAGTTCCATTGACCAGCAAGAGCTTAGGTGTTTATAAGCGATTTGAAGACATTGGCAATGGGATGTTATAAATATGTAATTTGCTACCACTTAATCAATGAAGAATTAAATTGCTTGTTTTGAGTAACTTATCTATTGTGTAAATTTAAGAGTATTTTCAGGACTGTTGATTTCATGATAGTGCGTTTTCTTAAAATTATGCAAACTATTTTAACTTGTACATGGTTCACTTGAGTAAATGTGTATCTCATAAAGAAGAACCCTAAACGATATTATTAAATTGTATATCAGAAAGAAGGCTATATAGCAAAATGATACACGATTTTGTTGAGAAAGAAGCACAAAAAGTAGATTGTATATATAAAAAAAACTCCCAAACAAGTTCATTAAACTGTTTATTTGCAATACATGTGCTTTGTTTGTTTTACAAGAAAACTGGTAATTGCTACTTGTAGCTACAAAGTCCATGGCATACTATTGTAAATAGATTCATACACATTAGCACTAACTGTGTATAAACCTGAGCAACTATTGTATTGCGACATTAGGACATTGATGCACCTGACCAAATGAGAGTACATGTACGCCACTCGTTTGTCTTCTAATAGCCTATACACATAATTGTAATCATCTAGTCTTGCATAAAAAATACCTTCGATGTAGAATATCCCAGTATATACAACATTTCCCCAAGCATCTAATATATTCCGCGTTGCACACTGTTTACTAACCGTGCACTTCAATATGTAGAAATCAGCACTCTCTGAATTGCCTTCTGCATTTTGCGCAAAATTATCCCCAACATTTAAGACATCACTTAGAGTATCTCCATGTCCTTGATATGTGAAGTAAGCATTCTTTTCTGTTTCTCCATCAATTGCTTCCTTATCGTTCAATGTTTGATACTCCCAATTCTGAATATATGCTTTGTTTAAACAATACCTCCAATTTCCTTACACACAATGGAAGCAAAAACAAGTTAATTCTCTAACTGCAATACAATGACCATCCAACCTAGAATAACCACGAATAGCATGGAGAGATCGCAATTCGGGAATATTCCTTGGCACTCCCAGGTCTTCTCCCTATTTACTTCATCTAGCTTCACTTCCCAAAATTCACGTTTGATATCTCGGACCTGCAACGAATAAACACCAGTTGCACTCGTTGACATATTAGCTCTAAAAAAATCAACTACATGTGTTGCACAATTCATCTGCACACCATCTGTCTTTAGTTGTTCATGGGTAGCACCCGCTTTATAATAGCACCTGCACCATCATGTTCACCTTTACCATGTCTAGACCCAAAAAAATTTCATCTCATCCCCACAAAATTAAATGGACGTCTAGCCTTGAATTGTGACTCAACTCCATTAGACCAGACCCAATGTTGAGTAAGCTCCAAACGTTTAGCTAATAACCATTGCCAATGTAAGTTAAAACTATGTTGGACAAACAAGGTATCATGTTTCTTATCATTAGAAATAAAAAAAGGAATTACTTTTTTAACATTACCTAAAACTCAAAAATATGTTATGCGCACAAAAATGGTTACCTGCTGTGAACACCAATGCATAGATTGAATTTCATTCTGCTGCTTGAAAGTATAATTTTCTATGAAATCTACTATAGAGACTACTACATCATTTGGAAAATCAAATATGCAAGTCTTAAACTAATGGGCTTGCCATGAATAAATGAAGTTGTGTTTAATGAATTTTCCTAGAGATACTACAAATAGAGACACCAAATCCCTTGGTTTAAGCGACTTCCTAACTAGATCCTTTCTTTTACACACCTTTCCTTCGAAATTGGTGTCAATTGACTCAAATAACTTGATAGAGATTAATATTTCACTACTCAATTAATTTGGACACCACCTAAATCTACTAGGGCCACAATCTTGACATAAACCCATGACACATTTATGACTGTGGAAGATGGCCTTAGTTTCTCTCAGACACAATACTAAATCTAAAAGACAAGTCATTGAAGAGATAACATGCTCAGATGATTTATAGTGCTCATGCAGGCTCGATCGACAAACTGGGCACTCACAAGTGCAAACGACATTTGTTAGGGAGGCGCTATGGTGACGTAGTAGATTAACAGAATCCTTGAGAAAACCCATTTGTACATGGTAAATGCAACAACATGTGTATCGATCCTTCAAGCGTCACACAAAGTGTGGCTTAAGAGACTCGAATGTTCGTAGTTGACCTTTGATATTTGGATGCATTCGCCTGAACCTAATAAATAAATCAACCTGCGTAATAAAATGGACATACTAATTAACTCTATGGCTAACTGGTAGCTAATTAGCTACTACCATAGTTTAGTACAGTAGCTAATTAGCTACTACCATAGTTTAGTACAGTAGCTAATTAGCTAAGTGGCAGCTAATTAGCGACTACCATAGTTTAGTACAATAGCTAATAAGCTACTACCATAGTTTAATACAATACCTAATTAGCTACTACCATACTTTAGATGAGTAGCTAATTAGATACTACCATACTTTAGATGAGTAGCTAATTAGCTAAAGTGGTAGCTAATTAGCTACTACCATAGTTTAGTATAGGAGCTAATTAGTTAACTGGTAGCTAATTAGCTACTACCGTACTTTAGTTATAGTGGCTAATTAGCGACTACCATACTTTAGCTGAGTCACTAATTGGCTAATTGGTAGGTAATTAGCTACTACCATACTTTAGCTGAGTAGCTAATTAGCTAAGTGGTAGCTAATTGCTAATTAGCTACTACCATACTTTGGTTGAGTAGCTAATTAGCTACCACTTAGCTAATTAGCTACTACCATAGTTTAATACAGTAGCTAATTACCTACTACCATAGTTTATACAGTAGCTAATTAGCTACTACCATAGTTTAATACAGTAGCTAATTAGCTACTACCATAGTTTATACAGTAGCTAATTAGCTACTACCATAGTATAGTACAATAGCTATTCCAATAGGGGATTAGCAATTCTGGTAGCTATTTAGCAGCCTATTGTTATAGGCAGCTAATTAGCTATTGTGGTAGCTAAATAGCTATGAATGGTAGCTAAATAGCTATTCTAATACCTAATTAGCTATAGTCATAAGCCACTAATTAGCTACTCTAATAGCCTATTGTTATAGGCAGCTAATTAGCTATTGTGGTAGCTAAATTGCTATAAATGGTAGCTAATTAGCTATTATGGTAGCTAAATAGGTATGTTCGGTATTCTTAGGGAGCTAATTAGCTATTACTGGTAGCTAGTTAGCTATGGTCATATTTTGAGGTAGGTAATTAACTATTCGGGTATGGTCATATTCAAAGGTAGCTAATAAGCTAACTAACTAAGCTCAAAAGTCAAAACAAATGTTGAGATAAATGTAAATACCTAAGGTACATCAAGAAGATGAATGGGATGCTCCTCGTATTGGTTCCTTCCAACACGTTTCCTTCATTAACTCTCATTAGTCCAAAATGTTGTGATTATATCTTTGATTTCTGATGTTATGGGTGTCATTAGCTTACATCTTGTTGTTAGCTTTAGCAAATTAGTTCTTTCACCCGAGGAAACTATCTAGTTCAATGTATTGTACATACTTTTTCTACTAACAACAATTACCTTAGATAGCACACTGATGTTACTATCGTCAACATCACTATTAAGTAACATCATTAGACTAGAACTTTTTAAGACAAGATCATCTTCTATCCTCCTCATGGATACGAAACTATTACGGAGATTATTTACTAGTATAGATGTTATGTTTGCATTAAGACCATCACAATCAACTAACTCCTTTATCGATGGATCATTTAATATTCCATAAAGTACTACCTTCTTGTCTTCATTGCTGACGTGCTTAGTTTGAACATTGAAATAATCTATAACCTTTCTCTCTATGACAGTAGTCTCATTACTTCCATTCTCAATGATATTTAGACCTATATTGCAACCAATACTATCTTTACCTTTAGTGAGTGTGGCTTTTGTATCCTTCAATAATTGACAATGTTTTCTTCTTCTTTTTTGCCCAATACTTTCGTATCGTTTGTTGTGTCCTGATAGCGTCATCCCTATCCTGATGATCATTGCGGGGTTATTCTAAACACCCTCCTTCCCCTTCCATTTGGCTCGACGGGCTTAAACCCTAATTTTCCCGAAAAAAAGACACGTATTAAATATGGCTATGGGCAACAACAATACACGAAAATATTCCACCATACACAACATTATACACAACAATACACAAGATAAACAATAGACAGAATAGTTATTCAAATACAACACCGAACAGTGGCGGTAATCCAGGGCCGAATAGGGAAAATGTTATATTCATTATATAATACATCCAATGTAATGGTTACATGATGGTTATAAATAAGACCATTACCCATTCTTGTACACATGCACATAGTTGTGCATGTGTCCATACACATACTCATCCTCACACACTCATTTACTTTACACATACACATCAACCACATCATTACACATACCCTTATGCCTCCCCGCATATTCTTACGGGTAACAAAAAGAAACATTAGGAATCAACGCTTTGATACCAATTGTTAGAGCTTAATCCTAATGTGAGAAAAAGATAAGGAAATATAAGATAGGAAAATAGAGAGGAGAGAGAAAGAAGGGTGCCGATCAACCCGACCACCACCGAGCGAAGGGATCAAGACGGACTCAAGACTTGATTGGCATCCCATACCACCGCCATGACATCGGATTTTACCTGGTACTAGCATGCTCCCTACAAGAGTTTGATCACCACAAGGTCAAATGAAGGTAGCTAGGCTGACTAGTCGGTCGTGTCTTTGATTTGGATCACTTCCACTGTTGTTGACTCTCCACGGTCGAATCCTCATTGTCTTCAACTGTTGGCTCTCAGCCCGACAATCAACTCCTCGTTGTCTTCGATTGTTCACTCTCTCTGTCCGACCAGTCAGCTCCTCCCATAGGAGGGACATATTCCTAACAAACTCCCCCTCCAGTCCTATGGGGTGGAGTCGGTTAGTCCTATCCTTTATTGACAAATTTAACATCGGGAATTCTTCTGGTATATGTGGTTTAGAAGATAATTCTTCAGAAGTAACCAAAGTTTCAGTTGTAACTGTATTGTCACAAGAACCTAAAAGTTCTTTTAGAAGACTTACATGAAAAATTGGATGAATTTCAACGCCACTGAGAAGAGCGAGATGATAGGTTGATGAACCAATGCGTTATAGGACTTGAAAAGGTCCACAAAACTGTGGGGCTAACTTAGCGTACTTACCTGTAGACAATGTCTTAGAATTGTGAGGTACACGTAGAAATACCTTCTATCTAGGGTTGAATACACGAGGTTGCCTATTATGATTGGTGTAAAAATGCGCTCTATCTTGAGCTATTTTTATATCATCTCATGGAATATGCAACATATCTTGCATATCCCGAAGAAAGCTTTACGTACTTCACAACTCATCATGATGTATATTAACATCAATCGGGGTTCGTGGCTGAAAACCATACATCAACATAAAAGGTATATCATGTCGACGTATGTGATGAGGAGAGAGAGAAAAATGATAGAGAAGAGAAGAAGAAGAGAAAAGAATACTTGAATATATTATTAAGAAAAGAATACAATCTTCTTATACTCCAAGAGTAACAACCCCAAATAACTACTAAAATAGTTTTTCCTTTTCTCTCTTTCTTCTACTAATTGTCTTCTCACTTCTTCAAATCTTCTTATTCTTCATCACTTCTTCTTGTAGATCTTCTATCTCTCCTTGTAGATATTCTACTCTTCCTCCTCCCTTAGATATTCTACTCTTCCCTCTCCCCAATTCCTAAGAATACCCTTATACTTATAGGTTTTCAGTTGCAATATTCTTGTTTTTTCATTTCTTTTCTTTTACATATCCTCAAGTTTGTGTGGTGCGTTTTTCATATCATTATTTCTGGTTTGTCATCCAAATTTGTCATACAAGAAATCTCTCTTTGTCAACTTTCTTACAAATATTTTCTTTTGAAATTTGGATAAGAGATAAAGAAGTTATGAGCTTTTTTCTCTACCTTCCTTTTTTTGCTTAATTTCTTGCGTTTTTCTTCTTTTTCTTTTTTCCTGTTTTTTCTACTTTTGAAAAATGCCTCTAACTTTATATCTCTTCAATTTCATTTATCTTTTAACTCTTGGACCTTTCATATTGTGCTTTATTCTTCTATACCTTCGCATCCATTGTATTTTTCACGGCCTTTTCCTATGAGCAAAAATCGACTTCACAGTATGCTTGGAGCTGTTATAAGCAAACTCCAAATTTGGGAGATAATGTTCCCATTTTGTTGGTTTTGCACCAACGTATGCTCGAAGCATGTCCTCAAAAATTTGATTTACTCGTTCTGTCTGTCCATCGGATTGACGATGATCCGTGCAGCTCATGCTCAACGTAGTTTGTAACTTCTTAAAGACTTGCGTCCAGAAGTCACTAGTAAACTTTAGATCTCAATCACTCAAGGTATCTATCGGTAAACCATAAAAACGAAATAACTCGTCAACGAATTTGTAAGCCAATTCAGGAGTTGTTACCATAACCACAAACCAGATGGCATCATGGCCTATTTTGGGTGGGAGGAAGACGAACAATAAAATCCATGGATATACTTTCCCACTTATTATTGGGAATGTCCAAGGGATCTAAATGTCTTGGGCCTTTAAGTCGCTCGGCTTGGTTAACCTGACATTGGTGACATTTAGTCACATAACTATGTATGTGGCTTTTGGAGTGCATGAGTTGTGTCTGATAGGTAGTGTGAACTTTGTTTAGAGCCATTGTAGCACGTTTCGTTTCCTCATAGTGTTGCTTGGTCAGCTCCATCTGTTCTTTCATCGCTTCCGCCAGTCTTTTCGTTGCTTCAGCCCCCGTCGATTGTTCCTCCGCCAGGGCCGCCGCTATCCGGTTAACCTCATCCCGAAGTTCCTATAACTTCTCCTGTTGCCGGTCACTTTCGGTGATCAATTTCTTGTGTTCCACATCCAAGTGTTTGTAATCCTGGTGTAGCCGATCAAAGTCGTCCATTTTTTGTTTCAGCCTTTGATTGATCAGATGGCGAGCACGGTCTTCCCAGTCCTTTTGTTGTCAGAGCTCTTCCTTGAGTCGCTCGATCTCTACTTCCACGGAGCGCCAGAGTTTGTCCTTTTCCTACAGGAGTTTTTCTTTTTCTTCCTTCAGTTGGTCATATGCTTGATAACCTTTTCGCAAGCTTTCTTCAGCTCGCCGGAGGCTTTCAACTAATTTCTTTTGTTCTTCCGCCGCCGCCTTCTTCCATTCACATTCTCTAGCCCTTAAGGCCTCTTGGGCTTCCAATTCTTCTTTCAGCGTGGCGAGTTCTTGTTCCTATGCCTTATTCGTATCCGGGACTTTTCCAGTCACCAGGGTCTTATTATTCTGAACACTCACCGATGCCGCCGGTTCTAAATGTTTTGGTCCTTCGATGACCAGCTTAGCCGTCTCTTCTCTGGTCTTTTCCATTTCTTGTTTCATGCTCCGGATTCTCAACCGGGCCTTCTCTAGGAATCTTCAGTTGTGATGAGCAACCGGTCCATGTGTGCTCTTTCTTTTGCTTCTATGTGGCATACCACCCTGACCACTTGTTCTCCTATCCACCGTAGCCATTGGCTGTCGGTGCTTTGTTGTCGTGCCAGTTCGGGTTGTGGTGTGGCTTCCTCACTCGCCGGGAACCTATTCTGGGTAGGTAGCGACATTTCTTGTTCGTGTTGTTGCTGATGTGCCGGCGACACCGACACTTCAATCACCGGTTTTTGAACATCCGATTCTGCTATTTCTCGCCGCGCAGGAGCTTCTAACACCGGAACTGGTTCAACTAGTTTTGACTCCTTCCTTGGCTGCGGCTCCTCGGGGTGGGGCTTTGGTATACTATCCTTTACCGGACTTGATGCCTCCCTTTGTGGGCCTCATCGCGTGTCTGTGTGTGACGTAATAGGTGCTCAGTAGGTTCTTCTTCCTGCTCCTCTTCTAGGGTTCCGCTATTGATTAACGCCGCCAAGGGGTCTTGCTCCGGTTGTTGTTCTGGCCGGCGCAACTTAATTTTTAAGGGTCTCATCGGTGTTTCCATCGGTGTCTCCTTCTCTGTCGTACGCTTCTGACTAGGTTGCTCCTTTGCCTTTTGTAAGGAGCTGACCGCTTTCCATCCGATCGCTTGTTTAGCCAGGATTTGTTGCCTTTTTGAAGATTGGTTGGGGGTTGATGAAGTCGGTCTCCCCCGCTTCTTCGGTTGTATCGACTCTACTAGCGGCGCTAAAAGAGTAAGCCATTGTGCCACCGCCGTCCACATCTTCTTGCCATCCTTTACTAAGTCTATGGCTACGCTTAGACCGTTAGCGATGATCACCGCCCAATCCACCTGTACTCCCTCATAAGTTGCTATAATAAAACCCGCTCTGTTCTTTGGCATAGCCGGGGGTCGAGGGTGTACATGCCCATACTCATGAAGCACACGAGCGACTTCTCGGAATAGAGTGTCCTCGCCGCCTTGCGTGCGGTACACCTTGCTTGTTAGGGAGTACTCCCCGAAGAACTTCATGAGTATCTCTGGTGAAGGGTTTTCGATCGAGAATATTCCGCCCTCTTGTAAGCAGGTCATGGCGCGGATGGCCTCTTCTGTGATGAGCTCCGAATCGATCTCCTGCACGACTTTCTCCACCTCGCCGATTCTTAGGAACCCTTCCAACCTATGTTGCTTGAACCATTTCTTGGCCACTTCCGAGAGTGCCATGTGTTCCATATCGTCATCTGAGTCTGTGGAACTTGGTAGAATTGGTACGTCTATGCGTTCTTCTTGCGTTCGTCTGATCACTCTTAATCGCCTGTGTGCACTTAGTGCTCTGTTCTTGTGAAATGAGGACTCTCCGAGGCGGAGGTTTTGTCTCTCCATGTGTGCGCTTAGTGCTCTATTCTCGATTTCCACGCATGCACGTCGTGTACTATAATAACAATCTATTGACACGTGGTGTGCTTTTAAATAGGCTTTAATTAGCCACCAACCACATAGCTTTTCAAAGTGCCCGTTTGCTCCTCGCCTATGCATGATGAGTTTTTTTTATTTTTTTTAAAGCATTAGTCCCGGTTTTCTGGTAACGCCGGCTCCTCTTGGTTGCTGGCCAATTCCTTGCCGCTTCCAAGTACCGCATTGGTCTCCACCTGATGGAACGGGTTTGGTGGCATGGGCCCATAATAGGGTTTAAGCCGGAACCCATTTACCCATTTGTCCAGTACTTCGCCGGCAAGTGTGCCTAACTAGTAAGAATCGTTGAATTCTCGCGTGATCCAGTATGGTCCGGTTCACCGGAACCGTAGCTTGCCCGGCATCCTACCCATCCGAGTCTGAAACACGAGCACCGGCTTGCCGATTCCGAACAACTTCTCATTGCCCTCCCTATGCCGATCGACGAATGCCTTCCTTCGTCGCTGCTCAAGTTCCAACTGCATGGTACTCGCTATCCGATGCTCTTCCAACTCACATAGTGCCGCCAATCGGATTTTCTCTGATTCCTTTTCACTCAGTCGCTCCCGAACTTGTATCCGTAAGCTCGGTACTTGAAATTCAATCGGCATCACCGCTTCTAGTTCGAACGCTAACCGGAATGGTGTCGTCCTAATGCTCGTTTTATACGTCGTCCGGTAAGCCCATAGTGCATTGTGCAACATTGTGTCCCAATCGGTCCGGTTCTCGTTGACGATCTTCCGGAGGATGTTCTGTAGTGTCTTGTTGGTGGACTCGGGCAGTCCATTGGCCTGCGGGTAGTACGGAGTGCTGCGCTTGTGTACTACTGTGTAGAATGTTCTTAGGATCTCCACTACTTGACCGAGGAAGTGTCCACCCTAGTCGCTAATTAATTCAATTGGACATTCGGAACGGCACCAGATGTACTCGTAAAGGAACTTCGCCATTGATGTCGTGGTATTGTCTCGCAAAGCCTTGGCCTCTACCCACTTGGTGCAATAATCCGTAGCGACAATGACGTATATGTTGCCGATTTGCATGGCTGGCGGCTTGAATGTTTCGACAAAGTCTAGCCCCCATTTTTGAAATGGTTCCAAGGGTAGTACCGGCCGGTGAGGCATCCGCGCCTGTTCTGTCGGTTGGCCCATTCGTTGACACAAATCACATGCTTTCGTATATCAGACCGAATCTTTCAGTGTCGTTGGCCACCATAGCCCACTATGCCATATCTTTCTTGTTGTAGCTTCACCGGGATAGTGTCCTCCAGCAACTCCACAATGTGCTTCGCGTAATATGGTGTCCTTTTCATCGCTCCGCACTACTCTCCACCATATTCCATCGGCTCCCTTGTGGTATAGGGTGTCCTGTAATAAACAAAAATGCCAGATTTGGACTGCCAATCGTTTCCGCTCGTCTCTGTTCATCTCTTCTGGAGGTAGTCCCGTGCTTAAGAACTGATGCATGTTCGTTAGCCATTTGTCATCGTCTGGAACTGTACTATCCTCCGTGGTTTCTGCTGTAATTTTAAATAGTTCTGACCAGCTCAAATAGTTGGCAACCACGTGTTGTATACCCGGTTAGTGATAAATTTCGAACTCAAATTCCTGTAGTAGCAATGTCCATCGGGCCAGCTTACCTGTGAAGGATGCCTTAGAGACCAAGTATAAAAGTGCGGAATGGTCTACGTGAAATGAAAATTTACGGCGCAACAAATAGTGCTGGAACTTCGTGACACTATAAATCATCCCCAAGGCCTCTCTTTCCGTTGTAGAGTAATTTTGTTCCACTTGTGACAGTTTCCGGCTTGCATAGTATACCGGCCGGTACCACTTGGGTTTGGTTAGCTCCATAAGTGCACAACCGATTGCTATGTCTGACGCGTCGACGAACACATGAAACTCTTTGGACCAGTCCGGGGGTTGTACTGCTAGTGCTTGCGATAGTAAGCGTCATCCTCTGTAGCCGTCCATTGAAACGGTGTCCGATGAACCACAACATGCAGTGGTGTTGAAAGATCTGCCAAATATTAGAGCATTCGGCTATGCCACCGGATTTGTCCTAAGAATCTACTTAATGCTTTGGACATCGTTGGTGGTGGTGCCTCAAGAATTGCCCTGACTTTGTCAGGGTCTACTGCTATCCCATCCTTGCTGGGCAATATGGCCAAGTAGTGTACCACTAGTCACCCCGAACACACACTTTGCCGGGTTCAAGCTTAGCTGATACCCCTTGCATTTCTCTAGGCATAACCGGAGATGGTCCAGGTGTTCCCCTTGCCGGCTATACACCATGAAGTCGTCTAGTTCACTTGCATAAACATCGGGATGACCTCTCCAAATATTTCCATCATTATCCGCTGAAAGATAGCCGACGCTGTCTTGAGTCCAAACATTATCACTATGGCAACAAAAACTCCCCACTTGATAACGAACGCCGTCTTTTCTTGGTCATCGGGGTGCATCCATATTTGATTGTGACCGCTGAATACGTCTAGGAATCTATATACCTCATGACCGGCTACCATGTCCAAAACTCTATCCGTGAATGGAAGTGGAAAGGCATCGGTCATCGTCGCGGCATTTAGTTTCTGGTAATCGACGCACACCCGGATCTTCCCATTCTTCTTCTTCGGACTCAACCATGTGGCTTTCTTTACCGGCCGGATAAAATTGACTCGGAGTAACTTGCTTCTTTTACCCTTACCACATAATTAGGATTCATTTGGTAGCGCCTTTGTGCTACCAGTTTCGTGTGTTTGTTGAGATGTATCTGATGTTGATATAGTTGCGGATCCAGCCCTTGCATATCCTCATAGGACCAGGCAAATACATCCCGGAATGCTTTCAATAATATAGTCATTGCCGTTTTGCTTCCTGGTGACATTTCTTTGGCAATATGTCCTGGTCATGCTTCCTCTCCAATTCCCAAGTTTACTTCTTCTAGCTGGGACGCCTTCACCCTTTGAGATACCGCCATTTCCCGTTCCAAGGCCTCTTGTGCTTGACGTAGTTCTCTAACGGCATCTCTATCCGGTTCCTCTCCGGCATCTTCCGGTT